>NC_046234.1:7657725-8287160 GCF_009819885.2 Catharus ustulatus
CGGCCCTCTAGAACTTCCATCGCCCTGGCTCACAGGCAGGCTCCAGGAGTCACGGATGCATGGTCCTCAGACTGCTTTCTTCACAAGACTGTAAGGGAAAAGAACAAAGGGATGCAATTAGGAGCAGAAAACTTTTAGAAGATGCATTTCTTAAAGCATCACAAGACAAACCTCATCCCAGTGGCTGTGGTGGTTTTCCCCATTGATTCAAGGGAGGCTGAAATTTTGCTTCCAAACCATATAAATTTTAAAGCTACTTAAATTTGATTTAAATGACTGAACATTTAGTGACCACAAATAAACTTCCTGCACTAATAAAGTTACCACAAAGTATGCTCAGAATCCCATGAATCATATCTTCATTTTGCAAGTTAAACACATCAAAAGTTCATGGCAGAGAGGAGAGAGGAAATTCCAGTGAGTGTCCCTGCACATGTCACTGTCATCTCCACCATCCCCATCTGCCAGGAACTGCCACCATGCTCCCAACAGCTCAGTCTCTGCAGGCAGCCATTCAAAGAAAAGTCAGGATAAGCCTTTTCCTGGAAGCAATACAACTCTTAAAATACTACAACATCAGAAAACTCATGGAATATCCAAGCCAGGTTTTGCACACAGTAGTGATGGCACCAGCATGGGAATTCCTCCTGGCACTGCTCTGCTCAATGAAAGCTGCTTGGCCACCACTCAATGCTACAAAAAACACGTTCCCCTCAAGTGAGTTCATGGACAGAATTAAAAATACAGCTCCCCCATCCAGAGCAGCAATGGAAAGCACTGTAAACCAACAACAAACACAGCTGAACTCCTGCTCAGCTCCTAAAGCTTCCCTTCCACTGGAATCTGCCCTGTCTCCATATTACAGCTTCCTGGAGGTTCCAGGAATCTCCATATTACAGCTTCCTGGGGTAGCACCTGTTGGTTCTGGGTTTGCTATCTAGAAAGCAGAACTACATGCCAGGCACTCAAAAACTCCCTCCATTCCCAATCCTACTCATAGGAGGAAGAAATAGTGACCCAAGACATGGGTTTCACAAGGGAAAAATTCTCCACTTTCCCCCAAGCAGCAGGAGAGCCATACTAGCACTGTGAACAGTCCCCATATCTACTAAAAACATTTAAACTCGCTGTTTCTGTTAAAACTAAGGTTATTAAGGCAGCATGGGCATCTCCTGACCCTTGCATTCAGCTAAAAAAGCCTGTTTCTACCTTGCCACCATGTCTGCCTCCAACAAGGGATAAGTCTTGTTGTGAGACCCCCATGGACGGCAGAGGCACCATGGAAGCAGAGCACAGCCAACAGAAACAACCAGCATCCCTCTTTTTTATGGACAACAGTCATCTGGCTTTCCATGAGCCCTGCCACAGGGCTTGTGCCAAGCATTTTTTTGGCACTAGCTGTGCTTAGGGTAGCATAAATGAGTGTTTGCTGCTGTGGTGGGCTGCCAGATGTCCACTGACACTGCTGTCCAACCAAGGCAAGGGGGGAAATAAGATGAAGAAGTTGATGGGCTGCTATAAAAATGCAGCGATCCCTTTCCAATCCCTGTCAATTTGATTTATCGCCAACTGATCTGGAAAATGAAAAACAAAGATAAAACTAACACAGTGTCTTACCCCCACCCACCCAACTTCCCCATCTTCTGAGGGATCTACCTCCCAGCAAGAGCTGCAGGAGGATTGGGAACTGGGAGAGAAATGGCTGGGACATCATAGCTGTCCTTCCTTCTCATACTTGTCCCAGCTCCTGTGGGGCCCTCACAGGCCACAGTTCTGTCAGGAGAACTTGCTCCTGTGTGGGGCCTCCACGGGTTACAATTTTTGACAGGAATCAGCTCCACAGGCTGCCAGGAACATCCCCCTGCTCATCGTAGAGCCTCCAAAGGTCCCACTCCTGCCTGTGGGGCCATCACGGGTCCCACTCCTGCCAACAGGGCCATCACCCGTCCCACTCCCGCCCTGTGGGGCCATCACCCGTCCCACTCCTGCCCTGTGGGGCCATCACGGGCCCCATTCCTGCCCTGTGGGGCCATCACGGGTCCCACTCCTGCCAACAGGGCCATCACCTGTCCCACTCACGCCCTGTGGGGCCATCACGGGCCCCATTCCTGCCCTGTGGGGCCATCACGGGCCCCATTCCCGCTCTGTGGGGCCATCACGGGCCCCATTCCCGCTCTGTGGGGCCGTCACGGGCCCCATTCCTGCCCTGTGGGGCCATCACCCGTCCCACTCCTGCCCTGTGGGGCCATCACGGGCCCCATTCCTGCCCTGTGGGGTCATCACCCGTCCCACTCCTGCCCTGTGGGGCCATCACGGGCCCCATTCCTGCCCTGTGGGGTCATCACCCGTCCCATTCCCACCCTGTGGGGCCATCACGGGCCCCATTCCCCTCAGGAGAACCTGCTCGGGCGTGAGACCTGCACAGGCCGCAGCTCCTTCAGGGATCATCCAGCCCCTCATCCTCGCCATCCTCACCAACCTCAGCGCTCACTGAGCTGCTGCTCACCTTTCTTTATGCCCCCATCACTCCTCCTGGCCATTTTTGCCCTTTGTTAGCCATGTGAGGTGCTGCCAGTGCTGCTGCTGGCTCTGCCCTAGGCCATGGTGGAGCCACTGGCGGCACCGGCTGTGCCCAACACACCCCAGGGTGACACAGCCTAAACGTGCACTGTCAAATACACCCCAAATTCACACAGTGTAAATGTGCACTGCCAAATACACTCAAAATACACACAGCCTAAGTATACACTGCCAAATACATCCCAGGGTGACACAACCTGATGGAATATAGGCAAGTACACCCCAAAATTACACAACCTGATAGTATAGATTCAAACACACCCCATGGTGACACAGCCTAAATGTGCACTGCCAGAGCTACACAGCATCACTGGATACATGCAAGTAAAACCCCAAAATTACATACCCTAAATGTACACTGCCAAATACACCCTACTCAGTTGCACATCCTGAAGGATACAACCAAATACATCCCACAATTACACACCCTAAATGCATACTGCCAAATACACCTCACGGTTACACAGCATCACTGGATACAGCCAAGCACACCCCACGGTTATACAACCTGATAGTACAGAGCAAATACCCCCCACAATTACACATCCCAAATGTACACTGACAAATACAGAAAATGTTTGCACAGCATCACTGGATACAGCCAAATACACCCCACAATTACATGCCCCAAAGTTCACTGCCAAATACACCCCATAGCTCCCCAGCCCAGCCACACACTGACAAACACACCCCACTGCTCAGTGGGTACCTCCAGTTACACCCCAGAGTTACCCAAGCACAGAGATGATGCTCCACACACTGCCCTGCTCTGCTTTAGCCCTCTCTTCACTCAGCCTCTTGTACCCACCACCAGGGAGGTTTAAACAACCTCCTTCCTTCCCCAGGCACTTTTGGGGCCTCAGCACCACCTGCCTCCATTTAAACCCTGTAGCAGAAATTCATGCAGGAGCTGCATTGTCATAGGTCCCTGCAGAGAGCACAGAAACTTTTGTTCCCAAAAAACCAAGGGTTGAGCAGGACAGTTCCTCCATCTGGTGCCTGAGGAGGAGACCAGCTCCTCATTTCTCAGGCTGTCACTTTGGGATGCAAGTTATTCCCAGACATTCCTGCTGCAACTTAAGGACTAACACATTGGAATGGGTTGGAAGGAGTTGGGAGGGGGAAAAGCACTTCAGTTGTTTCAAGTCGTGCAGCCAACTGGCAGCAAAAGACAGAAATTACAATCCTCTTTTTTTGTTTGTTTTCTCTTTCCAGTTTTATGCTTTATTGTTTTTGGCTGGGTGGATCCTCCATGAGGAAAGAAGATTCAAAGGGAAGAGGCTTGCCTGTGAAGTCTTTGGAGGGATGCTAGCACAGAGAAAACAGGCTGTTCCTCATGTGGCAGCAAAAAAGAGCCCATAACAAGGGACAGATCCTGCACAGCCCTCCCCAGAGAAGCAACAGAATCCAGAATCACAGGGCACATGGGTGGCTTTAAAATTAAATATAGGCGGTTGTATTATTTCTTCTTAAAGCAGCTTTAAAGCAGATGTAAATTAGAGCTGTCACCATGAAGCCAGATCCAAGCACTCAAAGCAGAGAGGAGAATGTGGCGGTTTGTAAAGATCTCCTGAAATTGAAATGACCCATTCTGTGACCAGTGTTTGGTTTTCTCTCCATCTCCCCTTCCACCACAGCCCCACCTGAACCTCTCTTCATCTTCAAAACCCCCTTGTTGGTGTTTGAATTCCCCCCAGACACACCTGCAGGACTGCACACACTGAAACTGCTGCCTGGAGAGGCTCCCTGGAACAGAGGCTGGACAAGGCTAAAGGAATAAAGCAGGGAGTTATTAAAAAGTCTTCAAAGGATTCACCTTGGGCAGTACAAGAGCCTGGCTGTGGCTACACCCAAGATGGACCCTGAGTCAGAAGTTTTCACCCTTTTATCAGTTTTGGTTCATTTCCACATTGGGGTTCATTGTCCAATTCCAGCTCCAGGTTCTGCAGTCCCACCCTCCCAGATTCTCTCCCAAATTCCCTGCTGTTTGCACTTTTTGGGGCTGAAGCTGCAGCAATGTCCTTGGTCCTGGGGCTGGAAAAGGATTGTTTTGTGTGACTGAGCTGGGAGAACTTGCTAACACTTTCTGTGAAGTTCAGAGTTACAAACTAATGCAGTACAGAGTCTGGAAAATATAAAAGCTGAAACTTCAGGCATCAAAACCAAGGCTGACCCTGGCACAACTTCCTCAGTGCCCACAGCCTCAGCACTGCCCTTGAGCCAGCTCCAGCCCCAGGACTGGCACTGCCTCACCCAGAGCAAAGCCTCCCACCACTGAGGCAAATTCCAGCCAGCTTCCCTCAGTCCTCCCTGAGCAGGAGCCAAAATCTGCTACTCTCCACTCTCTGCTGGAGCCACCATGCCAACACCTGCAGCAGCTGCCCGGGGGAAACCTGCGCTTCCCGTCAGCCAAGCAGGGAAAAGGTGGCTTTACCAACCAAACCACACAGCCTTAAGGGCATTTAGGCCCATCATGACAAAATAAAATCTGAGTACAGAAGACAGCAGCCCTGAGAGTGTCTGATGAACCATTGCTCACCTCTCTGGGGTGCAGGGGAAAGATGTTTTGAAGAAACGCTTTGGGAACAGCTATTAGTCAGAAAACTACACCACTTGTCAACCACATGTTTATTTTTCCCCTCCTTGAGCTGCAGATGTCAAGTCACAGCAAGTTACCACCCAGCAGCTGAGCTGGGACTATCATCACTTAAAGCAGGGCTTTAACCACAGAAATCACAATTCCCTTCCGCCTCTTCCCTGCCCTCAGATTACCTGAGCCCAAGGAGGGTGGCTCAGCCAGGTTTAGAGACCAAAGGCTCGTGTGTTTGCTCTCCAAAACACACAGAATCTCACTGGAGGGGAAGATGGTTTTATCCAGCTATCAAGCAAACACTGCCAACAGCTCCAGTGTTGTGTGGGTCCCTGCCTTGTCCTGATTTTCTAAAAAAAGCAGCAACTCTTCATTCTGAAAATTCACTTTCCTTTCCAGGTCACTGAGGGGGATGAATAAACTGAGATTAATAAAATCCCCAGCCAAGGGCACCAGGTGTGTTACACAAACATCTGTATCTACAGCCACGATTCCCCCTCCAAATTCTTCCCATATTTTTTGCACTATCCCAATCTCTAAGAAAGAAAGATTGCACAACATTCCCTTGGCAACAGCCTCTTCCTGCATCATACAGGTGGGAGTGAGAGCAATTTTGCTCCTTTTCAGTGTGATTTAGCAGCAGCCATCCAGCAGAAATAACAGCAGGGGTGCAGGAACACCTACTGAAGTTGACAGTGCTCATAGACTTAAGGGACACTGAATCAGGCCCAAGCAATCAGGGCTGTCACAAGCCACCCCTCAGAGAGTGACACTTCCCATGGGCAATCTCCTGCTGCTGAGCTGCCCTACAAGTTATCCTCAAGCAGAGCAAAGCCAGGCTGTTAAACCAGGCTCAACCACAACACCAAAGGCAGCAGGGTAGCAAGACCTGCTAGAAAGGAAGCATTGATTAGGAAAGGCCTGATCCAGGTTCAAGAGACCCCAACAATGGAAAGAAACTGCTCATTTCACAGCACACAGCTGTTTGCCAGGCAGGTACCAAGCCACCCCTGAAATCTTCAGATCACTGCAGGTTTTGGGCAACAAGCAGAAGAAACTTTTCAAAAATATATATTTAGTGCTCTGAAGCACTAGGAGGGCACTGGCAGAGGTTGCCCAGAGAAGCTGTAACTGCCCCTGCATCCCTGGAAGTGCCCAAGGCCAGGTTGGACGGGGTTTATGGCAACCTAGGATAGTGGAAGGTGATCCTGTCCAGAGGGTGGAACAAAAATATTTCAAAGGTTCCTTCCAACCCAAACCATTCTGTGACTCCAGGATCCCTTGGTGTTGTGGGATCCTGGAGCAGACATACTCCTGGTTCCAGGCAAATGGTCAATCCTTTCACCAAGTGACACAGAAGAACTATTTTGACTGGGGCCCTGAGAAACAACAAACCTTTGAAGGGAACAAAGAGGAAATTGGTGGTGGGGTTGCCCTTGGGGCAGCCTAGACAGCATCACGTGCCAGAAACGTGCTCTGCACCACAGAGCCACTGCCTCAAAGCACCTGCAGAGACCCAAGGCCATCCTGGAGGGTTTTGGAGCCAGGGACGTGAGCTGAGGCTCACGCAAAGGAGAAGCTGGGGGGTCCAAATGATGCCAGAACAGTCGGTACCAAAGCCCAGCTCCTCCTGCACCGCGCTGGATGTTCCAAGGACAGGATTTGCACTCACTGTGGAGCAATGACTCAGACACCCCTCCAGGGCTCTCCATCCCCCTCCTCACCTCCCAGCAGTGCCACATTTGTTTCCAAACCCAGCGTCCCCCCAGCAGCACCCGGTTGGAGCGAAAGGCCCGCGGCCGGCACAGCCCAGGCGCCGCCGGAGCTGGAATGCACCGAGGGCCCCCGGGGACACGATCTTCCACTCGGCTCTTCCTCTGCAGGATCCAAAATAACAAACAAGAAGGAGCCTTTGGCCATTGTTTCTCGGGGAAGGGGGTGACGGGGCGAGGGCATGCGGCGCAGCCTGCCAGAAGGCATGGCCCAGCTAAGGAAGTCCTGCCTGGGCTTCGCTGTATCCGCTCCTCTCCAGGAGGGGCGGGGGGAGGCAGGAAGGAGAGAAAATAGAGAACAAATGATCCTCTAACCCTTGAGAGAAACCTGTCTGCTTTCCGAGAGTGTATTTAGCCCAAGCATGCAGCGCCTCTTGCTATACAAAAGAAAAAGAGGAAAGAAAACCCCGCCAGTTCTTCCGTTACCATGTTCTACCACTGCAAAAAAATGGGAGGAAACAGATGTTGAGCTCTCCAGCGTCAGGAAATTATCTCTTTCATGGGGGTACAGTTACTTCAGTGTATTTAGGTCAAACAAATATGGAGAGAATCGTGACTTCTCCCCCTTTCTGTTTATGTCTCCGCAGACTTTCAGACTCACTGCTGCCGCATCCAAGGACCGAGGGCAGAGCTGTGTTTGCTCACAGGGCACACCCTGAGGATGCAGGGATGATCAAGTCCCTGCCCACCTGGCAGATCCCCACCCCACAAACCACTGCAGCCCCTACAAAAATCCACCATCCTCTGTTTGTGGGTCAAGGAGGACGGTTTGCTGCTGGGCCCCGGCCAGGCACGGCAGCGCTGCAGCTTGATTGTTCATTTATTTCAATAGAGGTGGAAGGAGAGACCTGGGTGAAACATCTGCAAAAGGGATCTGAGGCCATCAGCGAGTGCAGTTACGACTTTCCGGCGCTGGGCTCCCCAAGGAGCGGGGCCAGTGCCCGTAGGAAGCGACCAGAATTGAACCAGCATTTCACAGGCTCTGCAAAATCCCTTCCACAGGAAGCTAAAGCCCTTCATTAGGAGCAGGAGGCAGACAGGGGAGCAGTCTGAATCCCTTCCCAGTCGGGAGTGGGCAGACATTATCAAAACACTGAGCTTTAGAATCACAGGATCATTAAGGTGAGATAAAAACCTCAAAGATTGATTCCAACCATCAACCCAGCACCATCACCACTAAACCCCAAGTGTCACATCCACACTTTTTCAGTATTTCCAGGGATGGCGACTACACCACTTGCCAGTGGCAGAAGGGACCCTGCAGCAATTCTCCACCACCAAGGGCAGACTACCAGACAAGATAACCCCAGGCAAACACGACACGCTCCCTGTGGCAGCAGCATCTGCCCCACATGGTTTGCACTGGTTTAAGCCAAAGCTTTTACAGTCCTGGCTCTGCATTTGTGCTCCTGCTAATTCAATCTTCCCCAGGCAGACGGATGGATGCACAGACTGATAGCTCCAGCCTGTATTTATAAGGACGGAACTCAAAACTTCAGGCTGAGTAAATCAGTTCACTCATGTATAATTTAAACATTACTTCCTTCCCATTTCAGGGAGCTTTAAAGTTTGTGCAGTGGCTAAACACAATGAAATTAGAGCAGGAGACTCATTTTGCCTGCGGCCCAGGGAGAGTTGCTCCAGTGCATCTGTCAGACAAACTGGGCTGGTGCTGGTGCTGCCAGGCAGGGAGCAGCTCACTGCAAACCTACAGCCCCACACTGCAGGTGGGCTGGCACTGCAGGGAGGTGCCAGGCAGCTGAACAGGGCACCAGCTCAGCACACAGAGCACTAAAACCTTCCACCAAGCCAGGAGCAGCTTTATACACACAGGGAAGGGAGGGAGAGAGCCAGCAGCCAGCTCCTTGTGCAAAGCAAGCAGGAGAAACTTGAGATAAAAACACACAAAATCCCTGGAATACAACTGGAACGATCAGATCAGTTCTTGCTCAAGGTGGATTTCAGACCAAGCCTCACACACCTCTGGCACTGCAGCTGTGCTAAATGTTCCTCCAGACTCCCACTGCTGACCCAGGAACTGCAGGTGCACATTCACCCTCTGCCCACCGAACCACGGCAGCATCACCCCTTGCACACTCCTCCACATTTCCCTTTTTTTTGCAATTCTAAATTTTTCTGCGCTACAGAAAATAAACCTGAGGTGAGTCCTGAAGAGATCCAAAAGAATCCTTTGGGAATTGGCACCCGGGGTGGACAGGGACCCCCAGGAAAAGGAGGGAGCCTGAGGAAGGCTGCACAGGTTGTTTTAACAGCTCTTACTTCTCCAGCGATTTGGCACCAACTGTCACCATTCCAACACCAAAATATCTGCCATTACATGTAGATTATTTAAGCTGTTCAGTAGTCAGTTGAAAGTAGTTAATTATATGTAAGAACATTTAATTACTATTCAGTTGCAGCTGTAGGTACTTTATTACCACAGGGATGAGCCAAAACAATAGAACAGGCAGGTTCAGGGGTCTACACCCATCCACACCCCATTCATGTCAGCTGAACAACACTGAGCCAAAGGCTGCCAGCCTTTGGGAAGCAACAGTTTCGTGGTGCTTGTGACATTATTGTGCATTCCCAACTAGTCAGTTTGGTAGAGATGCCTCAGGAACCTAACATTAAAAATCCTTGCCTGCTCCACAAACCCCTAAGCAAGAAAGCAAGGTCTGAACATCAGAGCAGAAATCAGTAGCCAGCGTTTAATTGTTTATATCTTGAGACAAAGATAGTGTCTAAATAATTGTCTATTGTATCCCAGAGACAGCACAGGAAAGCTCTTCCCCTTGCTGGGAGCCTGCAGGTCACACATGCTTCTGCCATAACATTTTCTATAAATAATCCTCGCTGAGCCCAGCTCTGAGCTAGGTACAGACCACGGCAGCACTGTGCTATCGGTTTCAGCCATTAGCCCTCTCCCCAGAGAGTGCATATCCTACCCTATTGTTCCTGCTCAAATGTTTGAAAGAATTATTTTTTCCTTGCTTCTTTTGTTTGGGGAGTTTATTTATATTTCCTCTTTGACATGGAATTACTACTGGAGAAAAGGAGTGCCACCTTACACGGCAGATGAGGAGAGGAGGGTCACGTTTGGAGGGTACTGCCATAGCCACAGACCTCCCAATCAGGGATTCTGTGCTAATGTAGGTTCAGCACATTCAGATCAGGATTAGAAACAAAGAGCTGAGTGCAAACAACAGCCCCAAATTCACATGCAGAGACTCAGAGCACAGGCAGCAACCCGTTCTGCTCCAACATTTCCAAGGATTATTTCAGCAGGTAACTCAGCAACTCCCTGATGATGTCAAAGAACACCTTACCTCCACCTCACTGCCTCACTTCCAGCCCTATTTCTACTCCAAACAGCTCCCAAGTGACCTGTTCCTCTCAGGTAGCTGCAGGGGTGGAATTTACCCTGTTCTTTCCCCTTTCCCCAGAGCACTGGACACAGCCACACGAGCACAGGGCTGGATCTCAACCCCCCAAGCACTGTGGAAAACCCAACTCATCAAGCACAACCTTCTGAGTACCAGGTGAGGTATCTCACCACCCTGCTCTGAAATTGGTGACAAGTCTCACTTTAGGTATCAAATGTACAAATGTCTTTGCCCTCAGCAGCAAACAATTCCTTGAAGAATCTTCTGCTTTTCTATTTTTTTCTACCTTTTCTATTGTTTGTCCATAAAACCAACCCAGCTGCTGGCTGTTGGAAGGTGTGATGTCCCAAACAGGCCAATGACACCTGCTGTCCATGGCAGCATTCTGGGATATCCAGCTCAGGAAGGTTGGTGGCCTTACACTAAATTGCTTTTAGGCACAAGAAAAAACTACGCTGGTGTTTCTAGAAAATCACAGTGCTCTCAGGTTGGGGTTTTTCACCCCAAAAAGTACTTTTAGGGCTCACACAGAGAACTTTTAGTGCTTAGACACCTACCTGCACCTTACTTTTCCCTCACAAGGTTGATGAGAACACTCAAAAGTCACAAGGCTGGTACCTCTGTGCTGCTTTCCCCCTCAACAGCAACAACCAAAAAATCACCCTGATGTGCATCCAGAGCCCCTGCACAGCAGCCAGCAGCACAGGCTGAGCCCAGGCTGGCCCAGAGAGCTGCTCTGCAGGAACCAGGGGTGGGTGGGCAATGGCTGCAGCCCAAATTTGGTGGCAGTGCTGCTGTTGCTGAGTTATCCTGCATTTGTGCAGCCCAGCCTGGCCCTCACCTCCCAACCCAAGGCTTCAAATCTGCTGTCCATCAACACCAGCCCATCAGGATGATCCCACAGGACACTAAACCAACCCGGCTGAGGTGCAGGGACAGAGCACAGCCCCTGTCTGGCCCAGGCACGGTGTCCCCAGCGTGGCTTTGCCCTGCAAAAGGAGCTGTCGGCTCCCATTGCTCACGCTCCAGGGCCTGCTCGAGCCAGCCACGCTCTGCTGGGAGCCAGCACTGCATCCAATTAGCATCACTGCTGACGAGCTTTTCATCTGCCCCTGGCCACAGGGATGGAGCTGTGCAGGCACAGGTGGCCACAGACCCAGCCTGCTCTCCTCCCCAAGGGTGCCCAGCCTCTTTTCTTTAGGGATCCAAACTCAGCAGAGCAGGAGCAGCTAAAGGTTCCCTTTGTCCTTATTTATGGGTCAAACCCTGAATCTTTTTAACAAAGAGCTGGGGATTGTGCTCTGAGTATTAGGCACCTATTTCACAGTTTTCTATATTCTGTATATTCTACAGTCCCTCCAATGACTCCTTTTCAACAGCAATTCATTGCCATGTGTGGCAAAGGTTCACACAAAAGCCACAAGCAGGGGAGGACAGCACCAGTCACCCTGAAAGGGCCCATCCCCTCTGAGGTGCAGATCAAGGATGAGCCCAGCACACCTGCAGCTTCACCCAGGCTTTATAACACAAACAGTCTGGGAACACGTGCAGGCAATATCCAGTTTCTGCAGGAAATTGCACAGCGTGGATATCCAAACATTGCCATCAGGCAAAAAACAACATCTTGATTTGCCAGCTCGTGTCACACAAACCCAAATCCTTTATGGGTGACAGTGTTCAGGCAATGCTGGGCAGCAGTGACACACTTCCACAGCTCTGGAAAGCCCTGAAACTCCACAGGAGCTGGGCATGAGGCTGCAAATCCTTGGGAAAGACAAGGATACGAGTTCTGCAAGGATGTGCACCCTGTGGAGGGTTTCAGTGCTGGGTTTCAAACCCTGCTCAGCTGCTGCAGGAGCTCCCATGCAGGCTCCACGTGCTTGCACAGGCAGGGCAGGACCAGCCCCAGCTCCCAGGAGCTCCCCAGCCCTGCCAGCACCCCCAAAACCTGCTCAGCTCTCTGCATGCCGCTCCAGAGCTGTGCCTTTCTTGTGGCTGCAGCACCAAGGCAGAGCCCCCTTGGCTTCCAGGCCGTGTGTGGATCTTTGCTACGTGCTGACACGTTTCCTTCCTGTAGTAAAATCACCTCCCATCCATAGGCTACAGCACTGCCTGCAAATCCAAACCTTTAAGGAGGCAATTCTTCCTGCCCACCCCCTCCAGAAGCAGCAGCAGTGCATTCTGAGCTGTGCTCATACCCAAACATTGGCACACAGGCTGTAAAATACCTCAGGACTTGGGGAGAAGGCAGCAAATATTCTGACAGGTGACTGGTGCCAGTGACAGCACCTTTCCAAAAGCGCTGTGATTCACAGCTCACGTCAGCAGTGTGGAAAAAGTGACCCCTTCTTCCTTCTGAGGAAACAACAGACGTGCTCAAACAATAAAATAAATTCAAGAACATGGGCTTGTCCAGCAGAAAACCTGAGCAAGGCTCAGTTCCCACAGAGCCAGAGGGATCTTCCATTGAGTTTAATCCCTTTTTTCTTGTCTATCCTTAATTCACTCTCCCTTCCCCACAGGAGCAGGCAACAGAGTGCCAGCCCAGCAGTGGCACTTGCAGAACAGCTGCTGTTTCACAACTACCTGCAGCAAGAAAATCAAGAAACCTGACAGAGCATGCCAGAAATAATCTCCCTGAAACAAGGAGCAGTTGGGAAGGGCTGCAAGGAGCCATCCCTGGCACAGGGCAGGTGGTGCCTGGCAGTCCAGGCAGTGACCCTCTGCCCCACAGCCCCCAGGGGCACAGGACAGGTCCAGGAGGGCAGAAATGAGTCAGGAATGAAGCACACAATGAAAATCAATGAAACACACTGAAATCTTTGTCAAGGCACCACCTTTGTCTCATTTGTTTCCAACCTGGCAGAAGCCTGTGCTGAACTTCCCTCCCAAGCTGCCCTTCCCCTGGGTGTACAAAGCAGAAAAAATGCAAAGGAAGAGAGAAATTAATTAAGTCATCTCATCTGGGAGCTGGGTTATATGGTGATTATATTATTATACGGTGATTTTGAGGGTTGTGATCCTTGTGGGTCCCTAACAACTCAGGAACACAAAGTTCTGACCCATCTCTACAGCAATGCAGCTCCACAGCCACCAGAACAAACCCAGCTCAAAATGTGCTGTCCCCACACCTCCACAGTTAGAAATCACAATTTAAGCCATGTGAGGGCAAACCCCAGCTCTACCACCAGCAAAAGAGCAGATCAGCAGCAGGCTCTGAGGGCTGCTTGCCTAGATCCTATCCCAAATTGTTCCTTGTCCAGAAACCCTCCTGCAGGCTCAGGAAATGCTCCCAGACACCCCAAACCTCCCAGGGAAAGCTGTGCCTTTAACACCAACATCAGATTTCCCACTGACACGTGCCAACATGTGCCTAAACCAAACTGAAATGAGGGATCTCAGTATTCATTCTTGCCATGTGTTATCCCAAGGCAGCAGAGGGGACAGAAAGAGGCAGGGAAGGTCTCCAACACCACCTAAATCAGGGCTCCTTCCTGCTTCCAGCCAGAGCTGCAGCTCCTTTTGTGTGTTTGAGGGCAGCAATGCTTTGGATCTTCTGAGCAGAGCCTCAAGGAGCATCCAGCAATCAATCCACGTTCCATGGAGTTATCCTCCAGCACCCTGCAGTAAAGCTCTTCCCAAAAAAAAAAATTCTTCTTTTTCAAACTGTCTTAATTAACACATTTACACTGTAGCTGTAAATAAAGGTGAGACTTTCCAGCAATCAAAGCAAGGTGCCTGCAAAGATTACAGAGTCATTATGGATGATGTTCCAGCCTGGAGTGCAGGAACAGACTCCCTGTATTTCCTACAGAGCTTTTTTGGGGCATTGCCCTCATCCTTTATGGCTGCAAAACCCACTGACCACAGAGGGGTTTTAAGGAGTACAAACATGATAATAAAACTTCCATAGAACCTGCTGCTTCCTCCTGTGTTCTGGACAAGGGCAAACCCTTCAGAGGAGATGCAAGCACTTCATTAAGGAGCAATTATGGAATAATCTGTGTCTTGGAGAAAGGTGCTTCTAGCTGTGTCAAACATGGGCTGGGTTATGTCATTTATTTACTTCCATTTTATACAAATATTTCTACCTAATGCAACTCACTATCTTTACAAAAGTTTATTTAAATACTTGGCTTTAATTATTATGGCAAGAAGTCACAGGGACCAATTATGGACCAGAGAGAGGGCACAGAGGAATTCCTGCCCTTGGAGAATTCCAGGCACTGCTGCTGCTTCCTAGAGTGAGAAAGCATCAACCCCTGAAGGGTCAGAAGTGAAGATTTGGCTCCTGCTGCAGCAGATCCCTTCTGCAGGATCCCTGTTTGCAAGCACCAACACATTTACACAATTCCCAGCATCAAACCTGGCCAAAGGCCCCTGTGCCAGCCCAGCTGAGGAGCTCAGCTCCCTCCAGCATCCTCACAGCTCAAATATTTGCATTTTCAAGGGGCTTTTGTGCCCCCATTTCTCTCACCCTCCAGCCCTGCTCTGCACACCTGAGGTGCTGGGACATCCCTGCCACCCCGAGCAGAGGGGCAGCACCTCACCCCAGTGACTCAATGCCTTTTTTTGTGTTTTTCCTTCCTCCCAGCAGCCCTCCCTGAGGAGGGCAGCCCTCTCAATCCCGATTGTTCAGCAGCAGCCAGAGCCCTCCCAGCTCTGTTTGCCACCGGGAAACCCGGAATGATTCCTTTATTGTAACTCCCTCCAGCTGATCCAGCACTGCCTGGCACAGCCCTACAAACCTTCCAGAGGAAGCTGTTCCTGCCCATCCAGGGCTTGGAACAATATGTTCTTTAAGGTCCCTTCCAACCCAAACTGTTCTAGGATTCTGTATTTCTGGCGGCTCTGTTTTATATTCAGTTTGTTCACCCAAAACAAATTAAAAACCAAGCAGAAGGGGGTTTAAGATCCACCCTCATTCTCATTGGAATATTTAAGGTCTGGCCTTAAATCTGTCTTTGAAGGAATGGAAACAAAATGATGTGACAAAGGAATCAACTGAAGGCACCAGGGCTGAGACCTGGGATGGTCCCACAACTCCAGTCCATACCCAAACACAGCCTCACATTGCCTCAGCTTTCATTTTAACACAAACCTTGTCTTCAAGGTCTTTGCCCTTCATGAACAACCTCCATGAGCAACTGAAGAGATAATTAATAGGAAATATCACCCAAAATGAACCAGATCCATCTGGCTGTGGAGGGACCCTACAGAGACTAATCATTTAAATCATTAAATCATTTCACTAAATCTAACTCTAAAATTTAACTCAAGGACTGAGGGAAAGTCACCCTGGGAACTGCTGCTCAAAGTTCCCAGCTCAGAGCAGCAGAGTCCCCGGGAGAAACCAGGTCCCTGCAAAAAGTTCTTATCACTCCTCTAAAACTGGAGCAGCAATAACAGGAAGAAATTGTTTTGGCAGGACTTACACCACATAAAGCCAACTCATCAGGCAGTGGTGTGTGAAATCTCCCTGGAAAACACAGAGAAGAGAGAGCAGAGGGTGCAGAATGCATCTCCCAGGCTCAGGTGGGCTCCCAGGAACCCACCCTGGCCATGCCCAGGATTGCCACACCACAGGGCCACAGTGAGGCTGCTGGCATCACCCACACCATGGGCATCACCCACACCACAGGACCATCCTCAGCCTGCTGGCATCACTGACCCCATGGGCATCACCTACACCAAAAGGCCATGCTCACCCTGCTGGCATCACCCACATCATGGAGTCACCCTGAGCATCACTCACACCATGGGGCCACACTGAGGCTGCTGGCATCACCCACATTGTGGGCATCACCCACACCATGGGGCCATGTTCATCCTGTTGGCATCACCCACACCATGGGCATTGCCCACACCATGAGGCTGTGCTAACCTTGCTGGCATCATCCACACCATGGGGCACAGAGCACACTGTGGAAATGCCAAGACACCACCCTGAGCCTCTCCCAGCTTTTCCCATGATCCCTGAGCTGATGCTCAGTGTGGCTCCCCTGTTCTCTCAGCTCCCAGAGCCTTTCCCAGCTCCAGCACAAGGCATGGAAACCCGGTTCAGGACATGCTCTGCATCCAGGAACACTGCCCAGCTCCCTACAGTGCATGGGAGGGATGGGAAAATGGAACAGACCCTGGCGTTGTCTGATGGGCTTTGCCCTTCCAGTGCAAACCCAACACCTTGCACAGCTCAAACACGTGAAGAATGCTCTCAGCCTCCTCTTCCTCCTCCTCTCAGTCTCAGCTGCACTGCCAGGTTCAGACAGGACCCTGGGGCCATCCCTGCCCCAAGCACCCAGCCAAAGCTCCAGCCCAGGAGTTCTGTGGTAGTGTTTGTCTTCTTTTTGACTCTGCCCTCAGTCAGAGTTGAGATTGAAAGCAAGAGAGACAAAGTTTCATGTTCATACTGGGTTGGTTTTTAATTCTTATCCATAGTACAGTGAGCGCTACAGTACTTCTAGCTAACAAGCTAAAAGCGCAAAATGGAGATGTATCTAGCTAGTTACAAGGTCTTTTAAAGGTAAACAGTCCAATTAAAAGCTAACATCTAGATTATTTATACTTCAGACCCAAGGACCAAACACCTGTCACCTGCAGGATTTTCTATCCAACCAAAATATACTACCTGAAATTGAGAAGAAGGAACAAGAAGGAAGAAGAAACCAAGTCCCAGAATCCCCATTTTGTCCCATACCTATTACTGTATTCTAAAACCCCAAATTCCAAACCCTTCACCATGTGAAATCACACACTTCTACACAAACTGCACACCAGTGATTCCAACTCAATCACTCAAATTTGGAAGCCTTCTCCAAGGCCTCAACACAAAAGCAGTGCTCCTTTGGGGTCAGTGCCAGAAAGCACAGAAAGCTCCAAACTGCCAGGCACAGGGTTCCAACAGTTCTGTGGCCACCAGGATGTGTGACCTCCCCCTCCAGCGACACAGGTCCCGTGCTGGGGACAGCCCACATGGGTGCTGCTGTTCCCTCACACAATAGCACTTCTCACAACCACGGGGCAGCTTTAAACTGATTAATGGTCCTCTCAAACAAGCCCTGAGTGTGCGGGAGGCCCCTGGCAGACAATGCCAGCCCAGTGGCAGCAGGAGGGCATCAGCTGGTGCCCTGTGCCAGCCTGAGAGCAGCAGCAGATGAGGCACAGCCAGTGCCAGTGTGGCTTGTTCAGCTGAGGGACAGCACAGCTCAGCTGCTGCCAGGCTCCCCGAGCCTCTGCCAGGCACGTGGCAGCACAGGCACGGCACAGAAGCCGCTTGGCTCCCTGTCCATGCCAGCTCAGGGCTGCTCCACAAAGCCAGCACAGCCTCACCCTGCCCAGGGCTCTGCTGGGGCAGCAAAAGCTCAGGGAAAAGCATCTAAAGGTCCAAGCTGAATTCTGCCCTGGTTTGTGGCACTGCAGGAATGGCACAAATGCAGCTTCACTCCTAACGCCTGCCTTGGTTTGGTGATTTCCCTCTTTTGGGATGGTGGCCAAAAGCGAATGAAAAACCCAAGGAGGGTTGCAGCCATCCCCACACAGTTTGGGAGCAAAGCTTTCAGATCCTGCTGCCAGAACATCCCAGGCTCCCAAAAGGAGCTGTGGCTCACAGGGTGAGTGAGGAGCAGCTTTTGCAACCCACAGAGCCCAGCCTGGGAAAGGCAGCTATCACTGCCAAGCATCTACAGCCACAAAGATCAGCGAAGGGAGGAAGGCAAAGGGAAAGCAAGCACAGGCAGAGCAGCTCACTCCAACACTGCAATGACACACTGAGGCACAGCCAGGTGAACAGGCAGCCTTGCTCACGCCACGAGGCTGTGGCAGGTGAAAACAGAGCTGCCACGTGCTCTGCCCACACACACAGCCCCTGAGATCCAGGCCACCAGTGCCGGCATCTCAGAGAACCTGGTGGGTTCTGAATCCCCCAAACCCTGATTTTACATCCCTCAAGGTGTGTCTGCTCCATCCCACCTGGCTACACAAGGTGCCCACCACACACCATCCACAGACAGAAGCAGCAAAACTGCACCAAAGGACTGTGCCCTGCTTAATCCTTACTCCAAGTTTTCCTTAACCCCGAGGTTTCCCAAGAAAAACCAGAGGGGCGGGTTTTTCTGGGCTAAGCTTGAACTCTGCACAAAACCAGCTCGGAGCTTTGTGCTCCTCCTGCAGCCCTGGCTACCCCACCACATCCTTTCAGCACAGCGAGACACTGGAGGATGTGAGCAAGCCCGAATCCTGCCCTTGCCCCAAACAATAGGCTCCACAATAATGGTGCAACCAGAATTTCCTGTGCGGTGGCGCGCGCCAGCTCCTGGGAGAAAACACCCTGGGAAAGCTCTGGAACACGGCACCAAGGCAGCTCCTCAGCCTCCTGCCCGTGCTGGGATGCTCCTTTGACAACAGGGAAAGCACCACAAGCGAGCCCAGGCTGGGGAGCAGGGAAAAAACCACACCAGTGGCTTGGAACAGAAGCCATCCAGGCTGGGAATGGCTGTGGATAATCCATTCTCACAGCAACATCTGGACCTGGCTTCTCTCTCACGGATGTTTCATATCCTGCAGCGCTTGGGAAAGCAGCGTGGAGCAGGCTGGGGTGAACCTGAGCAGGGCAGGAAATCTCTCATCTCTCCTGGAAAGATGGCACAAGTGCAGCAAAGACAGGGCTGCTGATGGCATCGGGCACCAGGGGCAGCAACTGCAGCCAAAATGCTCCAGTGTTGGAGCTTCTGCCTGGAATGAGGGATCAGCACAGCCCCAAACACAGAGAAAAGCCAAGGACAAGCTCCTACAGCAAAGCAGGAATGAATGGTGGAGGATCCCAGGCTGGAGCAGGGGAGTGCAAGGAGTGCCCTGAGAAGGAGGAGGGGCAGAGCCAAGTGTGATGATCCGGCCACAGCCACCACTCTCCATCTGCCTGTACCCCTGAGGGGCAGAAAGGGGGGAAACCAGGAGAGAAGACAAGCCTGGGAAGAAGGGAGAAGTAGCAGGAAGGTGATTTCAAGATTTGGTTATTTCTGCACATGTTCTCCATCACTCTGGATATGCAGAGAGATCAGCATTTACTGCAGAAGGAGAAAGCTCAGGCAATGGGTGATGGCATCTGAGCCTGGCTTAGCAGCAATCCTGAACCACTGGGGATGCTCCAGCACCTCCATGAGACCTCCTGGAAGGAACACAACCAGCCAAATTCAGTCCCTTCCTGCTGGATTTAGCACACAAACTGCAAACTTGCAGCTGGCACACCAAGGAGGGAACCAGGGAAACAGAACCAAGGTTTTCACCCCATCAGCTCCCCTCATTTATCTCTGACTTGTTCTCCCCAGGGCTGAGCAGGGGCACACAGCAGCTCCCACCAGCCCAGGTTGTGGGCACCAGCCGAGGGCTGACTCCAAGCAGCCTCTTAAATCTTGAATTCCCCCTGCACCTGGTAAATGTTGGAGGGCAGAGAAAGCCAAGCCTCGATCCCAGGATTAAGGAGGGTTCTGGATTTGGGATGGGGACAGAAGAGGTGAGGCTGGAAAGCACACACTGCCTGGAACCCCAAATCCAACACACACCCCAGGCAAAAAAAACCAACCCCCAGAGCCCCAGCCCAGCTCCTGGTGTGCCACAGTGAAGGACTGGGGCAGGACTGGATCAGGATGAGCAACAGGCAGCTCAGCAACACCTTCCAACAGAGGGGACACAGCTGTCCTCCAGAGAGGAAAAGCAGAAAAACCTTGTACAAGAACACCAGAGCTCTCAGAGCCTGACCTAGAGCAAGAAACAATTACTGGGAGATAACTGGAAAAGGCATTTTCAAAGAGTTTCCTCAGAAAGGAAAAAAAAAAAAAAAAAAAAAAAAAAAAAAACCCCAAGGCTACTCCACAGTTTCTTATTTTAACAGCTACTTGGAGCCAGCAGGCTGCAGTGGGACTGGGAACTGGTCTCCCTGTACTCAGCACTGAATGACCCAAAATTCATTTGTTAGTGTTTATTTGCACAAGAATTTCCCCCAAAACTCCCCAGACCCCAGGCGCACATCGCTGCCTAATTCTCCAGCCCCGAGCTCACCCTGCCACCAAAATCCTTTGTGATGTTTGCAAAATGCCCCCTTCTGGCAAATTCCAACTCAGGTTTTTCTTTTTTTGCAGGTCAGACCGTGCAGATAAAGAAAACTCCAATAAATCTGTCATTTAAAGGAAAATTAATACCGTGCCCTAATGTCAGCACCAAGCCAGAAATAACCTCCTTCCCACAGCTATTGTGTGCTGGATGCAAGAAAGCCAAATACAACAAACTTTCCATAAAAAACACCCCACAAGAATCAAAGTTGGGGATGCTCATGCCCTGAAACAAGGCTGGCAGGGGGCCATGGGGCAGCACACGTGGTGACATCCCTGGCTCCTGGTGCCAGCAGGAACCTGGCCCATGGAGGGCTGGGGGTGGCAGCTCCCACCCATCCTGAGGCAGAGGAATTTCATTAAATCAGCTGATATCAAAAATTGGGAAGTCTTTGGGATCACAAGACAAATACAGGAATACAGGCAGAAGTAGCTGCTCCTGTGTCACTGCAGTAATCAACTGTGGGGTTTTCAGCTCCCAAACTCACATCCTTGGGGTCCCCCAGACTATTTCTGAGGCTCAGTAAGGTAAATCAGAACTTCAGCTGGAAGTTTCACGGGAGCTGCGAGCTGGAGAGAACAAAGAGCCACGGAACAGGACGGCTGAGAGCAATTAGCACTCCGCTAACGAGCGGTACCAGGGGCAGCAGCCGGTGCTTGGGAACCAGCATGGGAAGAAATAACATTTACAACAGGTGTGGGATGAACCAAAAATGCGGCAAAGGACCAGAAATCAACTTGTGGCACCTGTGGCTTTTAATTGAACCGCAGTTTCCAGACTCATCTTTCCAAAGCAGATCTTTCTGCAGCACTTCCAGCTGAATTCATCACAAGGCTCTCCCAAGGAGGGGATGCATTTTCCCTGCCCTTGTGATGATGCACCTGCCTCCTCCTCTCCTTTTTCCCTTGGACCATCCCCTTCCAGCCATGGCATCACCCAGAGCTCCTGGGAGTCCTACCGGACAAGCTGGTGAGCTCTGGGGCAGCTCCTTGAGCAGGAGGAGAGCAAGGCAGCGAGGTCACTGTCACCCCTCTGAAGGACAGAGCCCTCCCTGAGGCCACCTCAGTGTCACACAGGGGGACTTGGAGTGGTTCTGGGTCCACAACCCCCCTGGACACCACAGTCCCCTCCCCGCCCAACACAAACACCCGGCCAGCTCTCCTTGCAATGCCCAGAAATCAAATTAAATTCCAGGAAAACGGTGGCACAGCAGAAATTCAGCACTCCCGGTGCCTGTCTGGTCAATGAGGCACCAAACACCACTGGAACGAGCCAGCACAGGGAATCCAAACTGTGTGTGCAGCAAAGCATCCACCTGCTCCAGCACTCACCGTACCAAACCTCACTCTGGCCATTTCCCTTTCCCCAAAGCCAGACGGAGGGGAGGGAGCGAGCAGCATTCCATAAATACTTGATTTAAACAGCTACAGTAGGTTTGGACGCAGCAGAGCCAGGCTTTAATAAGCTGTCAGAGGGGGTCAGGGCTGCCCTGGGCACGGGGAAGGAGCCGTGCCTTGCCCTGGAACAAAACCCCGGGGAGGAGCAGGGAGGTGCTATCTGCCATTAATCCCTCGTTTTGAAATCTCTCAGCTCATAAATGTTCAGGTGTAAAACAAATCCACCAAGGCGGAGGTGGGAAGGGGAACCAGCCCGGCTCTGTAAACACCTGAGTGAGGCTTTCTCTCCATCAGCTTCCCCAAGACCACTAAAATCAATAAGAAACAAATGCTCCCAAGCACGGAGCTCCCACCAGAGCGCACAGAAAAGTTCCCCTGGACTCAAACACGCCTTGAATCAGCCTGGGCGAGCAGTGACCCGGTTCTTCGGGGGTAAACCGGGCTCAAACCCGCTCCGTTCTGGCACACGTGGTGGAAAATAAACCCAGAGCCGGAGCCGGGCAGGAACTGCCCCGCTCAGCTCCGAGCCGGTGCTTCCTCAGCAGCTCCAACACAGCCACAACACCCCAACAAAGACAGGATCCCCACGTGATGTTATATAAAAATAGGGAGGTTTTGCCAAACTAATCCGAACTTCGCGGCTTTGGGACCATTCTGGGCCACAGGAGGGTTTGTCCTGCGCGGGGGTGACACGGGTTTATGGGGGCAGAACGCCAACACAAGGGATGCGACCAGTTACTCGCGTCAAAGTCGCGGCTCCGGCGGCAACCCCAGCCCCGGTGACGGTCGGAGGTCCCGGTGCCAGCCCCGGTGCGGGTCGGGGATCCGGGTCCTAGCCCCGGGATGAGTCGGGGGTCCCAGAGCCAGTGCCCATCCCGGTGCCAGCCCCAGTGCGGGTCGGGGGTGCCGGTGCCAGCCCCGGGATGGGTCGGGGATCCTGGTCCCGGTGCCAGCCCCGGTCCCGGTCGGGGATCCTGGTCCCGGTGCCAGCCCCGGTCCCGGTCGGGTGTCTTGGTCCTGGTGCCAGCCCCGGGATGGGTCGGGGGTCCCGGGTCACGGTGCCAGCCCCGCTCTTACCTCGCTCACCGCATGGCCTCGGCTCCGCACGCTCACGCGGTCCCGGCGATCAGGGCAAAACTCTGCGCTGGCGTCGGAAAGTTGAAATGTTTAAATATTAAAAAAAAAAAAACTTAAAAAACTCAAACAAAAAAAGTTTAAAGGAATAATATATTTTCTAAAAAGCGCCTGTAGGTGCGAGGGACTGAAGCAGAAAAGGCAAAGCAGCCGGCGCAGGGGGTGCCCCGCTCCCGCCGCCCTCCCGGCTGCGCCCGGGCTCTCCCCGCCGGCCCCGGCCCGGGAGCCCCGGCAGGGCCGGCGGAGCCTCAGGGGGCGGCGGCGCGGCCCCCCCCGGGCCGGGCTCGGGCCGTGCCCGGCGCCCGCCCGCGGGCAGCGGGGTTCGGGGGGCGGCCGCCGGGGCCCGGCGAGGGCCGCGCTGCTCCGCGCATCCCCCGCAGCCCCGTCCCGGCGGGGCCGAGCGCGCTGCGAGCCGCGGGATGGCTGAGGGATGGCTGTGGGATCGCTGCGGGACCGCTCCGGGAGTTGTGTGGGATCGCTGAGCGCTCACCGAGCGCCCGCCCGCCCGCCGGGCCCAGCCCCGCCCCGGCCCGGCCGCGCTGTCCCGCTCGGGGCTGGGGCGATGCCCGCACGCAGCGCTCGGGGGTCGCTGTCCCTGCTGTGTCCCCGCTCTGTCCCCGCCGTGTCCCCGCCCCGCTCCGGCCACAAGAACAATCGGAGGAAGCGCGGGCCCGTCCCACGCACCCTGAGGGGCCCCGGGCTCTGTCCCCCCAAAGCTGCGCGGCCGCTGCGGCCCTGCCGGGAACGCGCTCGTCCCAAAGTCCGTGCCGGGACAGGACACCTTGCCTGGGGCGCGCCCAGTGCCGGCTCTCCATCGCTCCTGGGCAGCCCGCACGGTGGCAATGAAATGTACCTCGGCTTTATCCCGGGTTCTGTTCCCAAATGGAATTGCGATCACAGGCTGTTTTCTTCTTTCCATTTCTCTTATTCCCTGTCTCTGTGAGGAAGAGAAGCCCCTTGTTCCCCTGCTGGGAGAGGAGATTCACACGACCACGAACCCACCTGGTTTGGGTCTGACCAGGTGCTTCAAATCTCTCCTTGAAACCAGAAACACCTGGAAAAACGGCACTGAGCCCATTCCTCACAGAACCAAGGAATCATCAAGGCTGGAAAAGCCCTCTCAGACCCTGGAGTGCAACCGTTCCCCCAGCACTTCCATGCCCCGTGTCCCCAAGTGCCACATTCACACATTTGAACACTAAAAAATGACAAGGCAGAGCTTTCCCACCCTGCCCATCAAATCCCTGCAACCCAGGCCTGCTCTCCATCCATGTTCCCACGTGGATAAATAGGAGATCGCACAAATAAGAGAATTGCTTTGAAGAAACAGCTTTTATACCATTAAAAATATTACAGTGAAATGAAATAATTATTTGGACAAGGCTTGGTGGATTTAATTGCTGCTTTTCCATCGCATGTAATTGGTGTTTTAATTTATGTTAACAGTGTTTCCTGTGGAGAGGCAGGTGTGTGCCATAGAATGAGGCTGTTATTAATAGGATAACCACAATTAAGTCTAATTGGGAGCATCGTATCAATCACTCACTGGAACAGCACAAGCACAGAGTTTCCCACCTGCTTTTCTGATGGTTTCTATGATGCACCAAAGCCAAAGAAAACACTTGAAATTACCAGGGGCAGCAAGAAATTCTTAAATTGGTGGGGAGTTAATCTGAGGGGCAAAATTCCATCCCAGTTCCTCCCAGGAACAAACATCTGATGGAACAGTGTCTTGGCAGGGCAGGGTTTGAGGCTGAGGGATCTCCCAAGGAAAGCTGAGTCCTGCAGGGGTCACATCCAGCCCCATCCCATCAACACCACGGGAAGCACCCACAGAGCTGCTGGCCTGGGGATCACACACCTGGCCCTGGGGAAATGGGGGCTCTGCTCCAAATTCTCTTTAATATTCCCACTCGGAACATTAAGTTGTGTCATCTCCTGTTTTCCTCCTCGGGGGAAGCAGCTAAGAGTTCCCTTTTCCAGGAGAGATGAGGATCTGAGGGGGTCACACAGCTGTGAAAGCTGGGTTTGAAGAAAACCTTCAGATGCATTTAAAAACAAAAACAAACAAACAAACAAAAAAACATAATAAGCACAAAATCCCGGGGCAGCAACACTGATGTGCCCAAAGGGGTGAGGGTAACACCTCACAAGCCCCAGCCCTTTTTCCCCCTAAACCCCAGTTCTGATGATGTATCAACCCTGAAATTTTAACCACGACCAGACAGGGTCACAGCCTCTGCCCCCTCCTCCCTCCTCACCTCTCCCCCAGCAGACTTTGCTTCCAGTGCCATCCAAGGACATAACCCTCCCATAATCCAAACACGACTCCTGAAATATCTCTGAAGTGCGAAAAACAGAAGTGATAAGGAATTAGCAGGCTCTTGGAAACCCAAACAACGTTTCTGCAGGGATGGAGGAGTCAGAAAATGTGAATAAACATGATTAGGACATCCCCACCACTGCCCCACAGAACTGCAGCTGCTTTGTCCAGGAGATCTGGGGCTTCTGCTGGGGCTCAGATTTACAGCTGGGTCAGGAATGGCTGTTGTAAAACACCCAGGTTGATAAAAATGGGTCTTGATGAGCTTCTTCTGGTGCCCAGGTGTCCTGCAGTCCCTGCCACTCTCAACTTGCTCTCCATCTGTGATGTGTGCACTGAAATCCATGAAAACACAAAGTCACCAACATCTTAATCCTCATTTTTAATTCAGACCCATAACCAGGCTCCTTTCTCTGCCCAGAAGGGTTCACACTTCCATACACCCAATTTTTTCCATTTTTACCTTTATTAGGTCCCAGCAGTTTCTTGTCCCCTTTTATTTTTTATCACTTTTAGCTCAAACCGTTTCAGCTGAGACAGGACACTCAGTCCCAGCAGCCTCCCACCAGAGCTGGGCATCAAATCAGAGCTCCCAGGTGGGCACAGGCTGAGTTCTGCCTGAAGAGCAGCAGGTGCCAGGTCCTGATCCAGGCAGGATCCCAGGAACTCCCTCCAGCCCTCACCACACCACCGGGGGCTGCTTGGGGAGAGAAACACCCCCCCACCCCACCTTGGCGGTGAAACCCAAACACAGCCTCCTAAAAAACCATTTCCCACCCTGCTGGCTTTCTCCTCTGGCTCTCAGGATGGACCAACGCCTGTAACTGGGCAGGGAAGGCTGAAATTCAGGTGATTGTGGACTCAAAGGAGCACAGGGTGTCTTAGCCCAACACCCACTTTCAGAGCCTCCAATTAATTCATTAATTGGCCCATGGGCAGGGTGTGGTGGCCCTGAGAAGCTCAGGGAGGGATGGGGACAGCTCAGGGCTGTGATGGCAGCTGAGAGACAGTGGGCTGCGCACACACCCCAGTGCCCAGCAGCAGATTTATTCCATGCTTTAAATAAAGCCCAGCCCTGTGGAGAGAGGGGATAGGTGTCCATCACCCTGGGCTTGGCTTCCCAAAGGTGAGATAAGGCAGGCCCACCCACAGCAGGAGATAGAGACTGGGTTTTGCTCCATTCAACGTTTCTGTGGCTGCAGGATGGGGCAGAGAAAAGCTCTGCTCATCCCCAAAGCACGCTGATTAATTGGTGCTGTAATGAGGGCTCATTGTGCTCCTGTCCTCTGCACCCACCCAGTGTTAATTCAGGGCTGACTCCCATCCTTGCCTTGGGCTTTGCTTATTCCTTCTCTGCAAGGGTAATTTTTTAGGGAGGGGAAAGAGCCTGGGAATGCATTCCTGGACCAACAGGAGCTCTCAGCATCACCCACACCACAGAGCCATGGCAAACCACAGCAGGAAACAAACTCAGGGAGGGAAACCTGGAGGAAAGGATGAACCCCCCAAGGGGAGAGCTGAGCACATCCCTGGAGCTGCTCTGCTTCCAGGAGATCCTTCCTGCTGCAGTTCCTGCCTGGTTCTCCATAACTCAGCAGAGTTGGCAGGATGTGTTTCTGGGTGTCCCCACTTCCCTGGCCTGGCTTTGCAGGAGTGATGTGCTGCTCCATCTGAGGAGGTTTCTTCATGTGCTGCAGGGGTCTCCTTCCATCCCAGAGCTTGGCCTTGACTCCAGCTCCATCCTTTGGCTCTGCTCCACCCAGGAATGCTGAGGAGGATTTTTTCTTAACAAGAAACCAGCTGGCAGAGGAGCAAACAACAAACATCAAGAGTGAGCTACCAACAACATCCCCAAACCCACCCCACACCGAGGAGAGACAGAGCTCTGCCCTGTGACAGGCTTTGGGATCTGTGGGAGGAGCTGCTCTTGGCTGAGGTGAAGCCTCAAGGTGTGCTTGGGGTCAGAGCTGGGACAGCAGCATCCCTGGGAACAGCAGCCCCAGGACAGCAGTGATGCTCAGAGAAGCTCCATGGAACAGAGGCTGGACAAGGTTAAAGGAATAAAGCAGGGATTTATTAAAAGCCTTCAAAGGATTCACCTTGGGCAGTACAAGAGCCTGGCTGTGGCTACACCCAAGATGGACCCAAGTCAGAAGTTTTCACACTTTTATCAGTTTTGGTTCATTTCCACATTGGGGTTCATTGTCCAATTCCAGCTCCAGGTTCTGCAGTCCCACCCTCCCAGATTCTCTCCTCAATTCGCTGCTGTTTGCACTTTTTGGGGCTGAAGCTGCAGCAATGTCCTTGGTCCTGGGGCTGGAAAAGGATTGTTTTGTGTGACTGAGCTGGGAGGAGAACTTGCTAACACTTTGTATGGAGTTCAGAGTTACAAACTAATGCAGTACAGAGTCTGGAAAATAAGAAATCTGAAACTTTAAGGCACCAGCAGCATCCCCGGGCCAGCATCCACCTGCAGAGGAGCAGGAGCAGCATGGAGAGGTGGGAGGGGGTGGAGGGGATTGAGCAGGAGCCCGTCCCGGTGGTTCAGGAAGGGATTTGGGCGTGGGAAGGGCGGCGGGGCTGAGTCACCGAGCATCGCCCAGCCCAGCCCAGCCCAGCCCGGCTCCTGCTCCAGGCTCCCCATCCCGCACAGCACTGCTCCCAAATCCACAGGGAGAGGCTCCTTTTCCCCCCTTCACCCCAAGGAACAGCCCCCTCCCTGTTTCTAAGCAGCTCCAGCACACCTGAACAGTCCTTTTCCCTCTGCTATCCCCAGAATCCCCAATCTTCAACATTTCTTGCCAAACTGGGCTCTCTCAGAGGCACCACCCAGCCACAGCCCGGGCTGGACAGGAGTGACAGGGAGCAGCAGGCCAGCCCCGAGCAGCAAGTGGGAAAACAAGGAAACATTTCCATGTATTAACTTCATTTCCTCCGTTTCCTCCGGCCTGGCAGCCTCCCAGGGGGTTATTAATAGCACAGGGTGGATGAGAGCTATGGCTGGGGCTCCAGGATCCCAGTGCCTGCCCTGACAGCCCTCTGTGCCCTGCAGGGGATGATCCTGGTGGGATCCACTCACTGAACTCACAGCAAACTCCTGAACTCACAGCAAATCCTTCCTCTGTGGGATCCACTCACTGAACTCACAGCAAACTCCTGAACTCACAGCAAATCCCTCCTCTGAGATTCACTCGCTGAACCCACAGCAAATCCTTCCTCTGAGATCCACTCACTGAACCACATCTCCTGCAAACACTTCTCAGGGAAACGAGGAGGGAAGATCAGGGAAACACCCAAATCCTCCCTGCTTCCCCAGCCTGGGATTCTGGGAACCGGGCTTTTAGCACCAAACCTGCTGCAATCTCATTCCTTTCTCTCCGGGGAGGAGCGAGCTGAGCTCTCCTGGGTCCGCAAAAGAAATGGTTTTTTTTGGGACCCAGTAGGGCAGAAGGAGCTCCCAAAGTCACCCCTCAGCCGCACAGGGGGACCCAAATCCCCATTTCCCACCTGGGTGTCCATCCTTTGGTGTCCACCCTGCGAGGACACGTTTCTCCAAGGTCACCCTTCTGCCACAGCTCACCCCAAAGCCTCCAGCCACAGGGGATGGCATTTCTGGGATCACCCCCTGAGCCAGGCTGGGCTTTGGAGCTGGAAGCAGCGGGGAGAGCCCGAACAGGAGCCCCCAGAGCAGGGGGTGCCAAACCATTAACTCAGTTCAGCAGCTCTGCCCGGACCAGTCCCAGCGTGCCCGCTGGAGATGGGCACGGGCTCCAAAGGCAGGAGCCGGGAGCAGCCCCGGGCACATTTCTGCAGCCTGAGTCACGCTCTGCCTCTGCAGCAGCGCTGGGAGCCGGGCACAGCCACGGGGACACCGGGCACAGCCGTGGGGACAGCCGGGCACAGCCACGGGGACACGCCAGAAGGGAAGTGCTGAGCTGCTCCAGGAGCATCTGGGGTGGCTGCAGGTGATGGATGGAGCTCCCTCATCCAGCAGGGTGGTTGTGCCACCCCAACCCATAAATTCCACCCCACAAATCCCATCCCCAGGGGAGATCCAGCCCCCGCAGTGTGGAGCTGTGGTGACTGACACACACTGAGACACAAATAACACCCTTGGGAACGTTGGCTTCACAATTCCCCGCTGTGGTGTCACGTCCATAAATCAGCCAGCTCCCAAAAATTCCTGGTCACAGCCTCTGTTCTGTGGCCACTGCAGCTGTCCTGCTCCACACAGCTCAGTGTCCCCCTAGACCCAGATCCCAGAAAACTGTAGGGCAGTTTTTGTTTGGAAAAGCAGAGGTGAACCTTCCCCTGGATGAACCAACAGATCCACCTGATCTTCTCCTTCCAGGTCACTCATGAGCCTCAAAACTCCCAAAACAAGGAGCTGAGGATGCTGTGTGAAAGCAAGAAACATTCCCAGGGTAACCAGGGGTAGAAGAGGATTCAAGAAGTGGAAAACAAACTCTGCATAGAGGCTGACTGAGGTGTGCCAGTGAAACACCCTGGGCACGGTGCCCTGATCCCAAATCCATCCTTGCTCCAGCCAGGGAAGGGCCCTGCAGAGCTGCAGTTTGCTCCAGCCTTCAGAAACACCTGATCTGTGCTGCTTTGGGTCAAAACTGGGGGATTTTCTCAAACGGAGCTCAGCAGTGCCACAACCCCACCCCCAGAGGGAGCTGGGGCAGGTGGGAGCTGTGCCATCCTCCCCAAGGCACCTGAGCACGGAGCCTCCCAGCAGAACCAACACCCCACGAGGGCAGGATCCACATTTGGGATGTGCAACACGAGCAGCAAGACCCAGCTTTGCTGCAGGCACTCAAACACTGGCACTTCCCAGCTCCAAGTGTCACCTCGATGAAAATCCACAGGCACACGCCAGGGAGGTTTCTGTTCTCGACTGGCTCTTGGGGGTGTTTGGGAAGAAACAACAACAGAAAGCAGCACTCCTCCTTCCCTGGGCCTGGCTCACTTCCAGATTTTACTTTTTCCCCCAGGTTTCACACCAAGAGGCATCTTATTATCATAAACAAATAGTTTATCCAAAAAGGAGATGGGAGATAACAGCACATCCTTGGCAATGTGCACACGGAATAACTTCCCTGGGCTGCACAAAAACACAGGGAAAGCTGCAGCAGAGTGTGGGGGGAGGAATCAGATCAAACAGCTCAGATCAAACAGAACAAACCTCTGGATCAAAGCTGGAGCAGCCTCACACGTCACAGCAGCAGCAGGAGGAGGAGGAGGAAGGTCCTCAGACCTGTGGGAATTGCCACAGGAGCTCTGCCCAATCTCACCTGGTTTTGTGGGGTTTTGTGGGAGGAAACACCAGCTCTTCCCAGCACCCAGCCCTCAGCATGGACACACAGTGGGGATTGATCCTAGTGGGATCAGCTCCAGAAGGTTCCAAAGCCCCTCTGTGGTGGGTGGGGTATTCCCAAAGAGAAATAAAAAACAAAATCAGAGCAGAGCCAAACTTGTGAAAAGTGACTGAAGGAGAAATCCCCCAGGGAGCAGAGGGAAGCAGGGAAAGGTTGGTGGAAAATCCCTGCTCACCTTTGGGAGATGCCAGGGAATGCCTGGGAATGCTTCCTGTGCTTTCCCAAAGCGTGAGGAAGAGGAGGGAGCCTTCCTCAGCCAGCTCTGGCACAGGAACAGAGCCAGGCTTGGGTTATCCCTGGCACCCTGCCTTTGTGACAACCCCACACCTGGCCCGGCCCTAGGACACCCCCAGGGGCTCTGGGGACATCTGAGGGCAGCAGAGGTGACACCAAGGGACATGGGAGGGAAGCAGGGGTGGCCCCAGGGAACAGGGAAGGTGGCCCAGGAAAAGCAGGTGACATCAGGAATGATGAGGCAGCTTCACACCAGGGAATCAACTCATCCATGGGGATCAGGGAGGGCTGGAGAGCTAGGCTGGGCTTAAACGTGCCCCTAGACTGGGCTTAAATGTGCTTCTGGGTCTGTGGTGAGGCTGCTCAGGGCTGCTGGCTCCAAACTGGGGGGATTGTTCCCTGGAAGGTGCTGAGGCCCTGGCAGGTGCCCAGAGCAGCTGTGGCTGCCCCTGGATCCCTGGCAGTGCCCAAGGCCAGGCTGGACATTGGGATTGGAGCAGCCTGGGACAGGGGAAGGAGTCCCTGGCCATGGATGAGCTTTGAATCCTTTCTGATCCGAGCCCTTCTGAGATGCTGAGATTCCATGAGCTGCAATAACAGAGCTCTCCCTTAGAGGTCAGCCCAGCACCAAAACTGGCCCAAAATTCCCCAGAGGTGGATGCAACCCCTGCCCAGAGCTGGGATTTGGGATTCAGGGCCCTTCAGGGTGGGCAGGGGATGGTCCCTGGCTCCTGCAGCCCCTCCCCTCCGTGTTCCCAAAGGATATTCCCAAAAGCTGAGCTCTGCTGGGTGCTCCCCTGCTCCTGTCCATGCACGGACTGCTCTGAGCTCTGTGGCTGCTCCTGCTGGGGAAAGCCTGGCCAGCTCCAGATTTTGGGGAGCAGGATGTCCTGGTCCTGCTGCTACAGCTGGGAAATTTTCCATGCCCAGAATAGCCAGGACAACCCCTCAGCTTTTCCATCCAGCTCAATTCCTCCTTCCCTGCTCCCTTCTGACAGACAAATACAACTCAACGAGGCACCCTTCCAAAAAAACAAAATAACCCACCCCCAAAACCCTTCACTGACAGCCCCTGCATCAGGAAGATAACTGTTCTTCTTCCTTTGTCTTTTTCTTCCCCAAATCCCTCCAGCATTAAACAGATTTCAGCATTGTTCTAAAAATAGAGGGATTAGAAATAATCCTGCAGCACAGAGTGACTGTGGGGATGTGGCTGCCCTGGGGGGGCTGGGCCTTGGGGTTGAGCTGGGGGGGACCCAGGGACCCCCAAAACCGGTGAGGAGGGGGCACTGCTGTGTCCCCAGGATGGGTGTCCCAGACAGGAATGCCAGTTATCCCAGGACAGGTGGCCCAGTTATCCCAGGACAGGTGGCCCAGTTATCCCAGGACAGGTGTCTCAGACACCCCAGGACAGGAATCCCAGCCACTAGTTGGGAACTGACCCCATAAAATCAGGTGGGGATGGGATAAGATGGGATTTGGGATGGGATGGACAAGCTCCACTTGATCCATGGAAAGAAGGAAGGAACTAAAGCAGCTGGCCCAGGGGTGACAGGTGACACAAAGGTGACCAGGCCATGCCAGAGCCATCTCTGGGCACGGCAGCCTGAGGACCCTGCCAGTGCCACAAACCCAAAGCTCTTGTGTCAGCACTTTTCAAATCACTTTGGAGAAAAAAGGGGGGGCAAAAAAAGCAACACTTCAAAGTGTGAGATGCATTCCTGTGATGATCAGCGACTTGCAGGCAGGGTTTGTCAGCAGGAATTTGTCTGCAGCAAATTGTCAATTTGTGTCTACAAGGAGGCAATTAGAGCTGAGGGTTTGAAGAGTTCCCAGTGGGATGGGCCATCCCAAGAGCTGGTCCTGCTGTCCCCATCACCATACAGGTAAAACCTTATAAAACAAATCCTTCATAAAATCAGGCCTAGCTCAGCTAGCCTATTCAGTTCCTATAAGAAAAATCTCTAAGAATAAAAATTAGTTTCATAGCAATCTATTCTTATAAAAAAAAACAAGCTGTACCTGTGAGAAATAAAGTCTATCCCATAAAATGAGAAATAAATCCCATAAATGAGAAATAAAAAGTCTATCCTGTAAAAATCCACCAAAAATGTAAACTTCTGTTAAAAAAAAGTCTTAGCACATAGACACACAACCCCCTGCTAATTAATGAACTGAGTGGCAACTGAGTGTTCCAATGTGTTTGGAAATCCTGGGAGGCACTTGATGAACACACCCAGCAGGATGCAGAGAAAATCATCCCAGGATGTCCCAGCCAGGGAATCTCTGCTCCCTGGCACTGCTGGAGCCCAGAGAGGGAGAATCTGCCTCTGGAGCCTGAGGGATGGATATTTTCCAGGGTTCATTTCATGAGGATTTGAGGAGCTTTATCCTGCTCCAAAGGGTATCTGTTGCCTTCTCCCATGGAAAATTCCACCTCACTGGCAAATAACCAACAGACAGGAGAGGAAGGGAAAGAAAAATATGAAATCAAGGATAAAATAAGCATGAAAACATCAAACCACCAGTGAAATCCAATGTTCTCTAAAAATCTGCAGTTTATTCATTAGAATTCAGTGAAAGGAACATTCATTTTAAAACACAATCAATACATTAAAAACTTGAAAGGACTAGTAGCAATGAGACCAGGAAGGAAACAAAAAAAAAAAGAAAAAAAACCAAAACAAAACAAAAAAACAAACCCCAAATTCAAATCCTGGCAGCAGGATGGGGCAGCAAAGGACAACTCCTTATTTCCTTACAACTGAGAGGCTTTTTGGGATTTATATTTCTCCCTTCACCCAAATGGAGCTTTGGGGTCACTCAGACTGGAGAGGAGGGAGCCCAGAATTGCAGGGCACAGGGAATGTGAAAGGTGGGTCTGAGTGCCCCAGGAATGTTCAGTGAGAAACCTTCCTGTCCATCCTTGTGGGGAATGGGGCAAACCCAATGCAGAAAAACTTTTAAAAGCACCATCAGGTGACAAGTTAATAATTAAAAGACAAAAAAAAAAATCTATGCAGAGCCAAATCAGTGAGAATTGCCACCTCTGCTGGGGGAAATCTGCTTTGGGCTGGATTTTAACATTCCAGAAGCTTTGCTCTCCTCTGATCCCCAAGTTCAAGGCAGTGCCATTGCAGGGAGATGTTCTGGTGATGCAGAGCACAGGGCTGGAGCTCCCTGGAGCAGGGAGGAGGAGGAGGAAGAGGAGATGAGGAGTTCTGCTCATCCCAGGATTATTTAAGGAGCAATCCTCAGGCACCAAGGTGAAATCTCAGCTCCCAACCCAACCAAGGGGAGAGGAAACCTGTCCAAGAGCATCTCCATCCACCAGCCAACAGCATCTCCTGCACAGGGATTGAAGAAAAGCCCCAGTTTTAGATCAAATAACATCAGCAGACAGCAGGGAAAGCCTCAGCTGAAACCTGTGGGCTTTTTACAACACTTGGAGGGACAAATCCACAAATTGAGATTAAAAACAACACTGAAAAGCAAAGGAGGGACAGCTGGGTGTGACAGAGGAGGGTTAAGGATGTCTCAGGTGTGTGCAAAGTGTGTTGGTGAGGAGCTGGGGGGCTGGGAAGAGGCCCCAGCACATTCCCAGAGAGCAGGGTGGGATCCAGGCAGCAGGAATGGTCTTTTCTCCATGGGAAAAGCAAACCACACCACGTGGAAAGACAAGACACACGAGTAAAAGAACAATCTGTAAAATTTCCCCGTGATTATAAAATGCAAAACTATACAAAAATAGAGAAAAATCGACCGTTTTCTTATGTGTATAAAAACAAACAAAGCAAAGAAAAGCCCCAAGTCCCCAGAATGCAACACAGAACCTCTTGGTGCTGACCCCAAGGGCAGTGGTTCCATCACAACTTCACAGCCCCATCCCTCACTTCAGGCAACACCTTCCCTGCAAGGGACAGGCGAATTCCTCGAGTTTTCCCTCAGTATTTTGGCAGGACATTCTGTTATTTCTGACTGGTTTCTGCTTGGGAAGCCCTTTTCAGTGAGCACCCCCATGTGAGCTCCTCAGGTAAGGCAGTGTTGGACTGAGCCACTCCAGCCCAGCTTTGTTCCCATGGATCCCGAGTGGGTTTTTGGGAAGAGTGGCTCAGCAGGCAGTGAAATCCAATCCCTACTGCAGAGATCATTTACAGGCTGAATTACTGCACTGCAAATTCCCATTTCTTTGGGTTAATGGGGCAGAATCTGCCAATAATCCAATGAACTGCATTAGGAAAACTCATTTGAATTCCAGAGATATTTGCCTCATTGAATTCCCATCAAATTAAGAGGAGAAACCTTTGGTATAAAGTCAGATTCTCAAGCCTTGGCTGCATTGCTCCCCCTGAACCTCCCCACCTAAGCTGCACCCAAGCCCAGGATCCTACAGACACCTTGGAACATTCATTTAGCCCCCAGACATTCCCAGCCCTCAGCAGGACTTTGGCTGAACAAAGCTCCTGGAACCCCCCAGAAGCCTTTGGTGAGAAAGGAAATAAAACAGGGACTGAACCCAGCCAGGGGTGTGAGGAGGTGACAATGTCCCTGTGGTGTCCCCAGCAGGGTGTGCCCGTGGTTTGTGTGCTGGCAGTGGGGTGAGATGGGCACAGAGCTGCCCAGGGAGGGATATCCAAATTAGCAGCTGTGCTAATGAGGGGAGAAAACCTCCCAGTGTTCTCCTACCTTGCCCTGGCTCACCACTCCTCCTCCCTGGGTGTGGCAGTCCCAGGTGTGTCCCAGGAAATCCTCTCTGCTGTCCCAGAGGGATGAGGGAGAATGGCACAGCAGGTTCCTATGGAACTCCCTGCAGCAGGGCTGCCAGGAAAATATTGAAAAATTCATATTTGAGCCCGTGGACACACAGATGGAGCTGCTCTGATCACATCACACAGAGAGGCTGAACGGAGCCTGGCCCTGCCTCTCCCTGCTCCTTCCCAGATATCCAAGGGCAGGGCAGAAGGAATCTCTTCTCAAAAGGAATATCAAAATCTCATTTTGCTTGGGGGAAAAACCCCATCAAACCCAAAACCAGCTCCTTGTGCCTGGAAATGCAGGGATGGCAGGCAGCCACATCCATGTGGAGCAGGAGAGCAGCAGGAGGGTGACCCAGCAGGGCAGGACTCAGCAGGAAAATCGAGTCTGGCCCAGGCAGAGCCATCCCTCACTCCACAAATGTGGTAAAACTCCGCTTATTTCCACTTTGGGATTATTTTTTGAATGCTACAAACTCTGCTGCAAAGAAAAATAGAGAAAGGGCAATGAGGTGGGGGGAAACAAAAATCACTGGGAATGGAATTAAATCAGAACACAGAGCTTGGACAGGACAGGGAAGCAGCTTTGTGTCATGGATTGGGGTTTGGATCAGAGCTGAGGGGGTTTGGGATCACAGAGGGGACCAGGAGCCTTCAACAGAGCTCACAGGACACCCCAAACAAAAATCTGTCCCCTCAGCCTGTGTCCCTCTTCCACATTCCTTCAAAAAGGCAAAAAATCCCAAACCTCCAGCAGCTTCCAGCTTTTTTGTTCCCTCCAGTCAGGAGGAGTGAAGCCCAATGTAGCTGTGGTCCATCCCAAATTCCAAGGAACACAAAACTTTCCTCCTGTGGGTTTATGCAAAGAAAACAACCATAAAAAAAGAATAAAATTAAATTAAAAAGCCACAAAGCTTCCTTTTGAGAAAGTAAGAGCATCTGCCACTTCACAGCTACAGGCACGATGCAAATTTAGCTTATTTCAAAGGCCTCACCCCTGTCCCCATGGCCCTGGAGAGGCCAGGAGCCTGGGACAAAGCACGGGAAAGGTTTCCACCAGGAATTCTGCACCGTGAAAAAGACCACAACAAAGAAGGGACCAACACTTTGTTCTTCAAAGGGACACCATGGACAGCACATCTCTCTGAGCAAACTGAAACTAAACCTGGAGGACGTTATCAGCACGCACACAAAAGCTCCTGCTTTGCTTTGGGGGCAAGGACAAATCAAATAAATAAAAACGCTGCTGCAAAGTTCCCCTTTCCAGCTGCCTCTTCCCCGTTGTGGAAGGAGCAGCTCCCTTCCTCCCAGCTCCCCACACTGAGCCCAGGGTGGAAGACATTCAAAGTGAGTCTGAACCAAAACATTTCACCTAGAAGAGGAAAACAGCCCCATTTCCCTCAAAAGTCTGTTCCCCCAGCCCCAGTCCTGCACAAAGCCCAAGCTGCCACACCAGCACCAGGTCCATCCCCAGCTTCTGCTGCTGCACTCGGTGTTGGAGAGGGCTGGAAAACCACAAAGTGCCTCAGTGGTGATGAAGGAATCCTGGAGGCAGCTCCAAACCCCCACTGGAGCAGCCACAGGGGCAAGGCCATGGATGGCTGCAGGAGAGGAGCATCAGCCCAGCTCTAACTCAAGTCCCCCCTCAAACTGCTCCTGCTTTTCTCCTTCCCTTTGCCCCTTTTGCTGCCCAGAGCAGACTCAGCATGGTGACATGGTGACATTCCTGCATCCCCTTGGCTTGGTGACACAGTGACATTCTTGCAGATACTCAGCCTGGGTGACATTCCTGCATCCCCTTCACTTGGTGACACAGTGACATTCTTGCAGATGCTCAGCCTGGATGACATTCCTGCAGCCCCTGGGCTGGGTGACATGTGACATTCCTGCAGATTCTCAGCCTCGGTGACACGGTGACATTCCTGCAGCCCCACGGCTTGGTGACACGGTGACACTGTGACATTGCTGCACTACTCAGCGTCGGTGACACTGCACACGGTGCCACGGCAGCCGCCGTGCCCGGGGGTGGCCCTGCCCTTGAGGGGCTCGGGGCTCTCGGTGTCCCCAGCGCTGTCCCCAGGGTGCTGTGGCACGCCCTGGGCGATGCCCACGGGTTTGCCCTTGGCACGGTGCTCCGGGGAGCAGGCGAAGCCAAAGCTCGAGGGCAGCCCCGCTTCTCCCAGGGGTAACAAACGCGACAGCTTGGGGACATCCCCGTGGTAGCGGTAGGAGCCGGCCCGCCGGGCCTCGGGCTGCAGGGGGAGGTTGGAGGGGCGGAGCGGGAGCCGGCTCAGCTCTGCCTCTTGGGGCCGCCTCTCCGCAGCCTCCCCGATGCCACCCCGGGAGAGGGGCAGGAAAGGGGACGCGCTGTCTGGTGGCTCTGAAGGCTCCCAGACGCTCTCCACGGCTCCGGCCGGAGCGAAGCCCCAGAGCTCCACCCCGCCGGGAGCGGTGTCGGTGCCGTGCTGGAGCTGCCAGCTCAAGCCGCCCTCGGGAGCCAGCAGCTCGCCCTCCTCCTTGCTCCTGCTCCTCCTGGCTCCGCCAGAGTCTTTCCTGGCAGCCTCACGCCTGGCCCAGAGGCGGCAGGGCTGGGGGCCCTGCGGCTCGGCCAGCTCGAACTCCAGGCTCTCGGTGTCCAGCGAGCGACTCCTCCGGTCCACGGAGAGCGGCGCGGGCATGGAGGGGCTCAGGCCGTGCAGGCGCAGGTGCCGGGGCAGGCTGGCCACACCCCAGTTGCAGCTCTGGAAGGAGCCCGGGGAGAAGCCCGGGGACATTCTCTCGTCACATTCAGCCAAGGACTCTTTCTGTCCGTAGCCATCATCGAAGGCCTCGGCGATGTCCTCGCCCGCCGTCAGCTCCGGGTGCTGCTCGCACTCCCCCTCTCCGTCCTGCTCCACGTCCACCACGTCGAAGGTGACCATGGTGGGGAGCACCGGGAGGTTCTGGGTGAATGACGAGCTGGAGGCGGAGCTCCCCAGGCTCTCGGAGAGGCTGGAGAAGAGGGTCCCGCTGCTGGCGAACTCCACCAGAGCCTGTGAGAAGCTCACGGCGTGCTCGGGCTCGCTGCCCACCTGAGGCTCACCAGGGCCGGGCTCTGCTCCACCGTGCTCCTGCTCCGGGAGCCTGAACCCAGGGAACATCCCTGCCTTGGCTGGGGCCACGCTGCCGTGGATGGAGTCCCCAAACATCCCACAGTCCAGGTCTGCATCGAACCCCGGCGTGTTCTTTGTGAGCTGAATAAGGCAATTCCCGGGGCCTTTCTGGCTGTTGTAACAGTTTTCAGGACACAGAGGCCCCGGGAAATCCCTCCACTCTGAATTTTCAGCCCTGGCCACTGCAACCCCACCGTTGACAGCCCGGCTCGGGGTGTGTGAGGCCACCTGCTCACTCCCAAGGCCACTCTGACCCTTGCCAGTGGAGCTGGCTGCTCTGCTTTTACATTCAACGCATTGCTTTTCCCGGGGACACTTCTCCTTGCTGGGGATATCCAGGCGTTTCAGGATGGGCTCCCTCTGCAGCTCCCAGTACAGCAGCTCTTTCTGAATGGCTGAAAGCCCCTCTTCCTCAGTTTCCATCAGCCCTCTTTTCTGATCCATCATCTGCTGGATCAGGCTCTTCTCTGCAGGGAGGCAGAAGTCCATGAAGTAGCTGAAGATGCCCTGGCGTGGGACTTTGCCGTCGAACAGGGATTCCTCCCCGTGCGAGGGGCTCATCAGGGCGTCAAACTCGTAAAGTGCATCGCCACTGTAGCTGTCCCGGGGCAGCCTGTCCTTCTTGAGCTCCTCTCCAGCCTCATCGTCCGGCCCTGGAGTGGTGGAGTCATAATAGCCCTCGTCACTGTTCGGGGCAGACTCCTGCTGGTCACTCTGGGGCGTCAGGAGGTCAACACCATCCATGGCATCCCCCATGTAGGGGTGGGCGTCGGCCTCGTGCGAGGCGTGCGTCTCCAGGCTGCTGCTGGACACCTGAGCCCCGTAGCTGCTGTCCCCTGGCACGCTGCTGTCCCACACCTGGTGCAGGTAGTCCTCAGCCTCCTCAGGGATGGCCATCTCCTCACCACCGCCCTGGTAGGTGACGAGGCAGGAGCTGCGTTTGGCGGCGTCGCGGCTGCGCTCCACCGAGATGCTGCTCTCGGCGATGTCGGGCTCGGCGATGTCGTCCCCGCATCCTGTCAGGGAGTCAAAGCTCTTCAGGGAGGTGACATCCCCCAGCATGAGGCTCAGCAGGTCCCCGGAGTGCAGGCAGGGAGGCTCGTTGTCCATGAAGTCAGGGTGGAAGGCCAGCAGCAAACTCTCGCGGTCAAACTCGGCGCAGGCAGCGGCCTCAGCCTCTGGTTTTACATCCGGAACGTCCTCGTTCCCAGGCACGGCCATCGTGTCACCCTCGGAGCTGCCTCCATCAGCCACGGCACCCATGGGCTCAGTGGCCTCACCGCAGCTGGAGTCACCCCCCGGGCAGGCCGTGGCCTCAGGGTCTGGCCCTGCTCCCCTGCCCTCCACAGCCCCTTGGCTCTCTGCTCCCACTGCAGGAGCATTCCCGGCCTCCTCCGTGTCCCCGCTCCACTCCGGGAGCTCTGCCTTCTCACTCTCGGCAGCCTTGCTCTTCCTGTGCCGCCGGATGCTGTTAAAAAACCCTTTCAGCCCTTTTTTGGGTCTGGGGAAAGAGGATTTCTCCCCGCTGGGCTTTTTGTCACAGCCCTCCATGCTCCCGGGGGGAGAGCTGTCCTGCTGGCCCCCATCCCCCCTGGTGCTGGTGTCGGTGGGCAGCTGGGCGCTGCGGGAGCTGGGCAGGGCTCCGTGCTGCCCATCCCTGCTGCTCTCTGAGGGGCTGTCCGGCCGTGCGCCCCCGCCCTTGTCACAGGCAGCGCTGCTCAGCCCATCGTGGGTCTTGCACTTGCTGAGCCCCTTCTTGCCGCGGCCGCCGAAGAAGCTGGGCAGGGTGCAGATGCTGCGCTTGCCCCCGAACAGTTTGAAGGCCGTCTTCCTCAGCTTGCCGGGGGGCGGCTGCTGCGGCTCCGCTGCCATCACGGAGCCATTGGCGCTGTCGGGAGGGGCGTCCCCGCCCTCCTGCCGCCGCTGGTCCCCTCCGTCCCGCTCCTCCGGGCTGCCCGTTTCCATGGCAGCTAGCCGGGCTTGGATCTAGCTGGAAGCGGCGGCTTTGGGAGCGCGGAGCTCCGGGAGCAGGGATGGGCGCATCACCGCCGACCTGAGGCACAGGGAGAGGGCAGAGGTGAGGACACGGCAGCACAGCTCCAGGCACCGGGGTCTCTGTGCTCCATCAGCAGCTGGAGGAGCCTCCAAGCTCTTCCTCCACGCTCTCCCTCCACTTCCAAAATCCAAAATGTCGCTTAAATGTACCAGTTTGCCAGAGCAGGAAACCACACATCTCCACTGGGTGGAATCCCTGGGGACAGGCAGGTCTGAGCCCTGCACCTCCTGGCTCCAAGCCCTGCAGCTTCCCACATTTTTTGTCTCCAGGGTGATCAGGTTTGGCTACCTTAAAGTGAGAGCTAACACCTCCCAAATCCCCTCCCAGCTCTCCCAGCTCACATGCCAGGCTCCAAAGAGCATCCTGAGGGAGGCCAAACCAGGACACAGCCCTGCCCAGGCACGTGTCCAGGGAAAAACCACTCTGGTTACCACCCTGGCTTCTTTAATAGAAGATTTCAGTTGTTTTTAAAATAATCTGTCCAGCGAGACAGAATCGCCTTAAAAACACCCACGGTGAACCCCCTGATCAGATTATCCCAGAAGCAGAGAGGTAGGTTTGAAATTTGACCCTGGCTTGCTGTCAGGAACAGGAGAAATAAAACAATTATAATGATGTTTCTTTTGCAGAGGTGAGCCTGGAGAAATTAAATGCATTAAAATCCTAATGTGCTTCCAAGCTGTAATGCCTCAGGCTGAGCTCTGACTGACAGGAGGCCAGGAAACCTTCCTGAGGTGTTTAGCCAGAGATCCCAAATTAAAAAATACATCCAAACGATGCTCTCTGCTCCTGCAGCCCCACAGCAAACCCGAAATTCCAGGTTTATTTTTATTCCTCAGGGTTGCTTTGCCTCTGTATTGATCTGGCATCGCTGCCCTCAGCACGGATGGGCTTTGAGGTCCCTCCCAACCCAACCCAAGCCATTCCATGATTCTGGAATTCTGGGATTGCTGATAACCCCTCACGTTCTCCTGTCCCACTGGGGCGTAGCCAGCTGCCACAGCCACCTCAGACTGGGCTTTTCCAGCTCTGCCACAGCCCACCACGAGTCCCAGGTGTTTCCAAAGTCTCTGGAGAAACCTGGATAGAGGGAGAAATGCCCACACCTGGACATGTGCGGGGCTGCTGGAAAACTGGGGGTGAAATGGTCCCAAACCTGCACCTGGACAGGGGCTGCTGGAAAATTGGGGGTGAAATGGCCCCAAACCTGCACCTGGACAGGGGCTGCTGGAAAACAGCCAGGGGAGGGCATGAGACAGAGGCAGGATTTAAAAAATTCCTTTTGGGAATCATTCCTCACCAGCTCCACGTCAGCACCGGCAGTGCTGCGGAGGGGAGGCTGGAGAAGGATAAAAGATTAAATATTTAAAATGAAATAAAGGGCAGCGAGGGCAAAGAGCCGCGAGCGATAAAACATGAAAAATAAGATTTAAAAGCAACAAAAAATCAGCGCCGTAACAATGAAACGCAGCTCAGGGGACCCTCGGGGACGCCCGGCCCGCCCAGCCCCGCACGGGGCCGCTCCCCCAGCCCGGCCCTCCCCGCTCCCCTCGCCGCGCTCCCAAACTTTCGGGAGGATCCGGGAAAACGCGAGGGGCGGTGGGGGAGGGTCGGGCCCGTCCGCGGGGACGCGGCGCGGAGGGCGCGGGGAGCGGCGGCCCCAGGCCCGGCCCGGAGCCCAGCACTTACCGGCGGGGGCGGCGGCAGCGGCTCCCCGGGCTCCGCCGGGACCCCCGGCCCCGGCCCTGCCCTCAGGCCGCGCGAGGGCCGCGGGGCCGCGGGTCCGCCCGGCGCGGGCGGCAGGGGCGGCGCCGCGTGACGGCCGGGGCGGGGCCTCCTCGGGGGCGGGGCCTCTGCGTGAGGGAGGGCGCGGTCTCCATGCTGGGGCCAATGGAGCAGGCTGGGGTCACGGTGACGGGGTGTCGTCCCCACGGTGTCCCCACACGGCTGTCCCGCGGGGCCCCCACATGGCCGTCCCGCGGGGTTCGACCCCGTGGCCCGGGTTGATCCCGGGCCGTCCCGGTAGCGAAGTGGGCGTGGCCTCAGGGCGGGTCACACTTTAGAGCGTGGCCTCGGCGGGATGATTGACAAGGGGGCGTGGTCTCACCAGTATCGGGGCGTGGTCCCATGTGGGGGCGTGGCCTTGGGGCTACACCCGCGGGGCACGCGGGGTCACGGACACGGGGGGGTGTCCTGGCGTGGGCTGTGACACTGCGGGGGATGTGACACTGTGTGACACGGGGTGTGTGACACCGTGTGTGACACTGCAGGGTCAGGGATGTGACACTGTGTGTGTGACACTGTGTGACACGGGGTGTGTGGCACTGTGTGACACTGCAGGGTCAGAGATGTGACACTGTGTGTGACACTAGGTGTGTGACACTGTGTGTGTGACACTGTGTGTGACACTGATTGTGTGACACTGTGTGTGTGACACTGTGTGTAACACTGTGTGTGACACTGTGTGACACTGTGTGTGTGACACTAGGTGTGACACTTCCTGAAGGGAAGTGGCACCAGTGTCACCGTTCCCTGTGGAGCCTTGTCCAGGCTGCCTCAAGCCCCAGTGCTCCCGTTGGGAGCGGCCCCACAGCCTCATTAATTAACAGATGCTGATTAATGGATGCCACAAGCCCTGCCACGAGCCCATAAATCCTGCAGGGACGTGCCTGTGTTTGACCCTTGGAGCTGCTGACAGGGTCCCTTTGGGATGTCACAGGCAGGAGGGGACGCCTTGTGCTGCATCCCAAAAGGGCTGCAGAGCATCCCTGCAGAGCTGCCAAGGAGCACTGGGATCCTCCAGCAGCTCCTGGCTGTGGGAAGGGCCAGGAAGGCACCTCCAGCCCCCACTGAGGGTGATCCCACTGTCCGAGGTGGGAGAAAAGGAGGGACACAAAGGTGCTGCTGGGATGTCCCACTCCAGCCTGAAATTCCCCATCTCGTCCCTTCCCATCCTGGCAGACATGGATGTGTCACCAGACAGGCCACAGCAGTTTAATACCAATATCAGAACAGTTTTAATTCAAACCCCAACCCTGCCCAATCACAAAAGACCTTTGGATGCTCCATGAAGCACTTTTGGGGTGAGAAGACAATGTTTAGGGTCAGGAGAGGAGGGGGGATGCTGGGGCTCTGGACACATCTCCCAGCCCCTCCTGTGCTCCAGTCCTGCCCCTCCAAGGGGAGGAGGCACTTGGGAACTTCTCTGGGAATTGTGGAATCATGAGGGACCTCAAATCCCATCCAGTGCCACCCTGCCATGGCAGGGACACCTTTCACCACCCCAGGCTGCTCCAAACCCCAATGTCCAGCCTGGCCTTGGGCACTCCCAGGGATCCAGGGGCAGCCACAGCTGCTCTGGGCACTCTGTGCCAGGGCATCCCCACCTTCCCAGGGAAGAATTCCATCCTCACAGCCAGCAATTCCTCCACACTCTTTCCTATCCCCTTCTCCAGCCAAAATCAGCTGAAGGTGTAAAATCCCTCGGTAATAACGGCCTGAGGCAAACCCAGGGGAATCAGATCCTGCTCCATCCTGGCTTTGCTGCCAGCCAGGAGCTGAGGTCTCCTGTTCTCCCTTCCCTTCCCTTTCCACACGGGCACAGCTTGCTGGAGATACCTCGTGACCAAAACTGAACTTGTGACCACAAATTCCAGGGGTGGCAGATTTCAGGGATCCACTGCCAGGGGGTGGAGCAGGTTTTAACTGGGGTGTCCCTGGGGGCAGGCTGGGATCAGGGCTGGTGCTGGAGGTATTTGGCCAGGACTGTGGGGATCTCCAGCTCTGCAAGGGCAGCTGAGAGGCTGGGCTGCTTCAGGAGACGCCTCACGGCCAGCCGGGACTGGGACAGCAGGGATTTGGGATGAGCTGTGGAAGGAAAATCACATGGTCACATTCAAGACACACAACCTTGCTGCCTTACAACCCAGCATTATCCAAAGGAAAGGGATATGGATTGAGTAAACCAAACAGGGTTGAAATAAAATGATTTTTAAAGTCCTTCCCAACCCAAACCATTCCATGATCCTATAAAAATTCACGAAATCTCAGCCTCTGTTCTGGGGCTGGGGCTATGGGCTCAGGCTCCCACAGGAGCTGAGGAAAAATCTTCCACCCCCACATGGAAACAATTTTAGATTATTTTAGATTATCAGGATTTTAGACTTGGGCAGTACAGGAGAGCCCAAACTGAGCAGCAAAAATGAGAGCAAGGATGAAAAGCAGCAACCCAACGAGGGTGGGGAAACCCAGGCTGTGGGAATCATGGAATCACAGGAGGGTTTAGGCTGGGAAGGGAATTTTAGCTTATCTCATTCCATGGGCAGGGACCCTTCCCACTATCCCAGGCTGCTCCAAACCCTGGACACTTGCAGGGATCCAGGGGCAGGGATGGGGGAACTACAAACCCACACATGCTCAAAGCCCTGGACACTTGCAGGGATCCAGGGGCAGCAATGGGACAGCACAGACCCACACATGCTCCAAACCCTGCACACTTCCAGGGATCCAGGAGCAGCCACAAACCCTCACATGCTCCAAACCCTGCACACTTGCAGGGATCCAGGGGCAGCAATGGGACAGCACAGACCCACACATGCTCCAAACCCTAAGCACTTCCAGGGATCCTGGAGCAGGGATGGGGCACCACAATCCCACACATCCAAGTGATGCCACGAGGGGAACCAAGGCTGAAGGAAAACCTGGCTATTGGGAAGAGGGAATCAGAGCAAAGCTGTGCCCATGCCAGCCCTGGGGCACACAGCCAGCTCACCTCTGGCCTGCAGCAGCAGCTCCAGCCCCTCGCTGCGTGGTGCCACCCCGTGCACGGGCACATTGGGCAGGTACACGTTGGCCCCGAAATCGATGAGCAGGCGGATGAAATCGCCGCGGCAGCCGTGCCTCAGGCACGTCTCCAGCAGGGTTTTGGGCTCCCGGATCTGTGCCAGCACAGCCTGCTCGGTGCAGTTGTAGTCAGGATCAGCCCCGTGCAGCAGCAGCAGCCTGAAACACTCCAGGTGCCCGTAGGCGGCCGCCAGGTACAGCGGCCCCGAGCAGGACACCGAGTTGGCCGCCCACTCTGGCAGCCTGGCCTGCACGTTGGGCTGGGCCCCGTGCTCCAGCAGCTGCCTCAGGATGTCCACCTGGCCGTCCCTGGCCGCCAGCAGCAGCGGTGAGCAGTTGTTGTAGATGCTGCCCAGGGGGTTGGCACCGTGCTCCAGCAGCGCCCGCACGCACTCGCGGTGCCCGTTGCTGACGGCCACGAAGAGCGGGGTCTGAGCCTTCACATCCAGGCTGTCCACCTGGGCTCCGTGGGCCAGCAGCAGCTGCAGGCTCCTGAGGCAGCCCCTGGTGGCTGCCAGGCGCAGGGGGGTGCTGGGGACCCCCCAGCCGCTCCTGCGGTTGATGAGCCTCCTGTACCTGTCCTGGGACAGGAGCCTGGCCAGCGTCTCGTGGTCGTCCTGGCACACGGCCCGGCTCAGCTCCTCGCTCTCCTCGCTGTGCTCCTCGTCATCCCTGGGCTGCAGCAGGGAGAACATCTTGTTGATGTCCATGAGGCTCATTTTGTGCTCCATGTGGTGCTTTCATGGTAAAGGATGAGGCCAAAGATCTGCAGGATACAGAACCGGCACCAACCCCGGGTTAGAACCAGCCCCTGGCACCCACAGGTGGTTTTAGTGGAAGTTTGTACTCAACACAAGGAAGGTTCTCCAAAATATGGACAAACATCGATGAGGATGCTGCTGATGTGCTCATGGCCCTGGCACCACATGAGGAAAGGCAATAATGGGGATCAGTGTTGTGGTGGGTACGTGGGTCAGGAGTTTATGAATTATGGAATGGTTTGGGTTGGGAGGGAGCTTAAAGCCCATCCAGTGCCACCCCTGCCATGGCAGGGACACCTCCCACTGTCCCAGGGTGCTCCAAACCCCATCCAAGCTGGCATTGGGCACTGCCAGGGATCCAGGGGCAGCCACAGCTTCTCTGGGAATTCCAGCCCCTCCCCACCCTCCCAGCCAGGAATTCCTGCCCAAAATCCCATCCATCCCTGCCCTCTGGCAGTGGGAGCCATTCCCTGGTCCTGTCCCTCCATCCTTTGTCCCCAGTCATGAGGGATGAGGTGAATGTGATGTTTGATTAGGGATCAAACACCTTACAGCATCTCCCTTCCCAAAATGATGCCAGCATGAGAATTCCAGAGTTTTCCTCCCTCCTGCCTGCTCGAGGCTGCAGGAAGGGTCTGGGATGTTTCTGGTCAGACATTTGGGGGAAGGAAGGGTGAGGCTGACCCCTGCCAGCCACACTGGGCTCTGGACACGGGATGTGGCCTCAGGGGACAGCAGGGGACAGGAATGGGATGTCCCGGCTGGCACCTGAGCAGCTGGAAACACTTGGGATGGGCACAGGAATTTCTCGGCTGCCCTGGAGCACCTCGGGTTTCCTCTGGAGGCAGAGCTGGGGCTGACCTGTCCTGGGAGGAGCTGCACGGAGTCATTAATTAACAAAAGGAGCCGCAGTTAATTAGCTGAGGAGCAATTGGCCTCGTTGTGCACCTGAGCCCATCACGGGGGACCTGTCCCACATCACCCACGGGTGGGACACCAGCACTGGGGATCCCAGCAAGGCCACCAGCACAGCTGGGCCACTGGGACAAGTCTGAGGGCACCAAAGCTCTGCTGGGCTGCCAGCCAGCCCATAATACAGAATACAAGTACATAATTTATATCCTGTGTAAATTAGCCCAATTTATACAGAAATGTGGGAAATTCTGACGCTGCTGCTCTTCATTGGACACACTTGGAATGAGCTCTGGAGCTTTGGGATCACCCCACCCTCATGGGAAATGGGTTGGGGGGGTTACTGAAGATCCCAGTCCAAAAGGACAGTTCTGTTCCCTGTTATATTCCCAAAGAAAACTGTGTGGAAAATTGAAGAGCAGCTGTAACATTTCATGGACACACAAAGAGCTCCTCCAAAGGGAGTCCTGGCACTGCCTGAGACCTTGTGTGGGGAGCTCAGGGAGGTTCCTCAGAGCCCAAACCACAATGGAGTCACAAAACAGTTTGGTTTGGTTTGGAAAGGAACTGAAAAGTTCATCCCACCCCTGCAGGGCAGGGACACCTTCCACTGTCCCAAGGCTGCTCCAAACCCCAATGTCCAAACACCTCCAGGGATCCAGAGGCAGCCACAGCTTCTCTGGGCACCCCACCCTCCCTGTTTTGTCACTCCCTGAGCTGCCAGAAGCTGTGCAAGCACCTGCAGACCCCGAGAAGAGGATGTGGCAGAGCTCAGATTTGTCCCTGTGGGTCCCAGTGCTCGCCCGCCCAGGTCCCGGTGCTGCCGCCTTACCTGGGAGCGGGGGATGCTCAGAGCACCTGGGGCCAGGGGGGTGCCATGGGGAGTCCTGCCGGGCTGGAACCCCAAAATGAGCAGGGCAGGGGAGAATCTGGCAGAGCTGGGATGGACGGGGCTGTGTGGGGCCAGCTCACAGCTGAAATGCCACGGCAGGACCAGTCTGGGGAGCCAGGGCTAATTTTAGCCCCTCTGGGGTTTTATCTTACCACTTCCATTCTTGGAAAGCTCCCCCTGGGTAAATATAGAGAGGGCAGGGGTGGGGGGAGGCTGGGACAGGTGCTGGAGGCTGCTCGACCCCTCTGAGCACACACAAAGCTTTTTCTCTGCTGTTTCCTCACAGAAATTGGGGCGGTTTGGGGTCCCTCTACCCCACCTTGGCTGCTGCCAGGCACTCAAACTCCCTCTTATTCCCTCTCCTGCCCTCCTCCCCCTTTTCAGAGTGATCCAAATGGCCATTTGCAACCTCCAAAATGATTTATTAGACACCAGAAGGACAAAAGGTGCTGAAGATGCTCCAGATTTCCCACCTGGGCTGCACCTGCCAGAAGGAAGCACAGCCAGGGCTTCCCAAAGCTGAGCAGGACCCAAGAAAACTCCCAGGGCAAACTGGAGGAGCAGGGAGCAGCACTGGGGCTCTTATCAAAAGCTGTCAGCTGGGAAGTGCAATCCTATTTTATCCAGCTCCCCTTCAACCCTCTCCAAACTCCTCAGTGGTGGAGCAGGAATGGGCTGGAGCTTTGGGGCAGCCTTATCATGGTGTGAGATAATGAGAGACCCAAATTATCCAGGAAAATCCCCAGTGCTGCTGCAAGAAGGGAAATCAGGGTGAAATGTGTGATCTGTGAAATGTGTGATCTGAGAAATGTGTGATCTGTGCCACCACCACATCCCTCCTCTGGAGCCATGGAAAGCCTGGAATGCAGGAAAATGGTCAATATTGATTGGGACTTCTGGATTTCCTCTCCAAATTCACTCAGACATAGATGAGTGCTTCCACAAAGGTGAATTCCCCAAAGGCAGCAGCAGGAATGGGATTATGCAGCGTGCTGTGGATGAACCCTGGAGCAGGACAGGGAAGTTTGGGGTTATTTTTCCTGAGTGTCAGGAAGATGCAGCCACAAAAACCAAGCCTGGCTGGAAACCCCTTCCACAAAGCACAGAAATCAAAGCAGCCATTAAAAAGACAGAGTGTTATAAAGAGAAAAAAGGGAATGCAGACAACAGAAGTGCTAGAAAATGTGAAATGTAGAAAACTTGGGAGATGAAAGGAAAACCCTTGAATGGCAAATTAATGATAAGCTGCTTGTTCTTTTGTTGCTGCTGCTGCTGTTTAGCTGTTAACCAAGGGAGATCTTAGGAAGGAGGAGCAGATTAAACCCAGTTCTAACCAGGCAAACCTGAGCCCAGCCCAGCTGGGATCCTGCAGACACTGCTGGAGCAGGAACTTTCATCCCAGGGATATTTCCAGCAGAGCCAGAGCAGCCTGGCCCATTTAGGATAAAATCCTCACTGCTTCCAACTCCAGGGAAGGATAAGTGTTGGAACCCTGAAGTCTAAAAATTTTCAACTTTCTTTTTCTTTAAACTTTCTTCAAACTTTTTTGACACTGACCTCAAAACAACACTGCTTCTGACTTGAAGCCTTAGAAAAAACTTCCAAATTTAAGTAATAAAGTTAAAATCACTGGTGTGTGGTTTAAATAAAAGTGTGTAATATCACACAGGGAAAAGTTTAAAAGTTTTAAAATATAGTAATAAATATAGAACAAGATCAAAGGTCTTAAACAATAACTCTTCTTCCTTGTTGCTTCTTCTTCATAATTTCAAGTAGTTTTTAGTTAAATAAAAATTACTGCAGTACAAGTCACAACTGTTTAGCTATTAAGTACAAATAATATAAATGTTTTCAATTAGATAAACTTTAAAAATCCTTATAACCAACTAAATACACAAACATTTTCTTGCTTTTAGCTTATTAGCTAAAAGTACTACAAAACTGTGTATTTAAAATAAAAATTAATACACAACTAAGTCCAAACAAAAAAAACCTGTCTCTTGTACATTCAATCCTAAGTAAAAACAAAACAAAACCCCAAAATAAAATAAAAAAATAAAATAAAGAAAATTTTAAAAAACTAATATAGAGTGCCACTAATAGATGAGGAGCTGGGAAAAGCTTCCACCAGGGGCTGACCTGGCCTCTGCTTGGGGCAGAGCAGCTCTATCAGCTCCCTGTTAATTGGGGAAGAATTAGGGGACAGAAGAGTATTTACTGCCACTCAGTGAGATTTTTTTGGGAAGGTAAATCCTGGCCAGAGTTGCTTCCATTAAAGAGATTATCATTATTAATGCAGCTGAAGAGAGCTAATGAGCTTGTGGATTTAGGAGAGCTAAGCAGTTAAAAGTTTAGAGCTAAACAGTCCCAAATAAATGATTTTGCAGGGATTAGGGATTTACTGCCAGTGCTCAAGGTCGGGAAAGCAGAGTTGGGAGCGGGGCTGGGAGTCACCGGCACAGCCCAGCTCTGGAATCTCCCTCTGTGCCCTCCCATCTGCTCCAGCATTCCAAAACTCAGCAAAACTCAGCCCTGGGGGCTCTCCTGACTGCAGCAGCACCGGGATCCAGGTGTGGTAGCCAGGAATTCTACAGGAATTACCCAGGAATTCTACAGGAATTACCCAGGAATGTCAGCCAGGAATTCTACAGGAATGATCCAGGAGTGTTAGCCAGAAATTCTACGGGAATTATCCGGGAATTCTACAGCAATGATCCAGGAATATTAGCCAGGAATTTTACAGGAATTCTCCAGGAATGTTAGCCAGGATTTCTCCAGGAATTCTACAGGAATGTTAGCCAGGATTTCTCCAGGAATGTTAGCCAGGATTTCTCCAGGAATGTTAGCCAGGAGTTCTCCAGGAATGATCCAGGAGTGTTAGCCAGGAATTCTTCAGGAATGATCCAGGAATTCTCCAGGAATCCTCCAGGAATGTTAGCCAGGAATTCTTCAGGAATTCTCCAGGAGAGGACACAAATAGCAGCTCACCATCCCCTGGCTGCCCTGCACATCCCTGCCAGGACCCTGCTGATGGAAATTCCCGATTTATCTGGTGTATCAACACACAAAATACGGAGTTAGGAAGGAAGGAGGAATCCAGCAATGGTTCTTCCCCTCCATGAGTTGTTCCTTGAGGAATTTTGGCAGCATTGGAGCCCCAGGAATTCATCTCTCTGCTCCACTGCCTTCAGGGAGCCCCCTCCCTTTTGGAAAACAGGATAAAAGGATGGTTTGAGTTGGGAAAAATCATAAAACCCATCCAGTGCCACCCTTGCCATGGCAGGGACACCTCCCCCTGTCCCAGGCTGCTCCAGCCTGGCCTTGGGCACTGCCAGGGATGCAGGGGCAGCCCCAGCTGCCCAGCCCAGAGCCCCCTGCTCCATCCAGGGGGTTTTTGGTGATTTATAGATTTTTATAGATTCCCATTCACACTAGATCCCTTCCCTCTCTCCCCCAGCTCTCTGCTGTTGAGAGAGAGGTTTTGAATCCCACTACTCCAAAGAGAAGGAAAACAAAATTCCAGGAGAGCACTGAACCCATGAGCTGCTTGCAGGCAAGAGAAATTCCAATTAATGCACCTTTTGTCCAAATTCTCCCCAAATTAAATTGCAGCTTTATCAATTCTAGCCAGTGTTAATGCTAATAATCCAATTAAATGCAAGGCAAGTCTAATTAAGGTAAATGAAGGATTTCACTGGCAGCACTAAGAACATTTCAAATTAACAAGAAGGGAAAAAGCCTGAGAAACACCCAGGGACTGAGTGTGCCTCAGTGCCAGGCTCACTTTATTACCTTCAACAATTGAAAATATCCATTTTTAGGGTGGAAAATTTTCATCAGGGGTTGGTTGCTGGGTCTGGAATCTGTTCCCAGGGAAGTTTTGTTCCTCTTGAGCACCTTCCCATCTCAGCTCTCAAACCTTTAACACCTCACTAGCCATGACTAAAAAGAATGGGATAAAAGAGGCTTTTTCCAGGATACCAGGAGCAGACTGTGGGTTCTTCACTCTGAAGCCATCAGAAAAAGAATCTCTTCACTGGAGCCATGAAGCTGGCACTCAGCTCCTTGCAGAAGCTCTGGTTGCTCCTCAGAAATATGTGGGAGTCACCTGAGGCCAGGTGAGTGAGGGACAGAGCTCCTCAGCAGCAAGGAAAGACTGAGGGGACACTTGGGTTTAATATAGAAAGGAAAATCCAAATTAAAAAAAAACAACAACCAACCAAACAAAAAAACCCCAAAAAACCCCACAAAAAACCACCACCAGAATAGCACAGTTTGCAAGACACAGTTCCATTGGTTATATTCCCTTTTTTCCATTAGTTATGCTCCTCTTTGGGTTGTTTTTAACAGCCTGCACTCCCCATTCCCCCAAACCAGGGGGATCAGCCCATTTGTCCTGCAGAGGGGAAATGGCTCCACATCACTTCATTAATTAAGATCATTTAACTGACTTCACCTTCCCAAGTGTGGAATTCTGAGTTACCACCCAATAAACAGAGCAGCCACTTCCTTTACAAAGGCAAAATGTTTATTTTTGTAGGGAATAAAAAGACCTGCAATCCAAGAGAGACTCCATGGGACAAAGAGGGACAAAAGACACAATTCTCCTCTAGACAAGATCAGCTTCAGGCAGTGCAGGAACTGCAGAGCCCCACAGAGCCCTTGGGGCACAAACTGGGGCTCATCCCCCACCAGTGTCCCTCCAGTGACACAGACACAAACAGCACAGGGACACTGCCAGCCAGCACAGCACACATGGTTTTAGGGACATTCCTACAAGGATGGGGTTGGGGATGCCAAGGAGGATCCAGCTGGAGGATGGGACCAGTGCTGAGTTACTCCAGGAGTTTCTGCTACATTAAATCGATGGAAATGTAGAAATGATATAAAATGATATAAAAACAACCCCTGAAGCCTGCCCTGCTCCTGCAGCTCTCCCAGGGGGACACAGTAATTAATGTCATTAGCAAAGCTGCCCTAATGAATGGCCCACCTGGCTGCCTGGTCCCAAGCACAGGCTTTACCATCCCCTGCTTCCTCAGCTAATTAATCAAGTGCTGGGTGCTAATTAAAACAGAAATAGGACACTCAGAGCAGGTTCTTCCCTCAGGGAATGCCTAGATGTGTTTGAGGGAGGGATGGGAACCAGGAACAGGAAAAGGTCCCCCCCAAAAAACAAGCCCAGCCCTCAGCACAGGGCAGGAAAACACCTTTGGAGTTCTCCTGGTCACTCCTGGAGATCCAGGAAATTCCTCTGGGCTCTGGGGCTGCCCAGGAGCTGAAGGAGCCTGGAGCAGGAGTTCCCTTTCCAAGGTTTTTCCTCAGCTCTGAGGATTCTGTGCTTCCAGAGGCCATGGAAACATCTCCAGGGCTGTTCCACACCAGCATTCCCACCTGGAGACCCTCTGGAGCTCTGGGCACCTTCAGCTCCTGACAAAGCTGCAGGACTGGGGAACCTTCCTGAAAATCTTCCCAGCTCCCTCTGAGCCCATCCCCTCCTCCATCCCAGCCAGGATGGCTCTGGGTCAGAGCTGCTTTATTTTTACTCCAAGGAATGAACTTGGAAAGGCAATCACTAAGCACAGAACAGAGCAAGAGTAAATCAGACCTCAAAACTTTCACAAATTGCTTTTCCTCACCCCTAAAGAGGCCATGGAGAACTAAACCTACAGACAACCCAAACCATTCCCACTTTGTCCCTGCAGAGCAAACAGCACCAACTGGATTTTTTCTCTCTGCAAAGAAAACCCCGATTTAAGAACCCACAGAATGAAGTTCACATTAAAGACATTTCAAATGAAGCTCCACGAGTCCCTCTTGTGCTTCAGAGCAGGACAGGCACTGGTCCACTACAAGGTTACACCTGGTTGTAGCACAGGAGATGCTGGGAACAGGCAGGAAGCCATGGGATGCCCTGGGGAAGCAGGAGCAGCTCCAGAAAAGCTCATTTTTACACAAGCAGAGCTCATCTGCACAAATCAGATCCCTCTTCCCTCCCAGCTCTCCCAGTCACAGGAATCCATGTGGAAAGAAGTGCACTGCTCCAAACAAAATCGGGATTTCTGACCTCACAAAGCCTGGCTGCTCCCCAAGGAATAAAGCATCTGCAGAAACTTTCCCCAGCAGCAGTGAGAGCTTCTCCATCCTTCCCACAGCAGAGAATGCAGGCAGGACACTGCAGGAGCAGGGACACAGCTCTGCTGGGCAGCACATCCCACCTGGATTCCTCATCTGGGCTCTTCAAACAGCCCAGAGTCGCCACCAAAACCAAAAATCTCCTTGTTTGGTTTTCAACCCATGAGCCTGTGGAAGGGGAGGAAATCCTGGAATCTTTTCCAGCTTCTAAATTCCAACATGAACACACTGCAGCCTTTGCCTGTACAAATGAAATCCAAGAGGTTTAAAATACATTGATTTTTGGGTTTGGCTCCGTTTTGCCACTGTTAAAAGCAGCATGATTACTCCAAGTTTACAACACTGAGTAAACTGGTGGTGGCTGTACACACTTGTAGTAACACTGGGGTTTTGTGGAGACATCCTTTTTAAAGATTATTAAATTCCTCCAATGGCAATTCCAAAGGCAAAGCAACACACAAGCATTTCCAGGAGCTTCTGCAAGCTGGATTTGTGCAATAATTAACCAATGGCATCTCCAAATCCTTCAGGAGTCAATCACAATCCTCTCCAGTTTTGGATCTCTAATGAAAATCACAGAATTCATTAAAGACATTTAAAGGACTGATGATCCATAGAATAACTGGTCCTAAAAAGTCTTGGTCCCATTTTCTCTCACATTTGGAGGTGGATGTTGCCCATTACCCCCTGGAGACAAGCCAGGGCTGATCCCTCAGTCACTCCTGGGTCAGAATTTCCAGTGTTGAATTTTTAATCCATCACTCTTGTAGCTCCCACTCCTTCCTTGACAAGTCTGACAAACCCTCAGTATTAAAAAACTTCCTCTTTGCCATTCCAGGCAGTGGAGAAACTCTGTGCTCTCTTTTTTCCTTGGATCTTTCATGTGCTTTATAAAATTTTCTTACCCAGAATGAGCAATTCAGGGAAGTTTTGTTTGGTTTTTGGACACTGGATCTACCCAGTGATTTCACCAAGGGTTAAAAGAACATGAGCACAGTTACTGCACTCTCTAGTGTCACAATGGAATGTTTCTACTTTCACTGGAGATTGGGAAGGCTCAAATATTTTCAGCTGGCTTCCAGATTTTCTACAAAAGAGAAAAACTGATTGGAAAACTTCATGGCAGCACCTAATTGAAACAACAGCTTGAGAAGAGCAGAGCAGCATCCTGAGGAAAGCAGCACAGGGGATTCTGTGCAGTTCAGCACAGAACAAGGACAGGGGCACAGATTTCCTGGGGGGTGAATCCTCCAGGGCCACACCACAATTTCTGAAATGTCCTCAGGCCTTGAGCTTGATAAGCAGCACCCTGAGCTTATCAGGAACACTGGCTGCTCCCAGGGCTGGGGTACACACTCCTGGGTTTAGCCAACATCTGATTCTTCTAGAATCTGATTCTTGCCTGAATAACAACCCAAATGGAACATTTTTGTTCTTGACCTTTCAAAGGAAGATTGACCAAAACTGCAGCCAGGCAGTTTGACTCTGACCACAGCAACTCTCTATAAACAGGGAACTGGAAGGGAATACAAGGAACTGGAAGGGAATTTTTCCCAGGGATACACCTGGACCTGGTCCTTGGGGCTGTGCCAGAGCACTGGCAATGCTGCCCTCCTGGATTATGGAGTGCCTTGGATTGATGAGTTCAGCCTCTAAGGGAGCTCCTGTTGTGCTCATAGAAATTCCACATAAAGCCCTTGTTCAATTCCTCACCTGCTGGTTTTCTGCTGTTGGGTTCAAGTGCTGCTACTGATTCTCTGTTTGCAGGAAACTTTAGGCCTGAAGTGCTGCTAATTCCAGGGCTCAGTCTGGCATGATGCTCCACTCTGAACCTTGTGACTCAACAGGAGAATTTCCCTCACTCCCTTTCATCCTGACCCTTTTCCATCCCCAGCCTCCACAATGGCTGATTTGAGTTTTAGATTGCTTGATTTTCTATTTCAGTTTTTCTCTGTGTGCTTTAACAATTTAATAAGTAACAGAGTGAGCCTTGCCAATGAATTTGGTCACACTTTTTTCTATCAAACCTGCTTTTGCTGATGCCTCTCCCTAGGATTCTTTGGGTGACCTTCAAACACTCATTTGTGACACCCAATCCCTGGGAGAGAAGTTCTTGTTTCTTCTGTTTCTTCCCAAGTTCATTGCCATGAGATACTGTACATGAGACAGACAAAACATCCCTAAAGTTCCTGGAATTTGAACATTCCCTAGAATCACTCAGCAAGTGATTTCAGCATTTTAGGCCCCATTTCAATCCCATCTGTAATTGCTGTCTCATCCATGATTCCAGCTTGGAACAGAGTTACTCTCTTGCTTCAGTTTAACCAAGATCATAAAGAGAAGAATTCCACTTCAATGTTTTCCTGTCTTTCCTCATTTCCAATCCTCCCTCTTATACCAAATCCATGTGTCCCAGGCTGGCTCTGGGGCTTGCTGCACTCTCATCAATAAAGGAAGTCCATAAAGCTGGTTCTTCAAGAGGTCAGCTTGGAAAGAAGTTGCTGAACTCAGGGGATCAGCAAAAACCTGGAGAAGCTGCAGCAGAAGAAAAGCTCCTCACAAACACTGACTACAGACAGGACCCAACACCACACTGCAAACTCCAACACAAAACCAGAGTGGCCTGGCTGGACACAGACACAGTCTCAGAGAAGGCACAGGGGGTTTTGTGTAACAAATATGCATAGGAAACAAAACATGAATCACTTCTGCTACAAGGCAAGGGTCCATGCAGAGATTCATTCACAGCTAAGAAAGGTTGGGGGTTTTTTATCATTTGAAGACAGATTGCAATTTTTTCTTGTTTTAAGATGACCTTGGACCACCACTGAGAACAGAGGGATTTGCATCCTTCCTCCTGCACTCACTGCCCAGCTCCTCATGGAATTGGCAAGATTTCTTCCAGCCTCAAACAGCAGTGCTGGCAGGCAGCCCTAACCCTCAGAAATGCACGTGTTCCCACTGAAAGCCAAGTTCCCAGGAATGCCAGGCAGGCTCCTGGCAGCTCTGCAGCACCTGAGCTGCAGGAGGTGTCCCCCAGGAGCCCTGCACACCCCTACTCACACTCAGCTGCCAATGGGGGCTGCAGCAGCTCCCCTGAGCTTCTCCCAGCAGCTCCCAGAGCTCATCCCTGGTGCTGAGCCTGCCCATCCTCCCTGCAGGCTCTGACATCCTGGGGCTGGGCTGGGCTCTCCTTGTGCTTCTGGTGCCCCAGGGAGGGGCCATTGCTCAGCACAGGGGCTGCTCCCTCTGCACAGTCCTGAGGAGGGGGGGAGGCTTTGGCAGCAGCAGCTCCTGCCTCGGGTGAGGTGCAGCCTTTGCTGGGCAAGGGGCCATCGAGGTTAGGGAGTTTCTGCACAAATAAAAAGGCATAAAAAGAAATAATTAATACCTAGATGTCAGAGAGGTACAAAAACCAAATGTCAGCATGACAGTGCCTCTTTTCCAGCTCTCAAATCCAGCACTGAAGTAGCTGGACACAAATCCTCAAATGTCTGACACAAACATCAGAAATACGTGGACACAAACATCAGAAATACCTGGACACAGATCCTGCCATGTCAGACACAAACATCAGTGTTTAATTAATAAAGCTGAAGTTTTCAGCATTCACATTACCCCAACAAAGGACACTGATATTCTTCTCACTGGTGTACTTTAAAAGCTGCATTTTAATTTGTTTGGGGGTGTTTTGGTGCTTTTAACACACACAGCTGTGTCACTGACCCCCTGATTTTCACCAAACTGGTTGTTCCAACCCTTGAATACCAAAATTTAACCTCATGAACCTCTCCCACCCCCCCAGGAGATGTGAACTCCCCTGTGCCTCACGTTTTGCAGCTGGGATGCACTGTCCTCCAGTGTCACCTTCTGGCTGCTGCAGCTGAGCAGCTGATCCAGCACACACTGCTTGGGGTGCATGCCCTTGTCAAAGCGGTTGTACATCCCACACCAGAACCTCAAAGCAGGCAAAACATGCAGTTAGGGGCTCAGCTGGACACTATTGCCATCAAACAGATGTTGGTTAATGATTTTAATAAATTGAGATCAGGATTTCATTTTAAAACCTGCCACGGTCTTGGATTATGAAATTCAGTAGCAATGGGCAACTTTTCTTCAAGTGAAAAGAACAGTATTTTCATCCTATTTAATATTTACTTTCATTTTTAAATAGCAGATTTATTGGAAGCTTGGGCAGTTTATCTTCAACTCCTTGGTTTGCCCAACCTCCCAACTTTCATTTGCACACACAGCAATTAAAATCCCATTTTCATGCCCCTTTCCCTCAGCAGGGCCCAGGAGTGAGGCAGAAACAAAGTCTGGGAAAAACCCTGAATTGGGCACCGAAATTCCTGCTTGAATAACTTCCTTGATGTAGATGAAAAAGGAGGAAAAGAGGAACTTTTCCAAACACTTCCATGTGACAGAGCAAGCAGTCAGGGGGTGTGTGTGGTTCTGTCTGAAGTTCTGCTTTTCCTTGCCTTTCCCCACCCTCTTTTCTCAACGCCAAATTACAAATATTTTAAATGACAGCATCTGAATTTATTTCCCTTTTGCACTGCTCCTCTTAGGAATGGAGGGGAAAGGTAAAACAAACCAAGCTGATCAGTGCAAATTTATTTCATTTAACTGAGTTACCAATGAAAGAAATGTCCCCCTTGTTAAGTGAGCCACTTACTGGAAACTGAAAGGTAGAGTGTTTGGTTGAAGCTCTTTGTAAGCTGTAAAGCCTCTGTACAAAGGATTTCTCAACTCCTGCTTCCTCTGTAAGAGGAAAGGCCACAGGGAATGGGTCTTCTCAAAGATTCTGGCAAGTACAAAGAACATCTGATCACTAAAAAAAAAGCAGCAAGTGGATTAACAACTGCAGCTGTTGGGAGTAGAATTAGATTAAGGGAGCTAAGAATTGTTTTTAGCTAGCTTGATTTTCTATTTCAGTTTTTCTCTGTGTGCTTTAACCATTTAATAAGTAACAGAGTGAACCTTGCCAATGAACTTGGTCACACTTTTTTCTATCAAACCTGCTTTTGCTGATGCCTCTCCCAAGGATTCTTTGGGTGACCTTCAAACACTCATTTGTGACACCCAAACTCTGGGGAGAGAAGTTCTTGTTTCTTCTGTTTCTTCCCAAGTGAAGATTGATTGATTTCATAAGCACAGGATATTAAAATGGACACTCTCCTGTCCAGAAGGGACATCTGTGAGTTATTATTGTGCTCCAAACTGAATCATCTTTTTTTGGGATATCATTTATATTCTTTTCTCTTGGTTAAGGCTAACATTGTCCTGATAAATGTTATGTTTCACAATCTCCTATTCCATAAAACACACCCACCCCACCACTTTTTCAAATACTCCAGGGATCTGTGGCCTGCTGGCTCCAGGAACCGCCAGCTCACCTGAGCTCCTCCCTGTCCTTATGCAGGTGCCCAGGAAGTTCCCAAACTGACAGGAGCACCCAGCTCACCTGAGCTCCTCCCTGTCCTTGTGGCACTGCCCAAGAAGTTCCCAAACTGGCAGGGGTATCCCAGCTCACCTGAGCTCCTCCCTGTCCTTGTGGCAGGTGCCCAGGAAGTTCCCAAACTGGCAGGAGTACACGTGGTCGTGGATCTCCAGCAGGAAGCGCTCGCTGAACTCGAAGGAGCAGGGGAACTGCTGCATCAGCTGCCACACACACTCCACAAACTGTGTGAACACAGGGGACACCTCTTTGGGGTCCCCATCCAGGTGGCCACACCTAGAGAGGTGTAAAAAGTAGAATAAATTCTCTGTCACCCACCACAAAAGGTCCATTTGCTATCATTTATCTCTTCCAGGTCAAGTTTATGCTTTGAGCTTGGCAAAGTGGCTGAGATCCTCTCCCTGGAGATGCTGCAGGAGAATCCCAGGTCTGGTTGGATAGGACAGGCTGCCCAGAGTGGGGTCACCATCCCTGGAAATGTGTGAATGTGGCACTGGGGACATGGATTAGTTCTGGGTGCTAATTGAACTTCATGATCTTGGATGTCTTTTCCAACCTTCGTGGTTCTGTGATTCCATGACAGAATTTTGCAGGTAAGAAAAGGCCCAGAATTGCAACCATGATTTTGTAAAGCAATAAACACACAGAGATGAAATGACAGCCTTAGCACACCTGGCTCTAAGTCACCAATGCCAATTTTCCCAATGTTTTCTCCTTTCCATTTCAGTTTTTCATGGGATCCCCTAAACCTGCAGACAGTTTTGGTTTCACTGCCCCAGTGGAACCTGCCCCTCTCACCTGTGTGAGAACTTGTGGCCCATTGCAATCCACTCCTTTTCTATCAGCACCTGCAGGTTCAAAACAGGCATTAAGAACAGAGCATTACTTTGGTTCAAAAAGCAAAATAAAGCCTTTGCTGTTAAAGCCTAAAAAGCTGACAGCCTGCTGACCCTGCTGCTATAAATAAATCCCCAGAAATCAATGGGAACAGGAATCGTGATTTATAGATTATCCAGTTACCAAGGCAATGGCCCTACTGGAATCAGAACTCATTTCAAAACCATCATTTTGAGGGAGTTTCTAAGTTGTTAAAATCATAATGTATAAATACATTGAGCTCAAAGAATTAACAGCTTAATATTACACTGTGCTGTTTACTTTGGAAAAGAGTGTTGTGATATTCAGTAAAATGAATCAACAACTGGAGTCCAACAAATGTTTAACAGACAAAAAGAAATCTATGAAGTGCAGCTGCAGGATGAAATAAGAACAACTATGTGGCATTTTTTAAATAGATGCCTGTAGGAATAGAAAAAAAAAACTGATAAAATCTGTTTTCCTTACAGATAAATAAGATAAAAATCTGTTTTCCTACAATGTCTCACAAGGAACCACATGGCTGAGGTTGTATCCATCATTATTTCACTGGATTATATCTAAAGATAATTCCTGCTGTCATCATCCAGATTGAGAGGAAGGCAGAAACTCACAACAGAGTTCTTAGAAAACTTCATTTAAATTTATTTTATTGTTTCCATTCCTTGCCCTGCTGCTGAATTCCTTTAGGAATAACCCCTTGTCAGGGGGCTACAAACCATGAGGACAGACAGGGATGTGTTTGTGTCACTGCTCCCGTTCTCAGCTCATGCAGAATTGTTCAGGGACAAAGCCCAGGCAGATGTTTCATGTGCTGATGGAATTTTAACTGTTAAAAGACTGCAGTATAATCCAGGAACAAAAATAGAAACAGTAAAATCAGCACGGAAAGCAGTCCTGGCACTGGAAAAGGTAAAATCTGCATTGTTCTGCTTTTCAGGGATTCCTTCAAGGAGCTCTCCTGAGACAGAGCAGCTCTTCAGGTACTTAACAAGAGATGAATGGAAAGAAACATCACAGACTGCCCTGAGTTCAGGCAGGGATGGCTGCAAATTAAAAAAAAACCCCTGCACTAAAAGCAAACAGCCAAATTAAAATGAAATGGCTTTTAAAAAAGGTGCGAAGTGATGCAGATTTGACTGATGGACAGGACTGAGTTCATCCAATTTCAAATCCCAGCAGATAGGAGACCTGCAGCACAAACTCCTCCAGCACTTCTTGCTGGACTGCTGCCAGAGAGAGCTTTGGTGAGAGCTCTCATTAGTGGCTGCCATGTGAACATTGCAGGAAACAAGGATTTGGGAATTGTCAATCAGCTGCTGCCGTGCTGCTCACAGCAATTCCAGCTCTTTACACAACCACAGCTGCTTTATGAAGGTCCCAGGAAATGGCCTGAGCCCTTCCTCAGATGCTGCATGTCCTTACCATGAAGCCTTTGAAGGTCCTGTAGAAGGGGTCCAGGAGGAGGCTGGCCAGGGAGCAGACCTGGGCCGTGCGGTCCCAGCCGTCGGAGCAGTGCACCAGCACGCTGGCTCTCTCCTCCCTCACAGCCTGCCAGACACAGCACAGAGCTCAGGGAAATGCTGGCCCTCACCTGCAGCACCCCAAAACCCCAGGCCAGTGGTGGCCATCTCTCCTCTGGCCTGTGAAAATGCACCAGTGCATCAAGAGAAGCCCCAGTTAGAGCAAAGTGCTGGTAAAAAACAGCCCCTGTGATCTCTGCAAGGCCATTTTTCCTCTGAGGAAAAATTCTGGTGGATGAGTAAAAAGTAGTTGGACTCGACCCCAACTTCCTCCCATCCCACCACCTTTTGCCACTCATGGCAGGAGAGAAACACAAAAAAACACAAAATACAAATTTTGTTGCTTGTGATGTGGGCAAACTGTGAGAGACAAGCAAGGTTTACCACCGCTCTCACCACATTTCCTGCACACCCTCTACTACTCCTGAGTAACTTCCTTCCTTCTGGCTGACCTGCAAAGCCACCAGCTCTGCAGAAACGAGGAGTGTGTTGAATAATCAAAATTAGCGTCCACATCACATCAAAGCAGGAGAAAATAAACTGGTGAAAGCAATCCCTCAATTAAAGCACAGCAGTGGGTGAGTAATGAGGACAGAGTTAGCTGTTTGCACTGCTATATAAAAAGGTTTATAAAGGTACAGTAATTTCACGATTATAAGCCGCACTGAGTATAAGCCGCACTTCCGGGTGCCAGCAACTTTTCGTTCTTTGTCCATACATAAGCCACATGTTACAATCCAGAGTGTGATAAAAGGGATCTGTTCTATCACCATCTGTTGAGGGTAGGGGCAGTGATCCTTATCTCAACAGCAGATATTCTGCTAATGGGCCATCCATTGAAACCAGGCAAGGCATTGTTCTTTATCTTTTCACAACCCATCCTTCCTCCAGCCAGTCATTTTCTGCTCATGGTCATTGAGTCCCACTGTGGGACTGATAAAATTACTGCATCCCATTGGGAGTTGCTCCAGCCAGGGGGAAGAGCCCAACATTTCTTACCAAGATAAAAACAGAGGCTTTGGGACACTAATGGAGCCCCTTTCTCCACTGGACTCCAGAGGGAAACTGCACCTTGTACAGGAGCACTGCTCCAACTGAGCCACATCTGTCACTGCAGGAGGATGCAGCCACCATGGAATGGGACTGCTACCAACACCCTGCCTGACGGGGTGTCAGGTTGTACTCTGACTTTGTCAGGGTTTGGAGCTTGTTTCTTTGTAGTACTGTATTTCTATTTTAATTTCCCTAGAAAAGAACTGTTATTCCTAATTCCCATATTTTTGCCTGAAAGCCCCTTGATTTCAAAATTATAATAATTTGGAGGGAGGGGGTTTACATTCTCCATTTCAAAGAGAAGCTCCTGCCTTTCTCAGCAGACACCTGTCCTCCAAACTAAAACAGCAACTTTTTGTTCTTTGTCCATATATAAGCTGCACCTGATTATAAGCTGCACTTCAGACCAAAATTTTAGTCAAAATGGTGCAGCTTATAATCGTGAAATCACTGTAATTTATTCACATTTTGTGATCTTATGTTTCCAATGAGCCCTACTAAAGCCCTGTTACACACCAGAAGGGATTTTGGGATGCAGCTGGAGCTGGGAGCAGCTTTACCTTGGCCAGGAAGACACCTGCATCCATGACAGCCTTGATGTGCCGCAGCCAGCCCGAGTTCTCCAGCCCCGTCAGGAAATCGCTCATGGAGGGAGATTTCATCTCACACACTGGGAGCACACACAGACAATCACAACAGCATCCCCTGCTCCTCCTCAGCATCCCTCCACACATTTTCACTGCTTGCAGAAATATTCTGTCTAAAGGACACACTAATGGTTGTGTATGTAAAATTCATAACTAAAAAAATCGCTGGTTTTGGGAGAATTTGAGAAATCTCCTGCTGCTCTTTGTTTAAAGGGTAACTCATTATTTATTCAGCTGTTACTTACTCTAAATCACCACCCCATCTACAACCACTCCCTCACTTCCCAAAGATCTGAAGTTATTTCTCTCTAATTTAGAGACAGAAATAACAAGTCTAACCTTGAAGGCAACTCAGCTGCTCTAATGAAACCCAGCACAGAGAATACTTAGAGCAATAAAACTCAGAACAGTCCATAAACCCCAGTGAATGGGATTTTATCCCTGTTGGAGAAGAACAAGTTTTTAGTCTGTCACTTCTCCCACCACAAAATAAATCTGCCAGGAAGAGGCAAGTGAGGACTCAGAGCTGTGATCAGGCCACTCTTTTGGGTGGCAACAGCCCCATTTTTGTCCAAAAAAATCTGTCCCCAGATCCTGCAGGGCCACTTGGGAGCATCAGTTACCCAACTACTTTGACAAAAAGATGAGCATTATGATGTTACAAAAATATTAAACTCCTACTTTGGATGACAGCACTTGAATTGCAAAATTCTCCAAGATTCTCTTGGTGAAACTCTGGGCCTCATGACCCTCTTGATCCCCAATGCTCAGGTGATTCTTTTGCCCTGCTTTGCATTCTCCCTTATCATCAATGAGCTTTTCATATATTTATGTATTAAAACATTAATTTAGTAAATTTTAAAGACGCTTGGTTGAAAGGGATTAGAAATAAATTAAAAGTTAGAACCAAGTATGTATGAGACTCAAGTCTTTGGGAGATCATGCCAAACTCTGAAAAACTGTTAATATTCCAAATAAAGAAACCCCAAAAAGAATTTCTGAACAACCTCTGCTGGTTTTCTTTCATGAAGCAACCATGAGACTGTCTTAGCTGTAAAATGTAATATTTATCTAACCTTTTTCTATTAATTTGGCACATTCATTAATGAATGTTTTTAACATTAGTTGCTATTTTTGAACCACTATAAAGAAAATGAAAGGAGGACAGCATTTTAACAGCATTAATACTTTCAGCCACTTGAATGCAGCAAACAAAGCAAGATGCTGACCTTGCTGCCATCAGAACACGTTTGTGCATGGAACATTTGGATACTCAGCAGGAGTTCTGCCCAGAGGGGTGAGAAAGAAACCCCTGCCAGGGCTGTACCCACCTTCCAGCAGTTTCTGCAGGCTGCTCCTCATCACATGGATGTTCTCTATGCCGATGAATTTAAAACGAATGTTTTCATAATTATCTTCATTCTCATAGCCCTTCCCAGCAGCTCTGTTGGCCATGGCATTCAACTGGCAGATTCAAGGAGCAGAAAAGAAAAGAAAGAGAAAATCGCAACAAAATTCAGAGAGGCTGTTTTGCAGCTCCTTTTTTATTTTTAATTTTTTTGTTTTGTTTAAAGCTCCCCCAGCTGTTACTCAGCTGTACTTCCCCACCTCCCAGACAGTTTTTTCACCTGTCTCATTAAAATTACTGCAGTTCATTAGTCAGAGGTTCATTAAAGCCCTGCTCAGGGTAGAATAAAGCTCCAGTTTATGCCATCAGAGACACTGAACCTGCTATAACTGTGAGTTTACCTAAGGAAATTCAGAGAGAGGCACAGGAAAGCAGAACTAGGAAAGCCATTTTTAACATTTTTACATACATGGTGGTATAGAAACAGTAAGGGAATTCCCAGTTTTCACAGACATACATGCACAGAGGAAATAAAGCCACCTGAGGGAAACACAGAAACATTCAAGTTGAGCAGAAAGAACAGAGCAAATGCAGCAGAGAAGCAGAAAAGCAACCAGCTGCTCTAAAAACCCCCAAAGCAGTTCAAGAGATACCAGGACATCTTTTGTGGGGACAGAAAACAGAGTAGCTCAATCCTCCCACCATCAATTTGGGCAGTTTTTGGGAGAGAAGAGTCAGATATAGTACAGACACCTTTAGAACTGTAAAATAACCCCAGTGCTTCAGTTCTGCCTGAGTGGGACAGCTTGGCTCAGGAGGAGAAGTGTCACCAATTATAAATCCTCCCTTTGTCACCAAATGCTTCAGCACAAATTGTCACCAGTGATGGATTTCAGTGGCACATCTCTGTACCATAGCAGAACAGGGGATCTCTAGGAAATGTCACACCAAAAGCCAAAATATACACTGCAGCAAGATGTGAAACACTCCCTCTTTTCCCCAAAATGACTTTTTCTTTCCTGCCCTTGCCATAGTTTAACTAAACTTGTGGTTTATATAAAATAACTGCAAGATCTGAACAGTGAAGCAGGTTCTCAGAAAGCTCCCTTTTCAAGTCATCTGAGCAATTTAAATCTTTGCATTTCAATAATTGTGTGCTATGAAAACCCTTGTGTTCTAATTGGCTTCCAGCAACACTCCTAATCCATGTTTACAAGTGAATCATTGAAATTTCTAAATTCAGCTCCTCAAGATGACAGTCATTAAAATTCTCATTTTGCAAATATTTCCTCTCAAATAAACCCTCAGCTCTCAAGTTCTAGCCCCAAATAGTGGAGCTGAGTTGTATTAAGCTCCATCATGAGTGTTATTTTTAAAAGGAAAAAAATAAGGGAGGGATTGGTTTTCACAGCTCCACTTCCTCCCAGATCTGCCAGTAAAAGCACTTCAGCCTCGTGGAACTGAATCCTGAGGTTTCTCTCCAGCTCCACTCCCAGTTCTCTCCTTTATCCTTTAGGACTGCAGGAAAATGCTTCACTGTCCCAGTCAGCTTCACAACTGCCAGTTCCACCAGGTCACCCTGAAAACAAACCTCAAACCCAGGACACTCCAGGAGAACAAATCCTTAGGATCACCTCACATGAAGCAGGAGCCTGATCCCACATCCCTGCTCTGCAGGGACCCAAAATGGTGACACACTGAAGTGACAACAGCACTGCTCATCCAGACCAGAGATAGAAAAGCAGCCCAGAGCCCAGGGAGGTACCTTTGGCCTCGTGTCTACAACATACATGAAGGGGCAGCCGGGGTTGGCCTCTCGGATGGCCTGGAGCATCTGCTCGTCCTCCAGGCAGCGCGCGCTGAACCCGGCCAGGGGCTGGCTGCAGCGGCACAGGGCAGCCTGAAACAGAGAGAGAGGGAGAGTCACTGTCACTGAAACACAGAGAGAGAGAGTCACTGTCACTGAAACACACAGAGAGAGACAGTCCTGCTGTCACTGAGAGCCTGAAACACACAGAGTCACTCCTGCTGTCTCAGCCCCAAACCCCTCTGGGCTCACAGCTGCAGCCCCTCCTGCTGCCCCAAACCCCTGGGAGTCACAGGCTAGCTGTGCTCTGTGCTCCTGCTGTGGTGGGCACACACTGGGCTGTTTCACAAAGTGACAGCTTTGGGGAATTTGGAGTAGTGAGGGTGAGGAGGCTCAACCTGCTCTGCCTGATGTCAGCAGTTCATGGAATTCCAGAATGGCTGGGTGGAAAGGGACACCGATCACATCTTCTTATCACATCTTCCACTCCCCAGGTGCTCCAGCCTGGCCTTGGACACTGCCAGGAATCCAGGGCCAGCCACAGCTTCTCTGTGCCAGGGCCTCCCCACCCTCCCAGGAAACAATTCCTTCCACTATCCCATCCATTCCTGCCCTCTGGCAGATTAAAACCATTCCCACTTGTCCTGTCACTATGTTCCCATACAAAAGTCCCTCTCCCTCCTTTCCCTGAGCCTCCTGAAGGTACTGCAAGACAGCAATTTCTCATGTTTTCCATTTGGTTTCTATTTCCAAACCATTCTTTTGAGTTTTCCTAAGCAGTTGTGGCTGTTGTACATTCAGAGCAGCACTGGGTGCATTTTAAGGAAATTTCATTAGTTTCCAGCACAACTCCAGGCAGTGCCCAGGTCAAGGCACGCTTCCTCAGGAAAACAACAATTTGGCTGTGACTGAATTTTCCTACCATCAGCATCTAAAACAATGCTGAGGCAGCAAAGTTACAAATTTACATTCTGGTCTTCAGTGGAAAAAAAAAATGAAACCTTCATTTATTCTGAACTAGTGGGGATTTATTTTGGGGTGGTTCCTCCTCTTCAATACTAAGAAAATCCAGCCAAGTCAACATATAACTTGATAAAACATTATTCAATATAGTTAAAGAGGAGATTAAAAAACCCCACATCAGAAGGAATTGCTGAAAGCTGATTAAGAAAAAATTCCCAACAGGAAGCTTGGAAAGTCTGTGCTTTTGGCAGAGCTCTGGATGCATTCCAAGTGTTTGCCTTTGGCTCATTCTGTGCCTCAAAATGAAAGCCATTAAGAGAAGCACAGTTCTCAAAGGCCTCAAATCTAATAATTATCTTATTCTTTCCTTTCATTAGAAGGGAACTGGACAAAAAGGAGAAGTCTCTTCCCCCCAAGGCAGCAGGCAGTGAAGCACTAACATTGTTTTCCTTGTACAAGTAAGACAGCACCGGAATCCGCCCTCGGCTCCTGAACCTTGAACTTCCCATCACCACGGCCCTGGTGGCAGCTCGAGGCACCACGATCTCAGGAGGGTATGTGCTGCAAACCTGAGGCAGAACAGAGAAAAAAGAAACAGATATTGCTCCTGAGCACTTCAAAATCCATGAGAAATTCAGCTTTAGCTTATCAGGTTATGAGGTATTCAGGAAAATAACGCAGGAAACAATCGACTCTGCAGCTGAACCTAAAATTTTAAAACTGGACTGCATAGTGCAGACTGAAAGGAAGTTTTTTACATCCAGAAGTTTCTAATTTAGATTTAATCGGGGGAGGGACATTAAAGCCATCCCACCCCTTGCCATGGGCAGGGACACCATCCACTATCCCAGGGTGCTCCAAAGCCCCAGTGTCCAACCTGGCCCCAATGTTCCAGGGATCCAGGGGCACCCACAGCTCTTCTGGGAATTTTATTCCAGGGCCTGTCCACCCTCATAGCCAAGAATTCCTTTCCACAAAAGAGAAATTAGCTCTATTAAAAAAGTTCTCTCTAAATGTTATGCAACTCAAAAGGCATTTCCAGCACTCAGGTGGAATCCTCAGAGAGCTCAGAGCAGCTCCATCCTTTCTCCTCAAACAAGCACAGTCTTTGCAGCATGGCCTTACCAGAAAAGCTGCTCTCCAAGCCTGGCTTTCCATCAGGCTTGACAATTCTAAAACACATGCTGGAAACTGTGAGGAAACTCTGAAGCACCTGAGAGTTCCACTGCAGCAAGCAAAGCCTTGGAGTGATTAATGCTTTGAGATGGCCATGTCCAGGTGCCCTCAGCAGCTTCTGGAAACAGCTCAGAGCTCAGTTCAGGCCTCCTCAGACTGCAGGTAAAACTGGCAGCACAGCCTTGTATTTCCTGAACCCAGAGCTTAAAGCCAAGAAAGTTGCCAAGGAAGGGGGTTCAGGGTTCTGAATATGTTGGTGTCTTCCTTGGAGTTGCTTGCCTTGCTTTTCAACAGCCAGGTCTGACTGCACACAGCCCCAGAGGAAATAAAAAGGGAAATAATGTGTGTGGAGCAGGATTTTGAACAAGCTTGCTGACAAATGCTTTTGTTTCATGTTGTTTAGATCCAAGTTGGCCTTTCAGGGAAAATAACAGCAGCAGGCAGTTCAGACTGAAATGACAGAGGGCCCTGAGGTAGCAGAAGATCCAACTGAGAAAGCACAAAAAGCTCCTGTTTTTCCTTCCCACTCTTGTTTTTCCCTTCCTTCCTTAGTCCCTCCACTCTGCCTCATTCCCCACCAATCCAAACTGCTGCCATTTCCTTCTCTCCTCCACATCTGCCACCAGCCAGGTGGGACAGGCTTTGGAAATACCAAAAAGCATCTCAGGGTTCTTGAGGCTTTGCCTAACAGATGGGTTGAAGAAAAACAAGGCTCTGCTGCCTTGCCAGGGGGATCAAACACAACAAGGTGCCTCTGCAGTTCTCCTGGAGCATCATTATCTGCAACTCCCCAGCAAGATGATGTTTTGATTCAAAGCAGAGGTAGCAGCAGGGCTGTCATTAATAACAACAAGGAGATAGTGCATGAAATGGCTCCTGTGGGCAGGAATTACCTCATAGTCTTTATTAAGATCTGTTATTTCCCAGGAGTCGTTGGGAATCCCCATGCGCTGGTAATCCAGTCTCAAATCAATCAGCTTCCAGCCCATCTCCCGGCTCTCTTTGGACATTTTGGGATTGTAAGAGAAAGCATAAAGTTCTTCGGGTTTCACTTGGAAGGAGAAAGAAAAAAATCAACAAGTTAGAGATGCAAAGACATCCAGGAGGACAAAACTTCTGGAAACCAATGATTGAGTGCTACAGAGGAGTATTCAAAGTATTTAAGACTTCTGAACTTTTTACAGGTTTTTGGTTGGGATAGTACCAAGTGCTGAAATGCATCCTGAAATCCTCATGAATTTCCAATATTCAGTTCCCAAATGCAGGGAAATACATTCATTCTAACAAGGTGTTTTAGCCCAAGCTGGAAGAAGTAATTTCTCCTAAACAAATGATTTCCTCCTGAATTCACTGCATTAAGATTGTTAGATGGGATTTATACCATAACCATTAACCCACACACAAAAACATGGATTTAAAAATCTGTTTTCTGTGGAGAGTTCATACAGCTCCTGCACACCTGTAAGGTCATTGCTCAACAACAAATTCTGAGACTGGAAAACTTGAGGGATGTCTGGAATGTTGCTGTCAGCCCAACAAAGGCTTCAGGCTGGAACTGACAGCTGCCCATTTACCATCCCAACTTCCTCCCATCTCTGCACAAAGTGCAAATCCAACCAATAACTCATCCAGAGGCAGCTCCAGAGACAGAGGGGAACCTGTCAGAGGCTGATAAAGCAGCTGGGTACTGAGCAGGTAACCCAGAGCTGTCCATCACATGTGTGCAAATCATCAGTAATGATGTGCTCTGCCAAAAATCCACGAAGGGAGCACACTCAGACATCTTAGAACAACAAAAATGTGCTGTTACAATCCAGAAGTAGAAAAAAAGGAAGAGCTACAGCATTTATACAGCAGAGACCAAAGGAAACTGGTGTGAGCCCCTGCAGTGACACCTCCCACGCTTCAGGCACTACCCAAACCTCTAATTTTCACACCTCAAAGAGCAGTGACAGCTTTTAAATGTAACACCACAAACCTGCCAGCTACAGCATCAGAGGCAGAACTTGAGAACTAAGAAAACTCCAAAGAGCACGAGGGGGATGCTGGGAATAGACACAGGCCTTAATATCAATTAAAAAAAACAATCTAAACTAGGCAAAGCCCAGCAAAAAGCTGCCAGGTGCCATGAACTCCCCTCCCTCAGCCTGGTGACACCATCACAAATTGCAGCTACAAATGACATCCTTTAATAACACAGCTCCAAATACAGCACCCCAAAAGCAGAGGCTGCCAGAGGCAGGAGCCAGGTGGGAGCTCAGTGGAATGCTGTCCTGCAAGAAAAGCCTGAACATTCATCCCTGCTGGAATAAAAAGTTGGAGTTAGAAGAGAGCAGAGGTTTTTGAGGGTGTCTGGCTCACATTTTAAGAGTGACTCCATGTCAGGGCAGGGTGAAGCTCAAACTTTCATAAGCAGAGCAGCCTGACCATGCTGCTGGGAACACAGCAAAGATGCCACTTTGTGGGATTTGGGAATTCTGGGAATGCCTAGATGAGCTGGAAAGGGCAGAACCGCACACAGCTGGGTGACACAGGGGACTGACAGGGGCCAGGTTTGGGGTGTGAACTTTGCACAACTCTCCAGAAGTTCCTCATGGGAGACCACGTCACTCCCACTGCCAGAGAGGCACAGAATCCCAGAGAGGTTTGGGTTGCAACAGCTCATCCAGTGCCACCCCTGGGACACCTCCCACTGTCCCAGGTTGCTCCAGCCTGGCCTGGGACACTTCCAGGGAACCAGGATCGGCCACAGCTTCTCTGGGCACCCTGTGCCACCCCCACAGGGAAGGATTCCTTCCCAATATCCCATCTGACCCTGCTCTCTCAGTGGGAATCTGTCACTCCAGGCTCCTGTAAATAATCTCTCTCCATTAACAAGACTGTGTTTAGTTTGGAAGCCAATGTCCTGCTCCACAGAGCTCAGCTCCCTGAGTCCCTGGTGCTGGAAGCTGATTCTGATCCCATTCCCTCCCTCCCAAACCCAACATGGGGCAGCAGAGCTCCCCAGGGCTCAGCCTGGAGCACTGCAGAGATTCCCAGGACAGATTGCCAAGCCCAGTACCTGGCTGGGAGAGCTTGAGCAGGGAGGTGAACACATCCTGGCAGTCCCTCTCCTGCCCAATCACAAAGTGAGCCACGTGGAAGTTCTTGCAGTGGATGAGCAGGGGGTACCCAGCCGTGGTCAGGGGCAGCTTCTCCACGCTGGAGATGTGGTGGTGCAGGATCTGGAGAAAAGGGAATAAACATCATTTGTCACTGATAAAGCAGATAGGAAACCTCTGTAATGCAATCAGCTGTTTATGCTTCCTGCAGCTGAGCAGCAGCAGAAAATGAGTTTATTTGTGACATTTATCAAAAATAAACTGCAGTCAAAACCCAGGGAACTAAAGCAGGACTGAAAACACACAGATGTACATAAATTACTTGCAGAGAAAGATGTGCAGCTCAATTTACCTGGTGCACTTTGCTTTGTTTTCACTTCCATATGAAATACATTCTGGCATTCCCATTTCACCTTAGAATTAATAAAATAGGCTAATTCCAGTGCTGATTCTGCACTTCTAAAAGCTGCAAATTCATGTTTAGTGGTCTTGTATATTGAGTGTGACATAGGAAACTCCACAGGTTTTTTACATTCCTTGAACTGACACTAATTCCATGAGTGAATTCTGTGAAGTCACATCACCATTGTGCCCATTTCCTTCTGAACCAGCTGTTCCTGGGAAGCATTTGGCACCAAAATGCTCTAAAAGACCACTACAGATCTGGAATTCCCAAACCTGTTCATTCTGGAAATGAGAGCATTAAGTTCCAGCACCAGGGGGAATGGCTTCCCACTGTCAGAGGGCAGGGATGGGTGGGATATTGGGAAGGAATTGTTCCCTGGGAGGGTGGGGAGGCCCTGGAATGGATTTCCCAGAGCAGCTGTGGCTGCCCCTGGATCCTGGCAGTGTCCAAGGCCAGGCTGGAGCAGCCTGGGACAGTGGAAGGCGTCCCTGCCCATGGGAAGGGTGGAATGGGACAATCCATTCTCCCCATCCAATCCATCTTGTGAGCTGAAGCAGCTTTTCCAGATGTGTTCCAGCCCACCATACCCATATTTCCTTCCTGACTTCAGCAGAGGCATCCACATAGATCAGGTGTGTGGCTGTCAGGTACAAGGTCCCGCTCGCCGCCTTCCTGTTGGCGTAACGATCCAGCAACTTCACGTTTTCCACCTGCAGCAGGAACAGAGCAGGAAAACACCAGAGAATCCCAGGATTGCTGAGGCTGGAGAAGCCCTCTGGGATCATGGAGTCCAGCCTGTGCCCAACTCCCACTCTGTCACCCAGCCCATGCTCACTTCTTCCTCAGGCACCCCAAACCTCCCTGGCAGCCCCTTCAAAGGCCTGACCACCCTTTCCATGGAGAAATTCCTCCAAATCCAGCTTTGACAGAAGAACTAGAACTACCTAAGCACCTGTTGAACACCATTCTTTCAACTTCTAATACACAGCTCATGAAGCAAGACAGAAAAATACAGGAATTTAATCCCCCCTGCAACACCAAGTCAGCCTTACACCATAAACTCAAATTATTTCTCCATGAATTAAAGCCATAAAGGTTAAGCAAACAGCTGTGGTTCAGCACCAGCAAATCCTAACAGGATTACTGGATTTGCAGCCAAGATGACCCCAGTTTGTTACTGTGGGAGGCTGCAGAAATAACAAGACAAAGAACTGCAAAGGAAAGACTTGGCTGTGCTCAGGGTGAGCAACATGTTGTTCTGAAGGGAACAGCCCTCTCCAGTCTGACTTCCCACTGCTCATTCCCTGTTAGCAGCTACTTCTTGTAACTCACTTCCTGGCCTCCAAGTGTATTGCAGAAACCACACCGAGCTAATTAATAAAAAACAGCTTTAAAGAACATCAGTGCAGACATCATAAAATATGTTACAGCGCTGGATTGATTTTCTCCTGGCCTATTTGCTGCCTAATGAATGCAGATGGAATTTTTCTTTCACCATCAAGCAGAAATAATAGGGAAAAATAATTGGATGGACAACAAAAACAAGTGTTTTAGCAATAAATGATAGTTTAGTTCTGGGTATTGAATGTCTGGCTTCCTTATGTCTCAAGTAGATAATGGAAAATCTCAGCAAATAAATTGGAGAGCTGAGGCCTGGCTCAGTGTCCTCTTAACAAGTCGTGTTTTTCAGCAGATATAACTATTAAATATAATATATAGCTATTAAATATAATATTGCCCTTCTCATGGCACTACAGGCATATAGGACCAGCAGAGCACCTCAGAGCAGGGGGTGAGGAGCATCCCCAAAACAACATCCTGCAGAATAAAATGAGCAGCAACAACCTTCATTGCAACGAAGGAGAAAATTAAATTATCAACTGCCTGAATAAACGCAATTCCATTTCGTACAGCGTTCCCGGAGCTCCCGTTTGACTTAATTCAATTGGGGGGGGGGGAAAAAAAGCACTTTTTGGTTCACTCACTGGGACTAAGAGGAATCTCCGCGCTTTGACAGAAATGAAACATTCCGGAATCTCCCTCAAAGCACCTCGGGCTCTGCCCACACCGAAACCCCCTCCCCACAAAGCGCCGGAGCCACCAACACCCGGGCAGGGCGCTGTGACCCCCACACCCACAGCCCCGAAAGCTCCGGGGTCGTTCCGCGGCGGGGGAGCGGAGGCAGCGGAGCGGGGGAGCGGCGCGGAGGCGCGGGGTGAGTGCCGCGGTTACCTTCGGGGTGCTGATGTGCTCCATGGCCGCCCGGCCCCGCCGTGAGGGGCGGCCCCGCCGCCATCAGGGCCCGCGCGCCCCGCCCCGCGCGGCCCCGCCCGCCTCGCGAGAGCCGCGCCGCCGCCGCCATCTTGGCTGAGGGCAGCGCCCGCCCGGAGCCCACATGGTGTGCACGGAGCCCCCAAAATGTGCCCAGAGCTCGTGGGGTGTGCACGGAGCCCGTAAAATATGCCCGGAGCTCGTGGAGTGTGCACGGAGCCCCCAAAATGTGCCCGGAGCTCGTGGGGTGTGCACGGAGCCCCAAAATGTGCCCGGAGCTCGTGGGGTGTGCACGGAGCCCCAAAATGTGCCCAGAGCTCGTGGGGTGTGCACGGAGCCCGTAAAATATGCCCGGAGCTCGTGGAGTGTGCACGGAGCCCCCAAAATGTGCCCGGAGCTCGTGGGGTGTGCACGGAGCCCCAAAATGTGCCCGGAGCTCGTGGGGTGTGCACGGAGCCCCAAAATGTGCCCGGAGCTCGTGGGGTGTGCACGGTGCCCCCAAAATGTTGCCAGAGCTCGTGGGGTGTGCACGGAGCCCCCAAAATGTTGCCAGAGCTCGTGGGATGTGCCCAGAGCCCCCGCCCGGAGCCCGGGGATGTGCCCAGAGACCCCGTCCGGGAGCCCTCGGGGTGTACCCGGAGTCCGTGGGATGTGCCCACAGCCCCCGCCCGGAGCCCCCGGGATATGCCCAGATCCCCTTCCTGGGAGCCCCCCAAAATGTGCACGGAGCCCGAAAAAAAAGAGGAGTAAAAAAAAAAAAAATAAATGTTCCCGGAGCCCCCAAAATGTTCCCGGAGTCCTCAGGATGTGCCCGGAACCCCCAAAATATGCCCGGAGCCCTCAGGATGTGCCCGGAGTCCCCAAAATGTGCCTGGAGCCCTCAGGATGTGCCCGGAGCTCCCAAAATCTCCCCAGAGCCCTCAGGATGTGCCCAGAGCCCTCAGGAGCCCCTCATCCTCCACTCCATCCTGCTGCAGTCTCACAGATTATCTCCCCGTGTCTTTTCCCCTCCCAGCACCAGCGTTGGCGAAGCTCTCGGGGAATATTTCAGGAAAACAAACACCTTTTTTCCCCCTCAAAGCGTGCGGCCATCAGCTGAGCTGTCTGGATGGGCAGCAGGCTGACAGCATCCTCGCCTCGAGAAAGGGGTTGGAGGCACATTTATCATTTTAGCACTTGTCACACTTCCCACAGCTAGTAACACCTGCTCGTCCTGTTTGCCGTGTGTTTTAAATTCCAAGCACGATGCTGTGTCTCGTGGGTGCCCAGCCCTGATCCCGGGGAATTGCTGGGCACTCCTGCAATGAGTGTTGGTGTCTTAGAGCCCCAAAAGCAGCAGCTTCCCAGGGGGTTATCCAACTCAAACCTTGAATTGCCAAAAAATTCCCTTCTGGAGCCTCAGAATGTACAGGTTTTAATTGTTGGTGATCTTGTGTCAAACCTGAAAATTTACAGGTTTTAATTGTTGGTGATCTTGTGTCGAGCATGCAAATTTGCAGGTTTTAATTGTTGGTGGTCTGGTATCAAGCCTGAGAATTGACAGCTTTTATTGTACCGTAATCAGAGTCCCAAACGGGTTTGGGTTGGAAGGGACATTAAAGCTCATCCCATTCCAATCCCTGCCATGGGCTGGGACCCCTTCCATGGGTGTTATTCCATGTTCTACAATTTCTATCACTCGTACAAACCCACACAGCCTCGGATGAAGGAAAGAAGAGACACACGGGCTGTAATTCCCGGTGCGGAGCAGCACAGGCTCCTCCTCTGCAATTAGTGGGGGCAGCGCTCGTTAATTAAGGCTTTGTGTTTGTGCTCCACGTGATCCAAAGTCGTTTTTCCCCGGTAGCTTCTCCCGGGATTTGCAGAAGGATGAGGATGGTTTATAAGGTTATTAATAAACGGAGTGGGCATCACTTAGGGGACTTGGCAGCACTGCACAAAATGTACCTGTGGAATAGCAATGCTGCTTCCTCCCCTTCCCAAAGGAGAGTGCAAAAAACACAAAGCAAAAATAAAAATTGAGGGAAGAAATAAGGATGTGGAGATGGGAAGAGCTGGAGGAACAGCTGCATTGCTCAGCCAGGCACTGCCACCCTCACAGCTTCTCCCCAAATTTGTGCCACAGGGATCAGTTTGAGCAGGAATCTCAGGGAATAAAGAGAGCTGACTTCTTCCCCAAGTCATAGATGGGTTGTGCCCATCTTCTGTCTGAAATCTGCATTTATTGAGCCTGAGGAGATGAGGCTAAGGGAGGTGTCAGAAGAAAATAAACAGATAATGAGGCCGTGGTGTGAAGCTTCGAGAATGCACTTTGAGTTCATCTGAACAAGGTGAATGCATACAAACCCACTCAGAGCAGAGATGAGTTAGACTTAAAAGGGGCTATTTCATGGGAAGGGAAAGGGAAGGGAAAGGAAAGGGAAAGGGAAAGGGAAAGGTGCAGGGAGTGTCCTGCACAAGGCCACCAAGGCAATGTCCCATCCTGCACTGAACTGCTGAGTACAACCCACAGCATCTCCAGGATACCCATTTTTGCTGTCATTTGAAGTCACATTTATTCCAGAATTTCCCCTGTTCTACAGGAGCCTGTAACTCTTTTGATCTTGCTCTGAGTTCCTTACATTGACATTGATTCTGCCATTCACCCACATGCTGGACAGGCTTTGTACTGACAGAAAAGTGATTTTCTAAATTTATTTTGTAATTTGCAGATCAGTTTGAAGTTCCTCAGCTTGCAGGAATAAGCAAGCTAAATTGAAGGTCTGGTCTATTCCCCACCAAGCAATTCCTGTAATCTCATTTTTATTACTCACTCCCCACTTAAGAAGTGTTTAACAGGGAGATAAAATCTAACACAATAAATCCCTACCAACAAACCAGTGAAATCTTGTGTGATGCAGATGAAAATGACATTTTGAGGGGGGAAGTTGGAGAAAAGAACAATTTCTTGTGCTATTTTTGCTGTGAGAAGGGTGGGAGGGGGCATTACCACACACCCACACTGAGTGCCAGAGGGGCTGTTGCAGAGCCTTGTCTGCAAGTGTCATCAAGAGAATGCTGCCAAAAATACCCTGAGATGATGAATTTAGATACAATTCCTGCCCAAACACTGGCTCCCATTATTTGGGAAGCAGAGGGCCCAAGGAATGTGCAGGGGGTGCCAAGACCAGCTGAAATACCAGCAGTAATTTGGTCTTCAGAGTTTGTTTTCCTCACTTGAGTGATGGTCAAGAAAGAGCTGTCTCGAAAAGAGCCTCAGGGAAAACAGATCCTACCCATATTTTAGAATTTTGACTGTCACAGATTGTGAAGTATCTTCCCAGAGAGGAGAAACACACAGGGAGCTTAATCCAGGGAATATGAGGCTGCTGAGAGGATGAAAGCAGAGCTGGGCAGACCCCTGCAGACTTTAACCCTTGGCACTGCCCTTATCCCTGAGGGATTAAGTGAATTTTGCTCTCTGCCACAGCAGGGGTTGGATGAGCTTGGAGGTCCCTCCCAAACCAAACCAGTCTGGGATTCTGGGATTAGAATTGCAGCCTGTGCTGACAGACCTGAAATTGTGCAACTGGAGGTTTTGAAAGTAGCTCATGGAAAATAATCTGTGCTGGTTTTTCCACCTTTTCCTGCTGACATTCCTGGACAGAGGTGATTTTAGTGGCACAGATCTGGGGCAGTGCTGATGCTGATTTCCATGCCAAGGGATATCCAGGGATCTGCTGGACCAAATATAATCAGCTCATCCCTTGTGCTGCTGAAGGAGTCCCACAAAGGAGCAACACCAAGTTCCAGCCCCTGCTCTCCCTCCCTGAGGTTTTACACCAGGCAGGGGCTGTGACTGCAGCAGCCCTGAGCACTCAGCATGCAGGGCCCATCCCTCTGCTCCTCTCAATTCCCTACAATCAGGTGTCCTGGCTATTTTTAGCCTCCTGGGTTGTGTTGCTTTGCCTTGGATTAATGACCTGCTCCCCACGCTGTGCTGGGGCCCTGGGACAGGCCCCCACCCTGCTCTCAGGCAGGAGATGTCATTAATTAAAGCATCACTTGCAGAGATGGAAAATCACTGAGGGGTTGTGAGAGAAGCAAAGGTTTGGTAGGTTTTTTTTTTTCCCCTTCACAGTTGCTGTGGCAAGAAGATAAAATGTCATCAGTGGGTGTGATGGAATCACCTGACATTTGTGTCCACTTCCAGCAGAGTGCAGGAAGGGAAGTGAAGAATACAGAGTTTCACTGTCACTATGGGGCTGAGCTGGGTGTATGAACAAGCAGCTCACACAAGGAACTTCCTTCTCTGTTCCAGGAGCAGGTTGTGATGATTCTCAGTTTCAAAATTACTCTACAAGATCCTTCTCATTTATTGTCTTCAATTTGAGCTGCACTTCTTGTTTTTAAGTCTAATAATTCAGGGGTGTGGTTTGTACCTCTGAATGAGAACAAACTGAGCATCCCAAGGCACACTCACAGAAATTCTCCTTGCTGTCTAAACCTGAGCAGACCTCAGTGTGCCTTTCCCAAGGAGACAGCTTCCTGAGAACTCCCTGGCATGAGCACTCATGGGTTGGGAGTGGGAGGGAGGGCTGAGCAAGGCCAGGGCACCCCAGAACACAGAGCTGCTCTCCTCACCCCCTGCCCAGTGCCAAAGTTGTCTCCTGGAACTCTTTTTTACCAGCTCCCATTGCACACCGAGCTCCCAGTTGGATTTAAGCCCTGCATGGCTGAATGAGCCAATGACAGAGTTGGAATTACTGTCTTCTCCTTGGCACTGTGCTGAATTTGGTGTCTTCTGTCTGCCACTGACACCTCAAAAAAACCCAGATGTTGTTGAACCAGCTCCAGAGCAGAGCAGGTGCCCTGTAAGGGTCTGATCTTCCTCCAGTGCAAGGCCTGGCCTACAAACTCAAACTGATCCAGTGCATTCAGAGACTGAATGGAATTTCCTCTGCAATCCAAACATGTTCCAGGGTCTTAAACTCTTTGTTCTAGCACACAAAGCTCTGACCCAGTCAAGCTTGTTAGCAGTGGCAAATTTATTCCTAACTGCTTTTCTTTGATGGGATGGAGTTGTTCTTTTTTTCGAGACAGGCATCAATCCCTAGGGACAAAGGGAGGATTATCTGCCTCTCAGCAAGCCATCGAAACCCATCCCAGGGAATTCGGATGTGGGCTGGGGAGAGCTGTGCAAAACATGCCAGGAGCTGCGTCATGCAGGAAGGAGAGCAGCGATGGCACTGAAATCCAGCGTGGTGTGAGGATGTTCACAGCTTCTGCAGAGCTGAGCTGGTGTTTGGCAAGTGCCAGAGAGGGATGGAATTCAGGGCTGGAGCCAGGATCCAGCTTTACTTGGCTGCAGACAGAATCTCCTCTGGGCTTTTCCTCCGTCATCCTTAGGAAATTGTTCTTCCTCCTTTGTAAGGAAGCTGAGATTTCAGGATCTCTGCCTGTCTCTGTGTGAAGGATATTTCAGTGAGAAAATTGGCTCGACCTTTTCCTCAGGCCCAGCTTTCATTCCTAGGTAAACAGAGGGGCTTTTGGGCAGAACTTCTTGTTAGACAGCAAATTAACATGAGGTGTCCCTGGGGCTTGCAGTGGGAAAAATACTTCAGGATTCAGGATGCTGTCTCTTCAAGAGCCTCCTTCTCCATGTTGTGCCAATCTGTGGGTTTGACTCTCTTGTTTAATTACAGTTCTAATCATCTTACTCATGCTTCATTTCCCACTGTAAATAAAAGGAATTTTAGGCTGCATTTCCCTTTTTTCTTCCAAGTGGCTGAGTAAATTTGCCTCTTTTTGAGAACTGACGGATTATTTTATTGTGAAATTGTGCTCACCCAGTGCTGGGCTGAGTCAGCCCAGGGTCAGGGGAATGCTGTGGGGACAGAGGGACAAGTGCAGGGTGTTTGCCACCAGCAGCATGTGGAGGGCTCAGGCTCTGAGTGAGAAAGGACAGCGAGGTGACACTATCCTTTCACAGCAAAACCAAACCCACTCTGGTGAAACCTTTGCTGGCTTTATCCACAGGGACAAAGGCAGCTTCAAGGGAAGGCAAACTGCACTTAAGGATTTTTCCTGCTGTTCCAAGCTCAGCCCACTCATTCCTGATCTTTCCAGAGTGAGCTGAGCCATGTCTGCCTGTTCCAGAGGGGCTGAGTGCTTTGTTAGGTTCCATTTCCCTGGAATATCATCCCAGCACTTCCATGCTACCTCTGCTCACTGCTGACAGGGTCACTTAATGGAGGGATATTAATTACTGACATTAAAGTCTGGGAAATGGGTGAGGAAGGAAAGTTGCCTCAAGATGAGCTGTGCTGCTGGGCCTCCCATCCCTAAAGCTGACATCTCCTTCAGGAAATCCATTATTGCCTTGGGTGTGAACAATTCCTTACCCTCCTTGTGCTCTCCTATCACACCTTTATTTTCTAACATGCCTATTTGGGGATTGTATTGATTGCTTTTGGCTGTGAGACTCAAACCAGAGCAATTGAAAGAGAAGAAGAACATCAAGCCTTAAACAGGCAGCCCAGCCATCCATCAGTGTGTCCCAGGGCCAGTTTAATGTGCCCCACTTGGAGGCTGAGCTGCCACCTCCTCTCCAAGGCCACCAGCTGGGACAGCAGTGGCTTCACCAAGAAACCAAGATTTGATTGCAATTTGGGAGTCAATCAACAAGAAAAGCTTGGCTGGGGAGCTCGTGCCAAGCAGTGATTTCTCTCAGCCCCTGTGTGTCTCAAACCTCATCCATCACCAGCAGAGCAGGAGCAAAGCCCTGGGGAACAGGGAGGATGTTCTGCCACGTCCCCTCGGTTTGAAGGGATTTTTTTGGATTTATTTAATGAGGATTTTCCTTTCTGGCACCACCTCTCCTGTGCCACAGCACACAGAGATGTGCACAGAGCATCAGCTCCCTGATCCTGGGGCAGCCACATCTCCAGAGGCTGCTGGAGCTGTTTGGGGATGTGGGGTCAGTCCTTTGTCCCTACAGCACAAGGGGAACACCCTCAGGTTGCACCAGGGGAGGTTTAGATGGGGTATTGGGGAAAATTCCTTCCTGGCACAGCTGCCCAGGGAGTGCCCATCCCTGGAGGATTTAAAAGCCTGTGGATGTGGCACTTGGGGACCTGGCAGTGCTGGGGGATGTTCTCAGAGAGCTTTTCCAGCCTGAATAATTCTGTCACTCCCTAAGTTCAGTTTCAGCTCCTGAGCTAAGGAGCAGCTGGCAGATCCCAGGTTTGCCACAGCTGCTGGTGGTGCCAGGAGTGCCACCAGTGCTCCCAGAGTGTGCTCAGAGCTCTCTGTGCCAGGGCAGGGCAGGAGCTGCCCACACAGCTCTGCAGACTCACCCTGCCTTAACCCAGGGCTCCACAGCATCATCAGCACACATCCTCCTGTGGGGACAGTGCCAGTCACTCTGGTGACACTTCTGCAGCTGGGAAATGTCAGCCAGCTGACACTCAGGCTAATTCCTCTATCACATCAGCCCCAAGCACATGAAGGCTGCCTCGTTAGTCCTGCAGTTCTGCCTGTCCCTGTCCCTGTCCCTGTCCCTGTCCCTGTCCCTGTCCCTGCTGCAGGTGATTCCTGCCTGACATTCCAGCAGAGCTCAGGGATTTTTACAGCACCAAAGGGGAGCTCTGTAAAACAAAAAAGGAAATAAAATTTAATCCCAGAGTTCCAGCTCCATTACCAGTAAATCCCTACCCCAGCACATAAGGATTCCCCCCCATGGGTATTTCTCCATGCTCAGCCCACACTGTGATAATTAAAGATTTGCAGACCAAACACAGCCCTCCATTTCAAATGTTCAGCCTTGCCCCTGTCAGGGGATGTTTCAGTGGCAACAGGATCTGAAAAAGAAGGAATTTCACTTCTGGCTTTGCAGTTGAAGTTCCTGTCACCCACGTTGATACCAGGCAAGGCAAACCAAGCTCCAGCCTGGTCTTTTCTGGCCTTGGTCTTTCTAGAGGACTGGTAGGAGAAAAAGGGAGTAAATTTGCCATTGCTGGGACAGGTGAAAATACATGAACAGAGAAGAACGAGTTATTTTTATCTTCTCTGTCAAAGAAATTAAAGATTTTAGGCCAAACCTTCAGCTGATGATTAATCAAGTTGCAAAGTTTTATTTCAGGTGTGTAACTGCCCTTTCACTTTTCCCTTTGCTTGGGAACAGGGGTTTGTTCTGGGCTTGGCAGTGCTGGGGGAACAGTCAGACTCTGGGCCTGGGAGGGCTTTTCCAGCCTCAGTAATTCCATGGTTCTGAGAAAGCCTCCCAAGGCTCTTGGTGTTGGTGAAGAACACAGAAAGGTCCTTTACCTGATCATACCTGAGGGTGGATCACTTCCCAGCACCTTGGAGCATGGATCCAGATGGAAAATGGGGCTGGACCTGGCTGTAACCCTGGAAAAGCTCTGTGCCACTGCTGGGGCTTTGTGTCCAGCTCACCTGAACTCTGCCAAGGCACAGCATCTCCCCTTCCCAGGAGGGAGCTGAAAGGAAAAGCTGATTTTCTCACCTCTGTGTATTCATTCCCTGTGCTCAGGAGCACTGGGATCTCTGAAATCCGTGTTTGCCAGTGCCTGGCACCCTCTGGTGTCAGAGGGCTCTCGGGGAGGATGGCATTGCTCAGCCACAAGGGCAGAGCTGCCTTCTCTGACAGGAGTTTCTTTTGGCACTGAATCACTGCCTGAAGCTGTCCTGGACCCCTCGGGCTTGTGCAGGGTCTTGGGAAGGTCCTGGAACCAAGCAAGGTCTGATCTCTGCTCAGAGCATGGCACAGCCTCCTGGACAGGGTGAAATCACAGCCAAAGGCAGTGAAAGTGCAGATTTCAGTTCCTGGAGTGTTCCTGGTGGGATTCAGGGATCTGAGTTAACCCCTCAGGTGGCTGGAGAGGAAAAAGCCACATCCCTGAACATGGGATGGACTCCAAAGCCACACTTTGAACCCTCCCCTTCTTTTCTGGTTATTTTGGATTCTATCAGAGATCAGTGGGAAGAGGAGAAGGGCTTTGAGCAGGGGAATAAAGCAATACAAGAGAACTGCTCAATGATTTCATCTTTGGGATTCAGCCCCTTAACTCTGGGCCAGCTGGGGAGAACAAAACACTTTTCCTGGCTCTAGATGAAAATTAAAACATCACTTACAGTAATAATGGTCAAGCTGAAAGAGGCTCAGAGGTTGAGCTTTGGCTCTGATCAAGTATCCTGAAACACCAATGCTCTGAAGCTCTTGGTTGAACACTTTGGTTTTCCAACATTTTCTTTTGTTCCCTGGGCATAGGAGTATAATGAAATGTGGCCATTTTGCTTCTTTTTTTTTCTCAAAATAAGTCAGATTTTATTTTCAAGAATCAAAATACAGTAAAAACACCAAATTAACTGAATTTTTCTAAATTTCTTAAAATATTTGTGGGCACAGATTGATGAACTGTTGGCCTTAAATATTTCCCTTTGCCTGAATTCCACATGCTCAGTTTTACTGGACATGCCACAGCTTGTGCTTCAGTGACTTCCCAGCTGCTTTTCCTCCCTGAGCTCCCTGCTTTATGTTCATGTGAGTTTTGTCAGAACATTTGAGATCTCCACATCCAAATTCACCCCTGGTGTAAGTTTGAGGGAAAAGGAGAGAGGGAGAAGATTTGATCCCAGGGTTTGTTAAGTCCTGCTTTTATTCCAGCCTGGGTGGTGGGGTTGGAATGTGAAACAACATCCACATTCCCAGGGTTTGTTTTGGGAGAAACCAGAAATGTCTCTGTGTGTCCCAAATCTCCATTTGTGGCACCACCTCTCTCCTTGTTTTAAGAGAAAAGCGATTTAGCAAAGTTTCTCCTTTATCCCATCTTCTTTTCTTAACATAACTGTGAAGGATGTGTTCCTGCATGAAATTAGCTGTAATTTTCTTGTCTTGATTTTCAGTGCTTCAAATGTTCTTAGGAGCAGCCCTGCCAGACTTCCAACATATTGTTATGGTTATCACCTTGATAAATATAACCCAGTTCTGGCTGCTCCCCCTCTCTCTGAGTCTTCCCTGCTGATGTTTGCCTCTCAAGAAGTTTCTTTTCTTTATTTCCAGCATCTCCACAGCTTTTTCCTCAACCAGTTTCCAAAATCTTCATGATTGCTCTTCACCTTTGCTCTGAGGATGCTCCTTGCAGTTCGCTGCCAGCTCACAGAAAGCCTCCAGCTCGTTAAAATTGGGTTTTTTCTGCACTTTTCACTACCCTGATGGAGGGAAACTGCAAACCAGTGGCAGCAGTGTTTGACATTCAGCTCAGCAATCCTGCTGCAGGAAAATTCAACAGAAAATAAGCAGAGCCCAAGGTCAGAGACTCAGCCAGTTCAGAGCTGGAGATTTTAAGAGCAGGTTTTCCTGAGAGATTTGCAGCATTTCAGGCTTCTAATCTTTCTGGAAGGATGTCAAAAAAGGGAAGAAAAATTTACAGCTGCCTAAGTAGAGAAAATCTCCAGCCCTTTCTAAGTCCAAAGACACTGAGGCAGCAATGATTTGGTTCAGCTCTTCCTGGGTTTGATTTTTGGTTCCACCTGCAATGTTCACATGGGTGTTACCAAGACCCTCTGAAAACACTGAGAAAAAAATAAGTTTTTTCTCTAATTTTCAGTGTCTTTTTTATTGACTGCAAGTCAGGCATTACTTTATTCTTGGCCCAAGTTTGGTGTGTGGCTGACAAAGTTCCAGCCTCCTCACAGACCCTGATGCAAAACTTTTTTATTAATTTAAACATTTCTAGCAAAGAAATGAATGTTCATTGGTTCTAAGTCACATAATTCTCTTCATTAATCAGTATGAATTAATCATGAGTGCTCTGTTGGTTATTGATTTTTCTCTCTTCAAGCTAAGCTGGGCCACATTCTTTAGTCCTTCTGTCATTTTTAGCTCAGACAAGGAATTTCCAACTTCTCAGGCTTTAATCTTTTGTATCTTCTGGTTATTCCAACATCCTTGAAGGGTCATAATTTAAGATCCCAAATGTCCAACCTTCACCTCCCTTTGGCTCTGCTTATTGAAGCTCATCAGTGTTAGTTTTAGCAGATTTAAAGTTTTGGTGATTTAATGATCAATGTAAAAAGAGTCTATGAGAAAAACTGAATTGGTACTGGCTAAAAGTGGGCATGGCTTACCATTAATTAAAACAACTCATTAAAAATTAATTTCCAGCACAGACAGAGCTCCTCTAGTCCTTGCATGGAGTTCCAGCAGCTCCTGCTGTCCTTCAAAAAAGCCACCAGGACTCTCTGGAAAATCAGGTTGAGTCTGAACAATGCAGAGAATTGAGGATTCGTTCCCAAATTCCCTGGGGAAATCTCCATCAGCTCTGGGTCTGAGCACAGGAACACCCAGAGGGGTTCAATCCATGGATTTGGCCACAGGAACACCTGGAAGGGTTAAATCCATGATTTTGAGCACAGGAACACCTTTTTTTTTGTTACATCCATGGATTTGGGCACAGGAACACCCAGAGGGGTTAAATCCATGGATCAAAGCTGAACACTCCAGGAACACCTAGAAGGATTAAATCCATGGATTTGAGCACAGGAACACCTGGAAGGGTTAAATCCATTATTTTGAGCACAGGAACACCTTTTATTTTGTTACATCCATGGATTTGAGCACAGGAACACCTTTTTTTTTGGTTAAATCCATGGATTTGAGCACAGGAACACCTTTTTTTTTGGTTAAATCCATGGATTTGAGCACAGGAACACCTTTTTTTGGTTAAATCCATGGATTTGAGCACAGGAACAACCATAGAGATTAAATCCATGGATGTTAGCACAGGAACACTTTTTTTTTTGTTAAATCCATGGATCTGAGGCACCTCTGTCCCCCTCCCTTTGCTTTGAGGATGAGCCCCCCACCTCCAGCTCATTCCCTGTTGCCCTTCTCAGCCAGGTCTGATTCTCTCTCCAATTTGAGCCTCTCCCCACTCAACAATTCCCCTGTAAAATCCTGATTCCAGGTCCTGCAGGGCAGGCAGAGTAGCTGCACATCAGGAATTTCCCAGTTTGTGCTTGGAGAATAAGAGGAATTTTTAATCACCTTTCTGCCCACATCAAATTGACAGGAGGGGAATGTGCATTTCCCTAAAAAAGAGAACAAGCCTCACATGGAAAAAGGTTTCTCTCCAAGGGCTATTTCCATGGCAACGTGTAAATTGTGAGCTCCAGCTGTTTTGGCTGCAGGGGCACTGGCAAAGGTAAAAAGTTGTTGTTAATTATGAAACCATCACTGTCCTTTCATGCAAATCAGGATTTGGTTTAAAACCTCCCCAAAGCTGGCAGTGGACAAGTTTGCAAAATTTCACCCTGCAAGCCTAAGAAAGCTGGGAGTGACAGAACAGCAGGAATTAGGGAAAAAATTGGGAAAATTCTTCCTGATTTCACCTGGTAGTTCACATCCATCAGCCCAATACCCATCCATGCAGCCCTTCTGATTCTGGCAGAACTCAGAGGGAGTCCCAAGTTATGTGAGGAAATGTGATTTCATACTCAATTTTATGTGATTTTATACAATTTTACACTCAATTATACATCTGCTCCTGCAGTGGTTAAATGGACATTGCAGCACACAACAGTCCACAGCAAAATGAAGGTGAAATATTTTGAAATGGGGAGAAACACCCACAGAAACCTCCCACAAAGCTACCTAAGCACACTCTGACTCTGAAAAGGAACTCTGCATTTAGTTTCCAGGGTTTTATCCCTGCAAAGTGAGGCAGGGTAATCCCAAGGAGGGAAAATATTCCATATTGTTGTGTATGCACAGAGGAGTTAATGGAGTCACCTCCAGGAATCTCCTGCATTTGAATTCTTGCCTTGGCAGGAGATTTTAAACTCCTTTAACCTGGGAAATGGGAGGAAATTATTGCATCCTGTTATCTTCACTGAGGTGCCTTTTTTTCTGAGCTCTGAGCACTTGGAGGAGCCCACAACAACAAAGAATAAAAAATAAATATTTAGTCTGGGCTAAGAGAGCTGGGGTTGGATGTGGCAGTGAACCAGGATTTACCTGAAGGCAAAGGGAGCTTTGGACTTCAGTGGCTTGGTAGCTCAGGTCTCACCCCTGGCTGGCTGGAAACCCTTCAGGATTTCCTCAGTCATTCCTTGGGATGAGCAGGATTAGTCCCAGCCTCAGAGCAGGGCAAAAGCACATCCCAGTGTGACTTCACTTCCAAACATCCAACAACTCTGAATCCAAGGATCTCTTCACTGAGGACTGCCAAAAATTAAAATGATGCACAAGAGGTTGTCTTGGGGTGACTTTATGGTGCTTGTATCCCCAATCATTTGTTTTGCCTGTTAAATAAACAGGTTTCTCCCACTTCTCCCTGAGGAAATATTTCCCCTAACCATCTGAGGGAGGGACTGCTTGAATCTGTTCCCTACAGAGACCCCACTCAGAGGTTTTCTCCCAAATTTGTCCTAAACCAGGACAGAGGTGATGAGCAGCTGATGTCCTAAGCAGGATGAATTACAGCTGAACCTACAGCATGGTTAATAAAGCAGAAATAAAACTGTTATCAAATATTACAACAAAACCCATCAGAAAGGAGAGGAGTTTGTACAAATGTTCTTCTGCCCCCACACCAGCTCTGCACAGCCCTCACTCCCCTCCTGTGGCCACCACAGGATCCCTGCTGGCCACTCTGCCCTTGGGGCTCCTCAGTTTTGGCTTTTTGCAGCTCTGAAGGTGCCAATTTATAACTTATTGTAACTTCTTGGGCTTTTTAACTTGGGTGGTTTTAATGTGACATCCTGAGGCTTGTGTGAGATCCTGCACACCTGCTCAAGGACTGACTGAAGCTGTAGAAATGAGCTCCAGCCTCCCCATGGGGACATTTCACACTGCCACATTCTGGGGACATGTCTTGGTTTGAAAGAGAGGTGTTAAGAAAGGCAGGAGCCTCTCTTTGAAATGGAGAATGTAAACCCCCTCCCTCCAAAGTATTATAATTTTGAAATTAAGGGGCTCTCAGGCAAAGATATGGGAATGGGAATAATGGTGTTTTAGGAAAATTAAAATAGAAATACAGTTTTACAAAGAACAACCCCAAAACCCTGCCAGAGTCAGAATCCAACCTGACACCCCATCAGTCAGGCAGGGTGTTGGCAGCAGTCCCATTCCATGGTGGCTGCATTCTCCTGCAGTGACAGATGTGATTCAGTCAGAGCAGTGCTCCTGTACAAGGTGCAGTTTTCCTCCCAAGGTCCAGTGATGATGTGGAAAGGTCTGGCTTTCCTCTGCAATCCAGTGGAAAGAAGGCTGCTGTGATGTTCCAAATCTCAGTTTTTATCTAGGTAGGAAATGTTTGGCTCCTCCTCCTGGCTGGAGCATCTCCCCATGGGATGATGGAATTTCATCAGCCATGCAGTGGGACTCAGTGGCCATTAACAGGAGAGATCTCCTGGAGGCAGGATGGGATGTGAAAAGATAAAGAGCACTGCCCCAGCTGGTTTAACAACAGGCCCATTAACAGGAGATATCCCCACAGAGATCAGGATCCCTGCCCCAGCTGGTTTAACAGATAGTGATAGAATCCACACTGCTGGGCACATCCTGCATTGCAGTCTAAGACAGGACATTTCAGAGGATTTGGGCTCAGTTTCTGTGGCTGGCACTGCTCAGCAGTTGGGGACAGGGCAGTGCCTTTGTGGGGTTTTTAATTGTAGGGTTGTAAAGCACAGCAGGACTGGACTTTACCCCTCACTTCCAGGACAGTGAAACACTGCCCTGCCAGTGCTGCTGAAGGAGCAACTTCTATCCCTGATTTCACTAAAATGTAATTCACTACCTGAAGATAATAAACCACTAATGTGCTGCTTCCTCTCTTCCAGTGGCTTAGTGTTTTATTTTCTTTCTTTCCATAACTGGACACACCAAATGACTGAAGAATTAAAGGGTGAGGGAAGAAAAAAATTGAGATTCCAGGTGGTTTTCCTGAGGAGAAACCCCTGGCTGCAGCCATGCCCTTCCCAGCGGGATATTGATGGGAAGAAGTTGTCAAAATCCACAAGTCGCTGCTGGAGTGTTTGAACAGCTCCTGCCAGCTGGGAATCCTGAGGGATTGGGTTGTTAAAAGCACTCCACAGGTGTCACCAGCACGAGCAGAGGCCTTAAAAACCTTCCCTGTACAGAAGGAAATGCTGGAGCTTTCCCCCTCCTAGTGCTGCCTATCCAACAGCAGATTGGAAAAATAAAAATTTGGAAATGTTTCCTGCAATTCTCTGGAATTTTGGATGAAGCAATATGACCTTACACTGATTTATTTTACTTCAGAATGTTACATCAGAGTTGTGGTGAGCACCAAGTTGTGTTCATATTACATCCAAGTGGCCTCATTTGTAGGGGAAATGCCATAATTTGATAATTCCTGGCTCTTGCAGGGGGGTGACTCAGGAATTTCACAGAATTTAGCTGACCCTAAAGAAAGTGAGAGCAAGGGATAGGGATGTGGAGAGCAGCAGGATGAGATCAGAGCTGCCTGATCAGCTGCACTGCTGCCTTTGAGTGACTTTATTTCCAGCAGGTTGCTCAGCACCTCCTTGTGGGATTTCAGCTTTCCTTGGATCCTCATGGGGAATTTATCAGCAGATGCAGCCAACTCGACAGCCTTTATCTTTTTATCTGGCCCATTCTTATTCAGATAATTATCTAATCCTGATTTGAAACTCCCCAAGCTCTTTGCCTCAATTATTGAAGTTTTAGTCATGCTCTGGGGTTTGAAGAGCACAGAGAAATCCAGAGGATGTTCCTTTGTGGCTGGAATTGTCTGGTCCTGTGTTCCCTGCTGCTCTGCTGCCTGTGGGCCAGCTGAAAACGGGAGATTCAGCATTCAGGGGTGCAGGGATGCAAATGTGTCAGAGCTCCAGACTGAAATGTTGCTGGAATTGCAGAGCTGGACCTGAAGGACACACAGCCCTCCCCACTCCTTCCCTCACATAAAGAATGTCCCATTTTCCACTGCTCAGCAGGGAGTGCTCCTCACTTGTCACTGCTCCGTGGAGAAAATGAAGTTTTACACCTCGAGTTTTACTGAGGTGAGGGAGGGGAAGGCTCAGCTTTGTTCTCCAGAGGTTATTCCAGATGTCACTGAGTGCTTTGCAAACATTTCTCACTCTGCTCAGGTGGAATCTGCTCTGATTCCTTCAGATCCCAAAAGGGAAGGGAAGGGAAGGGAAGGGAAGGGAAGGGAAGGGAAGGGAAGGGAAGGGAAGGGAAGGGAAGGGAAGGGAAGGGAAGGGAAGGGAAGGGAAGGGAAGGGAAGGGAAGGGAAGGGAAGGGAAGGGAAGGGAAGGGAAGGGAAGGGAAGGGAAGGAAAGGAAAGGAAAGGAAAGGAAAGGAAAGGAAAGGAAAGGAAAGGAAAGGAAAGGAAAGGAAAGGAAAGGAATTTGTTTACTCAATCTCAGCCTGAGGTGAGTTTTAGCTCTCTCAAGAGGCTTCAGCCACATAATTGCAAATAGTTATTTGAGCTGAACTTCATAACTCTGAGTTGCCGTGATTAAACTGAAATTCCCATCCCAGACCTGCAGGAAGACGAGCCCTAATAACAACTGTTAAATCTCAATATTGCATTCAGCCACCTCAGTAATCTGTTTCAAAAAGCAAACATCTGCAATCTCATTATCAAGCAGCCCAGGGGCTGAGACCTCCCATGTGGATATGCTGGGAAAAAGAGAAATTTTGCTTAAAAAGGGAGCTTATCTCATCAGGATGAAAAAAACCCAAGGAAAGCAAAATGTGCTGTAAAACATAACCACAATCTTTTTTGTCTCTCCGTGTCTGAGCAATTAAAATTCTCCAGTGGATTCTCCCCCTCTGAAATGCAGCTCCAGCCCATCTTTTAAAACAATGGCTTCAGGTTTATCACAGCGTGTAAATTGTTTTTTCGTGACAAGCACAGCTAATACAACAAATAGCCTCACATTCTTAGGGGGTGCTGGCAAATAAATAAAATTAATTCCTACACCACCACAACTCCCAATATTTCAGTGTGATAACAATGCTCTGGAGCATTTCATCCCTGCACAGCCCTCATCCATCTGAGGAGCCAGGGCAGCTTTTCTCCTTTCATGAATCAAGAGAGAGGAACCAAAGCTGAGGCTGATCTTGCTGAATGTTTTTGGGTAGCTGAGCAGAACCCTGGCTGCATTATGATACATCGATTAAAAAACCCAGAAACTCACTTTCACACAGCTCCCAGCACTGCTGCTGCAGACAAAGTTTCTTGAGGAGAATAATGAAAAATATCATTACACTCATTAACTCCACCAGTTTCTGTAAATGTAAAGGATTGCAGAGATGTGGACAGCACTTTTTAAAGTGCTTTTTTAAAGCACTCAGTTGTTGGAACTCTGGAGACAGAGAGTTTTGAGCTTTCTGTGCTGTCAGGCACAGAAACCCCAAAAAAGTGACTCCCCAAAAGGTGACCCCCAAAAAAACACTGCTTTGGAGAGGCCTTGGAGAAAGCTTCCAAAATTCAATTTGAGAACTAGAATCACTGGTGTGTGTTTTGAATAGAAGTGTGTGATATCACATGGTGAAGGATTTGGAATCTGGAGTTTTAAAATACATTAATAAGTAGAAAGCAAGAGAGACGTTTTAGGGTGGAGGTTTTCTGTCTTCTCATCCTTCTTCTTGGGTATAGGTGGTACTTCTATAATTAAATGTAGAAGGGACACAAGTCTTTGGTCATTGAGTCAAAAGTAAAAATAATTTAAGTGTTAGTTCTTAATTAGACAATTTAAAAACCTTTAAATACATTGCCATTTCACCATTTTTAGCTTGTTAGCTGAAAGTGCTGTAACACTCACTGTAACATAAATAAATATTAATAAACATCTGACCCAAAACACGAAATTCCATCTCTCATGCCTTTAATCCCAACCCTAGCAAAGAAACAAAAAAGGAAAATTTAAAAGCAATACTCAATTTTACATCTTCACTTCTCTCTTGTTTCTCTGTGAAATCCAGCAACTGAAGCCTTACATGCAATTTGACTGAATAAATTACCAGGAGCTCCTCTGAGCATCCTCTGAAGCAGAGATGAAGCTCAGGGAGAAGCTCAGATTTCATTTAACAGAATTTACCTCTCTAGGTGGGAGCAGGATGTTGAAGGCTTTTGCAAGCACTCTGATATCCCTGATTCCCTTCACAACAGAACAACCCTGGCTTTACAAGGGGTGCTTCTAATGAAACTCTCAATATTTGCTTTATTTGGGGAGGGAAGAGAAGAAAGTTGGAACAACAGCTTGGCTTTTAAGTTTTGATAAAACTCCAGCAGCTGCTGTGATTGTCCCAGCCGAGATCAAGCTCTCATCTTCACTTCTGAGTGTTTGCACACCAGGGTGGTGTTTGATGCTCCCTGCTGCTGGGACAAACAATTTTTTGGGGGTAGAATGCATTTAATCACCCAGACCTGCTCCTATTCCATGCTCAGGGTGTCACAGCTTCCCTGGCTCGTCCTGCTCTGTCAGCTCAGGGGCTGAATTATGGTTTTAATATCTCACTCTCTGCTCTGACTGGGATTTGTTCTTCCTTGTGTTTCTGATCTGTACTTCAGGGTAATCCATTGTTGGCTGTGTCACAGAGCTCTGCTAACAGAAAAGCTCTTCACAAATTCTGTGTGTTTGTGGCAGTACATGATGGGAACGTGCTCAGGGGCTGTGAATCTTCCAGAACATTTGAGCACAAGTTCCTGACAGAACAGAAATGCATCTTCACACGTCATGTTTTAATTAAAACAACCAGCACACTCCAGTGTGTGTTTTCTCCATTTACATATTTTCATTCAAAATGCATCTTCGTACATTCTTCACAAGTTTTTTACTTCAAACATTCAAGGAGCAACACAGAAAATGCAATTGAATCAATTTGGCTTTGCTTTAATGAACTATTCCCAAAGCACAACACATATGGAGACACCTTAACACTTAAATAAGTATGCAGTGGATCAGAGTCTGGATTATTGTTATTCATAACTAGGAGAGCACTGTGGATGTATTTTGCTTTTCAAAATTCAGGAACAACCCAGCAGAGGCTTTTGAGTTATCACAGGAGTCAGCAGGTGCTCGGTGAATGAGGAATTGCAGAGCTCAAGGCCTCAGAGCTGTAAGCATTCCTTGCTTTGAAGAATTTACAAAGGTAAATAGGTGCAGGAAATAATAATGGGAAATTCCATTTAATGCAGGACAAATGCAGGGGAATGTCAAATTACCCTTAATGAAGTGAATAAAGCTTGGCAAGGAGCTCAAGCCAGGCAAAACCTTCAAAACTTTCCCCAGCTGAATCCATCCTGGACTGTGCAAATCACAGAGGGGAAAAAGTGCAGATCCCTCATCCTGTTCTAATCCAGCTGTGGAGAGTGAAATTTTTACAAGTTCAAAAGGAAAATAAAATAATTAAAGCTACAAGTTTTGGTAGTTCTGCAGGTCAGGTGTATTTTTTGACAGCATTTTTGGTTCAGGTAACCACAGCTGAGTGTTACTTTAATGACATTTCACCCATTAGGTCATTAAGATCAGTCCATTTGTTTCCCTTGTTTTTAATTACCTTCTGTGGAGTCATTCTGGTTTGCTACTGGTGTAAACACATCCCATCCCATGCTGCTTAATTTCCTTAAAAATTTTATTTGCCCATTTTTGGTTTCATGAGGACTTTAACTTGCAGGTGTTTAAATCAGCAAGGAAACAAAAGGATCTTCTTCTTAGAAAATGGAGTCAGCTCAAGCTGTATTTTAATTTTATGACTGTTCATTTTCTTACACTGGCAATTCCCAGTCAACAGCTCAGGTGAGAGAACAGGACATTTTTAACCTCCAAAATCCCATAATTTTGAAGTTACTATGGGCTTCTGCTTGTTATTGCTTAAGATTCAACAGAGGCTGCATCAGAAATGAGCCTTGGAGGAAACCAAGTCTATTATCCCTGCTAGCAGGGGCAATGGCAACCACCATGAAAGCAAAATTACTGCCATTAAATCAAGAAACTAATTAGAATCAGATCATCAAGTTCCTTTTCTGCTGGAGCCTTGGTCTCCTGGCATAGGATAGGGTGATTTACTCCAGAGTACACACCAGGGCTGAGCCCAGTCTGTCGGTTTAGAGCTTTTCTGATACTTCCAGAAACTCAATAAAAGCTCCAGAAGGTTCAGTGGCACTTTGAGGCCATGGATCTGGGCTGGCAGCTCTCAGGGAGAGAGGCTGGGAATGGAAAACTCAGGAAATCTGATGCCTATGGATGTAGTCAGAGGGAATCAGGGAATGAACTCAGGAAATCTGGGTGATGCTTCTGGATGGAGTCAGAGGGAATCAGGGAACAAACTCAGGAAATCTGATGTCTATGGATGGAATCAGGCAATCAGGGAATGAACTCAGGAAATCTGAGCTCTGGATGGAGTCAGAGGGAATCAGGGAATACAAAACTCAGGAAATCTGATGTCTATGGATGGAATCAGAGGGAATCAGGGAATGCAGAACTCAGGAAATCTGAGCTCTGGATGGAGTCAGAGGGAATCAGGGAATGCAGAACTCAGGAAATCTGATGTCTATGGATGGAATCAGAGGGAATCAGGGAATGCAGAACTCAGGAAATCTGAGCTCTGGATGGAGTCAGAGGGAATCAGGGAATGCAGAACTCAGGAAATCTGAGCTCTGGATGGAGTCAGAGCCTCTGCCCCCCCTGCATGGCCCTGAGCAGAGCAGGAGCTTTCAGCTGCATGTCAGAAATCCTGGCCTTGATTTCCTCCCTTCTTCCTCCCTCTCCCAGCCCCCAACACAGACCAGTGTGATCCCAGATGGAAGGATCCTGAGCATGGCTGGGCTCAGGCATCTCAGACAGACAGGAGGGATCTCTGTGCTTCCCACGAGACCTTCAGGTCTGGCAGCATTTGGGAGGCTCTGCACTCTGCAATCCCCTCACCCTCACATCTGGGAGTCTGGAATTCCACCTGCCTGCCAAACTCACTGCCAGCTCCCTCCCATCCATCTTCTCCTGTGGGTGGCTCAGCCACTCAATTGAGCACGATTATTTCATAAATATCCACCAGTGAGCTCAGGAAACTTGGGGGGAAAAAGCACAGGACTTGTGGAGTTCTCACACTGAGGATGAGAAAGGTGATTCACTCTAAATTTTACCACAAGCAATGAGATAATAACATGATCAAAGGTTAATAATGAATTACAAGATGCATCTGAAGTTCCCCAGTGAGAATCCAGGCTGTCACTCTGACCTCACAGGAGTCATTTACTCTTCATTCCTTTGATTTCCCAGCACTCATCCTTATTTTCCCTGTCTTTGGAGAGTAATCAATGTTTTGAATGTTCCTCAAAATTATATGAGTCAGTACAAATCATGTTCCCATTTGTACTCTTAATTTGGTTTTAAGGCCATTTTAGGCATCTGCATGCTCATAAGTCAAATAGGAACTCTTAAAAGCCTGAAATAATTTGGGACCAAAATTGACACCTGGGGGCCATTCTATTAATGGGAGTTGAGAGTTAACAATTTTACAGTTGTTTTGTTCAGAAACAGAGGGAAGGACAGGTTTACTCAGTAGCTGCAGCATTACTCAGCACAGAGGCCTGAAGAATGTTCCAGAAAGCACCAAGGAATTTGCCTGGTGCAGAAATAAAATTTAAGATTATAGGAGCTACTTTTATTGAGGAGATCTGCCTCAGATTAGGACGCTGAAGTCCTCAAATATCTACACACAAAAGCAGCACAAACTGGTGGCCAAACTTCAAATCAATGTTTATTTTCTGAGTTATCAAACAGCCCCAGAAAATGAAGGGAGAAGTTCTTTCCCCAATAACACAATCACTCAAAACAAGTCACCTCCTTCCCAGAAGGGAAATGCTCAGAGCAGCATTGATGTTCCTTCCTCCAGGACCATGAGATTTCTCAGAAATGAGCTGAAGCTCAGAAAAGATTATAAAAGTCCTCTGAACTACCAAATCAATCCAGGTTCTCCAGTAGAAACAATATTCCACCAGCAAAGGACTGGAAAGGAAAACAGAAAATCCCTTGCTGGTATGACCCACAGCATGTGTAGGGCACCTCAGTACTGCAACAAACTGGCTGAGGAACAAATAAATAAACAAACAGATAAATTATGTGGTTTTAGGTTAAACACAGAATCAGTGTTGAAAAGCTGCAATTTCTGAATCAAAGCATTTGCTGAACTGGCAAAATAACTCAAACCTGAAAGATTCCCAAAAGAGCCAACCTATCACCAAAGCAAAGAAAATTAATAATCCAGTATTGATCTGCCAAGAGCATGGATGCCTTTGCTGATCCCTCTGGAAGCTCTTCCCACAGCAATGCTCTGGGAATTCAGCAGGATGGGCCACAGGGAAATCATTAATCAATCCAAAATAATAAAAGGAGGGAAGAAAATGAAGGAAATCTCAAGGCTTCACTAGATGGGTTTCTGATTCTCCTCTTTCCTATGAATTAATGCCAGGTTCAGGTTGTAATATTGGAAAAACAAGGAAAAAGCACTGCTCTCCAACACCCAGCTACAATAACTCTGTACAATAACTGTAAAAAGAACTGATGCAAACAAGAAACCAAAGTGAGCTCAAAACCAGCCCCTCTGGGTGTCCCTGGGAGCAGCAGGATCTGGACATTTTTTCCAGGCTGCTGTTGTAAAGCAGTGCTGATTTATTCAGACACAAAAGATTAAAGCTGTTGGGGAAGATGTGATTTAGAAATTCAGTGTGTGGTGAGGACCTGGATGCTCCCACAGAAATGATATTTATCCCTGTGAATGGAGATTTGATAATGCTGCCTAATGGAACTTGATCACATTTTCAGATGTTTTCCCATCAGGTTATTGAAATTCTTGCTTCTGTAAGAAGAGAGGACTCAGGAGGAAATCTGCAGCTAGCAGGCACCAAGGGGGGAAGATAAAAATGTGCTCTTTGCCACCTCCTTGGGACAGGCTGAGGAAGGATATTTATCCAGGAAAATCAGGAAGGCAGAGCATGGCCTTGCTGACTGGAATGTTGTTTCCAACAACACAACATAATTAACAACAGCTGCCCACAAATATGGATTTTTTTTTCTTTCCCTCGTCTGAAACTCAGTGGACACGTTCAGCATCTCATTTGTATGCAGAGCTCTGATCTGCCAGGGACAGCTGCCAGTCTCCAGCAACTTTAGGCAGAGATCAATCCATTTTCTAATTAGGGATGGGAGTTGATGGCAGCTGAAATGACCATTTTAAATCCAGCAGGCCCTAAACAATGACTTCTCAGGGTGCTGCCTGCCCCAGAGCATTTCCTTTGTAATCTTCTCAGCCTCTCCACTCTCCTGGATGATTTATGGTGTCTGGGGGCTCCTTGGCAGTACTTTCTGTGCTGATAAAGAGGAAAACCTTGAATGTATCTTAAATTGTCAACAAATGCTTTCAAATTTCCAAAGAGTTCTTATGTTTGTCCTTCATATTTCCAGGGTTAAAAAAAAAATTGTTCCAGCCTGAAACTGCCCTTTCCCACAGAATAATACCCATGAGCATCTCGTTATTGAGCCTCAGGAACTTTCCCCACAATCAAAATGTGCTTAATTCCACTGGCATCACCTCATCATTCCCAACTGGATACCCAACCTCGTGGTGACAGCCCAATTAATCTGCTGGCATCATTAATTAAAGAGGCTGATTATTTGAGAAACACACCTGACAGGAGTGTATTTCCAAAAGGGATATTACAACTTTAATAGAAGAAGACATCAAAAAGCCTTTGCCCACAGCAAGGAGTTCAACAATTGTGTTTAAATTTAATATAACATGTGATAAAGAGTGGAGCTGGAGTCAGTCTGTCACTGGCTGTCCCACAGTATTATTTATGGCTCTATATAGGCCCAGCTCCATGACTTTAGCAGGCAGAAACCTTAATACTTGGTGACACAACTGGGCTGAGCCATCTAATATCACCCACAAATCCTCAAAAAACAAACTACTCCTTCAAATAATTATGCTGTTCCAACACATTAACTTCCCAGGCAGAGATGGAATGTCCTGGTTTAGGGAACACCACTGAAAAGCTCTGTCTGTAGCCCAGGCTTCAAATCAAAAACCTTTAATATTAGGATCACACTCTGCACTGAATAAATGTCAGAGAAATAAACTTGATGGAACAACATATTTTTCATGCTCTAAAATGAATTTTAAAAAGGACCTAGAACAGGAAACTACAAAGTCTTTAACCTCCAGGGGGAAAAAAATCAAATACCACCCAGGTCACTAATAATCTAATGTCAACTGTTTCCATAAAAAATGGGCAATGATAAATAATCAAAGCATTTAGTGGGAGCTGTGGGGATCTGAGTTATTCTCAGCTATCCTGTGCTATTCTCTGTGCATGTTGATTAGAATTTTAAAGAAAAGGTAATGTTTCTCCCAGTCATGGTTTCTAACTCAGAGCATGGAAATCTGTCACTTTATTTTCCAGATCCTGATTTCCCTCAAAGTGACTGGTTATTTTATTGAGAAGGAAAAAACCTCAGAGCAGCCCTCAAGGTGAACCTCTGGGCTGGAGAGGTTGAGGACACAAGGCAGGTTTGGCTGATCTAAACTGTACAGAATTCCAGAATTCCAACATTCCAGAATTCCAGAACTCCAGATCCCTGCCTCCATGAGCTCCTGGCACTGAGCTGACTCCCACCTCCTGCAATGGGATTATTGCCCTTCCACTTACACACCCTCTCATTTTTATGAGCAGGAAAGGTAAAAGAAATGCTTATCCCATGTAAATTATTTTAATTTCTTGCAGCTAACTACGAGAAAATGGCCAGCCCTGAGCAGCCCACTTAGCAAACAACTGATTTTAAAACTTGAACAATGTGTAGGCAAAGCTGTTTATTTATTTATTTATTTATTATTTCTCTACTGCATCCACCTCGTGCTGGCCAATCCTTCTTTATATTAAATGTGAGATCAGCAGAGAGTTTTGTGTTCCAAGAGACACAGGATCACTTCTGCTGCACTTCATCAAGTGTGAGAAAATACAAAACCTCTGTCCTTTGGCCAGGCAGTCCAAACTCAGCATGAGGATAAAACATAAAACCCTGGTGACAGACAACACACTCTGCATCCCAGGACTGAAAAATCAGCTTTTCTTGATAAGAAAGACTTCACTGAAACAAAACAAAACAAACAAAAAAGTGCTATTAGCTAACCTGAAATAACCTTAAAATAATAATTTTAAAGCAAGATCCCAGACACAGAAGAGGCTTTTATAACGGTGTAACCTATGGAAATTGTACCTGAAAACATGGGAAGATTTCATGCCCTGGAATACTTTTTGCATTTTATTTCCAGAAAGTGTCACATCCAAGGCCATCTGCATTCATCTTCTTGATTGCAATACACTGTCCTAAAGGTAAAAAAAGCAATTTAAACCCCCTGATGTTTCTCTTGGCTCTTCTGTCCTTCTGGCAAAGCTGACCTGTAATGTTTTTAACACAAGCTGGTGTCACACCTCGGGCCAGCTCTTCAAAAGTGTTTTTGCTATGTGTTATTAGTCCATATTATATTATCGGCTTTTTGCAAATATTAAGATGAATGCTGTATGTATATCGCTGGAAAACTTTGCTGTATGAATATAGTTTCTTTTAGTTCTGCTATTAACAAAACTTAGAAATAGCAATATGAGATATATATATATATATTTGTTGGACTGTAACATGGTAATGTAAAAAGCTTTTGTTCACATAAATAACTTAGAGAATGGTAAAAAAAAAATCAGGAAATTATTCACATTCTTGGATTATTGGTGGCACACCAGAACGCCAGGGAAGGAATTTATTGATATTCCATTAACAAATGTTGATTTACAGGTAAGAGTGGGATAATTTTGAATAATGCATGAAGATCTATGAATATGCAAGGTGTTGATGCACTTAAAGAAGTGTTTTCTGAGTTTGTGTGTGCTCTTGGCTAAAGGCTCAGCACCCGGCCCTATAACCTTATCTTTATTGTTTCCCTCTTATTGTATTTTATTAAACCTTTTAAAATTTACCAGGACAGTGAACCTCTTTTTTCACACAGGTATTGCCCAGAAATCCTATAAACCCACAACAGTGAATGAGGGATTTGTCTTTCTAAACAAGCTGGTGGATCAAACCAGCACTGAGAAATAAAAGAAACAATGGGAAGGATTCCACTGATTGATGAATGGAAAAAAAGATCTTTGCCTTTACAGACAAACTGTAGGTTTGCTGAGAAATGGAATTGGATACTGAAAGATGAAAGAAGCAATGGAGAAAAAAACATGAATTCTATAAGAATTCAAAATGAAAAGGGAGGGTTGTACATTAGAGGGGAATCTCAGGTATCAGTGTTTGGGAAGTCTGTGCCTCTCAAGTACCTCAGCAATGGGAAAGAGAGAGGGAAATTGGGATAAAAAGGGAGGTGAGGCCTCCAAAAATCTGAGAGACCCCAGGGAATGCCCCATGGCCTCTCCCTTTATTCCAATAAAGCAAAAGGACTCCTCTGGCTCCTTTTTGGACAGAAACCTCTGGTGTTTGTGGGTTCATTTCGCTAACAGCAATCCTATAACCCCACGACACCAATCCTATAAACCCGGACTATTGCAGGGCCGGATTTTCCGCCTCAGCCGGGGCCGCCCCGCCCTCAGCGCCCGGGGCCGCCCCTTCCCGCCCGGGGAGCCGGGCCGGGGTGAGGAACGGGCTCAGGAGAGCTCCGGGGAGGGAAAGTCGGCTCCTGGAGCCCGATCCTGAGGGAAAAGGGGAGAGAAGGAAGGGCAGGGCAGCTCCCGGAGCCCCTGAGGGGCGGACACGGAGCTGCGGCAGCGGGGCCGGGGGAGGCCGCGCAGCCGCTCCGGGCTGGAGCCCTCAGAGCCCCTGGCAGGGCAGAAAGGAGCTCCAGGAGAGCTGCAGAGACAAGGGATGGAGGGACAGGACACAGGGAATGGCTCCCACTGCCTCAGGGCACGGATGGGTGCGATTTGGGGCTGGAATTCCTGGCTGGAATTCCCAGAGAAGCTGTGCCTGCCCCTAGATCCCTGGAAGTGACTCGGGCCTGGTTGAACATTGGGATTGGAGCACCCTGGGACAGTGGAAGTTCTTTTCCCTGGGACAGTGGAAGGTTTTTTTCCCTGGGACAGTGGAAGGTTTTTTTGCCTGGGATATTGGAAGGTTTTGTCCCACTATCTCATCTAACCACACTCTCTTTCCATTTCAACTCATTCCCCCTTGTCCCATCGCTATTATAAACAGCCTTGCCTCATCTTTCCTCATCTTTCAGGTACTAGAAAGGGGAAAATTTGCGTTTAATTTTTTTAAATGAATTTTATCCAAATGTCAGTACAATCAGTCCACTACAGAATTGAAAGGAGTGATGCTCAGATTTCACAGCTCATGTGCAGTGCTAATGGTCACTGTACATTTAGTCTATGGATCTGAACTAATCCATGCTTTGGCTTGATCACAGCTGTGATTTTACCCTCGTGTTGTGGTGGTTAAATCTGGTGTGATGTGACTAGAAGAGCCCAATGTATATCCCATGCTGCTGTGAAACTTTATTTTTATTTCTATTTTTATTTGCAGTGCTGCCCCATGGCCACTGCCCCAGCAGAGAGCTCCAAGAAGGGGCTGGGGTTGAGCCAGAGCCACAGCAATTCTGCTTTGGATTATTCGGGAGACACCTTTGAGTCCTTCAGCGAGGAGGAGGAGAGCCAAGCACCTGGATCCTGGTGTTCCACTGAAGATGAGGAGAGCCAAGCACCTGGATCCTGGTGTTCCACTGAGAATGAGGAGAGCCAAGCACCTGGATCCTGGTGTTCCACTGAGGATGAGGAGAGCCAAGCACCTGGATCCTGGTGTTCCACTGAAGATGAGGAGAGCCAAGCACCTGGATCCTGGTGTTCCACTGAGGATTTGGAGGGGGCAGCTGTGTCAGAGGCTTTGGAAAGTTCCTCATCACTGGCAGGCCAAAGTCCTGCAGGTATGCAGAGCTCTCCCTGCTCGAGGCCCGTGTTTCACAGCTTCAAAAAGTGCAGGGAGGACTTGAATCAGCAAAAATAAATGTGTGAAAATTGCATACAGTGTTCTTGCAAAGTGCTGACCACATCCATGCTCAGACAGCTCCATGGGAAATCCTTCCTTAGTAATCTTGTGATGCTCAAATTCTGTTGGCACCTTAAAAAACAATTCTCCAAGCTATTTTTTTACCATAGCTGGGCCATAAAACAATTTTTCTATGGGATACTTCCAGGTTTTGAAATACTGAAGAGGGCTGGGGGAGATCTGAATGTGTAAATACTTCAGGTAAAAGACAAACTTTTCTCATGGTTTTTTGGGTTTGTTTCAGTAAAATTCAGAATAAACCCAAGCCCCAAAGTAAGAGCTGAGGTCCCCTGGGCAGGTGAGCCTCCCACACCTGGGGGAGATCTGAGTGTGGAAATAATTCAGGTAAAATAAGAGAAGATAAAATAAGCTGAAGTCTGTGGCCTCATCTGTGTGTCTGTGGCTCAAGGTTTCTCCTCCCTCAGCAGGGAGAACTGGCACATTCAAGTGGAAGATTATTTGCCTCCCACTTTGCTTTCCTCACAATGTGTGTTCAGATTTGCCTTTTTTCCTTGCAGAGGAGGAGTCTGAAGCAGTGGATGCTGCAGCTGCCATAGGAAAATGGATTGATGCCATGGGAAAAGGGATTGATGTGAAAAATAAAGCCGCTGGGATTGGGCCAGACAAATCTGACATCACAGCTCCTGCTGGTGAGTTTGGTAACTTCAGCAGAGTTTCTCTTGGAAGGAGGTCTAAACTTGACTTAAATTTTATACACAGGCTATTAAATTAAGCCAGCTAATTAGCATGGCTTAATTAGCCAAGTAATTATGTACAAACTTTCTTTTATTCTTTCTTGGAGAGCAGTTTGTCTCCTATATCACACATGGCTTTGGTGCTCCCCCCATGTAGTGCCATTATCCTGGTGATGCATTACCACAAAACCTGGAAAAGTACATTAAAAATGTCCCTACATTTGACATTTAATTGTTTAATTCAGGGTTTTTTTCTCCAGCTGTAGTGGTACCAGGAAATTTGGGCATTTTTCCCTCCAAAATAAACATGATTTCAGAATTGATTGTGTGAATGGTTTTTCCCCCTTGTTAATCAACAGTATTGATAATTGAGTGATTTGTTTGCCCTGTTTTAATTCCTTTCCCAAGCTGAGGGAGGCAGCAGGGCACCAATTTTGGCAGGAACAATGGAGCAGCTTTACCCAAATGATGCTGGAGTGTAGGGAGGAGGAGGAGGAGAGAAAGGAGGAAGGAAAGATCCATTTCCATTTGCTGGTTATGAAAAGAACTGTGAGAGCAGATGGTGGGATGCCAACCCCGCTAAAGTCTGTCAAAAAGTGGGTCAGAGATGTTATTTTTAATTAAGAAAAAAGAGCAAGAAAGCTGTAATTGAGCAAAAAAATAATGGGAGCAGAAGGGGAATCTTCCTCAGTGTGCATATTGGTGGGAAGTGAGCAAACCTGGAGTTTTGTAGGTCAGTGTCTCCACTTCTTCCTCCTCTTCTTCCTCCTCTTCTTCCTCCTCTTCTTCCTCCTCTTCTTCCTCCTCTTCTTCCTCCTCTTCTTCCTCCTCTTCTTCCTCCTCTTCTTCCTCCTCTTCTTCCTCCTCTTCTTCCTCCTCTTCTTCCTCCTCTTCTTCCTCCTCTTCTTCCTCCTCTTCTTCCTCCTCTTCTTCCTCCTCTTCTTCCTCCTCTTCTTCCTCCTCTTCTTCCTCCTCTTCTTCCTCCTCTTCTTCCTCCTCTTCTTCCTCCTCTTCTTCCTCCTCTTCTTCCTCCTCTTCTTCCTCCTCTTCTTCCTCATTTCAGGTAGTAATTTCTAGTTGAATAGTCAGTGCTGCTCTGCAGGTGACAAAAGTTTAGTTATTGAGTCAAAAGTATAAATAATATAGGTGTTAGTTCTGTTGGATTGTTTAGCTTTAAAAGACCTTGTAACTAAATTCAGCTCCATTTTGCTTTTAGCTGGTAGCTACAAGTGTTACAAAACTCTCTGTACTTTAGATCAAATTTAATTAACAACCAAGTCCAAACACAAAAAACCTTGTCTCTTGCATTTTAATCCTAACTCTGAGTAAAGACAGAAGTCTCAGGTACACTGGTGCTTCCAGTGATCCATATGAAGAGCACAAATTATGCTTCATGCTTTTCTTTGATTGCAAACACCTTACCCAGCCATGTTATCCCCAAATCAATCAGCATTAACCATGCACTGCATTTTTTTATTGCAGAATATTACTCTAAAATAAGCACAGCAACTTTTGTCTTCTGATATCTATAATGCTTCTTTTGGATTTAATCCTTCAGCACTTGGTAGCCCCCAAATTTTGCATTGTTTTAGCAGCTTGGAGATATTTTATGTTTTAAATGCAGAGAAGGAGCTCACCTAGAAGTGAGTCCCCTCAGAACACTCAGCTCAGTGAATTGTGTGCACTGAGCACACAGGGTACTCTGAATTAGGGTTTGTTTTATTGCCTCAAGACTTTCTTCTCATCTTACTACTAATAGGGTTAAATATGATGGGGAGAGCAAAAGGCTCTGGTTTGCTTGTGGGGAAATGTAATTTTTATTTTTCATGGTTTTCTTTGTGGGCTGAAAGAAGAAAAACATGCTGGCCTCAGGAGAAGTGAGGAATTTTCATCAGAGTTTGTCTTTGTCCCTCCACCCCAGTGTGGAACAGGAGCTGTTATTAGGAAAATGCATCACAGCACGACCATAAATTCTCAGTTCCACAGAGATTGCTCCATGTTAGTCATCTTTAAAATGCACTCAGGAAACTGCAATTCTTCAGCTTGATGGATCTGAAAATTCAGATTTTCAAATTTAACCCCCTGGCTGCTGCTGTGCTCACAAAGTTACCTCACTTTTGTGATTGAATGCTTTGCCTGTTTCTTTTTGTGCACTGTTCCTGGAATTGTTCCTGGCAGGGTGGGCAGGTCCTGGCAGAGGTGCCCAGAGCGGCTGTGGCTGCCCCTGGACCCCTGGAAGTGCCCAAGGCCAGGGCTTGGAGCAGCCTGGCACAGTGGGAAGTGTCCCAGGGTGGCACTGCATGGCCTTCAAGGTCCCTCCAGGCCAGGTTGTTGTGTGACTCTGGGATGATTCACTGTGCTGGAGGATTTTTACTCACTCTAAATCCCCCTTTGTGATGAGCAGCCTGGCATTTCAGCCTGTTTCTCTCAGTTCTGTGTCACCTGCAGGGGTCTGTGTCATGATCTCTGCTGGTCAGGCATGTTCATCTGAGCTGGAAAATCAATTTAGGTCATTATGGACATGGTGTCTGGAGCTGCACAGGTAAAACTTTGCTGAAGGGCAGTTATTGATTATTGCCTTTCACACCTATCTCTTTTTAATTTTTATTAGTAGGGAATCATAACAGCACAATGCCTGCCAATTTTCCTATTAAATCAAGGTTAGACATGAAAAGAAGAGGGAATTCATAAAGATTTTCTCCTCATGGATTTCAAATGTCACACTTGTTGTACAGAGAGCAAAACCTGCATAAGTCACTGAGTTCCAGGGTTTGGGATGCAGATATGGGGATTAGCTATTTTATTTTATTTTATTTTGTCTTATTTTATCTCTCCTGGGCTGCTGGAATCTGCCAGCACAGCTGCAGAAGGAGCAGTCCAGCATGTTGGGATCACACATGGAAAAGTGGGAATCTGGGAGAGACACAGAACAAACTCAACCCCCAAAGCAAGACCTGACATCCCCTGGGCAGGTGAGCCCCCCACACCTGGGGGAGATCTGGATGTGGAAATAATTCAGTTAAAATACAAACTTTTTAAATTTTTGGGGGGTTTGTTTCAGTAAAATTCAGAATAAACCCAAACCCCAAAGCAAGAGCTGACATCCCCTGGGCAGGTGAACCATCCACACTTAGGGGAGATCTGAGTGTGGAAATAATTCAGATAAAAGAGACTTCTCATGGTTTTTTGGGTTTATTTCAATAAAATTCTAGTCCTTGCTCCCTAATTTATATTCTTTCTGAAATTCCTGTTAAGCATGAGTTAATATGAAGAAATAACTGCAGCACTGAGGTTTAAAACTTGCTGCTCCCTTTGCCAGTGTTTCTTCTGAAGTCTGGGGGTGCAGATGAGCACTGGGTGGGTGTGTGGCAGCACAGCATTTATGCATTTTTAGAAACCAATTCTTAATAAAATTGCACTTGTGGATGTCACAAGAACCTTAAGTGAGTTATTCAGGCTGTCACTAAATGCTCAGTGGACCTGATGTTTTACTGCTCCCTTTGAGTACTCAAATGCTTTTGTTCTGGTTTTTTTTACCCCCCTCACAATGGTAACTTTTTAATCTTTTAATTCATTCTGTGTTCTGCATAAATGAACCTGCCAGGAATATTTAATTAGTGTGATTAAACCCAGTAGTGGCACATGATTTCCACTTTCCCACACAATTCTTGTAAGAAAATTCACCTGATGGTGGTTTCCACTCAGATATTTATGATTTTTTTTATTATTAAATTTCATTTTAAGGTATTGCTAATTTTTATTTATCTGTCTATAGATTGTCACCATATCTTTCCTTTTAATCATTTTGATAGATGATCTTTTTAGGAAGAGGAAGTTTCTCTGTGATGCTCTCAATTCTGAAGTGTTGCAGAATTTATTTATTTTTAATTGTGCTTGTTTAAGAATTGCACTTGAACATATTTTCCATGTTGTCCATGAAGCCACAAAATTCCTGCTTTGCTTAGTTTTAGTTATAGATTGCCTTTTCCTTTATAAATATTGGATTTCTGAGGAGATGCTCAGTTTCTTTGCAGAATTCCACAGCTGTGTCTTGTGCACTCAGGACTAAATAAATCCCAGGAAATTTGAGGGATATTTTATATTCCCATTTTTCAGTATTTTGAGGATTTGTGTTGTGGCACTGGAATGTCTGGAGATTGAATTTAATCCTGAAAAAGCAGAATGTGGAGGGGTTGTTGAAAAGATACAACCCAACCTCCCAGCAGGAATTTGGGGGTGAATCCTTGGCCTTAAAGTGGCCACACTTTGGAGTCAAATTTTGAATTTGGGGGAAATTTGGCCATGGAAACCTGGAGAGTTGTGGGGTCTCCACCTCAGCCAGCCCCATCCTGTGCTGATGTCCATGAAATCCATCCCTGCTTGTGCTCTAAGCCCTGGAAAATCTCCCCAAAAGCCCTGAATGAAATTGTAAATCTTTCCTAACCCACCCAGCTGAAGTCTAAGCTCTATTTTATTTATTTTTATGTGCCACTGGGAAGGATAAGAGAAGATGAAAGAGGGGATGATATTTTTTAAATAAGATCTTATGAAGAGTTTAGGAAATGATTGTTGAAGCTTTAGAGGAAAAGTGTTTTCCAATTGCATTTCCTCCAAAAAAAAATTGCCTTTCTGTAGTCTGTGCAATTTATTGGAGGTGTTTCCAGACTGACTCCAGTGGACACTGCCTCTAATTTTTCTTACAAATTGCTCCTTAGAGTCATTAATGAAGAACTCTCTTGAAATATTAATTAATTTGGGTTTAGCCAGTTGCAGTTTCAGGTAGGGAGATGCTAAATCTGTATTGCTGACAGCCAGTTTATTTAATGTCATGGTGTTTAACTGCTTGCTTTGCTAATCTATTTATCCTGTGCCATTAACCTTTTGTCTTTTTATTTCCTTCCCATCTTTAGAGCCATTTATTGTGCAAGTTCCTACAGTTTCCATTTAAGTTTGTGTTTAAATTCTGATTTTGGAACCTGTTTTTATTGTGCAAGTCCCCATCCACATTTGTGTTTAATTTCTGCTTTTGGAGCCTGTTTCAGAGCCATTTATTGTGCAAGTTCCTACAGTTTCCATTTAAATTTGTGTTTAAATTCTGATTTTGGAACCTGTTTTTATTGTGCAAGTTGCCATTAGGATTTAAATTCTGCTTCTGGAACCTGTTTCAGAGCCATTTATTGTGTGCAAGTTCCTATCCATATTTATGTTTAAAATCTGATTTTTGGAGCCTGTTTTAGGGCCATTTATTCTGCAAGTTTCTGCAGTTCCCATTTAAATTTCTGTTTAAATTCTGATTTGAGAGCCTGTTTCAGAGCCATTTATTGTACAAGTTCCTATCCATATTTATGTAAAAATCTGATTTTTGGAGCATGTTTTAGAGCCATTTATTGTGCAAGTCCCTGCAGTTCCCATTGAATTTTGTATTGAAATTCTGATTTTGGAGCCTGTTTTAGAGCCATTTATTGTGCAAGTTCCTACAACTCCCATTTAAATTTGTGTTTAAATTCTGCTTTAGAGCCATTTATTCTGCAAGTTCCCATCCACATTTGTGTTTAAATTCTGATTTTGGAGCCTGTTTAGAGCCATTTATTGTGTAAGTTCCCATCCACATTTATGTTTAAATTTTGATTTGGGAGCCTGTTTTAGAGCCATTTATTGTGCAAGTTCCTATCCATATTTATGTTTAAAATCTGATTTTTGGAGCCTGTTTTAGAGCCATTTATTGAGCAAGCCCCATCCACATTTATGTTTAAATTTTGATTTGGGAGCCTGTTTTAGAGCCATTTATTGTGCAAGTTCCTATCCATATTTATGTTTAAAATCTGATTTTTGGAGCCTGTTTTAGAGCCATTTATTGAGCAAGCCCCATCCACATTTGTGTTGAAATTCTGCTTTTGGAGCCTGTTTTAGAGCCATTTATTGTGCAAGTTCCTATCCATATTTATGTTTAAAATCTGATTTTTGGAGCCTGTTTTAGAGCCATTTATTGTGCAAGTCTCTGCAGTTCCCATTGAATTTGGTGTTGAAATTCTGCTGTGCTGTTGCTGCAGGCAGGGCCTGACCCTGCCTTTGGCTTTTCCTTGGCTGCCACGAGGTCACCCAGACAAAGAGCAGCAATTCCCCTTGCCCTGCCCCAGGCACTGATGTCCTGTTGTTTCCTGGCAGGGGTTCCTGGACTGTCCCCAGAAGAGCTGGCTGCTCTCAGGAGGTTCTGCAGCAGCAGGATCAGCAGGATGCAGCAGCAGCAGGCAGGGAAGGGCAGGAGGCTGCAGGGGAGGATCCCAGCAGGGCAGAGGGACACAGGAGATTGCTGTGCTGTTCTGCCCAGCTGATGAACAGGATCCTGCTGGACAACACCAGGCAGGCTGTCAAACAGGTATGGGCAGAAAAAATGAGATTTGCCCTGAATTCTGGGAGAACCACTGGAGAAAAAATCCATAATAACAACTTACTATGCCAGGCTCAGATCTCTCAGGTTGATATCCCAAATTTATCCTTCTCATTTCTTAGACATCACTGTAGAGCTGTTGGTTGCAAATAATCATCATAAAATATTGTCTGCTGATAAAATCCTGATTTGTGGGATTGAGCAAGGCTGGGATCATCATTTCTTTTATAAACTCTGGATCAGCTGAAGAAAAAAGCCTTTTTTTTCTGGTTGTGTTTGCCCCATTTATTTATCAAATTATTTTGCATGTTATTTGTTGTGAATTCTTTGTGTCTCCAGGATTAGAAATATTGCAAAGACAAAACCCGCTCCCAGCTTTCTTAGGTATTAGATAATATTACAGATAATAGTATAGATATTATATTATAGATATTGTAATATTATAGGTAATATTGATAAAAACAGTTCCAATGAAATCTTGCTGACCTCAGCCCCTGATTAAGAAGCCTCTGTCTCATCTTTAAAATGAGATTCAAAGCTCTTTTTTTTGTCACCAGCCCAGTGGTGTTTTCCCACCAAGGATGGTTTTTATGCCCCAGCTCCTCCCCTCAGCCCTGCACCTAAAAATAACATTTTAAACTCAGTTCTGGTGTGATAATTATTTCAGCCTTCCTGTCTTTTAAAACGATTTTGACATTTCAGCCATCTGCTTTTTAAATTTCTAATAATGTTAACCCACCTTGCAATTTTTGTGGAATTTTTATTTCCTCTTTATTTATCTTACATTGTGGGAATACATTCCCTAAAAAAAAAACTTTATCTGCTCTTCTGCTTGGTTCTGTCTGTAGCTCCACACAACATTTTTATCCAGAGAAGTCAGGGAGGAGGGGACAGGGAGGCCTGGGATGGGATTTCTTGGGTTGATTCCCCAGCTTTTGTAGCAATTTCATGTGTTTATGAAGCCAGATGGAATCTGAGTCAATAAAATCAGATCAAACCATTGATATTTCATAAAAGCACAAACCCTGGGATTTGTGTAATGCTGTTAAATAAGATTTCATGGTGGATAAACTAGCCCAAAATCAGTGAGTAGCACTGATTATCTTACAGAAAAAAAACTGCAGAGTCTGACTTGGATTCTGGCTCCGAGCTGCCTGTTTGAACTAATTACTCCAGAGTTTATTTGCCTCTTAATTTATTTATTAAATGTATAAATATAATTTATAATCATAACCCCTCTGGTTGGTGTTTAAGGCCTTGCACACAGTCAGTATAGGCACAGTTATAAATGATGGAATTGTGATTATGAATTATTTTAACACTGCCTGAAAAGCAAATTTTTGTCCTTAGACAGTCCCTCTGTGTATTTTTATAATTTGTTCTCAGAGTTGCCAGGCCAGACATTGCTCATGGTATCAAAGTTTCCTCTTCCAGGTGACAGAAGCTGAAATCCATGAGGCTTCAACATGTCCTGAGTGCCAGCAGAAGGAAGCAGAGCTGGCCAGGGCTGCCTTCCTCAGGCACAAAAAGACTCTGCTGGAAGGTGCTTTAATCCAAGAGAAATTGAAAGAACAGCTTTACTCCAGAGTAAGCAAATATTGTTGAAAAAAAATTTGTGCTACATTTTATAGGTGATGTAATGAAAGAATCTGTAATTCAGATTTTCCCTGATTTCTGGCAGAGAGATCAATGCAAACCAAAATAGAATTTAGATACTGAGATATCATTCATAAAATGCTTGGGACCAACATTCTCCTCAAGTCCTTTGAGCTGCCTGATTTATGGGAGGTCACTGCCAGCATGTCCTGGAATTGATTTTGGGTCCCTTTGGGCTATGTGTCCCCAGTTTGTTTTCTGCTGGGCTGTCCAAGCTGAAATGGAAAATGGAAATTATGTGATAGGGGTACCTGCCCCTGCTGGGCTTCCTCACTCATCCTTTGCCATGGCAGTCTTGGAATATTCTCCAAGAAACCTCCAAACTCTGGTCAAGGAGCATTGACTCATCTGGTTTGTGCTTGCTGGGGCATAAAAGGAGCTTAGGAGGGATTCCCTGAGAAAAGCAATGTGTGATGGAGGCTGAGGTACTCTGAGACTGCATTTCTTGGAATTCCTGTCTCTGTGCCAGTGTGTGCCTCTGGGTGAGCAATGAAATGTGCACAATTCCTTGGGCCTCCTGTTCTTCAGGAGAATCAGAAAGAAGAGCTCTTCTCTTTTCTGGGGGTCAGAGTGGAGGCAGCTCCTTCCTGTGTGCTGTGCCACACATTCCTTCCTTCCCTAAGAGTTTGGACTCTTCCTCACTCCACACCTCAGATCTGAGAGCTTCAGTCTCAGGTGAGGCTTCACCTTTTCCCACTTTTCCCCCCTTTTTCCCTCCTGCTTTTCCCTGTCCCTCCTGAGGGGAGAATCCTGCTTTTTGGGCCATGCTGTTGTTATTGTGTTATTAAACAGAATCCTTTCAAATTGTGTGGATGAGTGCTGCCCAGCTGGCTGGCTCTGAGGGACTGGGTGTGTGAAACATGAAATGTGAGACATTCCATGTTCCCTTTCTGTTTCAGGACATGCTCACACTTCTGGGAGAAGCCCTCAGCAGCTTTCCCAAACCTTCAGAGGATCCCAGGGATTTGTGGCAAAGGCTGAAGGGTAAGGAAATGGAAAAACAGAATCAAGCATAACTCCACTGGGTGAAAAACTGGGAGAGCCTCTTGTGGGCAGGCACCTCCAGAATTCCAATGGGTGAAGGACTGGGAGAGCCTCCTGTGGCACCTCCAGAATTCCAATGGCTTTGGCTCTGAGCTGCCCTGGCAGTGATGGATTGGGTGCTGCTTTAATATTCCTGCAGGTGGAACCAGATCTGCCTGCCTGGGGTGTGACTCAGCCCTTTCTCCTTCCTCAATGCAAATGTTGCTATATTTTGTAATCCATCTCCATAGGTTTCTCAAATTCTAGAAGCCAAGAGTTTCCATTATTAATCTGCAAAGGCAGAAGTATTGTTTTGGGTTTTTTTTTTTTTTTGTGGGATTGCTGTGGGATTGCAGAGCAGCTCCCAGCTGCTTCCATCCATAAGGAAAATAAATGATTCTGTTTGCCAGGCCAGGGAGGTGTAATTACTGCATTTCAGCTCAGTCTTTGCCCACTGTCTCATGGTAAATTGAAAGTGAGAGCCCCAGGTGGAGGACAAAAAGCAAAGTTAACTATAGAAAGCAGTGAAATGAGATGCAGTATTTATAGAAGGGAAATAATGAGGCTGTAGTAGAAATTAATCAGCAGGACTGGGGCTGCCAATGGGATGAGAAATGATAATAAATTAATCATGGAATCTGTATAGGATAGAGAGAAAAAAACCAATAGATTAAAACTGGAATAAAAATTGTAAGAAAATACTTTGGAATTTGTTGTAATATTTCAAGATGATGAAGTCACAGGCTGGATCTGGGGCTCAGTACACATGCAAATAAAATGGAATTGTGCTGGGAATCTTTGGCTTAGACAATGAAATCATCCTCACTGTGGCCTCCAAAGCCTGGTGCTGCTCTGTGCTCACCTCTGTGATCAGAGCTGGCAGCAGGGGCTCAGCCCCAGCCATGGCCTGACTCCTCAGCCTCCCAGTTCCTGATCTCTCTGCACTCACATCTCTCTGGAAATCTTGGAGGAATATCTCCATCTCTGAACCCAGGCTGTATTTTTGTGCCAAAGCAGGGAGGATGAAACCCCTCTGTTGCATTTTCTTCCCCCATTTTGGGACAAGAGCCCTCACTGCTGAAATGAGGTTTGTGTTTCAAGTGGTTGTTCCCTCCTTGTGCTCCTTGAGGGCTCTTTAGCCTCTTGTTCTCACTTCCCAGAAAAGCTGGAGGGAAATGCTGGGATAGAAACAGAATAACAGCATGTTAGCAAAGTTCTGCCTTCTGCTGCTTAAAAAAATCTAAAAATCTCTGAGTGATTTCCCTGGGAGTGGATCCTGAGCAGGTCAAACCCCAGGTGGGAACCCAGCCCTGACTCACCCAGTCCTTGCAGAGAGCTTTAATAATTCATCAAAAATATTCCCCTAAAAACATCCCCTTTTGGATTGTCCCTGCAGAGCACCTGGGTAATGAATAAACCCTGCTTGTTCCTTCCTGTTGCTCTGGAATCCTTACAGGTGTTTAAATCCATTAAATCTCTCTGTGGATACCCCAGCTCTGCTCCTCACTGGGTTTGGTCTGCACTCCCTGGTTCTCTGAGCCTTTGGAAGTCTCTGCAGACACTGGGAAAAGCACTCAGAATTTCAAATGGAGCCTTGGAAGGGCTGTCAGGTGTACAGGAGGGGATCAGGAGCTGAATCCTTGGAAAATGTCATTTTATAGCACAGATTTCAGCCCCACCAAAAGTGACTTCCATGCACATGTTGATAGTTTTGTTTTCAGAACACAGAAGCTTTCTAGAGCTACTGGAATTTCTTTGCAGCTGCTGTCATCAAGCCTTTCTGTGAATCCTGAATTGTGAGTTATTTGGGTTATGTCTGACAGTATTTGTCTGTGGAACAGACACAGTGCCTGCACAGCTCTTGTTTGTTTGCATAAATGTTACAAACAGAACTCAGGTAACTCCTCAGCAAAATCAAAGCAGATTTTGCTGATGGCTGTTGGGTGCATTTTCCTGCTGCTCACTACAGTTGTTTCATTCTTTTATCAGCAAGGACTCTGAGGTCTGAGTGTTTTTCTTCAGCAGCAATGGAATGAACAATCAGAGCCCTTAAATATTTTATTTTCTAATCCTGCAGTTTTTGAGGCTGGAGATCCAAAACTCTGCCAGGGAGGATGTGGGAAGGAGGGTGGGTGATGTTTCTTCCTTTTTCCCCTTCCAGGAGCTCCTCCCTCCAGCAGCAGCTTTTTCTTTTGATCCAAAGAAACCTCAAAACTCTGGTCAAGGAACATTTACTCATCTGCTGCCTGGTTTGTGCTTGCTGGGGCATAAAAGGAGCAGGGTGGCTCAGGAGGGATTCCTTGGGAAAAGCAGCTGTGGCTGTGAAACAAATCCATCTGCCTCTTCAGAGTGCTCTGCAGCTCTGCCTCTGTGGCTTTCAGGCCACCCAGACTTGCATGATTTAATCTTCTGCATGGCTGCTGATGTGATGGGATCACTGCTCTGAACTCTGCTAACCAAGAAGGTTTCTCCCACCTCAGTGGTTTCATGCTCTGTGTGTGCTGATACCCACTTTGGGGATGTTGGATTTGATAACTGACCCTTTGGAGAAACATTCCTCAAATTATCATTAAAATCAGTTTCCCATGGACTGCAGCACTGTAACTTTGCCTTTCACTTGCTCTAGCTTTATAAAAATCCATCCTTTTCCAGCCTGGAGCATTCCAGGCTCCCTCATTCCTCAGTCTCCTTTGCACCCATCTCTTAGGCTCTGGGAATTTGTATCTCTAGAAACAACTTCCATCTCAATCCCAACAGGCTGCTAGCCCTGAGTGGGAATGAGGTTGTAGTGTCATTAACTTCCCTGATGTGAGCTGGCAACAAAGCTAAAAATTCACCAATGACCTGTTCTGCCCATGCCAAGGAGCTGGCACTGGATGAGCTTTGAGGTCCCTTCCAACCCAGCCCATTCCCTGATTCTGGGATATTTGAATCTGGATTTGCAGCTGCTGAGGAAATCTCTTGTCCCACTGGTCCACAAGAAGAGTTTGAGTTGGAAGAGACCTTGCAAAGGCCACTTAACCCACCCTGCCATGGCAGGGACACCTTCTGCTATTCCAGCTGATCCAGCCTGGCCTTGGACACTTCCAGGGATCCAGGGGCAGCCCCAGCTGCTCTGGGAATTCTATTCCAGGGCCTCCTCAGTATAAAAACCCTCTTGTAGCTGATCTAAGCCAACCCTCCTGCAGGTAGAACCATTCTCCCCTGTCCTGGGGGCCCAGGGCCTGCTGAGAGCTGTGCCCCATCTTCCCTGCAGGCCCCCTTCAGATACAGGAATTTTCCCCCTTTCCCCCTGAACACTCAGTTTTTCCTGAGGGGTTCCAGCCCTCAGAGCATCTTTGTGACCTCCTTCCATTAATCCTGAACCTTTTCTCTGAAGTCACATAAAAATCTGAAATGCTCCAGGCTCCCCTGGGGTCCCTCCTCAGAAATTCCCCTCATGGGGTTGGGGTGTGGGGCATAAATATCCCATTAGACTGGGGTATTTTTTTTTGTTTTATTTTTTACCACAGCCAATTTGATGAGGTTCTAAGAAGAGCTGCTGAACCCATTTATTCATAGTGAGAACTTGACAGAAATGCTAAGCTGGTGGCACCAAGGATGAGATTTTGCTCCATGGAACTGGAGCTCCCAGTAAACCCCTGAGCTGAGTGCAGCTCCCTCAAACCTTCCACAAATCCTGCAGCAAGAGCTGCAGTGCTCCCAGCTCTGCATCCTTCAAGCCTTTCCCAATCTCCCTGTATTCTTCAAGCTGCAATTTTATCACCACTGGAAGGGATTGTTCAGAGGGTGACTTTTGATTGTGCCCCTTAGAGAGGCACTGGGTGTGTGCAGGTGAGCCCTGCCTGCTTTCCTGCCTGCTCTGGCTTTAAATGATGGCAGAACAGATATTAATCCTATAAACACCACATCTGCATTGTTTTCATGCAATTAATTGTCTTTTTTTTTTCCCCTCCACAACTGATTTTGAAGATCTTTGGCAGCACTGACAGCAGCAGGGTGTGGATGGGAGATGAGGAGGAGTGGATTCCTTCTGTCAGGGTTCTCCATCTTCCACATTACCTAAATAATTGATCAGGGTACTTAAAAAAAAAGACAAAACAACCCCAAACATTTTCCAGCTTCTGGGCATGGATATTCACTGCTCATTTATTCATTTATTTATTCTGTAATAAAATAGTACTGTTCTCACAGACTGGGCTGTATGATCCATAAACACCCCTGTAAAATAGATTTGTAGCATGTAACAGAATCCTTTAGAATATTCTGTGAAAATTCTTTTTTTTTCATTGTTGTTGTTGATAGCACTTTCAGAACATTTACATCCTTCATCCTGACATTTTGAAACAACATTTTTTGCCTACAGAGGTAAGTTTACAGCATCATCACAGTATTATAGCTTGTTTAAAAATACATACAGCAGCACTGGTAATTGCAAGCAAGCTGTAGACTTTGCAGGGGGCTGGTGGCAACTTCACATGGTTTGTACTTTATAAAACAATGACATTTATTCATATTACACCCATCACTTGATTAGAAAAGATTACTTACAAGTGCTGCTCACAATAAATCTGTCATTTTTCTGTGACATCACAGGACAGGCTGTGGAAATAGAAACACACTGTGGTAGTGTGATTTAAAAAGGAGTTGTAAAAAAGAGGTTTAGGCTGCACCTTCCCTTGGGAGTCGAGTTCCATCCACTTGTGGCAATGCCACAATGCTGAGCAGCTCTCTGCTGTGAAGTAAAGATGGAAATGTCACCTTCAGGAGCAGCCTGGCAGCACCAGCTGGTCCCAGGGGATTCCAAGCCCTGCTGGGATCAGTGCAGCACAACTCCCCTGCTTTGGGATCCCCCAAATCTGCCTCTCCACCTTCCAGTGGGTTTTGGAAAGAGTGAGAGCAGCAGATTGAAATGTGCTGGTTCAGTAATACACAGAAAATTGTGGTTAGGGTTGGAATGGACCCAAAAATTCATCCCACTGTCCCAGGTGATCCAGCCTGGCCTTGGACACTTCCAGGGATCCAGGAACAGCCACAGCTGCTCTGGGAATTCTATTCCAGGCCTCCCCACCCTCACAGGCACTGCCACAATTTTCCCAGCGAGGATTCAAAGGACAGAAGAGATTAAAAATACATCATTGCATTGGTTTTACTTTGCACAAATGAGACTAAATGTATAAATATATATATATATATATATGTATAATAAAGCTGTAGGAAATCTCCAAACTGCTAACAACTCTTAGAAATGAGATAAAACAAGAATGCATTTGCTTGGAAATCTCAAATTTGCAGTTCTCTCATGATTTCCACTTCCAGATAATTCAAGAGTACTTCATGGTGGATCCTGGCTTTCCTCTTTTTATGAAACAAGCCCAGGTGTGCTTTGGCAAATGCTCTTTTCTTGGTCTCTCTGGTACTCCTCTTGTGCTTTCTGCAGTCTTTTCCCTCGGAGTTTCCACTTGTGGAAGCAGTAGGTGATGAGGGATGTGATGAGCAGGGAGGAGATGAGGAGCAGCACGACAATGAGGGCGATGGTGGAGGACAGGGACCCCTCCAGCTGCTCCCTCTCCGTGTCCCTGGTGCAGTTGAGCTCAGCAAAGCTCTCATCATCTGCTGAGGCCAAAAGTGCAGCTGCAGGAGCCTCCTGGAACCTGGGCCTCATTGGGACTGGGGAGTGTTCTCACAATTCCTGCAGAAGGACGATTAGGACTGGGGCATCCAGGAGCCAGCGTTTCCTTTGGGTTCTGCAGGTTCTGCAAGCATGGGGGAGCCTCAGCAGTGGGGTTTGATGTCAGGGGAGCCTCAGCAGTGAGACTGGAGGCTCAGCAGTGGGGTTTGATATCAGAGGAGGCTCTGCAGCAAGGTTGGAGCCTCAGCAGTGGAGTTTGAGGCTCAGCAGTGAAGTTTGATCCCAGGGGAGGCTCAGCAGTGGGGTTTGATATCAGAGGAGGCTCTGCAGTGAGGTTGGAGCCTCAGCAGTGGGGTTTGAGGCTCAGCAGTGAGGTTTGATCCCAGGCACTGCAGGAACAGCAGCCTGTGGCACAAAGTTTCCAGCCCAGGTCAGTTTGATCCCAGATGTTGAGGTCAGGGAAGTCTCAGCCAGCTGCCAGATTGGGATTCCTTCTTTTCTGCAAGAGATAATTGGAGAGAATCCAGTCAGGAGCTTGTCCTGGGGCTGAAAGCAAAATAAACACTGCAACAAGTGTGACTTTCTGTCAGAGGAATTGTTTCAGTGAAAGATTTGTTTTTCTTTCCCAAAATACTGCCAGAAGAGAGGGAAATAAAGGCCAGTTTTGTACACTGCCCACATGAACAAAATCAGCTGCAAAGGGGAGTTCTCACATTAATGAAGGAGTTTAATTTCCCCTCCTCTCTGTATCTGCTCTTGGACTGGGCTTGAATTTGGGGTTTTAATCCTGGAGGTTTGGTTGCAGTGGAATTGATCTGGAGAAAGGTCCTGGTGAAAACCCAGCCCGGGTTACTGGGGAGGTGAGCTCCCCTGCAGGCACTGAGCTGTAAGCTGGAATTTAACCCCCCACCCTTCCTCAATTCTGATGGAATTTCAAACACTTTTAAGTCATTTTCTTTGATATGTGCTGTGTGTGACAAATCCTAAAAAATTCACTCATCTGAGCAGCTCTGAAGCCCAAAGCTGCTCTGCCCTCCCTGTTCCCTCCCTGATCCAAATCCCATTTTGCAGTTAAACCTGAGGACAAGGTTTAACTCTGCTCTTGATTCCTGCTCCTAATCAGGACAGGAGGATTTGCCCCGGGCTGTTTTCCTTTGAGGAGCTGTAAGTACATTCAGGGCTCTTTATTTCAAACAACAGCTTGCTCCAAACCCCCTCCACCCTCCTCCCAAATGCTTGGAGGCCAAAATGAGGTTTCAGAGATCTTGGAGAATCATTGTTTGGAGATGCTGTGTTTGAGAGGACGCACTTCATCCTCTTTATAGAAATAAAGTTCATCCCACTCAGGCTCACAGGGAACTGAGGGTCTCTTTTCCTAATTAACAGCATGTTGTTGATTAGCAATAACCACTGTTTATACAACTCAGCATTCTGTTGGTGCTGGAAGATGTAAACAGCATTTCCTGCCAGTTTGGAACAATATGTTCAGAGTCAGAAATGGGGATTCACTGGGAAGTTTGGAGAATGGATTCACAGAGAGAGGAATGGGAATTATCAGAGAATTTTGTGATAATATATTCACAGAGTCAGAGAGAAATGGGGGTTCTCAGAGAAGTTTGGGACAATGGATTCACAGAGAAATGGAGATTCTCAGAGAACTTTGGGATAATATATTCACAGAGAGAAATGGAGATTCTCATGGAAGTTTGGGATTATATATTCATAGAGTCAGAGAGAAATGGGGGTTCTCAGAGAAGTTTGAGACAATATGCACAGAGAGAGAAATGGGAATTTTCAGGGATGTTTGGGACAATATTCACAGAGTCAGAAATGGGGATTCTCAGGGAAGTTCAGAGCAGATTTTGCTGTGGCTCAGGGAGAGCTGACTGAAAGCTCCTTTCAGAAGGGCCCATCTTTATTAATGGCCACAATGGCACTGCTGGCAGGTCATGCATCAGGAGGAGGTGACACCAGAATATTCCAGTGCTCCTTGGCAGTGCCACCACTGCTCCCCTGGGTGACACGGCAGTGCCACCTCTGCCCCTGTGACACAGCAGTGCCATCTCTACCCCTGTGGGTGACACACTCCTTGCAGGGATCCTGTGGGACTGGCAGGGAAGCTGCAGACTCCAGCAGGGGCTGGTGACAACTTCACATGGTTTGTACTTTATAAAACAATGACATTTATTCATATTACACCCATCACCTGCTTAGAAAAGATTACTTCGAAGTGCTGCTCACAAGAAATCTGTCATTTCTCTGTGACATCACAGGACAGGCTGTGGAAATAGAAACACACTGTGGTTGGGTGGTTTAAGAAGAATCAGATATCTAATTTAAAACAGGGAATTAAAAAGGGGTTTAGGTTGTTTCTGCCCTTGGGAATTTGAGCTCCATCCTCTTGTGGGAATGGAGGAGTAGAGAGGAACCCAGTGAATGATCAGCACCCATCCCATCCTCTGGACCCTCACTGGCACCACGTCCTTCCCATCAAAATGCCCCAAATTTCTTCCTTTTCCTTGCTTCAGCTGAACTCCAGCAGCAGAGAATAATCAGAGATTGTTTGGTTGTGAGTCATAAACCTTCAGTGGCTTTGGCCTGAGCCTTGCAAACATTGCAGTCAGGAGCTCAGGGCTGGGCACATTTCATTCCCATTAAAATCTATCAGAAAGATTCAAGTCTTGACAAAAATAATGAGATTTTAATTTTTTTAATCTGGAAATTTGTTAGGATAAACTTCTCATGCAAGCACATTGGACTATCTGGGAGTTGCATTCATTTTTAAAGCTGTTGATGAAATATAAATGTTTTACTCTGGTGTTTTTACAAGCTCAGGCTCTTGGTATAGCACATGTCTGCCTTGGGATGGACTTTCCATGGTCCCTTGTCATTTTTAGCCTGTTACAAAGTAAAATACAACTGAGTTCAAGATGGGGAGGACAAAATCTGCTCCTTGATTTGAAATCTCCTTAGGACAGGCATTGCCTTCCCTTTGTCCTCCAAGTTTGGCCTTTGAGGGCCTCAGAGAGAAACAGATTTTGGGGTTTTTTACAGTTTTTGAGGGTGGAAAATAAGAGAGGGTTGGATGCAATTTATATGAGAGGAACAAAGGAAATAATAGTAAAAAAAACAGTGTCTAAGATGAATTCAGGTTATTGACACCTGTCAGTACTGAATCACTGAAAAGGGATAAGAATGTTCATCAACAGCTTTTTGATTTCTGAGTCCTCCTTTTTATGAGGGCAAACCTTGCCTCTGTTTGCCACACTTGGCAATAATGATGTTATCAGTGTTACATTCAAGACAGAAATGATGATTTGCACTGCATTCCTGAAAATAAAATAAAATAAAATAAATCAAAATATTGTGTAGAAGATCAGACTTAAGTCTTGGATCTTTTGTATAGTTAGGAGAAGTTTTTATTTCAGCCCAAGTGCCTGAGTTCAGGGAATGTCTGGAATTTTCAGGTTTATTGGAAGGATGAGGGGCAGGAATCCCAAAGGGAAGCTGCTGCCACATCCCTGACCCTGGGGATAATTCATTTCCTCATGGGCTGATAAAAAGCAGCTTGTGAGCACATCACAAGCAAGTGAGGAAAAGGAGCAGCCCTGCTCTCAAAGAACACAAAAGAGCTTTCCAAAGGAAAGGTGACTGCCCTGAAACCACAAACCTGCTCCTTAGGATGGAAAATGATATTTTAAAAAATCTTTGATATCAGGAGAACCTTGGGTTTTGTCTTTGTGTCTCATGTCCTCATCCCCCCCTCTCCACTCTTCTGAATTACTCCCTGCATTTATGTACCCTAAATATATATTGATTTTTTTTTAAAACATAGTTTCAGGCTTGCTTTCTTCCCTTTTTGCCTTCAGCTTTGCCTTTCAAATTGCCTCTTCCATTTTAATTGCATTAGGGAAGAATGCAGCTCCTCTCTCTCCATTTGCATCTTTTTGATGTGAGAACACTGGGATGAAAGGTGTCCCTCTGCTTCAACCTGGAAATGTGGAAAAGGTTCCTTGGAAAAGGTTATTTGGAAAAGGTTTTCTCCTCCCCCAGAGGTGGGGAGCAGAGACATCAACTCCAACACTTGTGCTCAGATAAAAGGCACAGTGGGAGTGGGAGCAGTGCAAGGGGGACAGGGAGGAGGAAAGGCAGAAAATGCTTGGGAAAACACAGTGAGATGTTTCAGCCCTGCTGCATCTTCCAGAAACTCAGAGGAACAAAAAGCCAGGCTTTAAGAGTATTTAAAACAGCTCCATAAATAGGGGTGTGTTTATTTTTGGATGCTTAAAATGCCTCATTTGGAAATCTGCAGGTTTCCAGTCTCCAAAGTGCTGCTCAGTTGAATTCCTGAGGTTCTGTGTCCTTTGGGGTGTGTCCCCAGGTTTGTGGGTGTTAAACAGCACAGATTTACCTGAAAAAGCCTCACATTAAACCTCTTTGTGCCTCTTTATTCTGTATTGGTGATCTCCAGAGAGGAAACACGACCTGTGTTTGATTTTTCCATGTGGTCACCCCTAGAAACTTGATTTGCATAAACCCCTTGTGATTACAGCCAGTGCCAGGGCTGGCACTTGGAGAAAGGTTGGAGCAAGCCAATTAATCTTTTCATTAAGTGTACAAAACCCTAGCCCTGATTTATCCCAGTGAACGAGAAATCTCTGCTGTTGGTGTTCCTGAATAAAAGGAAAAGGTTGGGAGTTTGGGGATCACTCATCCCAGGAGCCAGGGGAAAGTTCTGTTCTTATAAAAACACCAAAATCTGCTGGGATCCTGATTGTCCTGGGCTTGGATCACTTGGTGTGCAACAAAACCATTTCAGAGCAGAACCTGATCCCATTTCCCCTCTGATCCCTTGGAAAATCCTGAGGAAAACAATCCCATGCCACTGCTCAGGACATTTTTGGGGTGCAGAGGAGCTGCTGTGGGCAGGGCCATAAATGTCTTTTTTTTTTTTTTTTTTTTTTAAATAAAGGAGCCACATGAGGCAAATTCTGTTTTAATTTTAATGGAGTAATCCCTGAAGTGCAGATGAATTAAAGCCACAGGTGTGTCTGGTTTTAGGCTCTCTCTGAAGCTGATTTCCATCCCACTGATTTTATTGGTGACCTCTGCTAGTTTAATGTGTTAACTTTGCCTAAGTGTGATTTGGTGAAGAGCAGCAGCTTTTGGGGTGTGATCACAGCCTGCTTGTCACTGCCTGTGTTGGCAAATCTGAGCTTTGGGCTGTGCAAAACCCAAATCTGCTGGAATGGTTCCTGTTCCCAGGACTAAACTGAGCCCCTGCTGGATTCCCTCCTAAACCAGCCCCAGATATTTTAACCTTGTCCAGGAAATGGGAGCAAAGTTTCTCATTCTGAGCATTGGGACCCTTGGGTGAGTGCTGAGAGGAAAGTTTGTTATCCTGACCTGCAGGATGCTTGGGTGCCATTTTTAGGGTGGTTTTAAATTTCCATGAAGTGCTCCCCAGAGCTGGCACAAACATGTGAGGAGGAAACACTGGGGTTTATTCTTTTCACAGGAATAATAATAATAATGATTTGAATCTAGGAAAAGGGTCTGGATTCTTTTCCCTTTTAAGCTTGGAGAACAGTGCTGTATCCAGATGTTCTCTGAGCATGTTCCTTCCAGCTGTTCCCTTCCCCTGCTTTCTAAAAGCTCTGCTGGGGTTGTTTTTCTCCAAGCAGCACCTCCATCCCTGCTTTTGGAGGGTGGATTTTCCTGCTCAGCCATTCCTGCCACAGCAGCAGGCTTCCAGCATCAGCTCACCCTGCAAAATGGGGATTCTTTGTCCCTCTGAAATTATGTTTTGTGGTTCACTCATTGCTGATTTAATTCAGACTCATTTTTTATGCTGCTCTTCCCCTCCAAAATCAGGGGCAGTTCCATGATTGCAGCCTGGGAATTGCCCCTTGCTCCATGTTTTAGAATTATTCTGTGCAAACACAAACCCTGGAGTGAGCAGTCCCCAAACCTACACTGAGCTTAAATTGCTCAGTGATTTTTTTTTCCCCCATTTGCTGTTTTTAGGCTCAATTTGCCCCAAAGTTACAGGATTTTTGGGGCCAGGACAAGCAGTGCAGGCACAGGTGGATGATGGATTGTTGAGTTAGAAGGGAAATGAAAACTGAAAGCTGTTCAGAGCTGAATTCCAATGAAAACCCCAAGCCCAAGAACCCTCATAAAATATAACCTTAAGCCAATCAATGGCCTTTTTGTTCAATTCTCCTTTTGTGTGCAGGTGAAGGAGGGATTTAATTCTGGCCTAATTGTGAAGGGATGAACAAATGAGATCTGGTTTTGTGTCCCCTTCCCTATTTCATCTCTCCTTTCCCATTTTCTCCTGCCCTACCACAAGCAAGGAAAGCCATTACAGCTGGGACACTGCAGCCTTTCTCTTGGATCTAAAACCTGACTGAAACTCCTGCAGGGATCATTTATTTGAAAAAAAGAATACATATTGCAAAGAGCAAAAGATTGTTTGAACATTCCAGTTTTCATCCATTTCCTTTCAAAAGAAAGCTCTCCTGCTCTTGATGAACAGGCCCAGTGTAGGACTGCAATAAATTCACAACTCAGGGAATTTCACCTTTAAATTGTACAGGAAAACAAGAAGTTAAAGGGTGGGAGGGAGCAGGGGCTGGGAGGGGGAGTGATGAGTGTCACTTTAGAGACAGCGACTTTGCCTGCACATTTCTGGAATAAAATCCCATTTCTCTCCCTGCAGCACAGACTGGGAATAGTTTCTGTGGGGTTTGGGAGTCCCAGGTGAGCAGCAGCTCACCCCAGGGAGGGAGGGAGGCTGAAGGGGGGAACCGAGGTTTGGAGCACTCAGAGCTTCTTGGAGCTCCCAGCCCCATTCCGGGCGGGATCAGCGATGGGGCTGCGGATGGTGGCACCGAGGGGATGGCAGGGGACACGGGCAGTGCTACAGGGGACAGGGGCACCCCGAGGGGCTCAGCTGCAGCCAGGGACGAGCCGGGGGGGCAGGATTGGGATGGATGGGAAGGGTCAGGGACACTTGGAGCCTCAGGGATGGGGAGAGGGGGCGGCTGAGCTCAGGAGTGCCCTAGCAGCTCTGGGGAGGTGAGGGGTGCGGCAGCCGGGGCAGGGGGGTCACGCACCCACACCTGGCACACCTGGCACCAGAGCAGGACCCCCGAGTGGCCCCGGGCTGGGTGCCCAGCCGTGGAGTGTGCGAGGGACCGCTGGTACAATGCTGTGCCAGACTGACCCGTGCCAGCACACCAGGGCCATGCCGTGCCTGTCCCGGTAGCGTGCTGTGCCAGACTGGTCCGTGCCTGTCCCGGTACCGCGCCAGCCTGCACACCCCGGGTATCTCCGTGCCATGCCAGCCTTGCACACAGGTATTTCTGTGCCGTGCCAGCCTGCCCAGTACACGTTTGTACCACCGCTGCCCGGTGCCGAACCGTGCCAGCCGTGCCGTGCCAGCTTGCACACCGGTACCGTGCCAGCCGTGCCGTGCCAGCTCGCACACCGGGACCGGGACCGGCCGTGTCCCCGCGGGGGCTGCGGGCCGGGATGCAGCGGAGCATCCTCGGGCTCTGCCGCAGGCGCTGCCCCAGCCCGGCGAGAATCGGCTCCAGGAGCGCATCCCTGCGGGAATGGGAACGGGCACGGCGGGGACGGCACCGGGCTGGATTTAGGAATCACCCCCTTCCTCCTGCCCTCCCTCCCTCCGCACAAAGGAGCCACCGCAGCCGCTCGCTCACCTGCTCCGGCCGCGTCCTCCCGGCTCCCCGGGGCTGCGAGCGATGAGAGCCCGGGCAGGGGGGCCCGAGCCCGAGCAGGTAGCCCCGAGCCCAGCCCGTGGTAGCCCCGGATCTCGGGCAGGTAGCCCCGAGCCCAGCCCGTGGTAGCCCCGGATCTCGGGCAGGTAGCCCCGAGCCCAGCCCGTGGTAGCCCCGAGCGCAGCCCGTGGTAGCCCCGAGCCCGGCGGTGCCGCAGCTGCAGCGAGGGTGGGAGCTCCACACCCCCTCGGCAGCACCATCTGAGCCCAGGCGAATTTGTCAACTTTATTTAGGGGAAGAATGGATCACATGGGGAGCGCACGGAGCGGGGAGGAGCGCGGTGCGGAATCAGGTCAGCGCAGAACGGAGAGTTAGTCACGGCCACCGGGGCGGGGAGAGGCGACAAAGCCCGAGACAAAGGCAGGACACGCGGGGGCAACCTCGGCTTTCCTCCCTGCCCTGCCCATCAGTCCGCGCTGCTCTCATCGGGTGAGTTTTCCCAATCAAGTGTGAAATAAGAAGGGAATGTGATAGAAATGTTTTCATTGATCCTGCCGAGCGTTCCCACTGCCTTTTCTTTTCCCGTTCCTCTATTGATCCAGCCCCAGAGAAATGGATGCAAAGCACCACATCCAACAGCCCAGGTGGAATATTTGCCTCTGATAATTTAAATTCAAATCTTTAATTTGCATCTCCTGCTCAGACAAAGGCTGCTGCCTGATCCCCGTTGTCCCAGGGGCTGAGGAACCCTCGTGGAACTGGGTTTTTCCTGCTCTGTCTCATTCATTAATGGCTAGCAAAGTCCCCAAGCACAGCTAACCCAAAATTTGTCCTGGACTGCAGCAGGATCCGTGTGACTTTTAATATCATCGATTATTTCCTCACCACCCATCCCCAAAAAGCTGTGATGACTTTGGGTTATTCAGAGGCCAGAATTGAAAGTGTGGATCCCTAAATACACACATCTCTTGTGAAGGAGTGGGCCTGACTTTTCTAGGTGCTAAGCAACTGTTCCTGTGCGTTTCCATCTGCCTTGGAGTCACATCCCACCCTCTCCACCTTCCCCGTGGCCACACTTGGAGACAGAAATGAGATTTTTGGAAAGTAGGCAGGCTCCTTCCTCTGCTGCCCAAAGGAAACTCCATCCTGCCCCACAGAAAATCCATCCTCGAGCAGGACACCTGATGGGAAGGAGCTGGGAACCAGGGGAATTGTCACTGATGTGTCCAGGGAGGATAAAAACCCCGGGGAGGGCGTCTGGTGCAGCCAAAAACGGCTCAAGCAGCCATGGAAGGAGTGGCAGCTGCCTACAGAGGGACTTCCCTTCCTCCAGCTGGCAGAAAATTCTCCAGCCTTGGCACTTGGAGGCTGCAGCAGCCAAAATGTTGATTCTTGGCAGCTCCTTAATGAAGCCTCTGGATTAGGGAGGGTGTAAATGAGGATATCCCAACAGGAACACAGCCTCACCTCAGAGAGCACCCCAAGGCAAAGCTGGGTCCCTGGCTGCAGCAGGAACTCCCATTCCTGGCTTTCCTCTCCCCAGAAAAGGGGGGAGCTGTTCCCAGAGGATCCAGGGAGTGCAGCTGTGTGGGAACCCAAAAACCCAAAATTTCTGGGATTTCTGGCACTGACCCCCAGGAGAACTCTGCTTTGGTCTTGAGGCCTTGGAGAAGGCTCCAAATTTGAGTGATGGAGTTAAAATCACAGGTGTGTAATTGAATAAAAGTGTGTGATTTCTCATGGTGAAGGGTTAGGAATTTGAGGTTTGGAATTTTAGTGATAGATGTGGGACAGAATGGAGGATTTGGGGGTGTTGTCTTTTTCTTTCTCCTTCATGATTTCAGCAGTTTTTGGTTGCACAGTCAGTGCTGCACTGAGGACACAGGAGTTTGGTTAAAGTATAAATAATTAGTTCTCTATTGGACTGTTTAGCTCTAAAAGACCGTGTAACTAAGTTCAGCTCCATTTTACTCACTTTTAGCTGGTAGCTACAAGTGTTGCAGAACTCTCTGTACTTTAAATAAGATTTAATAAACAACCAAGCCCAAAATTCATCCCCTTCATGTTTTTAATCCTGACTGAGTGAAGACAGAAGAAAATTAAGACAATCTACTAATTAAGTGCTGCACAAACCCATTTACATAATCCAGCCCCAGCTGGTTCTTTGTGGGGCAGAGCAGGAAAAGCTTTTGGCAGCTTTGCTCCAGCCCAGGGGAATTGAGATTTCCCCAGGAAAAGCTGGGGTTGTGCCCTGGTGTGGAATTCCACTCAGCCTGGAAGGATTTGTCCCTCAGCACAGCAGCTCCAGGTATTAGGAGTTATTTTGTGTGTTATTATATTTCCCTTTTACAGCCCTGCTCACCCCTTATTTATATTTAATCCCCAAGTTCTTTCCTCCTTGCTGGCTAAAAGTTTTCTGTTTCCTGAATTTCATAAAACTTTCCTTTTATATTTTTATACCCTGCTTCTTGCTGAAGTGTCTGATGTCAAGTGAAAATCTATATATAATGTGTGTCTAAATGCATATTTATATACATTCACCCATATACATATGCAAAGACCCAGGAATGCAAATTTGCATTGGTGCAAGGGGAGTTTTTCCTCTGCTTTTATTCCATTCCACTCTCCCCAACACTTTGCCAATGAGCTAAGCCCACAAGGAATGCCTGAAAAAATTTTAATATATTTTTATGCTACATTTAAGCTTTTCTTCAAATGCTTGCTCTTAATCCACTGTGACTAATCCACCCCAATTCCTCACACTATCAGATTTGCCACTTCCTGAATCTCCTCTATTTTAAGGCTTGCAACAGGTCAGGAATTGTATCAATAATTTCAATTCTGTGGCCCTCAGGGAGCTGCTGACCAGGCTCAGTGTTGATCAGCTCCGGTTCCTCCAGGAAAACTTACAATTCCCAGGAAATCAGGAAAACCTTGATTTCAGGAAGACTTCAGGAAGGAATTCTGGGTTGGGAGGCTGGGATGGAATTCCCAGAGAAGCTGAGGCTGCCCCTGGATCCCTGGAAGTGTCCAAGGCCAGGCTGGAGCAGCCTGGGACACTGGGAAGTGTCCCTGGATGGTGATGCAGGGAGATCACTCCCAGGAAAATGTGGAATTTTCCACATCAAGGTGGAAAGATTGGAGCAGGTTCTTCACCTTTAGTGGGTCCCCATCTCTCCTTGGAGCAGAGAATCTGGAATGTGACTTTTCCCCATCCCAGCTGAGCAAAAACCAGAATTATTAAAAGCAAAATTTCCCATCAACAGGAGGCCATCAAATTCCTCCTCACTGGATAAAGTTATAAATATTAACTGCAGGGGAAGAGCAAAATTTAGAGGCAAGCAGAGTGAAATGAAAGCTCATCATGCAGAAAGTTTGTGGGGGGTTGTTGCTCTTCCTTCCATCCTAAGTGGAAGGTTTGGCTTTATTAGGAGAGATAAAATTGACCTAATAAAAAAAAAATCAGTGAAGAGCTCATAATGTAAAAGTGGCTTAGCCAGCACTGCTGATCTATCAGTCTCACTGATTTTAATTGCACTCAGCCTGAGCATGAAAAGTGGAATGAGGTCTGAGATTTCTGAGGCATTGTTGGAATTCTCAGACTGCTCCCCTATCTCTGAAATGGCTCCTGGGGAAAACTGGCAGCTCTGAATTCTTTATTCCAGGAAGGAGGCAGGCAAGGGGGGTGTGGTAGGAGCACAGAAAATACAAAAACCTGAGGGAGGAAATCAGGAATTCCTAATTGAGCTGCCATTTGGGGAGAGAGGAGAAATCCAGAGGGACTGAAAGACATTACAGAAAATATTAATGTGCAGAAATGCTGCTGCACAGGGCACAGAATTCCCCCAGGGAATTCCCTGCTGCAGGATGAAATACTTGGAGGATTCCCTGTGGGGATGGGAGCACCCAGAACCATCAGCAGTGGCTTTGATTGTGGGGCTGTAACTCAGCAAAGAGGAAATTCCCTTCTGGGGCAGATTTCCTGCATTCCTTTTGCTCTGAGTGTGTAAAACACAAATTTTGCTCTGAGTGTGTAAAACACAAATTTTGCTCTGTGTCTCTAAAACCCAGATTTTGCTCTGAGTGTGTAAAACCCAAATTTTGCTCTGAGTGTGTAAAACCCAGACTTTGCTCTGTATGTCTAAAACCCAGATTTTGCTCTGAGTGTGTAAAACCCAGATTTTGCTCTGAGTGTGTAAAACCCAAATTTTGCTCTGTGTCTCTAAAACCCAGATTTTGCTCTGAGTGTGTAAACCCCAGATTTTGCTCTGAGTGTGTAAAAGCAGTTTGAAAGCAGCTGGGGGAGTGTCAGGAGCTGAGGCTGCACAAACAACCTTGGATCCTGAGCAGACTCTTTTGTCTCCTCACCATAAACATTTCTGGGTCCATGAGGCAGAAATTCAGCACCACAACAGAAAGATAAACCTGGATTTTCCCCTGAGCTCAGCTTCTGTGCACATCTACCTAAATCCCCAGTCCTGGGCTGGAGAGCTGATGAGTTTCCTCCTTTGCTGGATCAAAAAGCTCCTGGAAAAAGCTTGGATTAAAGGATGAGCATTGGAAGTGTGGAGGGCAGGATTGTGACAGCCAGGCCTTGTTTTAGTGCTGGGTTCCAAAGGTCAGGGCTGCTGAAGGGATCCTGTGTCCCTGGAAATGACCCTGAGGAATCCCAGCATCACCCCTGGAACTTCCTTTTATTCCCTGAGGGGAACTGGGAGGGCTCAGAGGTCCCTTCCCACCAATTCTGGGAACAAATTGGATTCTGTGGCAGAAAATTCCTGGGTTTTGCACTCAGCTGTGCCTCCACCTCTGCTCTCATTCCCACTGTCACTGATTCCATCCTGCTGTCCCCATTCCTGCCAAGGCCAAACTGGATATCCCAAATTAATCAACACTTGTTCAACACAGCAACTTGCTCATCGTTTCTTCAGCACTCAGTCAAGATAAAATTGGGATAAGTCAATCAAAAATGCATTTGTTATGTGAACCTTGGAAAAAAAACAGGAATAAATTAACAATGTGTGCTCAGGGATTGGCACAAATGTGTCATTCCCTGGGACAGGAATATGGAGGGATGAGGTTTGGAGAGTCCCAAATTTGAAAAAAGGCAGAACACCAATATTTGTGTTCATCATCAGCGTGGGCAGGTGCAGCAGGGGCTGTAAACAGGAACTTGTGGGGTTTCATTATTTACTTTGAATCACATGAGGTTTTAATCTGTGGGCACAAATATCCCAAAAAACCAAAGCTGTTCTGGGCAGGGGCTGGCACCCTGAGCTGTGTCCTTCCAGATTTGAAGGGATCAGGGAAGGCTCTGCAGCATTCCAGCACAAATATTCCCAATATTCCCCTGCTTGCCTCATTGCCAGGCACAAAGGGGAATCTCTGGGGAAGGGGCTGGGGGATGATGTTGGGAACAGAGGGAGCTGAGCTCCCTGGGGAAGTTAAATCTCATTTTTGGGAATGTGCTGGGATTCCCCTGGAGCTCCAGGCACTGCCCAAGGTCCCTCAGTCCCACCCCACACTCCTGCAGGGTTTTTAGGAGCAGGGGACATTTTCACCCCACACTCCTGCAGGGTTTTTAGGAGCAGGGGGACATTTTCACCCCACACTCCTGCAGGGTTTTTAGGAGCAGGGGACCTTTTCAGCCCCCACCCGTGTGAGTCAGCAGGTGTTAAGCCAGGCTGAGCTGTTCTTAGTCACAAGTTTGGCTTAAGGAGGCTGCTCCTGTTCCTTTGTTCCATCCTCTCTATTCTTCCCAAAACACAATTTCCTCACAGCTTTTCTGAAATTGGATTTCAATTGACCAACAGCTCCAAGAGTCACAGAGCCATGGGATGGGTTTTTGTTTCTTTTTTTGGAAGGGACCTTAAAGCTTTTCCAGTTCCACCTCTGTGATGATAATTTCAGGATTATAAAATTCACAGGATGGTTTGGGACCCCTTCCACTGTCCCAGGCTGCTCCAAACCTGGGACATTCCAGGGATCCAGGGGCAAATCCCACTGGGCAGCCCTGAGGGAACAGGAAATACAAACCTGGCTGCTCCTGAGGGAGTGCTGAGTCCTGCACTCCAGCTGGGAGATCCATGAGCTGCAGCAGGATTTTTGGATTTTTCTGCTGCATTCTCAGTTTTCCCTGCACCTGTCCCCCTCAGAATCACAGCAAACACAAGGAGGTTTTGTTCCCTTTCTTCTTTCTCTCCCTTTCTGCTTTGTTTTTGTTCTGTTTTGTTCCTCTCCACTGCTCTTTGATAAGTTCTGTGTTGCTGTTTGGGTATCAAGCTTTAGTGCTGAGGTTTTTTTTTTCATTCCCAAGTGCTTGCTGGGAATAAAAATACACTTTATATCTGCTGTGTGTGCACGTGGCTTGGGCTGTAGATTCACAATTTGAGTGGGGGGAAGTCACTTCACAGCTGGTGTCACTTGGGGGGGTTTGTGGCACACCCAGCTCGTGCCCAGTGCTGTCCCCAGCATTCCCAGGAGCTTTCCCAGTTTTCCAGCCCCTCCTCCCCAGCCTGGAGCATCCCTTGGGGTCGTTGTGACCCAGGGGCACTATCTCACTCCAGGGTGGGATTTGAAATTATTTTAATTTTGCCACTCCAAGCCTTTATACAGCTGCATCTTGGGCTGGAAAAATTCACTTTTTTTATTGGTGTGGCTGCTCAGGGGATCTCTGCTGACTCTGATACCCAGGACAGGGAAAGCTGAGGGATGGCCAAGCCCCTGTGTCAGCAAATCCCAGCTTTGCTGGTGTTTGCTTTCCCCCAGCACACTTTGATTGGATTTATCCAAACAACTTTCCTGGGGCACTTTCCCTCCCTTGGAGCTCTGTGCCAGCAAGGGAGGCTGAAATCCTGCCTCAGCAAACAGGGCTGACCTCAGGAACCTTCCCTCCTGGAAGAACCTGGAAAATGAGTTCATGCTTCAGAGTTTTGCTGACTTTAATATCACTGAGCTGCACAGTTCTGCCAAAAGTGGGATCAGTGCCAGCAAAAGGAGCCTTTGGACAGCTGGGAATTGGGCTCAAAAGGATTGGTGTCACCTCCCTGGAACTGTGTGGGCTGATAGCTGCCAATCTGCAGATATTCCATCATTATTATTATTAATAATAATAATAATGATAAGTTCTACCATAATAATAATTAAAACATCTATTAATATGGTAAGACTGGGATAAATCCTTTCCAAAGGCTTTCTCAGAATGTACCCAGAGAGGACAAATTTCCTTTTTCCAGAGTATTTTTGGGATGAGAAGCAACACTGAGGAATTTCAGTGAGCTGGGATGCAGATCCAGCACTTTGCAGGGAAGAGCTCCTGCAAACAAAAGTTAATGATTAAAAAAAACCAAAACTCCTCAAATTGCCTCAAAGTCAAAATGCCATTTCTCAGGAGGCTGTGCCAACTTTCTGGTGGAGAGGTTTGGGATTTATTAGGAGCTAAGGAGAGGTTTGGGATTTATTAGGAATATTTATTATTATTTTTTTAAGGAAGACTGGCCAGCCCCTGAAATAATTCAATAAATTATTATATATAATTATATATAATTAATATATACTATTATATGAGATATGATATTTGATATGTTATATATATGATATATGATATATGATATATTATATATATTATTAATTCAATATAATTATTATACATATTATTATAGAAATAATTCCAAATTCACCTCCTGCACCCCAGAGCAGCCTTGCTGAGCAGCTCAGGTGCTGCTCACATCTCCCAGAGCAGCACAACAAGGCTTAGAGCAGTTTAAAGCCCTAATTCCTCCTGCCCCTCTCCAAATTAACTGTCTGGACACTAATTGACATCTCCTCAGTGCCTGGAGCTGCAAACAAATGAACTCTTAAACAAGGCAGGGAGGGAGAGGTGGCTGCTGGAAACACAGGAGCAAAGCACAGAGCTGGGAAACACTGAGGAGCAAACAACTCCTAAAGAGAGAATTGAACTGAGCAGAGAATTAAACTGTGCACAAAATTAAACTGTGCACAGAATTTGAACTGTGGACAGAGCAGCCCTGCCATGCCCTGATTCTTAAAAGAGAGGGAGGTGCAGCTCTTTGGGTTTCACAGAGGAAAACAGTGGCAAAGCCTGGAATTGCCTTGGGAAGTTTAAAGTTTGAGTTTAAAGAAGTTCAGCCCAAAGCTGAGGAAGAACCAGGTGGGTTTGTCCCTGCTGGGGATGTGGGCTCTGCCTGGCTCACCAAGAGGCAGCAAAATTCATTTTCTTTTCCCAGCAGTGATGGCCAGAGAGACTCCCTGGAGCAGAGGCTGGGCAGGGTTAAAGGAACAAAGCAGGGATTTATTAAAAGGTTTTCAAAGGATTCACCTTGGGCCATGGTTATACCCAGGATGGACCCAAATCACAAGTTTTCACACTTTTATCAGTTTTGGTTCATTTCCACATTGGGGTTCATTGTCCAATTCCAGCTCCAGGTTCTGCAGTCCCACCCTCCCAGATTCTCTCCCCAATTCCCTGCTGTTTGCACTTTTTGGGGCTGGAGCTGCAGCAATGTCCTTGGTTCTGGGGCTGGAAAAGGATTGTTTTGTGTGACTCAGCTGGGAGGAGAACTGGTAACACTTTGTATGGAGCTCAGAGTTATAACCTGAGTGCAGAATCTGGAAAATATAAAATCTGAGACTTTAAGGCATCACAGGGAGCTGGGATCTTTTTCAGAGGAGCAGCTGAGCCTGGGCAGAGCTGTCCCTCACCTGGCTGGAAAATGAACCCACAATGAACCCACAAACACCAGAGGTTTCTGTCCAAAAAGGAGCCAGAGGAGTCCTTTTGCTTTATTGGAACAAAGGGAGAGGCCATGGGGCATCCCCTGGGGTCTCTCAGATTTTTGGAGGCCTCACCTCCCTTTTTATCCCAATTTCCCTCTCTCTTTCCCATTGCTGAGGTACTTGAGAGGCACAGACTTCCCAAACACTGATACCTGAGATTCCCCTCTGATGTACAACCCTCCCTCTTAATTTTTAATTCTTACAGAATTCATGGTTTTCCCCCATTGCTTCTTTCATCTTTCAGTATCCAATTCCATTTCTCAGCAAACCTACAGTTTGTCTGTAAAGGCAATGATCTTTTTTTCCGTTCATCAATCAGTGGAATCCTTCCCATTGCTTCTTTTATTTCTCAGTGCTGGTTTGATCCACCAGCTTGTTTAGAAAGACAAATCCCTCATTCCTCTCACCTGTGCCAAAGGAGATCTCAGCTGCTCCCTCCTGTCCTGTACATCCCTTTGTTCCTGTGCTCCCCAAATTTCCAATTTTCCTCAGAAGCTGCGGTGGTTTCTCCTTCCCTGCCTTCCCTCCCTGTCTCTGCTCCCTCTAGCGTTCCCAGGCAGCTCTCCTGAGCTGCTGCTGCAGTTTGGATTTCTTTTCCATCCATCATCTTTCCCGTCCCCCCTTGGGACAGGAACCAGTGCAGAATCACTTCCCCTCCTTGTGCCAGCACCTGAGGCCAGCTCTGAACCCATCTCACTTCCACTTTTGGTGATTTCCAACTCATTAATTCATTTTCAGTTCACAGTTTGGGGATTTCTTCCCCAATCATTAAAGCTCCTTTCTAATTCAGGGAGCTGGAAGTTTAATGGGATGTGACACCTGGGATTAGGTTTTGGTGCCATTCCTGCAGCATCCATTGCACCGGGACATGGTGCTCGAGTTCACTTTAGGCTCAGTCTAAGTTGAAGTCTACAAAAGCTTTTGGAGCTGTGAGATGTTGCCTAGAAATCAGAAAATGTGAAAAGGGACTGGAAATCCATGTTGGAATCACGGGATCACTGCTGCAGAGGAGAGGTGGAATTAAAAACACCTCACACAGAGATGGTTTGCAGAGCTTTGACTGAAGTTTAACTGTTTAATGAGCTCTAAATCGTGTGTTAACAGAAATATTCCATTCTCATGAGAATATCTGGGAAAGAGCTTTGGGATCATCAACCAGCTCAGTCACCACCAACCCCTGTCCTCCAGTGCCACATCCATGGGTTCTGACCCTTCCAGGGATGAGGGCTCAGCCCTGCCCTGGGGTGGGACACTCAGGGACACCCAAGGACACTCAGAGGCATCCAGGGACATTTAGGGACACCCAGGGACAAGGATTCCTCTGCTTTTGCAGGAAGGGGGAGGTGGAAGAGTTTCCCTCACCCAGGAATGGGTGAGTGACAGCTGAAGGCTGAGCCCGGGCAGCAGCACAGCTAATTAGCACCTAATCTAATTAGCACCTCCCTCAGCTCAGCCCCCTGAAGGCTGCTTGGGGGGATTTTTGTCACCCAGGCTTCTGCAGCGCAGCTTTGTCCGCCACGTGCTCGTCCTGCCTGGACTTGGACTCAAGGGGGTGGGAAATGAGGTGGTTCCTGATTTTGGGGCTCCAGGACACCTCAGCCTGGTGTCCCCAAGGCCAGGGAATGGAGCACGTGCTGCCACCCCCAGCTAATCCAAAAGATTTCTCTCCAGGAGTTCTGGGATTGTTGCTCCCAGCTCAGTTCCTTGGGGCAGCCGTTTCCTCACCCAGGGAAAAGCTGGAATGCCGGAATGTTTCCCCATCTGGCAGCTGAGGACATTTTCCCTTTCTGTCTGGGAGCTCTGAGGTGCTGCTCAGGGATTTTTAGTCCCTGCAGGGTTTTGTGCCTCGTTGTCCATGCAGGACAAAGCAGAAATTCCATGAATTCAGGGATAGATTTCCGATTAATTCTGTCAGAAACCCTCCAGCTACCCTAAACCACCTCCAGGATCCCCCCCCAAACCTTCCACACCCGGGCACATGCCAACCCTCCCTGTGTGTCACTCACCGGGAATGTCCCTCTCTGCCTTCCCTTCTTGGGGCCAGAATGGTTTCCAGAGTGACAAACCTGCAGAGAAATGCTCCCACCCTGCTGTTCCCGCATCATCCTTTCATTTATTCCATGAGGAATTTCAACATTTTGATTTTCTGCTCCAGTCAGGGTCAGAGGGAAATTTGGGCAGAAAAAAAAAAAAATCTGAAGTTGACTCAGATTTTAAGCCTGGATTTAAAATGGATCACGTTAAAAGAACCTAAATAAATGAATAAATAAATAAATATTCAGAAAATAATTAAAAAATCCCAAATTCTCCTCTGCTGCATCCCTGTCCTCCCATCCCCTCTCCCCAGCACCTTCCCTTGCTCTGCTCCAATTCTAGATCCCTCCTGTGTTTCTGTCAGGGAAGTGCCAAGCCCATCCACGATGCTTTACAAATAATCACAGGGAACACACATTTTGTGAAATACTGAAGCTCTTCCTGTTAAAAAGCACGAAGAAATGTCAGTGTGCCATCCTTCCTAAATTAACATCCTTCCTAAATTAACATCACTGTCACTCTGGCTTTGGGAGCCCAGATCCATCTCCTCCTTCCCTCAGGGAGGAATTTGGGTTGAAATCTGAATTTGTACAGAATTAAGTGTCTCAGGTGGGTAAGAATAAGGGAAAATCACCTCAAATCTTCTTTGTTTGCTGCCCTTTAACTCTTCATTCTCTGAAATCACTCAGAATACACGGAAGCACCATGTTAAAGGCTGCAGAATTCTCCATTTTCCCTCGATTTTTCCAGCACCTGAGCACGTCAGGAGCCTTGCAGCCCATCCCAATGCTTGACAGCCCTTCCCACAGAGGAATTATTCCCAAAATCCAACCTGAGCCTCCCCTGGCACAGCTTGGGGAGCACAGAAATTCCATAAAAATGGGAAGGCTGCCATGGAATTGGGAGCTCAGAGGAATTTGGAAGGTTCTGCCTCCCAAGGTGGGGTGGGATTGGCAATTTTTGGGGGTAGGGATTGAGCTCCTGGGGTGCTCCAGCTTTAAAGTCTCACTCCAAAAGCCCTCAGAGTTTATTTCCAGGCTAGAAATTGTGCCAGGAATTTGTGTGGCCAACGTGGAGCTCGAGGATTTGAGGTGACAGCTGGGAGAGAAATCTGCTGCTACAATTGCATTGGAGGTTATTTCCCCCTTCCTGCCGTCTCTCTCCCTTCGTTCAGAGCCTGGGCTGGAATTGAATTATTTCCTTTCACCTCCGATGTGCCTGAGGTGGAGCTGGAAACACAAACAAATCCCATCCCCACAGGGTTAAGGGCTAGAATTGTGTTTCTCCCAACCTCTTTTGACCAGAAATTTGGGATTTTTTTTTCCCCCTTCATGCTCCTGGAATTGTTTTGGGGAGCAGAAGCTTCAGGGCTGTGCCCCCCAAGCAGCTCAGGCTGTGTGAACACAACTTTCTGCAAGTGAAATCTGCTTCTATTTGTGGCTTTGAAAAGGAGCTGAAATGCCAGTGGTGATGTAATGTTCATTTACATTTACACTCTCTCTCTATTTATTTTTGCTCCTATTAACTGCAGCTTGAGTCCAACAGTTTGGGGGTTTTTTTGGGTTTTTTTATCCACAGAGGCTCTCTTTGCCATGAACAGCTCATTTTTTACCTGAATCCTGCCAGATTTTGTGCCTTATTCAGCCCATAAATGAAGAAGAATGACAGGTAGAAGGGGAAATGGCTGTTCCCTCCTCGAGGGAAGGCTCCTAAATGTGATTTTTCTGGGAGCTGCTGCCTCTGATTGCCACTGAAATGGTTCTGGAATGGAGCTTGGAGGGGATCATTCAGCCCTGCTCTGGCCTGGGGAGATGCTTTGGGCCTGAGAGATTTCTTGTGCCATTTTCCATAAACATGAGGAGAGAGATGGATTGAAAACACCTGCAGAGTGGTTTTGTGTTGGTATTTAAATGTTTTTAGTTGATATTTGTGAGGTGGCAAAGTAATAGTTGTGGTTGTTGGAGTTCTTGTTGGAACAATCAGTGGAAGGCTCCATGCTTGTATTGAAAATATTTTTATTGTAGTTTGTCGAAATAATAGATGGAAAAACTGTAAGTTTTAAGATTTTTTTTTTTGTTTCTAATTAGAAAATTTGGTCTCCTTTGTGGTGTTTTTTTCACTTTTGTGGATACTCAGTATGACAATTTTGTAGAGAGCAAATAGATTTGGAAGTTGTTAGTTTGTATTGTGCCTCTGCAGGTGAGAGTGGGGTTAGAAATAGCTAATAGCAGAAATAGTTAAATTAAATATCTGCACTATTTCCTGACTCAGAGCCTGGGGCTCCCAGTGCTGCTCCAGTCAGGAGGGTTCTCAGCCCCAGAGGAGGAGGAAAAGGCAGAAAATCCTGGAATGACAGGGAAATGTGATTTAATGGGATTAAATGCTGGGGTTTTTCCTTGGCCAAAGCTGTTCTCCCAGCCTGCTGGGCCTTCCTCAGGGTCGGGGCATATTTTATTTTTATTTTGCTGCCTGTTTCTGGCAGATTTTCCCAGCACTTTGATGGGTGAGAAGCTGCATTTTCCAGCAAAATTTTAGGGATTGGTCTGAGAGTTTTGCTTCTCAGCAAAGAGGGTGGAAGTTGAACCCTGGATAATGAATCTGTAGTTTTTAGAGATAAATGTGAATCATGTGAAGAGGTTTGACTTAAAGGGTGTTGGGGAGTTCCCTATCCAATAATAAAGGTGAAAAAATGGAATTTACTGCTTTCAGAAAGGTTTGAGTTGTGGTGGGGTAAAAATATTAAGAGAAGAGAAAAATAAATAGAAAAAGGAAAAAGAGGAGAAAGAGAGAAAGAAAAAGGGACAGAAAAGGGAAAGAGAAAGGGAAAGAGATGGGAAACAGAAAGGGAAAGAGATGGAAAAGAGAAAGGGAAAGAGATGGAAAAGAGAAAGGGAAAGAGATGGAAAAGAGAAAGAGAAAGGGAAAGATATGGGAAAGAGAAAGGGAAAGAGATGGAAAAGAGAAAGGGAAAGAGATGGAAAAGAGAAAGGGAAAGAGATGGGAAAGAGAAAGGGAAAGGGAAAGGGAAAGATATGGGAAAGAGAAAGGGAAAGAGAAGGAAAAGAGAAAGAGAAGGAAAAGAGAAAGGGAAAGAGAAGGAAAAAACAGATGTAAAAGTAAAAATAAAACCAAAAATAAATGTAAAAAGAGAAAGAGAGAAAAGAAAAAGCAAAATTAAAACAAAAAAAAGAGAGAGAAAAGGTTTGGAGTGCCCATCCCAGGAGGTGTCCAAGGAAGGGCTGGAGGTGGGACTGAGTGCTGTGGGCCGGTGACACGGTGGGGATGGGGAACAAGCTGGATGTGGCGATTCCGGGCCGCTTTTCCATCCCTGCATCCCTCAGGGAGCTCGGGGCCGCTTTTCCATCCCCTCATCCCTCAGGGAGCTCCGGGCCGCTTTTCCATCCCTGTATCCCTCAAGGAGCTCCGGGCCGCTTTTCCATCCCTTCCATCCCTCAGGGAGCTCCGGGCCGCTTTCCCAGCCCCGCTGTCCCTCAGGGAGCTCCGGGCCGCTTTTCCATCCCTTCCATCCCTCAGGGAGCTCCGGGCCGCTGTTCCATCCCTGCATCCCTCAGGGAGCTCCGGGCCGCTGTTCCAGCCCTTCCATCCCTCAGGGAGCTCCGGGCCGCTGTTCCAGCCCCGCTGTCCCTCAGGGATGAGGGCGCCGCTCCTGAGGAGCGCCCGCCGCGGCCGCCAGGGGGCGCCAGGAGCCGCGAGCCTGACGCACGCGCAGCGCCCGCTCCCCTCTGCACCGCCCCGCCCGCGCCCCCTCAGGCACCGCGCGGGCGGCGGAGGAGCTGCACTGCCCGACCGGGAACACCGCGGGTACCGGGAACACCGCGGGTGCCGGGAACACCGCGGGTACCGGGAACGCCGGTGCCGGCCACCAGCAACCCGGAAGCAGCGCCGCTTCAGCTGCAGCATTGCGCAGGCGCAGGGATAGACCCGACCAATCACAGCGGTGGCGCGGCTGTGACGTCACAGGGCCGTGAGGAGGGGGCTCCGCTCTGGGGAGAGGAACGGGGAGCGGCTTTGGGGTCCCGGGACGAGTTTGGGATCCGGGAGCGATTTTGGGATCCTATAGTGGGTTTGTGGTCCGGTATTTGCACCCAGGGGTCCCGGGGGGTCACACGGTGGCTGTGGTGGCCCTTAGGAGGGCGAAAGGAAAGAGTGTTCGGTTGTGGGTGAAACATCTCCGGTGAGGGACGCTCCGTGGGAGAGGCTGGCGGTGCCGGGCTGAGTTTTCCAGGCTGGATGGGGTTGAGGGACCTGAAAGAGGCTGCGGTGTCCTGGAGCTGCAGGCAGCAGGGGAAGGGCAGAACCCCGTGGCAAATCCTCTCCAAAGGAAGAGGCGGGGGTGATCAAGAGAAGGAGGCTCCAGGCTGGGATTGATCCGTGGATGAAGTTCCCCACAAGAGAAGGAGCTGCTCCAGGCTGGGATTGATCCATGGATGAAGTTCCCCACAAGAGAAGGAGCGGCTCCAGGCTGGGATTGATCCGTGGATGAAGTTCCCCACAAGAGAAGGAGCTGCTCCAGGCTGGGATTGATCCGTGGATGAAGTTCCCCACAAGAGAAGGAGGCTCCAGGCTGGGATTGATCCGTGGATGAAGTTCCCCCCGTGGCATTGTGCTGCTGTCACACTGCCAGCATGCAGAGGAGGAATGTGCAGCCCTGCCCCTGAGCTGGGGTGAATTCTGTGCTGCTGTACAGCTGGATGGACTCGGGGTTAAAGCACACACTCCGGCTGGCAGCCGGATCTCCACAAGCTCATTAGCAGCTCTGTGCAAGCTGCACTCACCCTGTGTAATCCTGACAGCTTTGGGGAAGGATTCTGCAGGGAGATCAGACAGGAATGTTGCAGGAGACGAGGATAATTAAGGCTGGGGACGCAGCAGAGGCACTCCTGACTTTCCACATGGGAACAGAAGGGAATCTCCATGTGCTGCTGGAGGCTCCCTCCTGTGCAAACAGCTCTGGTCATTCCCTGATTCCCTCCTTTCCCCTGCACTGCTTGATCTCTTGGAGTTACTGCAGGACAAGACATGGAACAGCTGAAAAGGGGATTACAGAGACTGGAGCAGCAGAGGAGTTCCTGTCAGCTCTGTGTTCTTAGGGAATGCCACCCTGGGACAGTGGAAGGGGTAGAACTGGATGAGCTTTAAGGTCCTTCCAACCCAAAGCAGTCTGGAATTCTTTAATTAACGATTTTGTGCTAATTACTCACAGCAGCACTGGCACAAAGTGCCCCTCATCCCACCTCACCTCCTTCAGAGGATTTTGCTGGTTTTGGGGCATTGGGAGGACTGAGTGCTACACACAGGGGACTGGATTAAAATAACATTTATTGATCCCCTGTAGTGAGGCCAGGGAGACAAAGGAAGGCCTTGGCTGGTGACTTCTGATTTAAAATTGCCCACAGCTCTAGAGGAGCCTCACTTCCCTTGGCATGGATAGGTGGCAACACTGATAGCCCTTAAACACCTTCTGTGCTCCATAAAAGAGATGAAAACGTTCAGTGTGTGAAGAGAACCCTGCAGAGGAGCAGGGAGAGCCTTGGCACAAAGAGTTTTGGCATTTGCTGAGCCCTGAGTAAACTTTGATCAGAGAGCAGCCAAACCCAGGCTGGTTTTTGTATACATTCCACACAAAATGGTTCTGGCAGCTCACTTTGGGGTTTTTCTCCTTGACAGTAACGATTCTGTGGGGTCACTGATTTATTTGAGAGCAGCACTGAAGCCAATTAAACAATACCTGGTGATGGAGCTATTTTTTATCTTAAAAAATCAGGATATTTTTGGGAGTGAGCACAACTTCCTGCCTGCTTTCCTGTGCTGCTGCTAAAGATGATGGGTGTGCTTTTTATCTTTTTATCTCTGTACAAACAGCCCCAAATTCCAAATCCAGGGCAGTCTGTCAAGGAAGGAGTGGAGCTCCACCTCTTTCAGCTCTTTGTGGTTTGCCACAGTCATAAAAACAGGAGTTTGAAGTGCTCAGTGCTTGTCTGGGGTTGCACTTGGCTCCTGGAGCATGGGGTTACCTCTGCACAGCCCCTGAGCTGCACTTTTTGCAGCTTTTGGGTTCGTTCAGTGAAAATTGGGCCAATAAAACTTCAAAAATGAACAGCTTGAGTGTAGAGGATCTGTGAGCAGAAGGCTGGTGCTGAACAAGGACAGCTCAGAGCAGCTGCTGGCAGCAAGTGAATGTTGTCATTGTGCAGCTCAGAAACTCAGCTCCAAAATTGGAGACAACTTGTTCTACAAGAACACCAAGGAATCAGGTTTTATCAGAATATTCTGACTTTGGATCATTTTCTTCAAAAATCTGCTTTAAAAATAGAGGAGAGGTCCAGAAGGAAGGGGGGTGGGAGAGGGAAATAAAACCATTTTATTCTCTTCCCACTTCACAGTTAATCAGATTGGGAATTTTTTTTTCTGTTTCATTGGGATATCTGAGAGTTCAGCAAGAGGAACAAAGAGGTGAAATGGCTCCAAATTCTCATGGACTTTGGCCCAGTTTTAGGGGACACAAAGTCATTGTCACAGCTGCTCCTGGGATTTGTTTGGTGTGCAGTATAAAATGGACACACCCAGAGTCAGAACCTGCAATTTGGGTTTCAGGCTCTGACAAGGATGTTTGAAATGTAAATAGAAAATATTTGTTAAACACCAAAAGGAAGGGGAGTGGGTGTGTTTCCCTGACATCTTTCCTGGTTTTTAAAGGAGAAATCTAAACCCACTTTTATGTCCTTGTTGGCTTTAAAAGCTTTAAGGAATGGGGGAAAAAAAGCTTCAAAAAGCTTCCAAAGCTGGAATCCTGCCTTTGCCACCCATTAAACAGGTAAAGGTTTGCCAGGCTGGGATTTCCTTGGAGCTGAGGGAGGGGATGGGTGCCAGAGCTGGGGAGGAGGTGACAAGGCACTGAGGGGGACACACGAGGTGACAAGGGATGACAAGGCTCAGAGGGGGATGACAAAGCTCAGAGGGGACAGATGAGGGATTGGTGGCTCTGAGAGGGGACACACAAGGTGACGAGGCTTGGTGACAAGGGGTGATGAGGCTCTGACAGAGGATATGTGAGGGATTGGTGGCTCTGAGAGGGACACACAAGGTGACAAGGCTCAGGGAGGGGTGATGAGGCTCTGAAAGGGGACACATGAGGGATTGGTGGCTTTGAGGGGGATGACAAAGCTCAGAGGAGACACGAATTGGTGGCTCTGGGGGACACATGAAGTGACAGGGCATGGTGACAATGGATGACAAGGCTCTGCTGGGGGACACAAGGTGGTTGATGGTTCTGAGGGGGATGACAAAGCTCAGAGGGGACACACGAGGGATTGGTGGCTCTGAGAGGGGACACATAAGGTGTCAAGGCTCAGAGAGGGGTGACAAGGGGTGATAAGGCTCAGAGGTGACACATGAGGGATTGGTGGCTTTGAGGGAGATGACAAAGCTCAGAGGGGACACAGGAGGGATTGGTGACTCTTGGAGACACATTAGGTGACAGGGCTTGGTGACAAGGGGTGATGAGGCTCTGAAAGAGGACACATGAGGGATTGGTGGCTCTGAAGGGGATGACAAAGCTCAGAGAGGACACACAGGGTGATGGCTCTGAGGGGACACCCAAGGTGACAATGGCTCCAGCTCTGTGGCATCAGCAGCTCCGGAGCTCCCAGGATCTCTGGGAGCCAGGACACCCCAGCAAATCTCTCCAGATCTCCCACAGATTTGGGGGAGCTCCCAGGATTCCCTTCAGCAATAAATGAGTCCCCTCATGTATAAATGTATATATTATATATGGATTTCTATATGTGTATCTTCAGCACAACCCTGTTTGCCTTGAGCAAGTCAGGGCGGTTTAAAACACGCCGTGGGACACAAGCAGGAATTTTCTTGCTTGCGTTAGAGAAGAAGCCAATTAACAGCATGTTAATTAGCTGTGGGCTCTCTGCTCCAATGCACTTGAAAATTTAAACAAGTAGGAGGCTGCGTTTGCAGTGGCAAAGCGCTTCAAGAGGCTCCTGGCGACGAGAAAATTTACTGGAGAGATGCAAAAAACAAAACCCGAGGGGCTTTGAGGATGAACGTGCGGGAAAACAGGAGAAGGCTGCGGGGATTTTCCTATGGGGCAGGAAAAAGTGGAACTTCCCATACCGGGAGTCGAACCCGGGCCGCCTGGGTGAAAACCAGGAATCCTAACCGCTAGACCATATGGGAGGCGCTGAGACATACTGCACCCGCACGGCCCAAAGCGCTACTGCCCGCCCCGCTGATGGCCGGAGTGACTCTGTTGTTGTATAGGAAGCACCGGGAAGCAGCGGGATTTACCGGGAATCACCGGGAGCCCCCCAATAAACGCCCCCGGCCTTGCCAGAAAGGCTGTGCCCTCACCCGACATGGCGGCCGGGGCTTCGGCCGTCCCGCGCGCCCGCGTCACGTGAGCCGGGGGCGGGCGGGGCGCGCGCGCACGTGACCGGCGGCGGCCGCCGAGCGCTGGGTCCCGTGAGCGCGGGGGGCGGGACGGGGGCGCCGCCACAGGCCCGGGACAGGCCCGGCCACCGCCCCGGCCCCGCCAGCCGGGCACTGCCACCGCCCCCCGCCCGCCCCGAGCCGCCCGGCCTCACACCCACAGCGTCCCCGAGCCGCCCCGAGCCACCGGGCTCGCACCGGCAGCGCCCCCCGAGCCGCCGGAACTACCGGGGTTCCCCTGGCATCGCCCCCCACGCCGGCCCCGAGCCGCCCCGAGCCGCCGGAGGTAGCGGGGAGCGGCCCGGTCTGGGGGGCGCGGGCCCAGCGGGGCCGGGGGCGGCTGCGGGGAATCCCGGGGGAATCCGGGGATGGAGCTGCGGGACATCCCGGGGGGAACCCCCCGGATGGGGCTGCGGGACATCCCGGGGGAATGGAAGGCCATCCCGGGGGATGGGGCTGCGGGACATCCCAGGGGAATCCCGGGGATGGGGCTGCGGGACATCTCGGGGAAATCCTGGGGGAATCCGGGGATGGGGCTGCGGGACATCCCGGGGGAATTCGAGATGGGGCTGCAGAACATCCTGGAGGAATGGAAGGCATCCAGAGCAAAGGGGCAGTGGGACATCCCGGGGAAGGGGCTGTAAAGGGACTCCCGGCCCGGCGGCAGCTGGAGTTCCCCATGGCCCGGAGCAAGGGAAGGGGAGCTGGGGCTGTGTCAGCACTTCCCCAGTACCGGGGACGGAATTGGGACTGGGATTAGGATTAGGATTGGGATTGGAGCCTGGGTGTATGAAAAGCAGCGATCCAAGGAGGGCTTCTCTCGGCAGGTGTGTGATGCCAAGCACAGCCATGAAGAAAAAGGTAAGGACAGGAGGAAGATCCTGTGTTTTCCTTCCCCTTCCCATCCATGAGCACCGTCTGTTGTATCCATGGTCCCTCGGAAGCCTCTGGGGGTCAGCGCTGCATTCTCTGCTGGAAGTGCCAGGCGTTAAAACCGGGTTTAATCCTGGCCTGGGCGTGGGCTGGCTTCGTGCAGAGCCCTCCCCAGCAGTTGCTGTTCCCCGGGCGCTGCTGGGGCTGTTGCAAAACCCAGCTCAGGGAGGAGGATCTGCTCGAGCCTGTCCCTAGGGCACCCTCCTGTCCCTGAAGCCCCCAGTTCCCACAGGGCTTCCAGGAGGATGACATTTAACACGTGGGGGAGGAACAGCGGCTCTGGGAATGGCAGGGGTGGGTGGATCCCAGCAGGAGCACATCCAGAGCTCTTAAAGGAACATCTGGCAGCTTTTCTGTGCTGAGGTGGGATTGGGTTCCCTGCCTGGCTCACTGTGTTGCTCTCTGACCCCTTTGCAAGGCCTCTGCAGCCCAGACTTTGGGAATTGGGGCTGGTTTGGGCCGTGCCTCAGAGCGGCATCGAGTTTCTGCTTGGGATTTTGTGCTGGTGCTGTGAAATAAGAGCTTGGCTGTTCTCTGGGATCAGCTCAGGGGACAGGACAGCACAGGGCAGCATCCTGGGGTGGCCTCCCCTGTCCTCCTGCATGTGGAACAGCCAGGAACACTCCTTGTTGCCAGATCCTGGAGCCTGTGGGCAGCTTCCCTCTGGCCAGGGTACTCCCAGCCTGGAGCTGCTGTAGGAATGACCTGAGCACTCAGGATTGGGGAATTGTGCCTTGCTTTTATCCCGAGGCTGTGGCAGCTCCTGCTGTGCCAGGGTGAGGGTGGGAGGGAGCTGGGCTCTTCTCCTGAAATCCCTCCTGGATGGGAGACTTGCAGGGCTGCTGCCAAAAGTTGGATTTGGCTCCGTAACTGGAACTTGTTGAACAGCTGGGTTTTGTGAGCAAGGCTGTGTTGGCTGCTGCCGAGGGGTTTGTTTTGTTTAATTTTTATTTTTAGATCACAATGTAAAGCCTTGCCTGGTGTGACTGTCGCTGGTGTGACTGTCTCCCTTCATCCCCACCCCCAGCATTCCCTATTTTTTGGCTGCCTCTCCTTTCCCCTGAGGTCTGCAGGGATGGGACATCATGGAGCCAAGAGTCTCCCCTGCTCTGGGGACCCTGACCTGGGCTGTCTCATCTGCTTTTCCCTTTTTTTTTTTGGTCTTCTGGCACCTGAAACTGGGAATGTCCCTGGTATTTGGGGTAAAGAAAACCAGTTGTGTTGTAGGAAGAGCAGTACTAGAAGATCTTTAAGGTCCCTCCCAACCCTGTCTGGTTAGGACAGAGTGTTTGGGGTGGAAAACCAGGGGGTGAGGGATTGTTTCTGGTCTGGAGGGGTTGAGAGAAAGCTGTTCCTCATCTTTAAAGTCCTTTGGTGCCACCAAAGCCATCAGGTGGGAGAGGCTGGGAGTTTCCTGAGTCCTTTCCGTGTTTTTTGAGAAAAGTGTTGGATCTGACCATGGCCCAGTGTCCAAGGACAACAGGGCTGGGATGAGCAGGGACAACAGGGCTGGTATGAGCAGGGACAGCCAGGTTTGGGATGTCCAAGGACAGCAGGTTTGGGATCACCAAGGACAGCAGGTTTGGGATGTCCAAGGACAGCGGGTTTGGGATGTCCAAGGACAGCCAGGTTTGGGATCACCAAGGACAGCAGGTTTGGGATCACCAAGGACAGCAGGGCTGGGATCACCAAGGACAGCAGGTTTGGGATCACCAAGGACAGCAGGGCTGGGATGTCTGTCCTGCTCCCCACATGTTCCTCTGTCCTGGTGCATTCCCATCTGGAACGTGCCACTCCTGTGTTCAGTGGCTTTGGCAGTAAGGTGGCAGCTCCAGGAGCTGGGAAGGGCTCAGTGCTCTGTGGGAACTCATTTTCCTGCTTTCCCTCTCTGCAGGTGCTGCTGATGGGTAAAAGTGGCTCTGGGAAGACCAGCATGAGATCCATTATCTTTGCCAACTACATTGCCCGGGACACGCGGCGCCTGGGGGCCACCAGTAAGGAATTCCCGGCCCAATTCCCAGATCCGGGGCTCCAACCCCCTCATTAGAGGGGCGGGGCCGTTCCCTGCAGCCATCCCTGGGTCGGGTGTGTCCCTGCAGGTCCTCCCGGCTGCCACACCCTGCTGGGAGCTGCGGGATCAGCCGGGGACAGGCAGGAAGTGGAGGGAAGGGAAGGGCAGCACTGGGATTGGCTTTGCTGCTTTATTGTTCAGCTTTTATCCTCCCTTTTTTGGGGATCAGGAAGCAGCCTTTGGTGCAGCTACACCTGTCAGAGTCTCCTCAGTGCTGGTGGAACATTCCTGCTGTATCCAGGCATCCTGCAATGCCCCTGTGGTTTTGGCAGGATGATGCACTGGGTTTAATGAATGCTTTTCCTTTTTCCCTTTCCAAAGCCTTTGTTGGGAAAGTGCAAGAAGTGATTGCTCTGGAAGAAGGGGATGAGTTGTTGGGATCTGGTACTTCCCACTGGGAAGGATTTAATGTCAGAGATTGGTGTAATTTTCCTCTTTGCCATAAATCCTGAAGTTTACATTCCCTGTGCTCCTGGTTTATTTGTAAGGATGGCTTCAAGCCCTGCAGAGTCATTCCTACAATATCCCAGGGATCAGGAATGTGTGATTGAAGGGGGGCACTTGCTGCACTTCTCAGGAGAGCAGTGGGCAGGGAGGCCTGAATTCCTCTGGGAAATGGTGTTTTGGTGGGATTTTACAAACTGGGGCTGCTTTGTGAGGAATGCCCATCCCTGGAAGTGCCCAAGGCCAGGCTGGACGAGGCTTGGAGCAACTGGGATGGTGAAAGTTGGCAGGGGCTGAAATGAGGGCTTTAATCCTTTCCAGCCCAAGCCATTCCATGATTTTGTGCTGATTTCCATGATTTTTGGCTCTGCCCTGGGTGTGTGGTGCAGGCAGTGAACTCCTGCTGTCTCTTTGCAGTTGATGTGGAGCATTCCCACGTTAGATTCCTGGGAAACCTGGTGTTGAACCTGTGGGACTGTGGAGGGTAGGTACTGATTATTCCTGGCCTTTCCCAGCCTTTGGGGGAGGCTGTGGGGAATCAGGGCTGGAGCAGAGTGGATTCTCCTCCTGATGTTGAGGGAATGCCCCTTCTGCTGTCCTGAGGTGCTGGAATTGCTCATCTCCAGCTCAGTCCAGGTGGGATTTGTGCAGGGGCCATGCTGGAGGCTGATCCTGTGGCTCCTGGAAGCTTTTTCAAGGAATGCTGTCCCCTCCTCAGAGCTCCTTCATCTCAGCCATGCTCAGCCAGAGTTAAAGGAGATTTAAGTCCTGGGATTTAAGGCTGAACTCGTGCTTTGGGTCATGGTTCACCTGTTCCTGCTGCTGTGGGTGTCACGAGCAGCTCCTTAAAGCCAGAGGCAGCAGGACATGAGGGAATATTCAGCTTCCTGTGGGTCTGGGGGAGCTGATGCTCTCCAGCTTTCCTTGGGAACACTCAGGGCACACAGCTCCAGCTGCAATTCCAAATCCCAAACATTTTTTGGGGGAATTTTTGGGGGATTTTTTTTCCAAATCCTTCTGCTGGCAGGAGGAGTTTCCCACAAACCCCTGGTGCCAGGCAGGAGCTGCTCTAAAGGGAATCTCCTGCTCTGCCCCCTCAGCCAGGACACCTTCATGGAGAACTACTTCACCAGCCAGAGGGACAACATCTTCCGCAACGTGGAGGTGCTGATCTACGTGTTTGATGTGGAGAGCAGGGAGCTGGAGAAGGACATGCACTACTACCAGTCCTGCCTGGAGGCCATTCTGCAGAACTCCCCTGATGCCAAGATCTTCTGCCTGGTGCACAAGATGGACTTGGTGCAGGAAGACCAGCGGGATCTGGTGAGGAGCTGGTGCTTGCCATGGAAGTGCATCCCTTGTGCCATGTGGGTCACACCTCAGGGCTGTTCCTTGAAGGCTTTGTCTTTTTTTTTATTATTTCCTGCCTTTTTAAAAAGTGTGTCATCCTAAAATCCAGTGGAGAACAGCAGTGGTGATATTTAGGGACAAAAAAAAGCCTTTCCAGAGCTCCCAGCACACCTTGGCTCCCTCCAATCCAATTTTGGGATTCTGCAGCAAGGCACCCCAGCCCTGCTGCTCCCTGGGAGGGTTCCTGGCCAGTCCCAGAGATCCATGTGAAACTCATCCCACAAATCCATACAGCAGCCACAGCAGGAACATTTCAACTCAATCCCTAAACTCTCTTTGTTCCCCAGATTTTTAAGGAGCGTGAGGAAGACTTGAAGCGCCTTTCCAGGCCCTTGGAATGTGTTTGTTTTAGAACTTCCATCTGGGATGAGACACTTTACAAGGTTGGTGCAGCTTCCTCTCCACGTCTGCCTTCCCACTTGGAGCAAGAGCAGGAGGAGGATCCCTGCAGCTGCTTCTGCAGGGTGTCAGTTAAATCCATATTAATCCTGAGTTTAATTAATTAATTTTACAAAGTGTGGTAAATACCAGGAATTTGGCAGACAGGCATCCCAGATATCTCCCTGGCTCTCAGGAAGGGTGAGATTGGACACTGCCCCACAGCTGGGTCAGCAGCTGGGCAGGGAGGGGAGGCTGAGCTTGGAAAATCCTTGTGTGGATGAGCACAGATGTTGATCCCAGCACCCCCAGTCCCTGCTGGGCTTGTTCTGGCCCTTTGGGACAAGGTGGAACTTTGTTTGGATCAGGGATGAGCTGCCAAGTGTCCATCTGCTTGCTCAGGATTAAAATTCTCTGGAAACTCGAGTGGGAGAAGGAGACAGCAGCATTCCCAAGTTAAGCCAGGGGTGATTGAAGTCTCCTCAGCTGCACTGTAGTTTCTCTGCCAGGGAAGGATCTCCTCAGGTCTGGGCTCCCTCTGTGACCTGGGCATGGAGGGGGAGAAGCTTCTCAGCCTTGCCCAGGCTGTCAGCACCCAGAAGTGCCAAAAATCCTTCTGGGAGCAGATTTCTCACGGGAGGCTGAGGGGGAGAGGAGCTGATGGGACCTTTGTGTGTCCCCATGTCCAGGCCTGGTCCAGCATTGTCTATCAGCTGATCCCCAACGTGCAGCAGCTGGAGATGAACCTGAGGAACTTTGCTCAGATCATCGAGGCAGATGAGGTGCTGCTCTTTGAGAGAGCCACATTCCTGGTAAGTTCCTGGGATGGATTCCCTGGATGGAGCCTCCCTTTCCCTCCCCCTCTGCTCTGAGAGAGAGCTGGGGGTGCTCACCTGGAGAGGAGAAGCTCCAGGGAGAGCTCAGAGCCTAAAGGAGAGCTGGAGAGACAAGGGATGGAAGGACAGGACACAGGGAATGGTTCCCACTGCTAGAGAGCAGGGATGGGTGGGATTTTGGGCAGGAATTCCTGGCTGTGGGGTGGGGAGGGGCTGGGATGGAATTCTCTGGGAATGGGTGGAATTCTCTGGCAGTGTCCAAGGCCAGGCTGGACAGGGATTGGAGCAGCCTGGGACAGTGGGAGGTGTCAGGTTGGAACTGGATGAGCTTTGAGGTCCATTGGGGTCCACAGGACCATTCCAAATTCCCCCTGCAGCAGCTGAGCTGAGGTTTGGTTGGGATTTCCTCTTGCACGCTCTGGGAGTGTTTCATGTCCCTGTTGTGGTGACACTTCTCTGAGAATCCCTCTCTGCACAGGGCAGGAACCTTTTGTAGCTTCAGAACCAAACCTTTTCACTTCCTTCTGCTGGGGCACATGAGCTGGACCTGATTGCTTTGGAGTTTTCATGTTGTGCAAATGCAGAGCATGGCTGGAGGATCAGCTATGGGATTGTGATGCTTTTCCAGCTCCTTGTTCTGGATAAAACCAGCTTGGTGCTTGTCCCTATTCCTCATTGCTGGGCTGGGCTCTTCACACTTTGCACCAAACTCTTGCTGAACTGGAGGAAATATTTGAGGTTTTTTGGAGTGTTTTCCTTGCTGGTGATTTGGAAAGGATGGAGGGAATTTGGGAAAGGAGCTGTGACTTTTTGTCCTCCTTAAACTATCAGAAACAAACACTCACCATGCCTGGCAAGTTCTGCTTTTTGACCTTTTGGAGATAATAAAAAGTTCCACCTTGGGGTGTGTGACAGTGTGATTGTTACAAGGACATTTTTAACTGAAAGAAATTATCTTTTAACTCCTCCTTTTTTTCATATATTTAAACATTCCTAGGACTCTCTTCTCTTCAAGGGAAATCTTCCTCTGAAAATCTCTTAGGGACATACTACTTTGAAAAACCTTATTCTGAAATTGTGTTTAAATTGTAGTGAAAAAACCTCATTTGGGAAGTTTAGGAAGGAATTTGAACACTGGGAATTGCAAGTCTTGAATGTGGCTAAAGCTGTGCTTGTGGGAGTAATTGGGCAGGTTTAAAAGTGATGGTTAAGGGAAAAAAAGAGGAAAAGAACTCTAAAAAAACTGTTAAATGGAGGGAAAATCTATCACAGCACTTAGCCCATTCCTGAGCTGATGGACACATTTTTTTCTTCTGTTTACACCTATTTTTGGATCAAGGTGGAGAGGTGGAGAGATTTTTTCCCTCTCTTTACCTATTTTTGGATCAAGGTGGAGAGATTTTTTTCCTCTGTTTACACCTATTTTTGGATCAGGATGGACACATTTTTTTCCTCTGTTTCCACCCATTTTTGGATCAAGATTTAAATTGCTGCTGAGGTGAAGCCCTCAGGGCACAGTGGTGTCACCTGGCAGATCTGTGTGCTGATCCTGTCACAAAAGCCCCACAAGAATTGCTGTGAACACTTCCCAAGATCCAGTCAGGCAGAGGGAATCCCTGCCCTGCTCCCCAGCCTTTCCCAGGATTGCTGTGGAATTATTGCTGTGGAATCCCTGACTGGCTGTGTCCCTTCTCCAGGTGATTTCCCACTATCAGTGCAAGGAGCAGAGGGATGTGCACAGGTTTGAGAAGATCAGCAACATCATCAAACAGTTCAAGCTGAGCTGCAGGTGAGCTGCTCCCATCAGGGAATTTCCACAGAATCCCAGTTTGGCTCCTCAGCAGCTGGAATGCCAGGGTGGAGTATTGCAGGAACACAAATCATTAAATGTTAATTTAACACCTCATGGTGGGAGAGGTTTGGTGCTGTTTTATTCGAATTCCAGGGCTGAACTGATCAAAAGTGTTTTTCTTGCAAAGCTGGAGAGCTCTGCTCCAGCCCAGGCCCTCAGGGCTGGCTGGGGAGGACAGACACAGTTTATCCCTGTTTTCAGTGGGAAAGTGGGAAGCTTGGCTTTGCACAGCCCTGCACAGTCAGGTTCATCCTGAGGCTGTGTAGGATGGGGAGGTTTCTGGGGGGGTTACAGATGTTCTGATGTCTCCAGCTATTCCCATTTTATGCTTATTTGTGCTGCTCATCCAGGGTGGCCAGCTGGGAATGGCTGGGCTGGTATCCATGGGGGGCAGGCCTGCTCAGGGGGGTTGTGTCTGGAATTTCCTTCATTCAGTGCACAATCAGCTGATATTGTTCTCATTTGGCCCAAAACTGAGGAATTTTGCCTTTAAAACCAAGGCCAGCCAAAGCCCTGCTGTAACCACACCTTGCCAAGTGGGAATTCCAGCTCCTCCTCCTTCCCAACAGATCAGATCAGGGATTTTAGCCATGTGGGCACAAGTTCTTCATTCACTCTTTTTTTTTTTCCCCTTTATTTTCTTGTTTTCCAGTAAGCTGGCAGCTTCTTTCCAGAGCATGGAGGTCAGGAACTCCAACTTTGCTGCTTTCATTGACATCTTCACATCCAACACCTACGTGATGGTGGTCATGTCAGACCCCTCCATACGTAAGTCAGAGCCAAAAGAAACCTTGGGCCAAAGAAAACCCTCAGAAAAACCTCAAAAAAGGTGAAATCATCCGGTTTAAACCGTGTTTCTCTTGGAAAATGAGCTTTAAATTACAGAACTGCTGAAGAGAGGGATTGAGGGTGAGCAGGACCCTGCAGAGAGGGGGGCACAGGGAGCCACCAAACCTGAGCAGGTCGTGCCTAAAACCTATTTTGGGCAGCTGAGAGCTGGCAGCCTTGGTGATTTTTGGGGAGGAAGCAGAGCTGGCTCATTTTGGGTGTTGCTCTGGCTGCCTGGGCTGTCTGGGGTGGACAGGCTCTAATTTTAGCAGCATCTATTTATCCCAAGGAGGAGCTGCAGCAGTGCCAGCCCACAGCCCCTGGGAGCAGATCCCTGTTTACAGAGCTCTTGGAATTCCTGCTGGGAGCTCAGGGACACTGCCCAGGGCTCCTCAGGCCTGCTGCTGTGGTTTCCCTGCCCTCCTCACTTGGGGAGTTAGGGACAGTGTGGGAGTGAGGCACCAGCTGGGCATTGCTGGGTTGGGGAGCAGCTCTGGGATGAGCAGCTCTCCCTGGGAGAGGCTTTTCCTCATGTTTTTCTGGGACCAGCAACAGCCCTGACCATCCCATATTAAATTTTGCTCTGACCATTCCATGCTGAATTTTGCCCAGACCTTCCCATGCTTAATTTTTACCCATCCCAGATCAAATTTTGCCCAGACCATCCCCCGTTAAATTCCACCCAGCCCATCCCACCTTAAACCTCGCCCAGCCCATCCCAGTGTGGATTTTGCCTGGCTGGGGAGCAGAGCAGTTGAAGCAGGCAGCCCTGAGGACGTGGTGACTCTCACCCTTTTGAATTTGTTTTTATCTCCCCTGTCCCTTTTCCGTCACAGCTTCCGCGGCCACGCTGATCAACATCCGGAACGCCAGGAAACACTTTGAGAAGCTGGAGAGGGTGGATGGACCAAAGCACAGCCTGCTCATGCGCTGATCCCAGGCACTGGGGCTTTGGGGGGAGAAAAAACACAACGGGACTACTTCTTTTTAGGAGAATCTAACACTGTCCATGTCTTTGTTGGGCTTTGAAATGAGTGTGCTGCTTGTTTTTTCTCCTTGTCACGTTGGACACTAGAGCTGGAGGTTGGCTGAGGACTTTCCTGGAATTCCTGAGGTGGGGAAGGAGGCAGGACACAGGTGATGTGCCCTCAGGGGTGTGGCAGAGCCCTCGTGGATGTGTGGCTGCCAGGTGATGGGATATTTACGGTTTCCTTGGATGGCTGCAAGAATAAGTTTATAAATTTCTCCTCGTCTTCGGTCATGGAAATAAAATTTTTGCTACCAGGGATTTCAGATGTGAGAGCTTTGCAAAGTGGGTTTGTTTTCTCCAAATCCCGAGGCAGCTTTGGGAAGCAGAGCTGTAGGAGCTCCATTCGTGGTTTTGGGGGGATTTGGCTGCAAGCCATTCCAGAGTTTCACTGGGAATCGTTTGGCAGCATCTCTGTCCTTTTTCTCTCTCTTGCTGCATCAAATTACTGTGTAAAAAAGGGTGCGGTGCCTCCGTGCCTGGCTCTGCCCTGTATCCCTGCCCACACGCCCGCTGGGAGGGCAGAAATCCATGGGGCGAGTCCGAGGAGTGGGAAGGAGGAGCTAAAAGGGCTGGAGAAGCTGGGGGGCTCCGCACAAGAGCTGCCAGCCCTGCTCCATCCTCCTGGAATTCCACAGCCGCGTCTCGCACCGCCCACCCGGCAGCTGCCGAGCCTCGGGCTGGGGGAGTTCCCATGGGAATCATCCCCGCGAGAGAGGAGCTGCTCCCAGGGGAGCCTCTGGAAAGCTGGGAATGGGCTGAGGTTGAGTTTGTTTGCCGGGATTCAGGTGTGGAATACCTGGAGTGGGAATCGTGGAATGAGCCCTGACACAACCACAGTTCCCCCATGGCTGGGAGCAGATCCTGCTGGGAATGTCACAGCTTCCCACATTCCAACCCTGCCCTCGGAGCAAGAGGATGAGGCGGGTGCTGAAGCCTCTGGAATATCCCATCCCACTGGGAAGGGCTTCAGGAGATTGGGGCACCTGCTGGGAGCTGTAGTGTGGAGCAGAAGGAGGGGCAGTGGGAATGCTGCCTCATTGCCATGGTGACATGGCATTGACATGGCATGGTTTCCTCAGGGATTCCACCTGGGAGTGGTGTGATGGCAAAGGGGGAATGAGGAGTGGGGAGTGGGTGACAAAGTGAGGGACAAGTGGCTGGAGCTGTCAGGAGCCAAATCCTGGCTGGGCTGGAGCCTCCTTGGCAGTGACCCAGTGGGGCTTGGGGTAAAGTTCTGCTGTTCTGCTTCAAGTCCTTTTTCCTGAAGAGGATTTGGGAATCAGCCTGGTCCTTTAGCTGTGCTCATGGAGTGCCAGCTGTGACAAACACGGGTGGCTGTGTCAGAGCACCTGCCCTGCCTGCTCCGAGGGCACTGAGCTGTGTCCCTTGTCCCTTCCCACAGCAGTACCAGGCCTTTCTGGGAGCCTGGGCTTGGGGGCTGCTCTGCCTCCTTCCATTCCAAGCAGGGAGGTTTGGGAGATCAGGCCCAGCACCCTCATCCCACCCTCTGGAAAACTCTTCCCACTTTCTCTTTCCCTCAGAGAGAAAAAAAAAAGATGCCTGCTCCAGATGTGTCTCACACAAACATCATCCCAAACCTGGATCCAACCTTTTCTTTCAGCACTTGACCTTGGAATGAGGACAAACTTGCTGCCATGTGTCACTGAGATCCTGAATAAATCCCCCCTTGGCCCACTTCCTTTCCCTGGGAGCTGCTGTGGGGCCCTGGGGCAGGCTGTGCTCCCTGGGCTTGTCTTGGACCTACTTCCAGGTTTTTGACCATTTTTCTTTCTTGCCTTGGAGCATGGATAGCTCCAGTGGGCTCAGACCCAGGCTGTTTCCCCCAGTATAAGCTGTGTAGGGTCAAGAATTCCTGAGGGTCTCCCTGGGGATGTTTCCATTTGTTTTCCTCTTCTGTGGCACAGAATTGTCCCCTGGAGTTGCTGGAGGGGGTGGACACGGGGCTATGGTGGGCACACGCTGCTCTCCAGCTGGGACCAGCTCCTCCAACACATCCAGGGGGTCACAGGTTCCCCAAAGTCACCCTGGGTTGCTCCCCAGGGGAGGTTGGCCCTCCCTAGGCCTATCCTGGTGCCTCCCTGGCTGTTTCCTGAGGAGGGGAAGGTTTATTTTTTGCTAAAAAAGCAGGTTTGGTCCTGCTTGAGGTGTGGCAAAAGTGGAGACTCACCTCCTCGCCCTGGATGAGCACTGTGTGTGCCAAGGTCACCACCCTGGTGGCCATGACCTGCTCCTCGAGTCACCCCTGGCAGGGACATCGTGAGTAGGGGACATCTGGCTTTGTCCCCATTCCCAGGATTTCCCATCCCTGGGGATGAGCTGGGTCAGGGCTGGGGGTGTGGGTCCTGCACTGGGGGGTTATGGGGTGATTAAACCCAGCCTGGGCCTGCCCCTGGCAAACTCAGCACAGGGCGGGGACACCTCAGGGCTGGGGACACCCCGGGGCAGGGGACACCCCGGGGCAGGGGACACCCCGGGGAGCAGCCAGGTCCCCTTGGGACAAGAGGCTGGAAAACCAGCAGGGTCCAGGGAGTGGGGGGCAGCTCCAGCCCAGGCAGGGGCTCCCCGAGACCCCCAGCCCCCCCAGGAAGGGACCCCCAGAGCCCCCCGTGGCTGCAGCCCCTGGAGAGGCTCCCCCAGCTCTGCCACCCACGGGGACCCCAATATTTGGGGGCTTACCTGTGAGGTGAAGGGGCTCGGGAGGCAGAAATTTGGGGGGGGGGGTGCAGGCAGTGCCTCCCCCTCAGGGCACCCATGGGTGCTCGGGTTTGGGGGTGCTGCAAGCCTGTGGTGCAGGGGGAGCACAGGACCCCAAATGTGGGGGGTCTCTGCTCCCCCTCATCACTGCCTCACAACTTGCCCAGGCCTGAACCCTCCAGCAGCACCCCCAGTCCGATTTTGGGGTGCCTTCGGTGTGGGGGGGGTGGGAGCAAGTTGGGGTCCACCCCCCCTCCCCCAAATCCTGCGCGTTCCCATGGCAACGCCGGATGCGAGGGGAGCCGCCCATTGGCTGCCGATGATGTCACCTCAAGGGCGGGGCAGCACCCCCACCCCAAAAAAAGAGGGTGGGGGAGGGGAGCTCCGCCCCACGCGGCCCCTCCCCGCCCGTGGGGGCCCCACCCCGCCCCACCCGGCACCGCCCCGGGGGCAGCGGCGGCGGCGGCGGCCGGGGATGCGCTCGGAGGAGGCGCGGGGGACGGTGCGTGGGGCCGGGGGCGCGGTGGGAGCACGCGTGGGGGTCTGACGGGGCTGCAGGTGGGGGTGGGAGCGCGGGGGGAAAGAGGAGAGGGGAGAAGGGAGGGGAGGGATGGAGAGGGAGGGTCCCGCGGCCCCTCAGGCCACCCCTCCCCCCTCGCCCCCTCACGAGGGGGTCGCGCGTGGGGTGTCACCCCCCCCCGACCTCCCCTCACGCGCCGCGCGCTTCCGGCGAGGGCGCCCCCCCGCGGCTGGGAGGTCACACCGGGCGGCGGCCCCGCCCTTCCCTCCCCCCTCCCACGCCCTTTGCTCTTAAAGGGCCAGACCCCCTTTGAGCTCCAGGCCCCGCTCCCACCGTGTGCCCCCACCCGCTCCCGGGGATCCCCCCTCTGTATCCCGTCCGTGCCCCCCTCCCCCGCCGTATCCCCAGCGGCCGCTGGCGGAGGGTGGAGCGCGGAGGAAATTCCACGGGGGGGTGTGGCGGCGGCGGCGGGGTGTGACCCCCCCACGCCCACGGGTGGGGGACACGCTGCGGGGGGAGGGGGTGGGGACACACAAGGGACAAAGCGGGAGGGGGTGGGAGAGTTGGGGGGCCAGTGGAAAGCATTTTCCCACGCCCCCCACCCCCCACCCAAGGTCACCCGAAATCCCTCCTTAAGCTGTTTAGGGCTAAAAACGGGGGGCACTAATTCTTCCCGGGGTGTTGGGGACATGAAGTGTTGGGAACACTCCCAGATATGCAGGTTTGAGGAGGGGGACCCCCACTCTGCACGCCTGGTTGGATTTTGGGGTGCAACAGCCTGAGGACGGAGGAATCCAGTTCACCCATAAAAGTGGGGGATCAGCGATGGTGGAATCTGGGGGGCAATGAATCCCCCCCACCCACCCACTCAGCTGCCCCATCGCGCACCCCCTGCCCCAGCGGGGCTTTGGGGTGCAAGGGACCCCAAATTTGGGTAGGGCAGCGTCCCCCAGAGGAGGACAGCGTGTCCCTTTTGTGGCCCCCCATGAGTCTGTTTGTGGGGAGCCCCCGTGTGTGAGGGAGGGTCTGGAGGGACATTGAGGTCCCCAGTGCGGGGTGTCTGTCTGGGGGTGTCCCCTGGTGTATTTTTGGGGGGGGTCTGGCTGGAGGGAGTGCTTTGAGGATCTGGGGATGTGCTGGGGGGTCCCTGACTGAGCGTGGGGTGTCTCTCCTTGTTGGGGGGGTGTGTTTTGGGGGTCCCTGGGTTTTTTGGGGGGTATGGGGGTCCCTGTCTGAGAGTGGAGATGTTTTGGGGGTGCCGGTAGTTTGTGAGTGTGTGAGGGGGTGTTTTGGGGTCCTTGGCTGGTTATGGGGTGTTTGGTGGGGGTCCCTGGCTGAGTGTGTGTTTTGGGGGGGGTTCCCCCAATACGTGGGTTCTGGGGGGTGGTCTCTGTCTCTATTTGGGAGTGTTTTGGGGTGTAACGTGCGTTTGGAGGGGCCTCTGTGTGTTGGAGTGAATAGGTGGGTTCTGGGGAGGGGGGGATGTCTCTGCCTCTTTTTGGGGAGTGTTTGGGGGGGCTCCCGGCTGTATTTGGGGGGGAACCCATGGAGATAGGTGGGGGGCTGTGTCCGGGGGTTCCGTGGCTCTGTGCGTGTGTTGGCGGTGTCCTGTTTTATGGGTGAATTCGGGGCTCCGGGGGTGAGCGGGGGGTTCCGGGCCGGTGCCGGGGGCTCCGTGCCGGTATCGGAAGGGCTCGGTGCCGGTGCCGGGGGCTCGGTGCCGGTATCGGGAGGGTTAGGTGCTTGTACCCTGGGCTCGGTACCGAGGAGCCTGTGCCAGTACCGGGGGGATTCTGTGCCGGTGCCCTGGGCTCGGTGCCGGTATCGGGAGGGCTCGGTAGCTGTGCCCTGGGCTCGGTGCCGGTATCGGGAGGGCTCGGTGGCTGTGCCCTGGGCTCGGTGCCGGTGCCCTGGGCTCAGTGCCGGTATCGGGAGGGCTCGGTGCCGGTGCCCTGGGCTCAGTGCCGGTATCGGGAGGGCTCGGTGGCGGTGCCGGGGGTGCGCTGTAGCCGCCGCCCCTCCCGGGCGGGGCCGGGCCGTGTGCGCGGGGCGCGGCGCTGGGTGTGGCGGGGCGGGGCCGCCGCGCGAGGCCGGTGCGTGGGGGCTCCGCGGGCGGGGACGGTCCCTGCGTGGGCAGGTACGTGCGGGGGAGCCGGGGCCAGCGCCGGGGGGTCCCGGGGCAGCGCGGGGGGTGACGGGCAGCTCGTTTGGACTGGGGATCCCCCGTGCCCGGTGCCCCCACGCGTGCCCCGGGACCCAGCAGCGCGGGGCGCGGTGAGGTTGGGGGTCCCGCTTGTCCCTCGGTTGTGTCGCGGTCCCGCGGGGGCGCAGCGCTGACCGCGCCGCGGGTGGGGCCGTGCCCGGTGCCTCCCGCGGGGGCCGGGCCGGGCCCTTTAAGAAGCTCCACCCGCGGCCGAGCCCAGGTGGAGCCGCGGGGCCGTTCGCACCTCGGCCGGCGCGGCCCGGGAGATGGTGCCGCGGGCGGCGGGGGGGAGCTGCGGGCGCGGCGGACACGCGTGGCAACCCCGCGGGTCAGTGCGTGAGTGACCCCGGCCGGGGGGGGGGGGACGCGGGCTGGGGGGGTGGGTGCGGCCCCTTTAAGCAGTGGGGCGGGGCTGCCACCGCCCCGCGCGCGGGACACGCCCCCGCCGCGCCCCTCCCGCGGGGGGCGGGGCCAGCCCGGCACAAAGGCGCGGGTGGGGGGCGGGGCCTGCGGTTCCCGCCCTCGGCGCGCGCCGCGGCCGCCGTGAGGGGCCGGGCGGGTCCGTGAGGGACGGGCGGGCCCGGCCCCGCCTCAGGGCTTCGGGCGGGCCCTGCCATGCCCGGCACGGCGACCCCGGGCTGGCCCCACGCCCTGCCGGAGCCGCCCCGAGGCGCCGCCCCGGTCGGTTGGTTGGTGGGAGCCCGTTAAAAAAAAACCCTTGCGCCCCCGCCCCGTGCCTCAGTTTCCCTGGCTCCTGACGGACTGCGGGTCTCTTGCAGGGCAAGGGGAAGGCGACGCCCGCCATGAGCTCGTCGGCGCTGTTGGCTGAGGGCCCCCTCGACCCCCCGGTGCTGCTGGCCGACATCAAGACGGAGCCCCCCGAGGAGCTGCTGGCCAGCGACTGCAGCCAGCCCCAGGCCGAGCCCGTCGATCTCTCCCTCAATAAATCCAAGGTGGCTCCGGCCTCGGCCCCACCGCCACCGCCCCCCACCTCGGTCCAGTCTTCCCCCATGCTGGTGGCTCCCCCGCTTCCCGCTCCCAGCACCGTGTCCATCCCGCCCTCCGGTCTCAGCTCCACCTCGGCCATCCCGGCTGTCCTCTCACCCGGCTCCATCCTGGCCTCCACGCAGGGCAGCGGCGGGCAGCAGATCCTCCACGTCATCCACACCATCCCCTCCGTCAACCTGCCCAGCAAGATGGGCAACCTGCAGACCATCCCCGTGGTGGTGCAGTCCCTCCCCGTCGTCTACACCACGGTGCCCACGGACGGCGTCACCGCCATTACCGTGCCCCTCATCGGGGGGGACGGCAAGAACGCTGGGTCTGGTAAGGGAACCCTGCAGCCTGGGGGGTGGGGGGTGTCTGTCCTGCCTCGTGGAGGGGCACCCCTGAAGGGAATCTCATTTTTCACTGTGGAGTGTCCCTGCCACCACCGTGTGCCACTTTTGTTCAGAGCCCCTCAGCTGGCCCCCAGGCTGTGCCCCCCAGGGAACGTGGGGAGGGCAGGGACACACAGGGCATGGCACTGCCTGTCCTCCACCCATCCTGCTGCTGGCAGCCTGCCCTGCCCTTCCCACTGGCTGCCTGCTGCCAGCAGCTCTGGTTTCAGCTCAGCTGCTCCCTGTGCTCCCCACAATCCCCTTTCCCAGGACATTCCCAACTTCCCACCTTATCTGGGGTGGGGGGCCTGGGCAGCAGCAGGCAGCCAAAAGTGGTGGCCCCAAGTTGTTTCCTCCCTTTGGGGGTTCTCCATCTGCCCAGTTGGATTTGATTCTCTGGAGGTCTTGGAGCACTGCAGGAGCAGGGGCAAGGCTGGAGTGGGTGTTTCAGGGGGATCTCTCTGCTCTGTGCTCACCCCTCACCTCTCTGTGGCCCTAAAGCTTTCCTTTCCCGGACCCCTCCAGTGAAAATGGACCCTGGCTCCGTGTACCCCATGGACATGAACAGTGACAGCGAGGACAGCGCTTCCGAGAGTGGCCCAGCACCCTTCCAGGACCTCCAGAGAGAGTGAGTGAGCTCCTGCCTGTGCCTCCCCAGCCTTTATCCCCGTTTATTCCCCTGAGCCCCCCTAAGCTCTCTCTGCTCCCCCAGGCCAGCAGCGCGGGGGCCCAGAGCTGATTCCCCAGACCTGAAGAAGCGGCGCATCCACCAGTGCGACTTCGAGGGCTGCAATAAGGTCTACACCAAAAGCTCCCACCTCAAAGCCCACCGGAGGATACACACAGGTAGGGCTGGGATGGCCCTGGATCCCTGAGCAAGGGGGTGGGGGTGCTGAAATTCCCCATCTGGAGTTTCTCTGAGGTGTTTGGGGGGTCCCTGTGTCAGAGCTGACCCCTCGCTGCTCCCCTGGCGCAGGTGAGAAGCCCTACAAATGCACGTGGGAAGGCTGCACCTGGAAGTTCGCCCGCTCGGACGAGCTCACCCGGCACTTCCGCAAGCACACGGGCATCAAACCCTTCCGCTGCTCGGACTGCGACCGCAGCTTCTCCCGCTCCGACCACCTGGCCCTGCACCGCCGGCGGCACGTCATGATGTGAGCGGTGGGAGCCGCCTGCGCCTCCCTCCCTTCGCCCATCCGCACCCCTGCGGGGCGGGCACTGCGGGAGCGCCGGGGCCGAGCCGTGCCCGCTGCAGGAGCCGGGATGGGACGGCAAGCGATGGATTCTGGACTGCTGCCCCTTCTCTCTTGTCCCCAGCTGTTTTTATTCCTGGGTTTGTCCTCGCCTGGAGGCTCCTTGACTCCTCACCTGGAATTCACCAGCTGTGCAGCCTCCTGCACGTTGTTGCCTCTCTGTGCTCCCTGTCCCTGGGAGCTGCAGCAAGGACGGGGGCAGGGGGTGATGGGCCCCCCGTGGAGGAGCTGTTGGCAAATCCCTCTCCATCTCCAGACTGTCCCAGCAGGAGGAGGAACATCAGCTCTCAGTGTGTCCCTCAGCACGTGCTGGGCTTCGTGGGAAGTGCTGGGGACACGGAGAGCCAGGAGAAAAAGAGGAATCAAGAAAGGGGGAAACACAACCTGACAGTGACCCACCAACGAGACCATCACCACCACAAAAAGGGAAACTTTGTGGAACATGGAACTTTTATTTTATGGAATTCTACGAGGGGGTGGGACAGGGTGGGGGGGGAACGAGGGCCAGCAGCTCTCGGGTTTTTTTGGAAGACTCTGGGCCACTTGAACGTGTTTCTAAGTTAAACCAGCGGCTGTGGCCACACGCTTTGCTTTTTAATAATGGTTTTTGAGGAGTGTTTCTTCCATCCCTTCCCCCAGCCAGCCCCGCTGGTTGCTGGGAGAGTGTCAGGATTTGGGGTTGGATGCTCTGAGCTGGTGGGTGGTGGGAAGGGGACCATGACACCTCCCATGCTCGGGGCAGTCCCTGAGGGGGCTGCTTGGGAGGAGTTGCTTCCCAGACACCTCTGAGCTGGTGCTTTTGCCCTGGCTGTGTGGGGATGAGGGAACTGGAGCTTCCCAAACTCCTCTGAGCTGATGTTATTACCCTGGCTGTGTGGGGATGAGGGAGCTGGTGTGAGGATGGGCTGGGGGAGCACTTCAGGGAGCTGAAAACAACTCCCAGCTGCTTGGGAAAGTGCTTTTCCTCAGCTTCCCATCCAGCAGCCTGGGTGTGCCATGGGCAGAGCTTTTCCCTGGCCTGAGGTGGTCCCTGAGTTGGGCACACCTGAAATGCTGGGAGCTGGCCACAACCACCCTGCTGAGCTGCAGGCCTGGGGAGGAGGGGCTGGAAAGCTGCTGGGTGGGGAGTGTTTGTTCAGATCTATTCATGGCAAGAGGCACTGCAGAAACACCATGGGTTGGCCTGGTCAGGATGAGGATGTCACCTCCCAAAGGGGACAGGGACAAGGCAGAGGATGGAGCAAGGGGGTCCCAGTGCCCTGAGCTGCAAGAATGATCACCTTCCTGAATTTGTGCAGGATCTGCTGCTCCAGATGGATCCCTCCAACTCCCTGTGGGACCTGGGAACCTCTAAATGCCTGTAGGATTTAGGAACCTTCAAATCCCTGTGGGACCTGGTGGAATTCATCTGAGAATCCTCCAAGAGTTGCTGGTACCATCACAAAGCCTCTCTTGATGGTTTTGCACAGTCCTGGGAATCCTGGAGGTCCCAGCTGGCTGGAAACTGGGGACTGTTGTCCTGCTTGTCAGTCTCACTTCAGTGCCCAGTAAAATCATGGAAAAGGTAAAGGTTATTCTGGGAAGTGTTGAAAACACCTGGAGGACAGCACAATCATTGGTCACAACTCCATGAGGGGAAATCCTGCTTGTCCAACCTTCTACAACAGGGTATCCCACCTGGGTGATCAAGGAAAGCCAGGAGATTTATTTTTTAACTTCAGCAAAACTTTTGTTCCAGGGTCCTTCTGGATGAAATGTGCAGGCCACAGCTGTACAAACACATCATGGGGTGGGGGAGCAGCTGGCTCAGGGGTTGGGCACAGAGGATGAGAGTGGGGTGACACCAGCCTGGCACCTGGCACTGCTGGAGTTCCACAGGGCTCCAGCCTCATCCCAGTTCTGCTCCTCATCCTGCTGAACAACCCAGATGCAGGACTCCAAGGAATACTGAGGGAAAAATCTCTAAATTCTTCAGGTGAAGCTTTTTGGAGCTTTTCCTTGAGAGATGTCCTATTTCAGAGGGGAAAAAAAAGACAAAGAAAAGATATAAATACTCCTTACAGAAATGAAAAACATACTTTTGGAGGATTTGGGGATTCTGTCACCTTTTGAAGGGCCCCGCGGCCCCGCCCTGGGCTCGGCCGAGGGCGGAGCTTCCTAAAGAGCCCGGGAGGCGCCGGGCACGGCCAGCGGCACCGAGGGGACCCCCAGCCCCACCGTGACCCGTCCTGGCTCCCGGGCACGCGTGGGGTACCGGCCATGAGGCACCACGGGGACCCCCTGCCCAAACCAGCTCCCTGTCACCCCCGGGAGCCCCGGAGCTCTCCTGCACCTGCCTGTGGGCACCCTCGGGGGTGTCACTGGGGATCAGTCAGGGGTGTCACTGGGAGTGCTGGCACTGCGTGTCAGGGCTGGGCTGTTTCCTCTAGGGCATGATGGCACTTTTGGGTGCCCTTTAGGGGGACAAGGCGCTTTTTGGGGGTGCTGTCTCCCTGTGGTGACTTTGGGACACTTGCTCGCCTTTTTGGGGATGCTGGCAGGCAAAGCCATGCTGGGGGGGACTCTCCTGGGTTTCATTCCCCAGTTTGGTTATGGGGTGGCCGTGTGTGGGGTGGGACCCCCGGCAGTGCCTGGGGGCTGCTGGGCCGGTCCCGCTGGGTGCTGCTCGCACCCAAACCCAGCGGGGCCGCGCTGCCGTCACCCGCTGGCAGCGCTCGGGCACCCGGTGGCGCCAGCGGCCCGCGATGCGCCGGGGATGGAGGAGGAGCCGAGGGAATAATCCCGTTCCTTGGGAATGTCCCTGAGCGCTGTGACAGCGCTGATCCCGCGGTGCTCCGCTGGCGCGGGTGAGAAGCCCTAAAAATGCCCGTGGGAAGGCTGGAAATTCCACAAGGACAGGGACATCAAACCCTTCTGGATTCTGCTTCTGTTCCGACCGCTCTTGGCAGGGACTGGTGGCACAGGCTGGGTTGGGCAGCGGCAACTGGGGCACAGTCCCAGGTCTCGGGAGGAGCTGCAGAGATTTTGGGGTCACACAGGATCCTGTGACAGGTGCCCGTGACAAAGGGACATCGGTGTGTGGACATCACCCTGCGGCTGGAGAGGACGCCGAGCTCCTGCCACAGCAGGTGGCAGGTGCCAACCCCTCCCCTGGGAGGGCTGGAGCCTGGGAGGGCTCCTCTCAGGGCTGGAATCGCCATCCCCAGGGCAGGAATCGCCATCCCGGGGGTCCAGGCTGTGCTTCCTCCCAGCCCCTTCTCCTGGGTGAAGCTCCGAGGGATTTTAATTGCTCTGAGCACCCCCACCCCACATCCCTGGGCCCATTTAAGCTCAGCCTGGGACCTCCAGCTCCTCCCTGTCCCAGCCCTTCCCACCCGGCTCTCATCGTGACCTGCCCCATCCCTGTGAGCGGCGCTGCCCTGCAGCTTGTGCCGAGGGCAAGGCGAGCCCTGGGAGGGCTGTGCCACCTCATTCTGGACACAGGTGGTCCCTGAGCTTCAGCAAAGCCCCTCACTGGCTGCCAGATCTCATGGGACAGTGGGGACAATCCAGCTCCACATCCCCTGGGAATCCTGCAGAGCCTGGGGTTGTGCTTGGTGAGAGCACAGAAAATCCTCCCGGTTGTTTGTGTTTGGCAAAGGTCCAAGGCTGGATTTTTGGGGGAAAAGGCCGATACCATCCCCTTCCTCCCACCCTGCATTTGTCCTGGAAACCCACCTCAGCCTCAGACCCTTCTGCTTCCTCACCTCCCTGCTCCTCTCCCAGGAATACCTGGAGCAGCTGCTCCATCTCCCTGCCCTGATGCCTCCCAGCGCTCTCCCACCACCCAACTGGGGCATACTGGGGATACTGGGAGCCGGTTTCTTTCCCCATCACCTGCCTGCACTTTTCCCTGGCTGGGAGAAGAATTTAACAACCCCCAAACTCCTTTCCTCCTGAAGGAGCAGTGCTGGGGGCGGTTCTGCAGCCTGCTGGGGGGTCCTGCTGGCCGATGGCACCCCCGTGTCCCCAGGGGTGGCAGTGCCCTGGCTCTGGGGTCACCGCGGTCCCTGCGGACGGTTCTTGTCCCTGTCCCTGTCGCGGGTGCCGGGGCCTCTCCCGCCCGCCCGCCCGGCACTGCTCAGACTGGTTTAGCAAGTGCATGGGATGGGGCGGCCGCTTTCCCTTTGAAGGGCTCCCGGGAAGCATTTGATGGCTGGAAACCTCCCGAGGAGGAGAAAGGAAAAGACAAAAATAGGTGGTTTTGGGTTTCGCTGGGGGAGCGGGGGAGGCGCGGGGCTGCTCCGGCAGCTTCGCAGAGCTTTGTGTGCCGGCCGTGGGGACAGGTGAGCGGGGTGTCCCTGCCCAGAGGGATCCCGAGGACAAACCGGGGTGGCCCTGGCCCAGGGAGGCAGAGCCAGAGCGGACTGGGCATGTCCAGCACGGCCCCGAGAGAGGTGGGTGCTCCAGCATCGCTCCGGGGTGCCTGGGTGGGTTTGGGTGGCCCCTTCCCCCGAGTGGGGGCTGCTGGGGGTCCCTTGGGGAGCCAGGCCGGTGGTGAGGTGTGGGGGTGGCACTGGGGGTGCTTCTGGCTGTGCCTGGGGTGATCTGGGGAGTTTGCTTCCCAACCTGATCCAGGTTTCCTCAAAATTTGGTGCCGTTCTTGCCTTTTAGCTCCAGTTTGTAACTTTGGGCTTCACCTGCCTCTTGCTCCCTGGTGAAAGGAGGACCTGCCTGTCCTTCCTCACCATTCCCATGGATTTGGAGTGCTGGGATCTGGGATCAGGGGCTGGCTCCACACTTCTCCCCCAGTTCTGCCCCCAGCAGCCCCCGCCCCTGGCTTGGGACCCCCTTTCATCTCCCTACATCCCCTCCATCCCTCCCTGCCCGGGATCTCCCGTCCCAACCCCCCTCCAGCCCTTCTGTGCTGGCTTTTCAGCCGGGAATTCTGCTTGGAGCGAGGGAGGAAAACGTGAGGAAGGAGGGGAGGGTCACGGGCCCCGTTATCTCTGCGCCACCGCGGGTGACACGTGGGGACACAGCGGGACCTGGGGGCAAAGTGCCCGTGGCAGAGATGGGCTCAAGGCCGCTCTGCCGGGGCAGACGAGGGCACTGCCTGGGCTCGGCCCATCCCTGCGAGGAGAGGCGGCTCCGCCTCGGGAAATCGCGCCTTGATCCGTGCTGGGCAGGAGCAGCCCTGCTCCGGGAATGGGATTCAGCCGCGGGTGGGATGGAGAGAAGGGGAATTCTTTTGGTTTTTATGATTTATGGTGGAATCATGGCATGGTTTGGGTTGAAAAGACCTTGAAGCCCATCCAGTGCCACCCGCTGGACGGCAGGGACACCTTCCACTGTCCCAGGCTGCTCCAAGCCTCACCCAACCTGGCCTTGGACACTTCCAGGGATCCAGGAGCAGCCACAGCTGCTCTGGGCACCCTCACGATAAACTTCCTTCTCTCCACGTGAGGTCCTGCAGGGTTGGTGGCACATCCCCCTGTCCCTGCAGCACCCGGGAGCCCTGGTGAGCGCTCCAGCAGCATCACAGCTTCCCTGGAAAACAAAACCCTGTTCCCGTGTTTGCTCTCCCAAGGGCTCAAGCAACTCTGCTCTCTGGGATGCTCAGCCCCCCCGATGATGATTTTGGTCCCTGGGATGGCGTGACACCACCAAGCCTCTGCTTTGAGCTCCTGGAGTGGCAGGAATCCCATGAGAAGAGGAATTCCCTTCCCTGACTGCTCTCCCTTTGGCCAGGGGGTTAGAGCAGCCTTGCCCTCCACCTCACTTCCATCCCCTGCTCCTGTGGTCCCCTGGAGCTGCGGGGATGTCCCCAAGGTGGTGACAGCAGCATCCCTGCCTGTGTGGGATCCCGGGACACCAGGGGAGTGGGGAATCTGGGGCTGTGAACACAGAGAGGGGGAGGATCCAGACTGTGCCTTGGGGAGGGGCTGGGGGCAGTCGGGGCTGGATTATCTGGAGCAGAACAGCTTTGTTTTTTAAATTCTTTGCCAGAAAGGTAATTTTTATCCCCTTGTATCTCTGGATCTCTACACTCCTTCCCAAACACAGTTGCCTGGTGTCTCCACATGAACCCTGGGCCCTCCTACCTGTCTGTGTTTTCCAACTGTTGCTTTTCTTTTCCTTCAGGGTTTGTCCCTTTTATTTTTTATTCAATCCATCCCTTTTATTTTTGATCCAATCCATCCCTTTTGTTTTTGATCCTTCCCTTTGATTTTTGATCCTTTTAATTTTTGATCCTTCACTTTTTCTCCCTGGGAATGAGAAGTGTGAGCAAGCAGGAATTTCCTCTCAAAATTATTTTTTATGCAAAATTGACCCATTCATGGAAAAAATGGCATTTTCTCATTGGAAAATACCCATGTCTGTAAAAAAACCCTGAAATATCCCTCTTGTTTCAGTGCAGGGGACTCAGTTTGGGGACAGTGGCCTGGCTGGGGGGTGTTCCAGGCCTTGGGATTCGGAACTGAGGCTCCTGGAAGGGCTCAGGGTTTGGGATTGGGATTTGGATTAAATCCTGGAGTGCTGGAATTTGCTGAGCTCTGTGTGGGATCACAGCTGGTGACAGAGTTTGGGATTGGGGTTAAATCCTTGGGTGTGGGATCTTCCTGAACTGTGTGTGGGTTCATGGCTGGTGACAGAGCTCCTGGTTGGGATTGGGATTGAATCCTGGTGTGTGGGAACTTCCTGAGATCCCTGGTGACAGAGCTGGGGGTTGAGATTTGAGTCCTGGAGTGCTGAGCTCCCAGGTTGGGTTTGGGATTGGGATTAAATCCCGGGGTATGGGAGTTTCCTGAGCTCCCGGGCTGGGTTTGGGATTAAATCCTGAGGTGTGGGAGCTTCCCAAACTCCCAAATTGGGATTGGGATTGAATCCTGGGGTATGGGAACTTCCCATATTCCCTGCTGGAGCTTCTAGGTTGGGTTTGGGATCAAATCCCGGGGTGTGGGATCCCCAAACATCCAGGTTAGGATCGGGATTGAATCCCGGGCTGTGGGATCTCCCTGAGCCCCCGGGCTGGGTTTGGGATTGAACCCCAGGGTGTGGAGCTCCCTGAGCCCCCAGGTTAGGACCGGGATTGAATCCCAGGGTGTGGGATTTTTCTAAGCCCCCAGACTGGGTTTGGGATCGAATCCCAGGGTGTGGGAACTCCCAGGCTGGGTTTGGGATTGAATCCCGGGGTGTGGGAGCTCCCAGGCTGGGTTTGGGATTGAACCCCGGGGTGTGGGAGCTCTCAGGCTGGGTTTGGGATTGAACCCCGGGGTGTGGGAGCTCCCAGGCTGGGTTTGGGATTGAACCCCGGGGTGTGGGAACTCCCAGGCTGGGTTTGGGATTGGATCCCAGTGTGTGGAGCTCCCCGAGCCCCCAGGATGGGTTTGGGATCGAATTCCAGGGTGTGGGAGCTCCCAGACTGGGTTTGGGATTGAATCCCGGGGTGTGGATGCTCCCAGGCTGGGTTTGGGATTGAATCCCGGGGTGTGGGATTTTCCCGAGCTCCCCGGCTGGGATCGGGACCGAATCGCGGGGTGTGGGATCCCCGAACTCCTCTCTCCCTTTTACGTTCGCTGTCCTGCTGGAGCTGATTGGCTCCGCACCCTGCGCCGCTCCAGGTTGGCGTTTCCTCCTCCCGCGGCCAGGTAAAGCCTTCCCGACCCGGCACCGGCCTCCACCAGCGCAGCTCGCTCCTGCTCGCCTCAGGGCTTTTTTTTTTTTCCTTTTCTTTTCCTCGTTCCCCCCTTTTTCCCCGTTTTCCCGTTTTGCGGGCCGGGCCCGTCCCCGCGCGGGGGGATGAGCAGCGGGCTGGCGGACGCGGCGGTGTTGGCACCGCTCAAACCCGTCAGCATGTCCGGGGACCCCCACGAGGACACCCCGGTGTTCGAGGACATCAAAACCCCGTCCCGAGCCCTGGAGAACCCTCCCGACCTGGCACAGGTAAGAGCTGGGACGGGGCCGTTCCTCCCGCTCAGGTGTGCGGAGCCTCCCCAAACCTCAGCATTTGGGCTCGGTTCTGCTTTGTTTTTTTTTGTTTTTGTTTTTTTTGCTGCGACACCTCCGTGGCTTTGTCGGCTCCCGCTTCCCCCTCCGCTGGGTTTTCTCCTGGGCGTGTTGGGTTTCGTTTGGGAATTTTGGTTTGGGTTTTTTTTTTTGCCTCCTGTGTGCCTTCAAATCTCCCTGGTGGGTTTTGTTCCCACCCCAGGGCTCAATCCCTGTCCCCTGGCGTTGGCAGGCCAGGGTGTGTCCAGGGCTTCTCCCACTGGGAAGGATTTTGGGATTAGGATTGCGTGCTGGACGGAAAACAGGACTTTATTTTCCATTTGATTTCGTTCTCTGTATTTCTTCGCCACCACGGCGGGGAAGGAATGCTCCTCGAGATTCCCTGGCAGCATTCCCCCGAGATAAAAACCTGGATTTGGGATGTCCTGCAGGCCCACCCCGGCTGTGGGGACGAGGCTCTGAGTGCCACCAGCAGATCCTGCAGCCTTTTCCGGGTGGGAAGCAGGGTGAGGCAGGCCCAGCCCCACCCTGGAGCTGTGGTTTCCCCCTTTTCCCGCTCTGTGGGGTGTGGGGTGCTCGGGTAATGATTAACCCCGAGCCCCACAGCCCCAGCGCCATTTTGATCCGGGCGGGAACGCTCCAGGGCCCAGCTCCAGGGACCCCCAGGGACCCCAATCCCGGCTGCTGCTACCCCAAAACCCCCAGGGTTTGGGGCTGTGTGTCCTTGCTTTGTCCCCACGTCACCAGTGTTCATTTTGGGGCTCTGTCCCACAGAAGGCAGCATCTCCATCTCTGGATTTCCTGGAGATCCAGGGTCCATCAGCAGTGCTGGTGTTATGGGGTCAAACAGGGGAGCCTCCCCTGGGTGCTCCTGCTCCTCCTGTGGGGTTTGGGGTCAGCTGGATCAGATCTCAAACAGGGGAGCTGTTCCTCCTTCCCCTGTGGGGTTTGGGGATCTCCTGGATCAGAGCTGGGTGGTGGCTCTTGGAAAGCTGGGGATTATCTCAGGGGGGAAAAGCTGTCAGGTTTCCCCCAAACCTCCCCCCAAAATGGGCTGGGACAGGGTGAGCTTGGCTTTTCTCTTTTTCCATTTGGGTGGGACGCAGCAGCGTGGCTGTGGCCCGTGAGGCTGTGGCCAGTGGGGCAGTGTGGTCGTGGTTTCCCTGAGACACCTCTTGTCCCCCTCGTGGGGACACCCCTGGTGTCCCTTTCTGGGCCGTGGGGATCCTGGGACAGCAGCTGAGCAGATCCCATGATCCTCAAACCCCCCATGATCCCCAAACCCTCCTCTGATCCCCAAACCCACTCAGGGATCCTCAAACCCCCCATGATCCCCAAACCCACCCAGGAGGAGTTTTCCATGCCCTGGTCCCTTTTCCCCACGGATTCCTGGAGTTTTGGGAGCTGTGGCTGGAGGCTGGGAGAGGCTGCAGGGCCCTGCTCTGCTCCAGAGGGTTTTTATCACTTTGACACGGCTGCTGCTCAAGGCTGTGACCTGTCAGGCTCCAGCTCAGGCAATTCCCGCTGCTCGGGCTGCCCCAGCTCGGGGAAGAGTCAGGATCAAATTGTCCCTGTGGTTTCAAAGTCCCATTGCCATATATCCCTCTGAAATTGCTTTTTAGGTGGGAGCTCTTTGCTGTCAAAAAATTTATTGGATCTGGCTCAGGTGGAAACAGATCCTTTGTGGAATTTCCAATCAGTTTTTCCCTTTCCTTGGCTTTTCCAACAAAAAAAAAACAAAAAACAAAAAACAAAAAAACCACCCAAAACCAAAAAACCCCACACCAAATAAAACAAAAAAAAGAAAGAAAAAAACCAGAGAAAAGGGCTTGTGAGAGAAAAGGACTTTTCCTTCCTGAATTGAGTCAGATCAGCCAGAAAAGGTATTCTCCTCTTTAAATCTCCAGGGGCTGATACTGGAGAAAATAATAATAATAATAATAATAATAATAATGATGATGTTGTAAGGCACATCCAGGCAACATTTCAGGAGAGGAGGAGCTGATCCCCCTGTGTGGCTGTCGGGTTCCCTGGAGGATTGAGGATCCTGGGGGATTCCTCCTTGTTCCCACTTGGGTCCCACAGCATTCCCAGGCACCTGGGGGTGGAGAAACATCCTGGGATCACCCAGGGAAGGACAGGGCAGGAATTGGCTCCTCCAGGCTCCTCCAAACTGGAGATTCTGGGAGAATGGGAATTCTGCTGTTGGAGGCTCTGAAGGACAAACCCCTGGCTTTAACCCCTTGCTGCCTGTGCCAGGCCCCAGGGCAGTTGTGGTGGGGCTGAGGCTCAGTGGGAAACGAGGAAGATGCTGATGAGTGTGGAAAGGGATTTTCCTCGGCTGCAGGCTGAGGAACAGCAGCAAAGGGGTCCCTTTGTACCCCTGATCCCAACTCCTGCCCCATGGGATTCCCCTCCTGTCCTTGGCTCCCTCTGGGCTAGGGGGGATCAGGAAGAATGAAGCATCTCCAGCATCTGGGAGTGCTTGGACACATCAGGAAAGTTCCCAGAGCTTTTCCTGGCACTTCCCAGACCCTTCCAGCAGCGGGGAAGAGCTGTGGAACAGAGTGGAGCAGGGTGGAACAGGGTGGAAGTGCAGATCCCTGGCTTGATCTTGGCAGGGATTTTGCTTCTGGATCACAGGAGAAGCTGGATCCAGCATTTTTAGGAATGCTCCAGTTTTTTTGCTCTGTCTCTGTGCCATGTCCTTGTCCTGGATGTGGCTGTGCTGGCTTGAGGGTGGCTGTCCCTTGGGGCAGGGGTGGCTTTTCCTGCCCTTGGTGCTCCTGTGCCTTGCACAGCCCAGTTGGGTCCTGGTCAGGGCCAGGAGAGTCCTGCCTTCCATAAATCAATAAATCCTGCCTTCCATAAATTTATTTTATTTTTTCGGAGAGGTGTTGGAGTGCCCTGCACAGCTCCCAGGGGATGATTCATTTCTTTGGGATCTCAGGAGCTGCAGCAGGGGATAAATTTGGCTTTTCTGGAAAGAAAACTAGAATTTTGCTCTGGATCTGGAATGAGATGCTTGGGGAGAATTCCCTGCCTTGGGGATCCTCCAGGCTTTGGAAAAGAGTTCAGAAATTCCACAGAAGTGTGAAAAATCCATTTCCAAACAGTGCTGGGAGCCCTGAGGGCTCCAGGGTGTGCAGGAATGGGGTGGGAGAGATGGGAAATTAAATCCTGACCATGAGGAATGGGAACACCTCTGGCACAGGGATGGGTTTGGGAGCTGGTGGAGCCTCACATGAGGATCTCCAGAAGGAGGGATCCTTCCCTCTGTATTTTTTGGGATCAGCTGATCCCAGTGTTTTTTGGGTTTGCAGTCTGATGGGCTTCGTGCCTGGCAGGTGCCTGGCAGGGAATTGGGACAGATGCCCCGGAAGGATCCATTTATCCCTCTGATTGTGCAGGAAAACCCTCAGGAGAGAATCGCTTGTGCCAGGGGTTGCTCCCATGGCAGCTCTGGATAAAACCAGCAGGCCAAAACCCGGCAAATTTATCCACAATATTGGTTATTTTATTTTTCTGGAGGCACCAGGTGGGTGCAGGATGGAAGGAGGAGAGGGATGGAAGGAGGAGCAGGATGGAACAGCTCCATGGAATCGCTGTGGCCGAACTTTGAGCTGCTGGTGGGACAAAGGCTGATTGTTCTGCTCGGGAACTTTGGCTGAGCAAGGAGGGGAGAGAGGGAAGGGGACAAAAAATTCCAGGTGTGCCTGCTCGTCCTCCTCCCTGCGACCTCCGCTTGGGTGAGCTGGAAAAGCGCCTGCTGGGTTGGTATTTAATTTTTTTTTTTTTGCTTTTTTGGAAAGCTGGAGAAGGAGGGAACGAGCGGATTTCCCTCTCAAAGCAAAGCTCATCACCTGGACTCGCCGCCCGGGCTTTGGGGAATGCATTTCTGGTTTGTGTGTGATTGTTTGGGAGTTTTCCCCTCCTCTCTCAAACCTGTTCGGTCACCTCCCGGCGCTGTTTTGTTCTCCTGCCCTGCTCCAGTGAGTTCTTTTATCCAACCCATCCACTGCAAATAATCGCACTCACGAGCGCCTTGTGAGCCCGATTGCAGTGTTTGCTTTGCTCCGTGCTCCATTGGAGAATTCCCGCAGTCACAGGGTCCCGCCGGGCTCCGGCCATTGGAGAGCTCGTGTTTACAATTCAGATGTTCTCAGAACTTGAGCTAGCATGAAAAACCCTCCAAAAAAAACCCCACGGGCTGTTTACCACATCAAAGAGCTTCCAGCCCCGTTCGAGCCCGGCTGGAAAGTCGAACAAAGAATCTTTCATTGAGTTCAGAAATGATGCGAGAATTCTTGGAAAATTATTGTTTCCTCGGCGTGGTGGGGAGGGACCTTCGAGGTCCCACCCAGGGCAGGATTTGCAAGTATTAAAATGCATTTCAGGACCTCGCTCTTTGTAGGATTTTCAGTGCAAGTAGGAGAAGGGAATGGCAAGGAATTCATCCCAGTGAGGCTGCTCTGAAAACACAGGTTCATCCCAAAACCAGGGTATTACCCATCCTTATCCCAAAACCAGGGTATTATCCACCCCTTACCAAATCCCAAAATCCAGAATATCATCTATCCTTATCATATCCCAAAATCCACGATGTTATCCATCCCTTATCAGATCCCAAAATCCAGGATATTATCAGATGCCAAAACCAGGGTACTATCCATCCCTCATCAGATCACTCCCACCTGAGCTAATTTATCTCTGAGCCCATCCTGGAGAGGCCAGAGGATGTGGATTCTCTCCAGCCCACCCACCCATGGGTTTTTTTTTAGTTGTACCCCAAATATTTTAATGTTGTCTCCACAAAATCATCATTTTGCTGCTCCTCAGGGATGTTTCAGGGAGCTAAAACTGATATATTAAAATTCCTCACAATGAGCAGGTTTGATGTTCTCTAAACTGTGGAGAAGCCCCAAATTTGTTGGGGCAATCAGGGCATCTCCCCAGCTTCTCCTCCAAAACGTTTCTGAACGTTTTGTTCCGGGCAGCTTCCAATATTTGGGGGTTTTGTGGTTGTGTGGTGTGGGAGGAACTCAAACCCATGAATTTGGGGTTTGCCATCCCCTCAGGGATCCCAGTGGCAATGCCCAGGCTCCCAAATTCTACCTCTGGAGCTTCCCCAGGCTCGGAGCCTTCTCCTGGGAGCTGTTATTGGCCTAATTAATAGCAACTGGGGATTCCTTTATGCACAGGGAAAACGTGGAAAGGGAGGGTTTGGGTGGAAGGTTTGGGGCTGGAGGGAATTCTGGATTTCTGCTCATGGCAGGGGGTGGGATGAGGTGATGGTTACAATCCCTTCCAAGCCAAACCACTCCACAATTCCATGAAATTCATGGAATGAAATCCCCCTGATTTAATCAGGGGACAGGACCTGCTCCAGTCTCCCCCCCCCGTTTTGGATCTTCTTGCTCTGGGAGGTTGGGGCACAGGGATGGGGGGATTTGCTGTCTGCACCTCAAACCTGACCTTGTCCGGGGTCAGCCCCATGGTTTTTCTGAGAAGAACAGGATTTGTAACAGGATTTGTGGTCTCTTGGACGGGATCTGGATGCCAGGAGGGCTCCACAAGCCCCGGCAAGCAGCCAGTGACTCATTCCATTGTCATCCCCTGGGAATGTGCCTTGGAGAGGAGGGGGAGGCGGGCACAGTGAATCCCCCCCACCCTGGGAGCTCTCCCACAGCACTTCCCAAACCCCAGGATGACCTGGGCAAATTCATCCAGCTCTTCCTGGCCACTGGGGTTGCCTTTGAGCCTCCCAGTTCCACATCCCTGCCCCAGGAGTGAATCCCAGCGGTTGGGGAGGATCCCTGGGAGCTCCAAGGCTGCTCCTACAGCACGTTCAGGACTCGGGGCAGGGACTGGGGGAGCTGAAAAGCTCAATCCCAGTGGCCAGGAACAGCTGGATAAATTCGCCCAGGTAATCCTGGGGGTTGGGAAGGTGCTGTGGGAGAGGCTTTGGAGTTCCCAGGGATCCTCCCCAGCTGCTGGGATTCACTCCTGGGGCAGGGACTGAACTGAAAAGCTCAGTCCCAGTGGCCAGGAACAGCTGGGTGAATTTGTCCAGGTCATCCTGGGGATTGTGACACCCAAGGGTCAGTTCTGGGGTGGAGCTGAGCCCAGAAGGAGCAGTGGAGCTGCAGGGGGGCCCCTGCTCCTGGCTAATTCCAAACCCAGTTTGAATTTGATTTGTGCCCCTGTGACCCAGGGTTCTGTGGTTTGGCTGAGGCTGGAGTAGCTCCAAGGCTCTCCATCTTCCAGCAGTTGAAATGACATGAAATAATTTCATTTTTCCCAAAAATCCATCCAAGGGGCTGGCGCAGGAATCATCCTGCTCGATCCCAAAGAGCCTGGAGGGAAAAGTTCCCCTTGGCTCTGCTGGAAAACCTCCTTTGCCTTTCAGGGGCTTCACCTCAGCTTTGGTGAGCTCAGAAATCATGGAATGGGAATATCCTGAAAGCTCTGCAGGCCCAACTTCCTGAAATCCTTGTGTGCTCCCTTCCCATGCCCTGAGAGTTGTCCTCACACTGATGGGAGAGGGGAGAGGCCATTCCTGACTCCCACCTTCCTTCAGCCCCATCCAGGGCTCATGTGGCTCTTGGGGGCCTTGCAGAGGTGGGATCTTCCCCAAAAATGGGGATCTACTCCAAAAATGAGGATCCAACCCCAAAAATGGGGATCTACTCCAAAAATGGAGATCCAACCCCAAAAATGGGGATCCAACCCCAAAATCAACTTGGGTCCCCCACCCTCACATCTGGAGATGCTCCTGTGTCCTTCCCCTTCTCCTTCCCTGGTGTCTCCAAGGTTTTGTTATTTTTCAGTCCCTTTATGGCTTTGTTTTTGGAAAGGTTTCTCCTCGCTGTTCCCAGCTGCTCCTCGTGCAGCCCCTTGACCTTGCAGTTGGGTGAGGGTGTTTTCCCGGCTCCCTTGGCCTTGGGGATTGTGGCATGATCCCGGTGATAAATACCTGAGCTGGATTGCCTCTGTGGGAGCCTTTATCAGCCGCCTGAGGGAGGGGATTGCAAACACAGCCAGCAGGTCTGGGAGTGGGGCTGCCTGCATGGAGATTCCCAACCTCCCTGCTTCCTGGGAAGTCATTATCTGCTCTGGGGTAACCCTGCCCATCTCCTGGGCCACCCATGGGCGCACAGCTGGAGGATGAATGGAATTCCATCAGTGGTTTGGGGGCTGGGGTCGCATCCTGGGGTTGCTCAGCTTTGGGCAGGATGGGGTCTGGCAGGGAACTGAGGCAGGAAAAGGGGAAAAGTCTGGAGTGGATGATGGGAACCTTGGACTCCATCACCTTGGAGGTGTTCTCCAACCCAAATAATCCACGAATTCGAGGGCAGCTCTGATCCCCTGTGGGGCTGAGTGAGGCCTCCCTGGGCCCTGCACATTCCCATGGGAGCTCAGATTCCATCTGGGACACGGCTTTGTTGTTTACAGCAGCCAAACGTTGGGCACTTGAAAGGAAGAGTCCCGGGGCTTTCTTTGCTAATCCCGTTTCACAGAGAGTTCCAGGAGACTTGAGGAACAAACAGAAAAATAACGTCGATCCAGGTCGGTATCAAACCCAAATGATCAGAGGAACAAATATTTACCCAGGTCAATATTTAACCAGGAGACAATAAATGCTGATATTGAACCAAATCTGGATATAAATACAGGCTATTTATAAAGTGAGCCTGTGAAGGGGCACTGCCAGCGCCGTGCCAGGGGGGTTGATTGATGATTATCCTGCCCATTGTTTGCTGATTCCCTTGGAGGCTGCACTTTCGTGCAGGTGCACGGAGGAGAAAGAGCCGGGCTGGGCTGTGGCACGACCGTTGTGCCACACCTGTGCCCTGGGGACAGTGTCCCCATTCCCTGGAGCCGTGTCCTGTCCCCCATTCCCCCTGAGTCATGTCCTGTCCCCTATTCCCTGAGTCACGTCCCCCCCCATTCCCTGAGCCCCCACATCAGAGAATCCTGGAGCCATGGAGTGTTTGTGTTGGAGAGATCACCCAACCTCAACCTTCCACCACCCCAGGCTGCTCCAGTCCCAATCCAAGCTCCATGGGCTGTTCTGGGCACCCTCCCAGGGAACAATCCCTTCCATTATTCCTGTGGCCAGTGTAATTGGATTGGGCAAATTTCCCGGCTCCTCACTTCAGGCAGGAGTGTTGGAAGGAGCAGAGGATGAGGGTGAGAGAGGCACTGGTGGCACAGCCCCAGGGATGTCCCCAGCCCACCTGGCTGCCTGGGCTGGGCTCGCTGTGCCTCCAGCCCCCCAGGCTCTCCCAGTGCCTGTCTGTGCTGGGAGTGCTTTGTTCCTCATGGGCCACAGCGATCCTGGGGGAGGAAAGAGCTGTCAGGAGCTGCAGCAGCTCTGTGTGAGCCTGTCCTGTGTGGGGGGATGCAGGAGCACTGGGACTGTCACAGGGTCAGTGCCAGGATGCTTTAGGTTGGGCAGGGACACTTCCACTGTCCCAGGCTGCTCCAGCCTGGCCTGGGACACTGCCAGGGATCCAGGGGCAGCCACAGCTGCTCTGGGAGTTCTATCCCAGCCAAGAATTCCTGCCCAAAATCCCCTCCATCCCTGCCCTGTGGCAGTGGGAGCCATTCCCTGTGTCCTGTCCCTCCATCCCTTGTCTCTCCTGCTCTCCTGGAGCCCCCTCAGACCCTGAGCTCTCCCTGGATCCTTCTCCTGTCCAGGTGAGCACCCCCAGCTCTCCAGCCTGGCTCCAGCCCTGCAGCAATTCTGTGGATTCCTCTGGATTTATTCCAGCAGTTCCTCACCCCTCTGATGCTGGATGCTCTTGGCTGCCCAGCACGGGCACAGGTGACGTTTTTCTTGCTCTCCTGTCCCCAAATCTCTTTGAAACAGTGACAGCACCACGCTGGGGATGAGCAGGAGTCTATATCCAGCTGAGAAGGGATCTCCAGTCTGGGAGCTGGGATGGGAGCTGTGGCCAGGCAGGAGTGAGCCCCTGGCACCCCCAGCCCCTCCCTGGGCCACCTTCAGAGGTGCTGCCTGCTCAGCACACCCTGCTTCCCCTGCTGCTCCCTCCTGATGTTCCTGGGGCCATTGTCACTTGTCACCTGCAGATTAGGAGGTGTTTAAGCAGGGGACAGCCACGTCCCAGCCCCAGCTCCCTGTGGTTAATCCGGGTTTATCTGGGGCCTGCCAAGAACTGTTTGTGTTGGACTCTGCTTGGATCGATCTCTGTGCTGATAACGGCTCCCCCAGGCTGGGACATCTGATCCAGGAGAAATCCCAGGCTCCTGCAGGATTTCTGGGAGCTGCCAGGGGTGGAGAGGCTCGTGTCCATCCCTGTGAGCCACTGGAAAATGCTGGCCCTGGAAAATCCACCCTGGAGAGGTGGGAGGGCATTGCTGTCCTGGTTTTACTGGGGCTGGGGGCTTCACATCCTCCAGCCCTCCCAGGGGCTGCTCCTCTTTTTTGGCTTTTGGCTTTTTTGGGAATTTTGGCCACCAGGTCTGGGTGTGCTGGATGGAACACTGCTGGTCCAGTGACACAAACTGGTGTCCAGTGGCCTTACTGGAGTGCTGCTTTGTGCCTTCTCTGGGTTTCATTCAGCTTTTCTTTCTCTGCCAAGTTGAGGAGTTGCTTCTCCAGGATCAAACTTGGGTGACTTTGGGGGGAAAATTCCCCTGAAATTCAGTGCTTTGGCTGAGTGAGAGGAGTTTCTTGTTGGCTTTGCCTTCCTAGACACATAAAGATGGCTGGAAATCAAAGAGGGTGGGTTTGGGTGGGATATTGGGAGGGAATTCCTGGCTGGGAGGGTGGGGAGGTGCTGGGATGGAATTCCCAGAGGAGCTGAGGCTGTCCCTGGATCCCTGGCAGTGTCCAAGGCTGGAGCACCCTGGGACAGGAAAAGGGGGCTTTGAGGTTCCCAACTCAAATCCTTGTGGGATTTTGTGAGTGATCCCAATCCCTCTGGACTCCCAGAAGGTTTCTGGGTGTTTCCTCTTTTCCCTGAGCTGCTGTCCCTTGGTTCTGTGGTGCCTGCTGCAGCCTGTGCCCTGCCCTTGGTGGTGTCTGGTGCCTCCTGCCCCATCCTGGTCTCCAGGGACTGCAGGGAAACTGGGCCATGATCCCACTGAAAACCTGCTGGTTCTTCATCTGGGAGCCTTTCCCCATCAGCTCACACCTCGTGCACTGCTGGGATGAGCTGAGCACCCTGAGAACTGATCCTGTGTGGGGTCAGCTCAGTCCTTCCCAAAAAGAGCCAGGGAATTGTTCATTCCCTGCCTGGAGGAAGGGATGGGCTGATCACTGCAGGGGTAATCATTGTAGGGCTGATCAATGCAGAGGTGAACAATGCAGGGCTGATCAATGCAGTGCTGTGCCTCAGTTTCCTCAGGAGAGCTCTGCACTTCCCATCTCTTTTTTCCAAAGAGGCTTCCCTGTTCTTCCTTGGACAGGCCCCAACTGTCATGGGCAACCATCAACCCCCTGTGGGCAACCATCAGCTCATGATGGGCAAACAACAAACCATGGGGATCAACCATCAGCTCATGGTGGGCAACCATAAAACCATAGTGGGCAAGCTACACCCATGCCATGGGGTATGGGGTGGGAGGAGACATCATTGCCAGAGGGGATTTTGGGGGGGCTCTGGGGGTGCTGGCCCCCCTGGCCAGGGGAATTTGGGGGATTTTTTGGGTGGCAGGACACCCTACTAACCCAGCCCTGCCTCCACAGCTGCACCCCATGAGGATGGACCAGAGGATGCCCCCGCTCATCCTGGAGGTGAGTGGTGATTCCCTTTAATCCTTTAGGGGAATCCTAAATTTCCTCAAATCCTGGAGGTGAGTGGTGATTCCCTTAAATCCTTTAGGGGAATCCTACATTCCCTTAAAGCCTGGAGGTGTGTGATTTCGCTTAAATCCCTTAAGGGGATCCTAAATTCCCTTACATCTCTTTAGGGGAATCCTAAATTCCCTGAAATCCTGGAGGTGAGGTGAGTGGCTTCCCTTAAATCCTCCCCCTTCATTCTCCTGCTCCTGTTGGGAGGAGAAAACACAGAAATCCCCAAGGCACTGGAGGAAGGGAGGTTGGGTGACACCAAACAAGAACTCTGCCCTGGTTTAGGGCAAAATTGGCAGAAAAACTCTGAATGAGGTCTTAAATCTGCAGAACCCAATATTCCAACAGAACAGAAAATTGGGGATACAAGCTCCATAAGGCACCCCAAGGAAGGCCCTCTGTGGGATCCTTTATTTTTTTGCCCCATTTCTTTTCCTGGGGCAGCAGGACCTCCCCTGTGGGAACTGGAGGTGAGAAAGTGAAATGCTGGAGATAAGCAAGTGTGGAAGGGAAAGTCACCCAGCCCTTTCCCTGCCCCTGCTACTGCCCCATCACGGCTCAGGAATGTTCGGCATCCCGAGCTGTCCGGGGCGAGCTGGCTCCCTGGGAACGTGCCCTGTGCCAGCCTGGCTACCAGCAGTGCCCAAGGCTGGCCCCCAGACTTGCAATATCCCTTTTAACCAACCCAACCCATTGTATTTTATGGCTTTTCTCTTTTTTCACATCTCTGTGATCTGTTGGTTTTTATCTGGGGTTAGCACCTCTTCTGTCAAATCGAACTGGCACAGCTAATACCGGCTCAGGAGTTAAATCAGAACATTTTTATTTAATTGTCTTGTGCTTCATCACTGAAAAATGTTGTGGTGTCTTGGACAGAGGGAGGGAGCAGGGCTTGGAGCTCTCTGAGTCCTTTCCCTGCATCTGCAGATGCCTTGGGGTAAAAAGGGAGGGGCAGCACCTGGGACAGGACACAGGGAATGGCTGCAGGGGTGCCAGGGAGGGTCAGGATGGATATCAGGGAAAGATTCCTCATCCAGAGGGTGCTGGGCACTGCCAGGCTCCCAGGGAATGGGCACAGCCCCACAGAGCTCCAGGAGGGTTTGGTCAGTCTGGGTGGGATTGCTGGGTCTGTGCAGGATCAGGGATCTTTGTGGATCCTTTCCACTCTGGGACATTCCATGGTTCCACAGGTCACACAATCAGGATTTAGGCTCTGCCCAAGTAAGAGTTCCCTCTCCAGAGGGGCTGTTTGAGCTTCCTCAAACCAGGACAGGAACTCTCAGCACCCCACATCGGATGAGAACAGACAAGTCCATGGTTGGACTCACTGCCCTCAGAGATCTTTCCCACAGGGAACAATTCCCTGATCCTGCAGGATTCCCAGCACGATTTGTGCACACCCCAGTGCCAGCCTGGCCTCTCTGAGCTCCTCCAAGGGTGGATTTGTGCCTGTCCCCGTGCCTGGGTGACAGCCAGCTCAGCCATGTGTCACCAGCACGGCTCCCAGAGGTGCAAAGGCTCCTGCAGTGAGCTGGAAGCTCCTTGATCCCTTCCCTGGAAAGGGCAAAGAGGAAATCTCTTGGCTGCCACCCAGCTTTGTTCAGAGCCTGAGGTAGCAGGGCTGACTTTGGCCCATGGCACCGTGGTGACACAGTTCAGGGCTGGAAAGCTCGGCTCAGGGCGTGGGCTGAGCTCAGCTCCAGGCTCTGCCAGGGAATCCTGGTGCTTTTCCAGCTGCTCTCCATAGGAATGAGAGCTTTGACACTTGCAGAACCACGTAACTGAGGGCTGGAGCTCTGCACAAGAGCTTTAGAGCTGGGATCTGCAAATGCAGTGAGCAGAACCTGAGTCATGCGGCGCCAGGGGATGAATTTCCTCGAGGATTGCTCCATCAGTTGTGCTGGATTGTGGGCCTGGATCCAGTTCCAGCAGGCAGGAATCAGGAGGGGAAAGAACCAGAGCCAGAGCTTCTGGTAGCTTGGAGGTTGTAAAAACAGCTCTGTAAAACCAGAGCTAGCCCAAAGCTTGGGCCAGGGCTGAGTCACTGCCCAGGTGAGGCAGGAATGTTCCTGTTTTAGGTGAATTAGTGGCAACACCACTTTGATTTCTAGACCCAAATTATTCCCAATTAATTAAAAATGCTGTCCTAGAATTCCTCAGCTCATTAGAGAGGCTGTCCCAGAGCAAACCACTGCTCAGGCTGCTGGGGTTAAAGGAGACCAGAGCCTGTCCAAGGTGGGCTGGATCCATCCCTTTCCTGGAGCTCACTCCTGCTGCTCATGTCAAAGCTTTGTACCCAAACCTTGCTTGCCTTTATCAGGTTTGATTTCTGCATCCTCTCCTGCTGTTATCAGGGAGATAGGGAGGGGGGAAGTGGGGCAGAGGATGCTGATTCAGCCCTGAGGAGCCTGGCTGAGTCAGAGCCGGAGATAAATCACCTCAGCTCAGGTTCTGGGCTGTTCGTGGGCTGTTCCTCCATTTCCTGCTGGCTTTAGGGCAGCCAGGCTGGTGAGGGGCTTGGAACACAAGTGAGGAATGGCTGGGGGTTGTTTAGCTGGACAAAAGGAGGCTCAGGAGTGACCTTGTCAATCTGTAATTCCCTGAAAGGTGGCTGTGCTCAGCTGGGGTTGGGTTGTCCAGGCAGCACTGACAGAAGCAAAGGACACAGCCTCAAGCTGCACCAAGGGAAATTTAGATTGGATATTAGGAAAAAGTTTTTAATGGAAAGAGTGATAAAATACTCAAATTACTGCCTGGGGAGGTGGTGGGGTCACCATCCCTGGATGTGTTTAAGAAAGCCTGGATGTGGCACTCATGGTTTAGTTGAGGTGTTAGGGTTGGGTTGGACTTGATGAACTTGAAGTTCCCTTCATACCCAGTGATTCTGTGAATTCTGGGATTCTGTAAATTCTGTGAATTCTGTGAGTGTGTGAATTCTGTGAGTGTGTGAATTCTGTGAACTGTGTGAATTCTGTGAATTCTGTGAATTCTGTGATTCTGTGAATCCTGTGAACTCTGTGATTATATGAATTCTGTGATTGTGTGAATCCTGTGAACTCTGGGTGTCAGTCTCACCTTTCCCAGCCCCGTGTGGTGTTTCTGCCGCAGGCACGCTCCGAGATGGACAAGTACCTGTCCAGCGAGGCGCCGCCCGTGCCCATGCTGCAGGACAAGAAGTACCGCCGGGAGAGCGCCTCGGTGGTGGATGAGTTCTTCTCCACAGAGAAACCCAGCTCCACACCCTACAGCGTGAACATCAACGTCATCCTGCCCGACACCACCCACCTGCGCACGGGGCTCTACCGGCCCCCCAAACCCGTGGCTGCCTTCCCTCCGATCAAAACCGAGCCCGGCACCGGCTTCTCGCAGCCCTGCTCGTCCTCCTCCACGCAGACCCTGCCCGATTTCACCAGCGTGTTCAGCATGCCCCAGTCCGTGGCCGTCAATAACATTTTTGTCAAGCAGGAGATGGCGGCGGAGATGCCCCTGCCCGCCCACCCGCAGCAGCCCCAGCTCTTCCAGATGCCCGACATGCCCAGCCTGGCGTCCTCCTCCAGCAGCACCACGGCCATCAGCTGCCTCAGCGGGGTCACCATGGCCACGGGCTCCGTGGCCAGCGTGCCACACAGGCCCCTCAAGCAGTACCCGCACGTGCCTCAGGGACAGGGAAGCTTTGGGAACATCCCCGGGCAGTTCTACCCCGCCCCGGGGGTGACTCTGCCCCCCTCGCCCCCCAACTCGCAGCCTGGCAGCCCCGAGAACCAGCCCGAGCTCATCAACACCATCTCCCCCCCGCCCTCCTACGAAGCCACCTTTGGACTGAAGCTGGTCCAGTCGTCCCAGATCCCCCCGGTCCCCAATGGGGTCGGGGGCCTGTCCCAGGGGCACATGGTGATGCAACCCCCCAAGTACAACCGGCGCAACAACCCCGAGCTGGAGAAGAGGAGGATCCACCACTGCGACTACCCAGGTGTGCCCACAGGGGATTTGGGGGATTTGGGCACTCCGAGGGTGGGAGGGAGCCTCCAGGGGGCATAATCTGGGATCTTTTGGGGTGGAGCTGTGGATGCAGCCCCAGGGAAGGGCGGGGAGTAGAAGAGGTTGGTGCCACCAGCACGGTGTGGTTGATGCTTTGTCCCCTCCCCTCTCCCTTTGTCCTCTGGTAAAAGCAGCTCAGCAAGGCAGAGAGGTCCTGCAAAGGCAGAGATGCTCCTGGGAATCCGGATTTGGGAATCTGGATTTAGGGATCTGCTCCTGGGAATCTGCACTGGGAATCTGAATTTAGGAAACTGCCCCTGGGAATTTGAGTTTGGGAATCTGCTCCTGGGAATCTGAACTTGGGGATCTGCCCTTGGGAATCTGAACTTAGGGATCTGCTCGTGGGAATCTTCACTGGGAATCTGAACTTAGGGATCTCCCCCTGGGAATCTAAATTTGGGAATCTCCACTGGGAATCTGCCCCTGGGAATCTGAACTTAGGGATCTGTGCCTGGGAATCTGAATTTAGGAATCTGCTCCTGGGAATCTGCCCCTGGGATCACCCAGTGCCACCCCCTGCCATGGCCAGGGACACCTTCGCTGTCCCAGTTTGCTCCAAGCCCTCAAGCTGGATCAGCCCAGAGCAGCTGTGGTGCCCCTGGATCCCTGGAAATGCCCCCTGGACAGGGCTTGGAGCAGCCTGGGACAGTGGAAGGTGTCCCTGCCCAGGGGGTGGAATGGGATGAGTTTCCCTTCCAACCCAAAGCAGTCTGGGATTCCATGAGACACACCAGGGATGCAAATCCCATGGGGAGATCCCAGTGAGATCCCATCTGAGGGCTGGGAAATCGCCACTCCTGGAGCCAGGACACACCTCCCACATTCCCTGTTGTGGACTAGCAAACAGTTTTGGGGTTTGTGGATGAGGAAAGTTACTTCCCAGCTGCCTCCTGTGGGATTTGTGGGCTCTTTCCATGGAATCCACATTCTGTCCCCAGCCATGGTGCCAGGAGCTGCAGAAGAACAGGACAGGCTGAGAGATCTTTGTGTGCTTACACCTTCCCACTCTCTGGCATCCTGTGCATCAGGGATTTTCTGAGCCAGAAGCTGCCAGTGGTTGATGGCTTGTGCTGGATTTTTTTATTTTTTACCTTCTGGTTATGGTGAGAATATGAAAACTGGAATTAGAGTTGAGACAGATTCCTCATGTCTGACTGCTCAGAGGCTCATCCTGCAGGATTTGCACCAAGGCAAAGCTGGGTTTAGCAGGATTTTGGTCTGTGGTGAAAAAAAAAACAAAACCAACAAAACACAACTGAAAAAAACCCACTCTCCCACTCTGTGCTGAATAAACCCTGGGTGTGTAGATGCAGAGATGGAGCAGGGATCCATGGAGGGTTCAGCAGGGGGTGACTCCAGTCAGGAATAATGGGAAGGAATTCTCACAATCTGCTCTGAGTGAGGAACTGATTTGGCTTGGAGATTCCACACCTGGAACCAGATCAACATGGGAGACCTGATTGCAAACCCCTTGTCCAGAACCTTCCAGGGCCTGAAGGGGCTCCAGGAGAGCTGGAGAGACACGGGATGGAGGGACAGGACACAGGGAATGGCTCCCACTGCCTCAGGGCAAGGATGGGTGGGATTTTGGGCAGAAATTCCTGGCTGGGATGGAACTCCCAGAGCAGCTGTGGCTGCCCCTGGATCCCTGGCAGTGTCCCAGGCCAGGCTGGACACTGGGGACAGTGAAAGGTGTCCCTGCCATGGCAGGGGTGGGATGGGAAGAGCTTTGAGGTTCCTTCCCACCCAAACCATGCCAGGATCCCATGATCTCTGTCCCGAATTTGAGGGATTGCCAAAGGTTCAGAGCCCAGAAGCAGAACTGGACGGGGCCACCAGCCCTTGTCCTGCTGCCAAGGGGGGAGAAGCAGCTCCTGCCCCACCTGAGCAGGATGGGACCGAGGCTGGTCCTGGGCAAGAGGCTCCTTTGGGCTGGGATGAAACACTGGGATTAAAAACATGCCCTGCTTGTGCACGTCATAAAAATTCAAATTCCTATTTGAATGTCCTCATCAAAACACAAAGCAGCAGGGCCAGAAGGGCACCAGAGGCTTCCTTAAACTTTATCCAAATGAAACTTAGAGGAATTAAGCCTGACTCGTTTAGAGGCACCCGCTGTTGGAACTTTTCCCCAGTCACTGTTTCTGTTAAACCCTGTCTTTGATGGAACCTGTTCATGCTGGTCTTGTGAAAACACTTCCCCCTGGCTCTGTTCTGGCACCTGGAAGCCAAGTTGTGACTGTCCCTGGCTGTTTCCTGCTTCCTGGAACATTTCTAGCATGTCTGCTGGGCCAGGACTGTTCCAAAGCCCACGGGAAAAAAAAATAAAGTGCAAAGTGATATCAGGTATGGCTGGAGCCCAAAGAGACAGGGTAGCACAGAGCCAGAAATGAGGGAGAATTGAGATTTTTCATCCTGCTGGTGGAATCAGGGGGTTGAACCTCTGTGCTTGACTCTTCCCCCATTAATTCCCAGCACAACTCCCATGGGTGGCAGGAGAAGGTGTTAGTCTGAGCTCAAGCCAGGCTTATTTGCACGGCCCTCCCCTCAAATATCAGAGTTTGTTGGATCAAGGCTCCCTTTCTCACTGGGAAATTGTGGTTTTTTCTGCCCTTGCAGGCTGCTCCAAGGTTTACACCAAGAGCTCCCACCTGAAGGCGCATCAGAGGACTCACACAGGTAAGGGCAGCTCCAGGGCAGGGACTGGGGGGTGTTGGGATGGAATTCCTGCCTGGGAGGGAGGCCAGGCCCTGGAATAGAATTCCCACAGCAGCTGTGGTTGCCCCTGGATCCCTGGAATTGTCCAAGGCCAGGTTGGAGCAGCCTGGGACAGTGGGATTTAGTGTGGTGCAAGATGAGCTTTAAGATCCTTCCCGTCCTGATCTGTTCTTTGATTCTTCGATTTTTTTGTCACACTGAAATGTCCCAAATCTTACCTGGGGCTGATCCTACTGATCCTACAGGAAGGTTGAGTTGCAGGTTTAGGATCTCAGAGGAGACCAGGGCATCTCATTGTGTCAAACAAAAGAGATTTTTATCCCCAGAACTGATCCCAGCTCCCCTGGGCTGATCCACAGAGCAGATCCCAGCTCCACTTGGCTGATCCCAGCTCCACTTGGCTGATCCCAGCTCCCCAGGCTGGTCCCCAGAGCAGATCCCAGCTCCACTTGGCTGATCCCAGCTCCACTTGGCTGATCCCAGCTCCCCAGGCTGGTCCCCAGCGCTGATCCCAGCTCCATTTGGCTGATCCCAGCTCCGTGACTCTCTGCATTCAAGCCCCGGCGCCCTCATTAAGGCATTTATTATACCTGAAACGTTATCAGATCCCCAGGTAGTCCAGGAACCATCAGTGCCCTCATAAATCTCTTTTATAGGAGGGCTGATCTTTACTGAGGGCAATTAAGCCGGGCCCAGAGTTCACTTCTCTTTTTTATGAACAACGACCAAACCCCGTTCTGCGGCTGGGAATTGGTTCTGGCTCTTGGCTCCGTTCCTTCCTCCCCTTATCAGCCCTTCAAACAAAGAATTTCACTTTGTGCCTGAGCCACGATATTTCTTTGGCAGGGGCTGGGGAGGAGGGGGCTGGAAAACAGCACGGAAGGGGTGGAAAAAAAAAAGGAACAGGAAGGATGTTGTCCCTGAGCTGGGTGCTGATAGGGATTTATCACAGTCTGGAATCAGGGCTTTAAAATTAAATTAAATTCAATTAAATATCTCTTCTGTCGGGAGGTCTGTACCCAGGACAGGATCCACGATTTGGGCACATCCAGGAAAACTTGGATGGGTTTGAAATCCAGGAAAACTCAGTGGTTTTTCCACGTTTCCCAGTAATGAGGCAGGAAATCCAAAGTGGTTTTATCTCCTTCCCCTGCTGTTAGAGGGAAGGGTGGAAAGGTGAGGGAGGAGAGCTGCTGGTGTGGGATGAGCAAAAATCAGGGAATGCCATCCAGAACCACCCCACAATCCTGGCCCAGGATCTCTGCACCCAAAATTTTTAGTATTTTCTTTGGAGCCTTGGCCTCGCTACAACAGCAAGAGCTCACCCCAAACCCTGCCTTAGCTCCATCACCCAAAGGGTTAAAATGTCCCTTCTCCCATTCCCTGCCGGAGAAAGGCAGACCTGGGAGCTCTTTCCTTGTGGTTTCCCGTTGCCATGGGCTGGGTGTTTTCCTCTCCTGGAGCCACCACTCATTTCCTGGGTGCCACAGGGAGGTTAAACATAAACCCCTGGGCTGGGAATGCCACCCTGGATCCTTTGTTCCATTCCTGCTGGGAATGTCACCCTGGATCCTTTGTTGGGACCCAGGCTGGGAATGCCACCTTGGATCCTTTGTTCCTGTCGGGGCTGGGAATGCCACCCTGGATCCTTTGTTCCATTCCTGCTGGGAATGCCACCCTGGATCCTTTGTCCCTGTCTGGGTTGGGAATGCCACCCTGGATCCTTTGTTCTATTCCTGCTGGGAATGCCACCCTGGATCCTTTGTTCCAGCCCACCCTGCCGTGCTGGCCTGGGAGGGGCAGCCAGCTCCTGGGACAATGGAAATCCTGGGACAATGGAAATCCTGGGACAATGGGAGACTTTGGGTTTCTGTCCTGGAGATTAGTCTGAAAGCAAAGGGCTTTGGTGGGGCTGACCCAGCCAGGGGCCCTGAAGGGGACAATGTGGGGCTGCGAGGGGTAAATCCTGCTTTTGGGAAAATCTTGATTTTGGCAAATCCTGCCTTTGGGGAAATCTATTTTGGGCCAAATCCTGCCTTGGGGTAAATCCTATTTTTGGGCAAATCCTATTTTGAGGCAAATCCTGCCTTTGGGGAAATCCTACCTTTGTCTTGGCATGTCCCAAGTCCATGAAATCCCCACCAACTCCTTATAAACCCTCTGCAAGTGCTGTGTTTACCTGAGCCATAAAAATCCCCGTCCCTTTCCCATGGGGCAGCACCCAGGGGCTTTTGGAAGAGCAGGACATGCTCGTGCTGCTCTGCCTCCTCCAGGATCATGAATCCACGTTTTTCTGTTTTATCCACTGGAGACCTTGATTTCACTTCCCTGCCCAAATGTGGCATTCCCAGCCCTGGAATTATTGGAGGCCAGGTTGGATAGGACTGGATCTAGTGGGGTGGTCTAGTGGAACCTGGTCTAGGGAAGATGGGCTTTAAAGTCCCTTCCAAGCCAAGGCATTCCAGGATTCCCTGGTTCTGTGGGAGGAAGGGCTCCCTGGGAAGCGTGGAGAGGAAGGAATCCCTAGAAATTGGTGCAGGAATCCCTGGAAGTTGGTGGAGCCCATTCTGGGCAGGGTGGAAAATAAAGAACTTTCTGGTCCTTTCCAATCTGAGCTGTTCCAGGATTCCCTGATTCCATGGAGCAGCCCATGGGACAAAGGGCTCCCTGGAAGCAGGGAAAGGTCTCCCTGGAAGTGTGGAGAGGAAGAAGTCCCTAGAAACTGATGCAGGAATCCGTGGAAGTTGGTAGAACCCATTCTGGGCAGGGTGAAACACAGAGAACTTTCCGGTCCTTTCCAAGCTGAGCTGTTCCAGGATTCCCTGGAACTCCTGGATCTCCTGGTTCCATGGAGCAGCCCATGGGAGGAAGGGCTCCCTGGGAAGTGTGGAGAGGAAGGAATCCCTAGAAGTTGATGCAGGAATCCCTGGAAGTAGGTGGAACACGTTGTGAGCAGGGTGGAACAGGAAGAACTTTCCGGTCCTTTCCAAGCCGAGCTCTTCCAGGATTCCCTGGAACGCCTGGTTCCATAGAGCAGCCCGTGGGAGGAAAGGCTCCCTGGAAGGATGGGAAGGTGTCCCTGGGATTGCTGGGGAGGAAGGAATCCCTGGAAGCAGGGCAGGGCAGGGCACACATGCCCGTGCATGCGTGCTGCGTGCGGACGTGCGCTCCCGCCGCGCCGCTGCGCCCGGCAATTGGCCCCGGAAAGGGTAAATATTTGAGGTCGGGGATGTCAGCACATTCCCTGAACTCTGCCTGCTTGTTCAGGCTGTTAAGAGCAGCACTAATATTTGAGAGCACCACGCCCTGCGTGGGGACAGGGCTGCAGGCAGGGTTCAGCGCCGTGGCCTGGCTGGAAGCGGCCGCGGGCTTTTCCAGCCCGGTTCCCAGCTGGGAAGGTTGGGTGGATGAATGGGTTTGGGGTGGGAGTGGGTGTGTTTGGGAAGGAGGGGGAGAGGTGACATCACCTGAACGCCTGCAGGGAAACACAATGGTTGTGTACAGAGTTACTGGCAGGGCGCGCTCGGAGGTGTAGAGCATTAGGTCATAGAATCCTGGAATGGTTTGGCTCTGGGAGGGATCTTTAAAGGCTGTCTGATCCTTTTGGGATGTCTTCCACTAAGCCAGGTTGCTCCAAACCCCATCCAACCCAGCCTTGAGCACTTCCAGGAATGGGGCAGTCACAAATATTGGATGGCGGTTTCAAAAAAATTTAGATTTTTCAGATGGAAATGTAGATTTAGAGCCCTGTCTCCCTCCTGGTGCCTCCCACCTTCCTTAGGAATTTTTGCCTTTTTATTTAAACCACCCCCCTAATTTACAAGCTGGTTTTAACCAGAAACGCTCCAAAATCCCAACTGGAGGAGCACCAGAAGGCAAAGTGGGAGGGGTGAAGAGGGCCAGGACCTGCTTGGTCCTTGCTCAATCCCTGTGCACTCTGGGCAGTGCCAAGGACGTTGGGTGTCTCCCAGAGGTGTTTTTTGGGTGTTTGGGGGTGTTTTTGGGACTCTGGGCAGGAGGAGAAGACGGACAAGACCTGTGTGGTGCAGCTCAACCCCTGTGCACTCTGGGCAGTGCCAAGGACATTGGGTGTCTCCCAGAGGTGTTTTTGGGGTGTTTGGGGATGGTTTTGGGAGTGTTTGGGGCTGGTTTTGGGGGTTGTTTTGGGGGTGTTTTTGGGGGTGTTTGGGGGTGTTTTTGGAGGTGTTTGGGGGTGGTTTTGGGAGCGTTTGGGGGTGTTTTTGGGACTCTGGGCAGGAGGAGAAGAGGGACAAGACCTGTGTGGTGCAGCTCAACCCCTGTGCGCCCTGGGGAGCCCTGGCAGTGCCACAGGATCCGGGCACCTCCAGAGGCCTGGGGGTGTTTTTGGGAGGTTGGGCACGTGCCCTGTGACCTGTGCTCTGTGACTGTGACCTGTGGCTGTCCCCTGGGCAGGTGAGAAACCCTACAAGTGCACGTGGGAAGGCTGTGACTGGCGCTTCGCCCGCTCGGACGAGCTCACCCGGCACTACCGCAAGCACACGGGCGCCAAACCCTTCAAGTGCCTGGCGTGCGGCCGCTGCTTCTCCCGCTCCGACCACCTGGCCCTGCACATGAAGAGACACCAGAATTAGGAGCCACCTCCCTTCCTGCCTCTCCCAGAGCAGCTCAAACTCTTCCCTCCTCCCAGGGGAGAGCCTGTACATAGGAACGACCCCACGCCGCGATCACCGAGGCAGCAGCAGAGCCCCTGCCAGCCTGGCCCCGACTCTGTCTGGTTTTCCAAGAGACTGGAACGGGCCCAGCTCATTTGAGATGAGCCCTGAGTGCAGATTGATCTCCTGACGAGGCTCCTGGTGGCACCGGGCCCATGGAGCTGGGATCCCAAGGGCCTGCTCCCGGCAATCCCGCTATTTATTTGTCACTCAGGAGCGACCACGTGGCTCGACTTTTGGGAGGGGTTTTGCCCCTTTGGTGAGGCCCAGGAGGATGGGACAGCTTGGCTGTGACAGGTCTCACCTGGACTCTCTTGGACAGTGCCATGGCGTAGCCGTGGATGTGACACTGTGACCGTGGATGTGGCACCTTGTCCCATGGAGTGACACTGGTGCCATGGTGACACAGATATGGCACTGTCTCCCATGGTGTGACCGTGAGTGTGGCATCAGTGCCATGGTGTGACCATGAATGTGACATTGGTGCCATGGTGTGACCATGGGCGTGCCATCAGTGCCATGGTGTGACCATGAATATGACACTGTCTCCCATGGTGTGACCATGGATGTGACACTGTCCCCCATGGTGTGACCATGGACATGGCACCTGTCCCATGGCATGGCCATGTATGTGACACTGTCCCCCCATGGTGTAACCATGAATGTGACACCAGTGCCATGGCATGGCCATGGATGTGACACTGTCCCCCATGGTGTAACCATGAATGTGACACCAGTGCCATGGCATGGCCATGGATGTGACACTGTCCCCCATGGTGTAACCATGAATGTGACACCAGTGCCATGGCATGGCCATGGATGTGACACTGTCCCCCATGGTGTGACCATGGATGTGCCACCAGTGCTGTGCCAGGAGCCCTGCCCAGGGTTCTTGGGGTGACAATCCCAGTCTCTGTGGGGGCCTAGAAGAACAGATCTGTGACAAACTCACCCTTAAACAAGGGGCAGCATGACAGCAGGTGACAAAAGCGTCACCTGTGTCCCATTGAGCCTGTTCCTGGCAGCCAGCCCAGCACTGAGAGCACCTGCCCTGCCTGGCCAGGTTTTTATGGTTGTGTCCTTTGCCATTTCTGCTTCCAAGAGGAATTTGGACTTCAGGTGTGTCTGGGAGGACCAGCCACCTGAGGGACAGTGAAAGAGCCACTGCAGAAGGTCTGGTGTCCCAGAATCACCAGTGGTGCCCTTCTCCAAAATCCTACAAGGGCTCGGTGACTGCTGGTCCCACCGAGCCTGAGCTGTTCCATTCCATCAAATGGGGGAAAAAAAAAACAAAAAAAAAGAGGAAAAAAGGCGTCTTGGAAACAAATTCCAATAAATCCTGCTGTTCAGAGTGGAATCACATGACTACCTCACAGGTTCACCCCCTCCTCCCCCCATCCCATGGGATGCACATCCCCGTTCTCCAAAGCCTTCCAGGGGTTAAATTTGGGCACAACAAGAGCCAGCTGTGAGAACTGTAAATAAATCGGGACCAAATCGTGGGGCTGCCATGTGCAGCAGAATATTGATTTATTCCACACCCTCCTCTCTCGTTTTTCCTTGGATAAATTCGGGTGTGTGGGATGAAGGGCATGCTGGACCGTGGCATGGCCAGGGTGGAATTTGGAGGCCACTCCTCTCTGCTGCTGCCAAAGCCACTGCTGGGCTCCTGCTTGGCCTTTCCTTGGATGAGCAGAGGCAGCCCCAAGGGTCTGTTGGACAGCAGAGAGGGGCAGGAAGGATTTGGGATGGACCATGGTCCAGCTCTGCTCCTGTGGCTCTCTGAGCCTCCTGTGCCCCCAGGGAGGGTGGGAGTGGAGGGGAGAAAAGGCCATGGAGTTGCTGGATGGTTTTCCCAACAGTGGGGACATTTTCCCAGCCCTCAACACTAACCTCCAGCTCCAAGATGTTTTTGGGGCATCTCTTGTGGTTGAACCCCCCCAGTGCACAGGGTCCCCGTTTTTGTCACCATCAGCCCCACCCGTGGCTCTCTCACCCCCCTCTGCCTTTGGAGAAGGAAAACTCCTCTTCCCCTCCCTAATTCCCCTCTTTCCCCACCCTGTGATGCTGATGGAGCCCAAAACCAGTTTGCTAAAAGCCAGTGCGAAGCCAAATCCACCAACAGGCAGCTTGGAATCCGAGGGGAACTGGACAACATTTTCCTGCTAATCTTGGGAATCTTTTTCCCTCTGCTTGTCCTCCCCTGGACTCTGTGTGTGTAAATATATAAATATGTATTTTTTTTTTAAATTTGATGAGGGGCAGAAGTGTTTTAGCACTCACCCATTGCTCTGTATGCAAACTCCTCACATGCAAATGCTTCTCTATGCAACTATTTTTTTGTTGTTTTTAAAAATGAAACCACAGGAAATCCTCGGCTTTTATTCCTTTATTTTACTGTGGACAGAGTGGACAGCTCTGGGTTTGTATTGGTGGCCGAGGGGAGCTGTTTTTGGGGAGGAATCCAGAGAAAAGGGAACGGTGCTGATGAATGAAGGTGACAAATGAAGGTCCCTCCATCCCCAGTGCCCTGGGAGATCTCGGAAAAGCTTTGCAAGGAGTGGATCAAAGACTGGAATGTGGGTGCCTCACCTCTGTTTGCTAATGAGGAGAAAATCGCTGTAAATAGGCCAAAAGTGCTGTGTGTGACTCGTGGGTTCTTCCAGGTGATCCTTTATTATCCAAGATGAACACAATGGGGAAGAAATTGGGACCTGGAAAACGTGTGGGGGGGAAGATTTTTTTTCCTGGGATGCTGTATTTGGTACAGAGCCCCTCTCTCCCACCAAACTCCCCCAGGAATATTGATCCATCTCTATTTTGTAATAAAAATTTATCACCTGCACGCCTGATCTGGCTTCTGGTCCTTCCTGCTCCAAGAGCTTTTTGTGCCTCCACCCCCTGCTGTTCCTCAGAATTCCTCAGAGAGAGATCAGAGTGCAGAAATTGAATTAAAACCTTTAGATAAATGAAATATAAATTAAATATATTAAGCCACCTATACATGAAAAGAGGTGTAAGCATAAGTTTTAAGTAAGTAAGTGAATATGCATAAGTAAGTAAGAATATGTTTTAAGTGCCTTTAAGAGCAAAAGTCTTAGAATCTGGTGTAGAAAACAAGCTTCAAAAACATCGTTTTAGAGATAATAAAAATATAGTAAGAATATTGCTTGCACTCTTCAGCTGGAACAGATATGTGTGAGCTAGGTGTAAATTTTCATGTTGTACAACTGGAGTTCTAATAGGTTTAGAAGAAATGCTTCAGATTTGTGGTTTTAGCTTATTGGGTAAAGACTCTCTTTCCCTTCTTTCTCACTTCCATCATCACCACCCAGAAGAACTCGGGAGCTGCTGCTGCTGCAACTTTGACCTTCTCAAAGAGAGACGCTTGCTTTTGGAGAAGTTAGAGATCAGAAATTTAATTAGAGAGCTGTTTCCATTTCTAATTGGGACTTTACTTCTAATTGGGACTTTAATTTGGACTTTACTTCTAATCAGGACCGATGTGCCTTTACAACAAACAACTTTACAGCAAGCAACAAGTTGGAGATGTGAACCCAGAACTGTCTCAGGGTGGATTTGCAGGGGAGGTGGCACAGAATGTTCCCAGCGCCGTGACAGCGGCCACGAGCACTGCCCTTCAAACCCTGCCCTTATCTCTGCTGTCCCCAGCACTCTCAACCCCTCGAGCCTCCCGCTGCAGCCCCGGCCATTAAAGTTAACCATTACCCAAAGTCAGTGTTTATTTGGGATAATCCAGGCCTGGGGGAAAGTGAGGCACAGGGGAGGAAGGCTCTGGGTTCTTTTCTGTGAGATAGGGCCCGTCCTGCGGCTGGAGTGGTGCTTGAACAAGATGAATGCTCAAATAATGCAGGGCAAACAGGGAGCTGGGATGGGAGAGCTCCAGGCACCGGGATACATGGCCTCCCATTTCTTGGGGACACTCAGTATTCCCATTCCTTGGGGACACTCAGCACTCCCATTCCTTGGGGACACTCAGCATTCCAATATTCCAATTCCATGGGGACACTCAGCATTCCTATTTCTTGGGGACACTTGACATTCCAGTATTCCAAATCCATGGGGACACTCATCATTTCAATACCCACACTGGGAGCCAGGACAGGGAATATCCACACCCAGCCCTTCCTTGGCTCCTAGAGGGGCCTCACCCCCCTGCAGCTCCAAGGCTGAGCAACCCCAAAGCAGAGGGACCCCAAATCCCAACCTCCTCCAGATAAATCACTGCCCTAGATTAAAACTCCTTTTTTACCCAATCCCAGATTTTTTTCCTTCTCCCTGGTGGTGAGGAAGGGCAGGGAGACATCCCCAAAGCTTTTCAGCACCAGGATCTGAACCCTGCATGTGCGTTGGGCAGTGAGACAAACCCTTCCCCTCCCGGTGGTGCCGGGGCTTGGGGCCATTCCCGGGGCCATTCCCTGAACCTTTCCTGGAGTTATACCCGGAGCCATTCCCGGAGCCTTTCACGGAGCCATTCCCGGGCCATTCCCGGAGTTACTCCCTCGTTCCCCGATCGCGTGCGGAGGGCTCACCTGAGCCCTCTAATCCCCTAATCCATCACCAAGGAGACCCAGCGCTCCCTGGCATGTGCGAGCAGAGGGGCCCCGCGGAGGGAGAGCTGCTCCTCACCCGTGCCAGGTCCCTTTCGGCTCACCCCGGTGCTCCAGGCTGGGGGATGGAGCTGGGAAATCCCTCCTTGCCCCCATTCCCACACCGGTCCCACAGTTCAGGCACGGTGGGACCACTGGGATTTCTCCATCCCTGCTTCCCTGGGCACCACGAGAGTGCAGGGTGTCCCCTGGGCAGGTTTGGAGAAAATGGGGACCCCAGATTGCTGCTGGGGCGACACTGCGGGTGTGTCTGCTCTGCCCCAACCCTGCCGTGCGTGGTTGTGGGGATGGCTGAAACCAAACCAGGTGAAATTTCGATTTTCCAGCTCCATCCCGGATATTTTCCGGCTCCATCCCTTCTCTCCCGGCTCCAGCTGCCGGCGCTGTTCGCCCTCGCAGCGCTTGGGGCAGCAGAGACCTGCGCTTGGCCAGGCTGGGCTTTACCGGGCCAGGCTGGGCTTTACCGGGCCAGGCTGGGCTTTACCCGGCCAGGCTGAGCTGAATTCGGGTCCTCTCGCACCCCAGGTGTTATCACGTTTTTATCCACCCCAGAGTCCCAGGAAATGTCCCAGTGTCCCCTGCATCCCAAAATTGCCGTGCCAGGGCCAGGTGTGGCTCTTCCCGGTGCTCGTGGCTCCAGCATTTTTGGACAAGGAGGATTTGTGTCCTCGCTCAGGGCTGGGAGGAGCCTTCCCCGGGCCGGCCCTGCTGTGATTTCCCCAATCCACCAGGAGCAGGGACAGGAACCCTCGGGAAGCGCCATCCCATGGCTCTGCTCCTCAGGGGGGTGTCCCGCTGGAAAACAGCCCCGTGCTCGCCTCCAGGGCATCCACTGGCCCTGTGGCTAATCCTGTCCCAGTGTGGGTCTCTGTCTCTCCACTGGGAGAGGAATGGAGCTCCTGGGGGGCGAGTGACAGATCCTGTGCCAGCAGCACCATCCCACAGTCCCAAATTGTGTGGAATGGGATAATCCTTAACCCCTCCCATCCCAAACCAATCTCTGACCTCCCCAGTTTTTTAGGAGGAAATTTTGGTTCACAGGTGCCACTTGTCCTTCCCCAGCCCAGGGACACAAACTGCTCCCACTCACAGGATCTGGCTGTGCTTTGGTTGGATTAAAATCCCCAGTCTGGAGTGCAGGGGATGATCTCCAACAAATTCCCAGTGCCAGGAACTCTGCCCTGCTGGTTTCCACTAACACTGAAATATTAAAGCAATCTGGTTTTTATTTGGGAATTTTTATTGGATTTGCCAGGCTCAGGAAGCCAGGGCGACAAACAAACCTGACAGAATCCTATTAGCCCCATTAATCGCTATTAACTGCTAATATCTCTGTTCTCCCTCCCCGGTGTTATTAATTAGCACAGCCAGAGAGAGGCAGAGCTCCAGCCTCGACCTCGCAGGAGCTCTCAGCGTTCCTGGGAAGGGGCTGGGACTGCTGCAAGCTCCTCCCGACTGCCAGAAAATCTTCCACCAGCACCAGCCTAAAATATCCTGCACTCTGGAAATCCATCCCCAAATTCCAGAGGGAAGAGCCACCCCGGTACCTCTCCTTTCCTGCCTCCAGAGGCAGCTCCAGCAGCTGCAATAGAGGCTGTGTGTTCCCAGATTTGCTCTGCCCCCTGCAGCAAGGATGGAGCATCCCACAGGGAGAACCCTCCAAAGTGTTTTGGGGTTTTTTTGGGGCTGTGGAATTGGAATTCCCAGCCCAGGCAGTTTTTCTTCACAGTGTGGGGACAGAGCTGTGCTGTTCCCAGGAACTGGCAGGGGACTTAATCAGTGTGGATGTGACACTTGGGGACATGGTGGCCTTGGCAGTGCTGGAGGAGAGGCTGGTCCCAGAGGCCTTTTCCAGCTTAAATAATTCCAAGGTTTTATAAGGTCCCTTAGAAGCACTGAGCAGCTCCAGCTTTTCTCTGGAGAGGAAAGAATTTCTCCCCACTGGGGAGAGGAGGCACTGGAGGCTGCAGCCTGCAGGGCTGGAGATCAAAGCCTTCCCAAACCTTCATCCCAGCGGGGACGAGAGCAGGGAGGGCACAGGGAGCAGCAGCAGCAGGTGTGACCTTTGAGTCCTGGGAAGGGAAATGTCAGCCCCAGTGGGAGGGATTGCATCCCAACCTTCCCTGTGCCAGCCCAAAGGAGCAGGGATTGCATCCCAACCTCCCTATTCCCACCCCACAGCAGGGATTGCATCCCAACCTTGGGAATGAACCCCCAAAACTCCCATTTTCCTTTGGGACTGAGCCCCCAAAATCCCATTTTCCTTTGGGAATGAGCCCCCAAAATCCCATTTTCCTTTGGGAATGAACTCCCAAAATCCCATTTTCCTTTGGGAATGGATGGCTCCCAAGGGGAAATCCAGGAATTCCCAGCAGCTCTGTTGGGAACAGAGCATTGCTTTGAGCAGGATGTAGGAAATGCTGTGATAAATTACAAGAATATTAGCTGTTGCAAAGGTGCTACCAGGATAAATCACAATATTTAATAATAATGTCATAATATTTGCTGAGGGAAAGGCTTGGGATGTGCCCAAAGCTGTCAGAGATCCAGGAGAGATAAGGACACAGCCTGGGGTTAATTGCTGTTCCCTGGAGTTATTAAATCCACAAAAATCCCTGCTGGGTGGTGGGCTGGGATTAGAGGTTCCCATTTTTGGGGGACAGGGATCTGCCAGGTGTTTATGGGCTGATAAATTCTGGAGTTTTCCCTCTGGTTTAAAGCAGATTCCCCTTCAGGAGCCATCCATGAGTACTGGAAATGGAAGGTCCCTTGCCCATGGAATGCTTGGGTTTTAGGGTCTCTCCCAGAATTTTGGGATTCTGGGATTATCAAGGACTGTGGATGTCCCAGGGAAAAGGGGCAGGACAGGCTGAGCCATTTCCCACAGCAGCTCAGCCTCATCCTTCAACAAATCCACTCCAGTTTTCCATCCTCCAAAAATTCAGAGATTTTTCTCCAGAGAAATCCATTCTCAGAGCCAGACAGAGGGGAAAAATAATCTGCCAACATTTCCATGGCAGAAATGGGATTTTTGGGACTTTCTGCACCTCTGGGACAGGGAGGTTTTATTGTTTTGTGGGGTATCTGGGCACAGTGAGCATTCCCCACACACAAATCCATCATTTTGGGGTTCCCAGTGCATTCCTTGGAGCACAAACCCTTCCCAGAGAAAGAGAGGAGCAGCAGATGGGAAAGCACTTGGAAGGATGAAATCAAGCTCAGTCCATCAGGGACCCTCCTGGTCCTGGCTCTGGATGAATTTTGGATGAGCTGCTGTTTTCTGGAGCTCTGGAGCTGAGGACAGAGCAGCTCCAGGATGGATTTGATCTGATCCCAAATGATTGAATCCATCCCATCAATGTTTCAGCGTCACTGAGGAACGCTCCTGCCTGGAAAATCAGAGCCTGCTCCCTCCCTGGGGCAGCAGGGAACGCATTATCCTGTGGAATTCTGGCATGGAGAGAGCCAGGAACACGAGAAGCCTCTTTGCTGCCCAGCTGGGGCCAGCCTGGCTCACCCTGTGCTCCAGGCTCACTCCCAGGCTGTGCTGGGAAAAGTGGAGACAAATCCCAGTCTGGGAGGAGATGGGAGCAGCAGAACATCCCTGATCCACCTGGAATTCCCTGGGAAATTTCCATTTTCAGGGTGGAACTCCCTGAACTCCTTTGCTCACTCAGCCCCCAGGATGAGATTTTCCAGCTCCATCATCCCAAAAAAGGCCAGGAATGATTCTCAGCCCTGGGATAATGAATTCCCCCAGCAGGCAGGACCATCCTCAGCTGTTATCCCCTGTTTGCTCTCCTTGGGAAGCTCATTCCCATCCAGAACTGCAATATCTTTTGTGTAATATTTTCCCAGCAGTGATGGCTCCAGGGAGTAGAACCAAAAAAAGGGAGGGAAAAGGATTGGTCTGGGTTTGTTAATTTGGGAACACCAATATATATTTTTAAAAAATTATATATATATATATAATAGGTAATATATTATAGATGTAGAAATAATAACTATTTAGATATAAAAATACTAATAAAATACAATATAATACAATATAAAATAATACAATATATAGATAATATAATACAATACAATATATATTCTATTATACTATAATATGTATACATATATATTATATACAATTTATAATATATAGTATACTAATATATATTATACTATTGTATTATATAATATTATAACATATTATATTGTACCATATCGTATAATTATATGTATTATATATAATTTGCTAACACAAATTATTAATAACACAATTTACTCCAGGTGCCTGGCAATTTCTTTGGCTGATTTTAGGTGCAGATTTTAGGGCTCCCAAGGCCATTTTTTAGCACGATTTTTGGGGGGGTTTTTTTTGCCATTTAGAGTCGGATTCATCCCTGTTGGTGATGAACATCCCCGAGGTTTGTCTGCTCTGAAGGGCATCTCTGGAGCTGATAAAGGATTTAACAGAGGAATTTTATCTCTCCTGATAAAGTTCCCAGCTGGGCTCAAAGTTCTGGCAATTCCTTGTGTCCTTCCCTTGCTCTGACTTTCCCAAAATCCTTTTGGTGGTGATGATTTTGGCTCTTTCATCCCCAATTCCTGTGACCTGTCCCACCCACGGTGGCACATCCCACATGACCCCATTGCTGCCCCAATCCCAAATCCCTCCAGGCACCCCAGCTGTGATCCCACCTGCCAGGATCACCCCAATCTCTGCAAGATCAGCTTTGTCCCCACCCCAGTCAGTTTTTTCTCTGTCTGGGTCACTCCTGAAATAAACCCCAACCTTTTTTTCCTCCTGCAAATCCCCTCTGTGCCTTTCCCCTCCTGCCCAGAGGATTCTCTGTGGGGCTCCTCTCTTGTTCCTGCTCCCACCATCTGCTCTGTGCCCTTGCCAGGGCAGCTTCCCGCTGGAAAACCGAAGGATCTTGGCTCTGGATCCTTCCCTGGCACACTCAGGGCTCCTATTCAGGACCTGAGCTCAGACATTCCCTGTTCCAACATTTTCCTTCAGTGTTTATTTTGCAAAATGTTGGGAGATTTCCTCTTTTATCTTAAAAAAAAAAAATAAATCCCAGTAAGGTGATTTTCATTTCCCAGGAGACTGAAATTCCATCTTTTCTCCATCTTTGAGTCCTGTGGTTTTGGGGATAATCCAGAGCTTGGTGGGGTTTTTTTGGGAACTGCTCCAGACTCCTGGTCCCACTTTCCCTGCCAAGCAGAGAGTTATCACTTTTTGTCTGAATTTTGGTTCCTTTGTGTCATGGGGTGAGTTTCTACCTTGGGAGTTTCCCCCTGAGCTGATTTCTGCTGCTGAAAACTTCCTGGCAAGTTTTCCATGGCTGCTCCAGAAATGCTTCCTCATCCTCTGAGCCAGCGTTATTTAATTCCTCTGCAGTGGGGCTGTCCCTGCATTCTAATGGCAGCCAGATCCCTCTGCGCCTCCTCATCCTGATTTTCCTTGGTTTTTTTTCCTGTGGGAGATGTGGAATTGCTGCAGAATCACACTGCATTAAGCAGGAAAACATTCAGGTTTAACCAGGATCTGGGGTCTCTGACTGCCCTCAGTGGCTTTTCCCATTTTTTCCAAAAATCCCAAAAGGGATTTTTCCAGCCAGGAGACTCCTGAGGAGCTGCCATGGGAAATTTTGGGATGAGGCTCCAAGGCTCCCCAGTGGTGCTTTTCCCACAGAGAAATGGGGAACAGGAATAAGGGAAGAGCAGGAAACCCTCTGGAGAAACAGAGGGAAGCTTTGGCCTTGGCCTGGTGAGGCAAATCCCAGGAAAACAGGGCTGAGGCAAATCCCAGGAAAACAGGGCTGTTCATCACTATAAAACAGTGATAAATATTAAAAATAAACATTAAAAACATAAAATAGCGATAAATAATTTTCATAAATAAAAAATCCTGCCACAGCCACCAAACCAGCTTCATTTCCCTGCAGTTTTTAGCAGGGAGATGCTGAGGGTTCATTATAACCCATAATAAATTTTCCTTACGTAGGCAAAGTCCCGCTGGATTTTCCTGGTGTTAATAAAGCAGGGATGAAGTGATTCCATGCAGACAACAAATCCCTCTTCCCTCAATCTCCATCCATCATTCCTGGAGCTGCCCAGAATCACAGGGACCCTGCTCCTGCTGGTGCTGCTGAAAACTTGGGATTTTTTTGGAAATTATTCCCATTATTCCCAGTTTGGGCTCAGTAGGTTCTCCTTCCCCACCTTGGAGCCTTTTCCTGGATCTCATCCAGGTTTTTCCCTTTAACACAAAGTTCTCCCCTGATTTAGAGCTCCCAGAAAAAATCCATTGACCCTGATCTTCATCTCCCAGTAATTGGAAGAGAGGCATAAATCAAAGGAGCTGCAGAAGAGTTAAAAATGGGTTTGTTTGCCGAGGCTGAGGCTGCAGATTCGCTCTGGGAGAGCACTGGGGTCGATGAAATGCCCGGATGGGTTCAGGCAGAGCAGGGATCCTTTCCTCCTGCACCAGGAATGGTTCTGACCCCATTCTCTGGACATGGGAATGGGCAGTTCTGAGGTGCTGGGTCCTGGATATTCCAGGAATTCCCTCTTAAACCATTCCTGCTCTGGCTGTGCCTCGGTGGCACCAAACAGAGGGATCCTGGAGTGGTTTGGGTGGGGAAAAAAATCCTAAAATTCATCTCATTCCATCCCTGCCATGGCAGGGACACCTCCCATTGTCCCAATGTCCAGCCTGGCCTGGGACACTGCCAGGGATGCAGGGGCAGCCACAGCTGCTCTGGGAATTCCATCCAAAATCCCAAAATCCCCTCCATCCGTGCCCTGAGGCAGTGGGAGCCATTCCCTGTGTCCTGTCCCTCCATCCCTTGTCTCTCCAGCTCTCCTGGAGCCCCTCCAGTCCCTGAGCTCTCCCTGGATCCTTCTCCTGTCCAGGTGAGCACCCCCAGCTCTCCCAGCCTGGCTCCAGAGCACAGAGGGACCCAAACAATCCCAATTTTCACCTCCCAGCCCTTCCCAGCCCTGCTGGCTGATTCCAGGAACACCCTCGAGGGGGATAAAACATTGGGAACCCAAAACTGTTCCCCCAACTTTTCCTTTCTCTGGATGGGTTTTCCTGCTGGCAGCTGGAGCTTCCTGGAGCCTGGAGAAGGGACCAGGCAGCGCTAAAACCGAGATAAGAGATGCAAGGCTGCGCTTGGCTGTGATGGAGGCGTTTGGAAACACAGATATTTATCCAGGGGGATCCTTCGGGAAGAGCAGAATTCCTTTTCCTATTCGTGTCTCCCCTCTCTGGAGCCAGTCCAGCCTTTCCTGCCGGTTTAAAATAAAACCTAATCCATTCGCAATCCCCGCTCCCGGCCATCAGGGCTCTCTGAGCACGGTAATTACCGCGCTGGGCTGCCAGAGCATCCCCAGGGATTTAACTCCTCCCGCTCCCCGGGATCCTCGGGAGAGCTGCAGCACCCCAGGGATGTCCTGTCCCCTCTCCCAGGCTTTGTCCCCAGCTTCTGGGGAGGTTTTGTCCCGAAATGTCCCCCCGCCAAGGAAAAATGGGGTCAGCAGAGTTCCTAAAGGGAGCAGAGGATCCAGCCCGTGCTGGTTTGAGGGGATTTCTCCTGGACCAGCAGATTGGGAAGCTCGCATCTGCTCCTAAAATTCGCTCAGATCAGGAATAAATTAAAAAAATTTCCATTTTCCTGCATGAAAATCTCACCAAATCCAAATACTTCACAAGTGAGGCAATAATTTTATCCCCACGGGATATCCCAATTCCTTTGTGGAATCCCGTGAAAGGAGCTCTGAGCTGCTGGAATTTGAGCTTGGAATCCACAGGTGATGCCATCCATGCTTGGAAAGCAAAACTCTTCCAAGGGAAATAAAATCCTTCTTGTTGCCTTTGCTGGACGATTCCTGCTCATTATTATTTGGGCCAGGTTTAAATTATTCTGTCTGCAGCAGCTGATGGCATTTGCTGCGTGTCATGCAATGTTCCAGGTAATTAATTGGTGTTTAATTAATTAAGGGATAATGACATTCAATTAAGGGAATGCTGTCACTGGGTAAAAATTAATGACTCCCTGCTGCTCCAGGAAAGCCAAGGTATTTGTAGGAATCAATCCAGGGGGGTTCATTCCCTTGGGAAGGAGCTGGGTCCTGCTGATCTCTGATTCCTGCCCCTTCCCAGGAGCAAATTCCTGGCAGGAATCTCTGCATGGACCTGTCAGGAGCTGTTCCCAAACCCTCAGCAGGGGGCAAACGCCACGGGAAGTCTCTGGGAAGGGGGAAAAGAGCACCCAGTGCTTCCAGCATCACCTGGGATCGACAGCAGGAATTCCCAATTGCCAATCCCATGCTCAGGGGGAGTCAGGCTCAGCCTAAACCCAGAACTCCTCTCCCTGACATCCAGGATCAAAGCCTGGGATCAATTTGGGCCTCTGTGTCCTCTTGGCTTTGGAAGAGAGCACTGGAAAAAGAGGAATTGAAGATAAATGACAACAAATTCCCCAAACCAGAGGGAGCTGAGCCCTGCTCTGAGCCAAGCAGGGCAAATGCTGAAGGATGAACAGGAATGAATCCCTTCCCAGCTGCTCCTGCCTGGGGAATGAGCCCTGGATGGGGGGTTCAAACATTGCAGGCACCTCTGGCAGGGGTGAACCTGCACAGGGCCCCAGGAGGGGATCCTGCAGCTCCTGGGGAGGAGAGGATCATCCAGGAGAGATCCCAGACTATCCCAGATCTCCTCCCCAAGTGCCAGTGGCATTGGCTGGTGCCCAGTTAAGGAGTTGTTCACTTAATTTTAATTTTTGTTGAATCTTTGAGTGTGTGCAGCTCTCAGACAGTAAAACACTTTTGGGTTCAGTGTTTGCCACCCTCAGGCACCACCCAGGAAGGAATTCCAAGCTTTTCTGCCAGGAACATCCTCCTGCTCCATCCCAAAATCCAGCCTGCCCCTTGCAGCTGGAGGCTGGTGCAGGCAGGGAGAGCCTGGAGCGTGTCCTTGGCTGGGAGATTTGGGTAAATCCCAAATCCTGAGAAGAGCAGGGCTGGCTGCAGGTGCCAGCTCCTCCTGGGAACGTGTGCCAGCTCCTCTTGGCACAGGCAGTGTCTCTGCAGCTCCTGGTGCTGAGGAGGCTCCAGGGAGCCGTGGGCAGATCCCAGAGGCAGCTCTGGCTCAGCCCCTGCCCGGCTCCCTGAGCTCCTCCTGGGAATTGGGGCAGGGAATGAGGGGGGTCAGAGCCTGTTCCTGGCTGCCAGCTCTGCCCAGGCTCATCTCACACTGCTCTGCTCTCCACATCCCTCTGAACACTTCCCCAAACACTTCTGTAAGATTTCCCTAAACACTTCCCTAAAAATTTCCCCAAACACCTCCTTAAACATTTCCTTCAACACTTTCCTCAACAGTTCCCATAAGATTTCCTTAAACACTTCCCAAACATTTCCAGTAAGATTTCCCCAAACACTTTCCTAAATGTTTTCCCAAACACCTCCCTAAACACTTCCTCCAGCAATTCCCTCAGTGCTTCTCATAAGATTTTCCCAAATACTCCCCAAACATTTCCCTAACACTTCCTTGAACACTTCCCCAAACACTTCCCTAAACCTTTCCTGTAAGATTTCTCCAAACACTTCCCTGAACATTTCCCTGTACACTTCCCCAAACACTTCCCAAACCCTCCCTAAACATTTCCCTAACACTTCCCCACATGCTTGACCAACCTGGCCCCATATAAAAGGAATAAAACCGTGGATCAGGTCTCCCCCTCCACAGCCCCAAAAGCCAAACCATTCAGGAAACTCCATCTCCAGGCCACTTGCAGAGCTCTGAAGAGCCAAATTCCCAAATTCCCAGAGCCAAATTCCCAATCTGCCCTGAAGCCATGAGGAGACTGGAGCTCTTTCAGACAGCAGCTCGGTTTTATTGTTTGAAATGCCAGGGAAATTCAGAAATGTGGGAATTCCTGCTGCACATCACCCTGGCCATCCGTCCTTGTCCTGCTGAGGACACGGAGCAGCCCCTCCATGGTGGGAACAGGCTGGAGAGCCTCCCAACATCTGCACAGCCTTCAGGAGCCACCTCTGCTCCTCCTTTTGGGAGCGTGGACAGGCTGTGCCACAGCTGGAACAGCTGGAGAGCCCCATCCTCACAGCTGGTACTTCCTCAGCAGCTCGCTCTGCCACTGCCGCTTCTTGTTGGGAAAAGCCACCGGGATCTTGATCCTGCGGAATTCCTCGATGCACCTGCCCAGCTCTGACTGCAGAGCCCGCTGCTCCTCGCTGCTGGCCGTGCTGGTGGCCGTGCTGGTGGCCGTGCTGGTGGCCACAGTGGCCTCCAGGCCGTTCTCCTTGACCACTGCGCGGTCACTGCCCCGCCGCTGCACCGCTTGCTTCACCTCCTCCAGCTTCTTCAGCGATTTGGAGAAGTCCAGGGTGTTGGGGCGGGCCGGGAGCTCCTCGGGAGCTTCTGGCCATGGCAGGGAGTTGGTGGGGCTGGGATCCTTCACCTCTGCCTCGGGGTCTGTGCCAGGGATGGGCTCAGCAGGGCAGGGGGTTCCCGAACTCCCGGGGTCAGGCAGGTCCTGCCTCGTCCTGGGGCTCTGCTTCGGCTCCTCCAGGGCTGGGAAGGAAAGAGGAGAGGAGTGTGAGCAGGGGAGAGGAGGGAGGGGAGGGAGGGGAGGGAGATGAAGGAGATGAGGAAGATGAGGAAGAGAGGAAGTTCAGGAAGCTGAAAAAGATGAGGAAGCTCAAGAAGCCCAGGAAGCCCAAGAAGCTGAGGAAGCTGAGGAACGTGAGAGACATGAGAGACCTGCTGGGAATTCTTTTAAAAATACACCTAGTGGCAGAGACACAAAACAAGGAACAAACCACTCCTATTTCAAATCCTCTACCCTACATTTGTCCCCTGCATGGAAGCAGAAAATGTCAAGAGGGATTTTCCTTTTCCTTGAAAACTTCTGTAAAAACAAGCTTGGATTTATTTTCCCCTTTTCCCTTCCTCCTCTTTTCCCCCCGTTCTGAAATTTGCTGAGCCTCTGCAGTTGCTGGAGGTGGGGAGCAGGAATGTCACCCATCAGTGAGCAGAACCCTTGAAGGCTGGATTTTCGTTGGCAAATCTCTCCGGGAATTGCAGGGATGAATCTTTGCCCCAAATTCTTTGAGTGATGGGATGAAGGCTCGAAGCTGCTTTAATCATCTTATCTGTGAACCTGGGAGCTGCTTTTTGGGAAATGTGGAGCTGAGGCTGGGCAATTTAAGCACCCAAATTCCCAGGAGGAATTCAGCTGAGCTGGGGAATAAATTCAAATCCTTCAGCTCCTCTCCAGCATCTCAGCTCCCAGAGCATCCCATGACTGCGGCTGCTCCAGGATAACATTTATTTTCCAAAGTTTTCAGTTTTGCATCCCATTATTCCTGTCTAAGGCACAAAGAACTGTTCAGATCACCAGGCTGAGAGCCAATCCAGGTTTCCAGGAATGGCTCCTGAATATTCCTCACATCCCACCATCCTGATGTCCTTTGGGTGCTCTGCCAGGGCTGGTGCCAGCTACAAACTCACATCCCTAAAATTTCCTTCAGAAATCCTGGAATGGTTTGGGTGGGAAAGAACCTTGAATCCCATCCAGTGCCAGCCCTGCCATGGCAGGGACACCTTTCACTGTCCCCAATGTCCAGCCTGGCCTGGGACACTGCCAGGGATCCAGGGGCAGCCACAGCTGCTCTGGGAGTTCCATCCCAGGCAGGAATTCCTGCCCAAAATCCCCTCCATCCCTGCCCTGTGGCAGTGGGAGCCATTCCCTGTGTCCTGTCCCTCCATTCCTTGTCTCTCCTGGAGCCCCTTCAGTCCCTGAGCTCTCCCTGGATCCTTCTCCTGTCCAGGTGAGCACCCCCAGCTCTCCCAGCCTGGCTCCAGCCCTGCAGCAGCCCTGTGGTTTCCTCTGGATTTATTCCATAATAAATCCTCCGTGTCCTGCTCTTTCCTGCAGCTTTGGACAAAGACCCCATTTTTTCCTTTATCCCTCCTCACATTTGGAGCCCCTGTCTGGCATCCAGGGGGTGCCACCCCTCGGGTGATCCAAGGCCACCCCACAGTCCCGAGTGTCCCTCTGGGGAACCCGGCTGATTTTTCCCATCCTTTCTCCGCCAGATTTTCCATCCCCGGTGCCGCTTGTGCTTTAGAGCTCCAATTAAATTCAGCAGCGACGCCTCCGAGCCGCCCTGCGGAGCCGCCGGGATCCTGCTGGGGACAATTACCGGTGGTTTTGTGGGCAGCACACTCTGTCCCCACCCCGCGGCTCGGGGACAGCGCTTTGTTATTCCAGAGGCTGCGGCAGGGGCTGGAGCTGGGGCCCAGGCTCTGAGCTCTGGGTTTGCTGCCATTCCTCACCTCCCCTCAGCTCCCTCATTCCTGGGTGGTCCCAAATCAGGGATGTGCTGCTCACACCCCACCGGGCTCCAGGATTCCATTCCATTCCATTCCATTCCATTCCATTCCATTCCATTCCATTCCATTCCATTCCATTCCATTCCATTCCATTCCATTCCATTCCATTCCATTCCCTATTTCTCCCAAAATAACCATGGAGGGATTTTTTCAAGGTCCAGGAGTAACTGGACAAGGGGGAGGTGCCCCCTTGAGTGCACCCTGAGCAGGAAAGGATTGGATGGGATATTGGGAAGGAATTCCTCCCTGGCACAGGGTGCCCAGAGCAGCTGTGGCTGCCCCTGGATCCCTGGCAGTGTCCAAGGCCAGGTTGGATGGGGTTTGGAGCAGCCTGGGACAGTGGGAGGTGTCCCTGCCATGGCAGGGGTGGCACTGGATGGGCTTTGAGGTCCTTCCATCCCAAACCATTCCGTGTTTCTCCTCCATGGCTTCATTTCTCCTTTCCCTCCAGTGTTTAAATGGAAAAACCAGGACCTCACATGGCTTGGAATGTCTCAGTTCTTAAAATCCCTCTCAAATTTGGGTGATGTGGGCCAAAAGCAGATGGATAAAAGTTTCCAAATGAGCTGGGAGAGTTGGGTTTGGGAGCTGTGGGACATCCCCAGGATGCTCAGGTTGAACCCTCAGCATCCCAACACCCAACCCAAACCAGCTGCTCCCATTCCTCTGCTGGATCTCATCAATCTCAGGACCTGACTCTGCACGAATTGTTCTGTTCTGTGGGATTAATCCAGCTGGGAGCAGCACTGGGAGCTTCCCTGGTACCCAGAGCCCTGGCAGTGCCATGATCCCGGCTGAATCCCCAGGGAATCCCAATCCCTTGGCAGGAGCAGGCTCAGGTGCAGAGAGCTGCTGGAGCCCCAAACTCGTGGCGCAGAAACCCCAGCCTGACTCTCCCTGGATTCTCCTTTTGTCATCCATTCCTGCTGTTGGAAAAGCTCAGCAAGAAGCTGGGGGGAAAAAAATAAAATTCCCAACAACAAAAGGCACCTCCTGAAAGACCTTGGAGGCCTGGGAAGGAAATCCAGATTTTTCTCCATCATACAGGTGCTGCCAGGAGCAGGCAAGGTGGGATCAGGGTTTTTGGGAATTTTCCTGAGGTTCCCTGGGGGGAAGGTGCAGCTCCCCGAGGTGGACACTGGTACCTGCTGGCCTTGGTTCCGTGTACTCCGTGGGATTTCCGCTCCCTGGGGTGTCCCTTGGTGGGCAGGAGCTCTGGTCCCCTGCTCCTCCCAGGTTCTCTGTGAGGGAAAGATCGAGAATTGCAGGAATTATGGGAGATGTGCTCACAGTTCCATCTTTTATGGGAATCATGGAGTCCTGGAATGGTTTGGGTTGGGTGGGACCTCAAAGCTCATCCAATTCCACGGCAGGGACACCTTCCCTTTATCCCAGGATGCTCCAACCCCAATGTCCAGCCAGGCCTTGGACACTCCCAGGGACCCAGCTGCTCTGGGAACGAGTGACAGTTTTATTAGGATTTTTGATTTTGCAGGGTCTCGCTCCATGTAGGGACAATGTGATTGCAGGAAATGCCCCGGAGATCCTTAATCTAAATTAAATCGGTGTTTGCTGAGTGCTCGTGGATGTCCACAGGCTGCAGGAACGGCTGGAATGTGGGAATGCCTCCAGCCTGGAATCTGTGGCTGCATTGCCTCATCCCTGGCCCTGTCCCCGGCCAGGCTGGACGGGGCTTGGAGCAGCCTGGGACAGTGGAAGGTGTCCCTGCCATGGGATTAGGTGACCTTTAAATTCCCTTCCAACCCAAACCAGTCTGGGATTCTATTCCATGACTCCTGAGCATGGGATGCTGAGCAATTCCGACCTTTTGAGCCTTTCAATCCGCCCGTGTGTCGGGACTGATAGATGGAGATCTGACTCTGCCACCTTTTGTCATCCAGCACTTCAATCCCTTGGAGCTGGAACAAACCCGCCCAAGCTTTTTGTGCCTTTAATTCCCGGCCAGCTCCCGCCGGGATCTAAATCAGCCCTCGCCACTCCACCCCCTGAGCGAGCCGATATCCATCAGCACCTAATTACTGCTCCTGGTTCATCCCAGGGCGTCTTTCATCTCCAATTCCTCCCGATTTTCCCGATTTCCTGCCCTCCCTGGAGCTGGCAGGACCCACGCCCAAGAGCTGAGCGAGGGGAGCGGTGTTTGGGGCTGGAATTTTGGCTGCTTTCAACCACAGTTGATTCCTGCAATTCAATCCTTCCCCTGTGCAGCTGTTCTTGTTTCCAAAACATTCCCTTTTTAATTTTTTTTTTTTTTGAGGGGGGGCAGCTCTGCTGTCAGTTTTAGGCAGTTTCCTGTGGATCTGTGCAGCCCGAGTATCTTTTTTCCCCCCACTTATTTTTATCCACATATATAAAATACACACATTTAGCAGTGGATATTCCCTGCCACTGATTAATTGAACATCTGCTCTAATTTGCTCCGGTTCTGGCATTCCCAGGAAAACAGGGAAAAGAATAACAAATCCTATCTCCAAAGGTCTCCCAAATCCCTCATTCCAAAAGCCTCCCAAATTCCTTCTTCAAAGGTATCCCAAGTTCCTTCTGCAAAGTCTCCCAATCCCCTATCCAAAGGTCTCCCAAAACCCCCCTTCCAAAAGTCTCCTAAATTCTCTCTCTGAAGGTATCCCAAATTGCCTCTCCCAAATTCCCTCTCCCAAGCCTCCCAATCTCCCTCCAAATGTCTCCCAGCTCTCTCTGCTCCTCTCCAAGGGCACTTTTGCTTTTCCCTGCAGCTCCTCCCCAAATCCTTTGGGATGACAGGGATGGGAGTGGGAGGAGCTGTGGGATGTCCCTGGAAGTGCAGCAGCTGCCCCACGCCAAGGCTTTGCGTGACCACTCGATTCCCTCTCGCTTTTCCAGAGCAGCCCCTCAGCTTTCTGGCCGGGACGGGAATTATGACGGATTCAGACAGCAGAGGTCAAACTGCGGTGATGGCGCGGAGCCCTTGGCTGATGGGAGCCAGCAGAGCCATCCTGCTTTGCATCAGCACAACATCTGCCTGGGCTGGGAGGGCTTGGGAGCACGTGGAGCAAAAGCAGCTTTCCCTCCTGGCCCCTTTGGATAAACCCTTTATTCCCGCAAAAAAGTTTTTCCAGGCCTGGCACAATTCCCACTCCTGGAGGGATTTAAAATCCCTGGTGATGTGGCTTTTGGGGACATGGGTTAGTGCCACACTTGGGAATGGTTGGGAATGGTCTTGGGGGTCTTTCCCCATCTAAATAATTCCATGATTCTACGCCCTGCCTAATTATTGGGATTAGTGATCAACAGCATGGATGGCAAAGCTTTGCCAAGAATCCATCCAAGACGAGCAGCTCCTGGTGAGCCTGAGCTGCAGCCGGCATGGAAGGGCTGGCTCTAACCTGGAAGTGTTGATTTCAACCTGGAAGTGCCAATTCCCACCTGGAAGTTCTAATTCCCACCTGGAAGTGCTGGTTCTCACCTGGAAGTGCCTCTGCCGTGTCTCCCTTGAGGTCCAGGATGGGCTCAGAAGAGGACATGGGTTTTTTGGGGCTCTGCTCTGGTTCCAAAGGCTCGGGAACGGGAAGGCTGAGCCAGGAGCTTCCTAAAAATCCACAGCCAAAGGAGAAAACCTTAGAAGGGAAATGCTGCAGAGGGAATGTGGGGAGGGTGGTGGATGGGAGTGGAATCAGCACCTCCCAGAGTGCCACACTGAGGAGGGATCAGGAAAATCCCAAACCCTTCTTGGGGTGACCCTTGAGCTTTGAGCAGTGCCTGTAACCACATCCCACATTTCCCACCAGGAATTGCTGTTCCTCATGTTTTTCCTAAAGCTTTCTATCCCTAACTTTCCTTTTTGCCTCATTTGCATGGATTTACAAACTGGGAGGAATACAAAGTGTTCATCCCACACTGGGATTAGTGCTTTTGCTTTCCATCTTTTTTCCCCCTGACATTTCCAGATGATTCCATTTGCCACACAGCCTGGATGAGGCTTTGGATCCAGTTCCTGCCCCATCCAAGGGATTTGCCTCTCCATGGCCGAGCGTTGGAACGGGATCATCCCGTGGGCACAGAGAGGAGTTGGTGCCATGAATGCTCCAGTTCCACAGCTCTTCCCACCAGGCAGGGAATCACAGGGAATCAGGGAATCACGGAATCATCACCCACAAAGATCACCCAGGACATTTCCACTACCCCAGGGTGATCCAAGCCCTGTCCAGCCTGGCCTCGGACACTTCCAGGGATCCAGGGGCAGCCACAGCTGCTCTGGGAATTTATCCCAGCACCTCCCCACCCTCCCAGCCAGGAATTCCTTCCCAATATCCCACCTAACCCTGCTCTTCCAGAGCTGGATGAAGACTTTGGCCAAGGCTGCCCTGATTTGGGATAAAACCAATCCTGCTCCACCCGGCCATGGGAAGCAGGGGATGGAACTGGGAATGGCTCCAGCTCCCCAAATCCCACAGCTGAGCAGGGTTTGGTGTTCAGGAACCAGGAGAGCAGGAATTTACCCCAAGACAGCCTGGCCAGGCTGGAGCTCCATGATCCATTATGATCCAGAAGAAGGAGCAGCCTCCAGGAGAAGGCAGCAGGATGCCAGCATGCCCTGTGCCCATTAATTAATTCATGAGGCCTCCCTCATTAATTGTGGCTCCTGAGACAACTCCTGGCACTTTCCAGGACCACCAGCTTCCTGCAGGGGCTCTGTGGTCACCACTCTGTTCCTAATCCCAATGAGTATCCCAGGGAATGTGGCTTGGAGTGGAATTCCTGGCACAAAAGCAGAAGAGGAAGGATTTTCTGTGGAATAAGAGCAAAGCTGAGGCTCCCTAGTTTCATCTGCACAGCTCCAGGCATTCCCAAAATCCCAGCAGAGCTCCAGGCTGCTGCATTCCCACTTCCACGTGCTGACCTGCAGCTGGTGCTTATCAAAGATTTAAAGCTGCCAGTGCTGCTCTGGGGATGGACTTTTCCTCTTATAGCTCTATCCCTCTAATTCTAATAGGATTGGGAAGAGGAGGCGGGGGCTGGAGCGGCGCCAGGAGCCCAGGGAGGTTTGAGGGAGGTTTTGCTCCTTCCAGAGGCTTTGCACACCTTGGCGGAGCTTTCTGGAAGTTTGTTCCACTTCCAGCACCTCCCGTCGGCTCTCTGGGGTTTTGGGTTAATCCCTGGGGGCAGAGGAGCTGCTCTGTCCTGGTTTTCCCTCACCCCAGGGATAACAAAACCCCGCCATGTGCTGCCTGTCCGTGCTGTGCTCCGCCAGGAAAACCATGTGAATCCCGTTTTATCTCAAATTTCAGGCAGGCGCTCGCTGCTCCCCAGGGTTTGGGAAGATTTCAGAGCCTGGGAGCTTGGAGGAATCCAATTCCAGCCTCAAATCCAAAACACGGTGGCCTGGGGATATTCCAAGCACTGGGACACTTGGGAATCACAGGCACTGCTGAAACTCAAATATTTGGGATTTTCCTTCACCCACCTCCAGGTTTTTTCCATGGATTTACCTGGAAGGCTGCAGTGCCTGGAGAGCTGCCTGGAGAGTTGGCCTCGCACAACGGGACCTGGAAACAAAGGAGAAGGTTTGGATCTGGATCCATGGTTCAAAACCATGGAATTCTGTAATTCCACATCCACACCATCATGTGGATCTGGATCCATGCTCAAAAACCATGGAATTCTGCTGTTCCACACCCACGTGTGGGTCTGGATCCATGTTCCAAAATCATGGAGTTCTGCTGTTCCACATCCACACCCAAGTGTAGGTCTGGGTTCTGCTCCAAAACCATGGAATTCTGCTGTTCCACATCCACGATCCCCACTGGACAGGGACGCCAGGAAAACGAGCGCTGCGGTTCTGTCCCATGAAAAATCATTCCCTGGGATTTTCCCCTTGGATGTGCCATGAGCCCAGACAGGTTTTATGGTGCTTTCCCAAAATATCTGGGCTCCTCCCAACATTTCCTGCCTTTTGGAAGTCAGGAATAACCCAACTCCCCCTTAATCCGTGGAAAAATTCTCAATCTCAACCTCATCCCAATTTCAGCAGGAGATGCCCCTGCTCCAGCAAAAACTGGGAATTGTTGGAAAGGGAATTTTGATCCAAGATGATCCATGGGAGCAGGGACAAAGCAAAGTCCTGGTACATCCCTTCCCTGGGATTTGGGATCAGATCAAGCCCTTGGGCATCACAACAACCCAAGAAGTTTTTTCTGCTGGAAAAATGGAAGGAGTCACCCTGGGAGCCTGAGGAATATTCCCTGCTCTCCATCCCAGAAAGCCTCAGCTGGAAAATGGGTCAAGAACCTGTTTTCTGCTTGCAGAGAAGGAGGGAAAGGCTGGAGTCATTCCCAAGTGCTTTATTAATTCCAGGGTTTTTATTGGAAGCAAAGTGGGCTGGAATGAGGTGACTCTGCCTGGTTGGAGCTGGTTGCTATTGGAGTTTTCCCTGGAAACCCATCAACATGACGTGGAGAGGTGAAAATTACCCTTAATCCTGAAATATTGTTGGAAAGGGGAAAATGGGGATGTTCCATTTGGGAGCTGCAGGAATAAACACATTTTTTACCAAAAAAAAAAAAAAAAAAAAAAAAAAGATTTTCTGCACTGTTTCCTGCCCTTCCTGAGAAATTTGCCCCTGGTTCTTATTAATCCTGAAGCTTCATTAATGACCAATTTGGCACCAAATCAAGCGCAAATGTGCATTTTTTTCCCATGGAATAAATGGTTTACCTGAGCACATTTGGGAACTGTGGCTGTGTATTCATAAAATCGAAATCATAATTAAAAGCAGAATTAAAACCCTTCTAATAAACATGGAGGGGGAAAAAAAATCCCTTGGTTTTATGTTCAGTCCACAAATTCGTGGCTAATGGAGAGCAGTTATTTCATTTTCCTGAGGGCTTTTGGACAAAGGCCATCCAAGAGGCTTTTAAGGAAACTCTGGAGCCAAGGGGGGATTGTTGAACTTCCAGCACGGATTAAAAGCTTATTAAGGGAGAGAAAAGGAGGGATGGAATCAAGAGTTCATTCCAAACATATAAATAATGGAATAATGGGATGTTCCCGAGAGGCCATCTGGGGATGAAGGGTTTTTATTACCCAGGAAAGGGGAAACAGCCAAGAGGAAAATGGGATAATGGGATGGTGGAGGTTGGTGGGGAAGGAACTTGGGGTCAGCTCTGATGGAGAATCTTCCATTGGGGTGGAGGGAGTGACAAACATGGGAATGTGCCTTGGGAATACCTTGGTGGGATTTAAATAAACTCCAGAGCCTCAGGAGAGAGCTGGGAATGTTCACCTGGGGAAGGGAGAGCAGGGGCAAGGCCAGGAGAGGCTTTATCCTTGTTTTATTGGGGAAGAATTAATCAGGAAATTGCAGCACTCCGGGCTTTAAGGTTGGAATTAAATCCCTTTAAACCAGCGGCACCGAGCTCCTATTATTCCAATAATGGCTTGGGGTTTTTGTTTGATTTGATTTCGGTCTTTGGAATCACAAAAAAGAGAAAAAAGAAGCCCCACAAACAGAATAAAGCAACCGAAAAATGGATCAGCAGGGAAGAGCTGCTCTGAGCACAGCCCAGCTGCTCCCAGCCCCCTCCAGTGCCTCCATCCCAGATCCAGCCAATTATCTGGGGGTGCACAGAGCTGGGATCTCATCTGGGATGGCCACGAGCACTCCAGTGCTTCCATCCCAGATCCAATCAATTATCTGATGGTGCAGGGAGCTGGGAACTCATCTGGGATGGCCATGAGCACAGGAGGTCACAGCGACCCCTCCACATTGCAGATGTTGGATCCTGGAAAGGAATTCCTGGCTGGGAGGGTGGGGAGGTGCTGGGATAGAATTCCCAGAGCAGCTGTGGCTGCCCCTGGAAGTGTCCAAGGCCAGGATGGATTGGGCTTGGAGCAGCTTGGGATAGGGGAAGCGTCCCTAGGATGGGATGGGATGGGATGGGATGGGATGGGATGGGACGGGATAGGATTGGATGGGATGGGATGGGATGGGATGGGATCAGTGGGATGGGATGGGCTTTGAGGTCTCTCCCAGTCCAAACCATTCCATGATTCCAGGCCGTGCTGGTGCTGCAGGATTCGGGGGGAACTCGAGCAGGGCAGGCAGGATCAGCCCCAGCTGGAAGGAGCAGGCCCAGGGTGGGAAGGAGGGGATGCACAGCCAGGGATGAGCCTGCCCCAGGAGGAGCCAGCCCTGCTGGGATGTCCAAACCTGGGGAAAAAATTGGGAAAAAAATTGGGAATGAACCTGGGAATGAAAAACTTGGGAACGAACCTGGGAATTAACTTGAGAACACATCTGGGAATGAAAAAACCTGGGAATGAACCTGGGAATGAACCTGGGAATGAACCTGGGAATAAACAAACCTAGGATATCCAAACCTGGGAATGAACCTGGGACATCCAAACCTGGGAATGAACCTGGGAACGAACCTGGGAATGAACTTGAGAACAAATCTGGGAATGAAAAAACCTGGGAATGAACAAACCTGGGATATCCAAACAGGGGAATGAACCTGGGGATAAATCTGGGAATGAACCTGGAAACAGGGAATGAACCCAGGAATGAACTTGAGAACAAATCTGGGAATGAACAGACCTGGGATATCCAAACCTGGGAACAAATCTGGGAACAAACCTGGGAACAAACCTGCGAATGAACTTGAGAACAAATCTGGGAATGAAAAAACCTGGGAATGAACAAACCTAGGATATTCAAACAGGGGAATGAACCTGGGATCTGGGAATGAACCTGGAAACAAACCCGGGAATAAATCTGGGAATGAACCTGGAAACAGGGAATGAACCCAGGAATGAACTTGAGAACAAATCTGGGAATGAACAAACCTGGGAATGCACTTGGGAATGAACAAACCTGGGATATCCAAACCTGGGAATGAACCTGGGACATCCAAACCTGGAAACAAATCTGGGAACAAACCTGGGAATGAACCTGGGAACGAACCTGGGAATGAATTTGAGAACAAATCTGGGAATGAAAAAACCTGAGAATGAACAAACCTAGGATATCCAAACAGAAGAATGAACCTGGGACCAAACCCGGGAAGGGACCCGGAACACGGAGAGGATTCCCGGCCCTGCCGAGCCCGGGCTGCCAGCAGCCAGGACAGTTTGTCCCTCATGTCCATGGCTCTGCTGGATGACCTCAGCTCCAGGGGGAGGGGAACCGCTCCCGGTGCAGATCCGGGCTGCCAAAACCTCATTCCTCACCCAAACACGAATTAATCCCGCTGGAAGGAAGCGGCTGCGCTTTCCAGGGCTGCGGTTTGCTGGGATGGGGGGAATTAAAACATCCGAAATTTCAGGATTGGGAGGAGTGTTTGGATCAGCGCCTTATCACAGCCCCGCAGTGCCCGCTGCTGCTCAGCTTTCCTGCTGGAAGATTTCGGGAAGACTGGGAATCCTTCCAAACCAGGACCTGGGGATTTCAGTTCCCCTGGAGCCAATTCCAGTTAAAGGCTGTGGCGTGAAGTTAATGGTTTTTTGTTTTTTGTTTTGTGTGTGTGTGTGTGTTCCGCTGGGGGTTGTGTTAAATCCCTCCAGGCACGCAAATAACAATAATAATTTAGGGATAAAACGGGAAACATTGGCTTCCCTCAGGTCTGGAGCTGCTCCACTGAAGCCACTGAAGGAGGACGGGACATTCCCAGCGACAGGGATGAAACTGGGAATTTTCCAGGATTTCAAAGGATTTCGGGAATCCCAAACGCCAGGGAGGCTCTTCCTGCTCCAAAATCCCTGCTGGGATCTCTCGGAGCGATGGGAGCTCCTGCCTGCGGTGGGGTCTGGGGGATCTGCGGGTTCCCCTCTATGGACAAGGGGATTTTTGGGGTGTCGGGTTTGCTGCTGCACCCCCACACTCCAAGGAGATCCGAGAGCATCCCAGGATCCAGGGAAAAATCCTTTCCTGGGAAACCTTTGGGTCCGTGGCGGAGGAGAGGAGCAGGGCGAGCTTTTGGTTGCGAAACAATTTCCTGTTTACTTCTCTCTTTTCTCATTTCAGTGCGGCCTCTGCTCCTGAAATGTCACTTTTTAGCCTGTCCCTGTCCCCATTCCCTCTCCCTCAAACCCTCCCAGCCCGGCTCAGCATCCCTGCAGCTGGAAAAGGCCGCTCCCCGGGCTCCTCTGCGACTTTTAATCCTCGCAGTTGATTAAAACGCTCCATTAACAGCAAATTAGGGACTAATGGGAATAATGGCTGTGCTCAGGGAATAATTCCAGGGAGCACCAGACGAGCTCTAATCCCTCGTTCTGCCGGAGAGGGGAAGGATTTGGGTTTATCCCGGTTTTTTGGTTTTTGTTTTGGTTTTTTTTTAAAGTCTCAGCCCTAAGGAAGTGATCCCCAGTTGGGCCGAGCAGTGAAACTCGGCGGGGATTTGTTTCCCCTGATTTATCCTGCTGGTTTGAAACAGCTGGAATGAGAGGGGGAAATGTTGGATGGAGGTTGGAAAATCCTGGGATAACGGAGGGGTCCCTGCCCATGGAACTGGATGAGCCTCTCCAAACTGTTAGAGTATTTTAGAATATTCTCTCTGTGCTTGGGGTTCCAGGTGTGGGCAGGATAAATCAGCAGAACCAGGATTTGCCCAGGGGTGAGGGAGCTCCTGGGAAATCCTTTCCATGGCTCTGCTGCCCAGAGCATCCCAGAGAGGATCCCAGTCCTCCCCAGGGACTCCTCTCCCCACGCTGGGGCTGGGGAAACTGAGGCAGGGCGAGCTGGGTGAGGCACAAGCCCCACTTTGGGGTTGTTTTGTTGTCCCTTTGGGTGCTCTGAGTCCCCAAATATTCCCTGGCTCTGTGCACTCCTCATCTGATCCCAACAAACACTCCCTGTCCAGCCAATCCCACAGCACAAAGCTTGATTTTTTTCCCCCTTTTTTTCCCCCAGTTTCCTTTATTTATTCTTTTCATCTTTGAGCCCTAAACATTTGGGCTTTGTTTGGGTTTTTGGGGCTGGGCCCTCCCTTGTCCCAGAAGGGGCCTCAAATCAAAACCAAACAAACCCCAATCCCTGCAAGGCTGGACTGGATGATCCCTGTGGGGATTCCCAGTTGGGAATATTCCATGGTTCTGAGGGTATGGGAGCTCAAAAGCTGAATTTTGAGGGGAAAATCTGATTTTTTTTCAGGCGTTTTCCCCTCGTGAAATGGTCCCAAAATCTGCAGCCCCTCATGGTGGGAAGGGGCTGGGATTCCCTGGGAGCATTCCAGGGATCTCATGTCCAGGGAACAAGGTGCTGCTCCTGCCTGCATCCCACAGGGATCCTTGGAATGATGGCACAGGGCCATCACAAGGCCAGGCTCCATCTTCCTTAAAAAATTCCAGCTCATGGAATCCCAGAATCCCAGGCTGGCTTGGGTGGGAAACCAAAAAATGCATTAAATTTTAATTAAAAATTTAAATTTATTCCTGACAGAAGTTTTCAGGGGTGTGGGGGGTGAAGGGAGGGTTAATCCTTTAAGGGTTAATTCTCTGCACTCCTGGATTTAGGATTTTCCCTGGAGGAGGGAAAGGAGGCACAGCAAACATTGGGGATGCAGAGTGATTTAGGTGGAATCTGTTTTGGGTTCTTTGCAGGAACATCTTTCCCTCAGATCCTGCAGCAGGGGGGGTGGAAATTCCCAACCATCCATCACCTGGAGTGAAGAAAAACCTTTTGGACTGCCAGAGCCTTTGAAGAAAACCACCTGGACACCCTCAAGTCCAGCCTGCTCCAGCTCAGCACAGACTGTCAGCGCGGCTTGAACGAGATTTATTTGGAAAATTCTCCGGAATCCAACACAGCCAACAGCTCCCAAAACTTCCAAGAGAGCCAAACACTGCTCTGCCTTCCCTCTCCTGCTCCCCACAGCCCCAGAGGTCTCTGTGCTCAGACACAGCAGCTGCAGCTGCTAGACTGAGCCTAAACCCTGGTTTTGTTAAACCCCTCCTAAACAAAGCATCCAGGCTGCATTTCTGCACCAGGAATTGGAAAATCCCCCCTCTCTCCAGTGGTTTTTTTCCCCAATTCTGGATGCCTGTGTTGTTTAAGGGAGTTTTGGGGGTTTATTTTTAAAATTCCTAAGATTTGGTTCAGGTTGGAGGGAGCTGGAGCAGCCTGGGATGGGGAAAGTTTTTCCTGTTTCTGGCAGGGATGGGACTGGACTGGAGGAGCTCCAAGGTCCTTTCCAAACCATTCCCTGGGTATGTGACAGAGGAAGAAGCTGCTTCCAACTTCCAGCTGCTTCTCCTCTCTCCGTGCTCCTCCACCACCAAATCCTCTCTATTCCAACATTCCATCAAACCCCTTGGATTTGGGAATGAACAAACATGGGAATGAACAAACCTGGGAAAAAAAGGATGGGATTTCAGGGCTGGGAATGGGATTTCAGGGCTGGGAATGAGATTTCAGGGCTGGGAATGGGATTTTTTGTCAGTCCTCACAGGACTCTCCTTGTCCTCCTGCCAGTCCCATGGGATAGGGAGAGCTCAGCATTGGGACTCCTGTGCCACCAAAAGCTCCCCTTGGAGAGGGGCTGGAGCCAGAAATGAGGACACATCTGGCTCCCAGATGTTCTCCAGGGGTGGCAGAAGGGCCTGATGGAGTCAGATGGGATTTGGCTTTTCCTTAAGCTCAGTTTTTGTGAGGAGCACCCAGCAATTTGTGGGCAGGTGCCTGCCTGGGAAAGCAGAGCCAGCCCCAGCTCCTGCCCTGCCTCCCTCCCAGCAGGGCTTTTATTTTGGGAATAAAAAAATGAAGGGTTTTCCATTTTGGAGGGTTTTTATTTTGGGAATAAAAAAATGGAGGGTTTTCCTGGAATCTCGAAATGAGAGGCTGGGTTATGCTCCCCCCTCGGGGAGCAATTTTTGGAAACATCCCTTGGTGTGTGCTGGGCTCTGTGGTGAGACCCCTTGGGATGTCACCACCTTCAAACCCATCCCAAAGCCATCCCAAACCATCCCAGCCCCCAGCAGGACGAGAGAAGCTGCTGAGTGCTCAGTGAAGGGCAGATTAAAATAATCCCAGGGATCCCTGGCAGCCCTGGTTTTCCTGGCCAAGGTGGATAATCCCCCCTGGCACGTGCCAGCCACCCCTGCTCCAGGTGTGCTCTGCCCACGTGCCCTCCCTTGGGCTGTCAGCATTCCCAGGGATGAGCTGGGGCACCCCAAACCTCTCCCAAACCCTGGGAATGCAGTGGGTGGAGAGGATTTGGGATGGAGCTCCTGGAAAAGAGCGGGATGCTGCCAGCAGCACCTCCAGCAGCACCTGGAGCTTGGCTCAAGCTGGTTGGCACTGGCTTAGCAAGGTGAGGAGCAGGGTCCTGTCCTCTTGGTGGGGAGGAAAAACCAACTGCAGGTCCAAATCCAGGAGCTGCCCCAGGCTGGATTTCCCTGGGGGTGGGAGATGCTCAGGGGAGCACGAAGCTGGAACCAGCAGAACAGGTCTGGGTGATTTGGGCAAACCCAAGGGACAGCCCAGCAGGAGTTTGAGGTCTGGAATCAAAGAATACGGGAATATTCTTGTAAAATTCCCAGGAAATCCAGGCAGCATCAGGGAATTGTTTCTCCACTGTGTCCCTGAGGCCCCAGGAGCTCCCAGCCATTCCCTGCCTGGCTCTTCCCAACTTGCCAGGATTGTTCAGAGCAGGAACGATCCCTGAGATGCTTTTCCATGCCACCATTTCCCTGCAAATTTCCATCTGATCCAGGGTCTTTCCTGGGGATCAAATGAGCCAAGCTCTCCTCCCAGCCATGACAAGGACACTTTTTCTGTAAATAAATATATTCAAAGGAAAGAAACAGCCCCAAACCGGGTGTGTTTCTGTGGACATGGATCTCAATCAAAGGATTTTTCCATGAAGTCTCAGTTTCCAGGAAATCCACAGGGCTCTGAAAGGATTCAGGAATAACCCCTGCTCGTGTTTCCTGCGGGGATTGGGTCGAACAGCCCCGATCCCAAAACCTGCCACATCAAAACCCCCGTAATAGTGACTCTGCCGTTCTGGTTTCTCCCTCAGGCAAAAATTCCTCCTCATGGGAGATCAATTTTTCAACCCAGTTCCAGTGGGAAAAAACATCAAAACAGCCCCATGTCCCACAAGGCAGCAATTTCTTTGCTTAGGAAAACCTTGAGTTCAAAAACAGTAAAGCAAATACGGAATGCAGGTCCCCTCCCCCTTTATTTAAAGGTTTTCTTTGTGTGCACACAGAGCTCAAGTTCCCTTTTTTTTGTCCCTTTGTCATTTCCTCTTCCAGAGGTTGTTGGAATGAGGAAACAGGACCATGAAAATTGTCAAAATACCGTTTTTGCCTTCCCCTTCTTCAGGAGGGAGGGAGGACCTGGTTTGAAAGTTCTGCTGGCCCCAAAGCCCTCCCTGCTCTGCAGCTGCAAACTTCCCTCCCACATGGATCCCCAGCAGGAATCCTTGGATGCTGTGCAGGCAGGGAGGAGATCCTGCAGCCCCTGCTCCAGGAGCTTCACTGGGGCTGGGGCCAGTCTGGGAACTGGGATGGAGGGTGGGAATTGGGATGGAATAGCTGGGAATGTGGATTCAGGGATGGTGGGTACTGGGATGGAGAGTGGGGAATAGGGATGGAGGGTGGGGGAGGAGGGATGGAGTGTGGGAGCAGGGATGGAGTGTGGGAGCAGGGATAGGTGGCAGAAGAGGGATGGAGGGTGGAGGAACAGAAATGGAGGGTGCAGGAGCAGGAATGGAGAGGGGCTGCCAGGGATGGCTGATGGGTGTCTTGAGTAGATGGTGGGTGCTGGGATGGGTGGTGGGTGCCAGGAATAGGTGGTGGGTGCCAGGAATGGGTGGCAGAGCACCTGGGGACAGGCACAGGCAGCACACAGGGACATCAGGGTCACCTCCTCTGCAGGCTGAGGCCGTGTGCCAGAGCTGGGGCTGGGCCTCAGCCAGGGCTGGCCTTGGGGATGTGCTGCCCTGGGATCCTGCCCAGCAGGGCCAGCAGGGCCAGAGCAGGGCACAGAGCTCCCATAACTCCGTGTCCCTTCCTTCCTTGTCCTCCTGGAACCCTCTCAGGGAGCCTGCCCTGCCCTGTGCCACCTGGGCACGTGGGCACACGGCCACCCCGGGCTGTCCCCTCATTCTGCACTGCCCAGTGGGGAGAGCAGCAGCAGCTCCAGCCCTGGGAGGAGAGAGGGGTTGGAGACACCTCACAGGAGAGCACCAAAATGGCCAAAATTCCCTTTCCTGGGTAAAGCTGTGCCCTGACCACCACTGGAACATTCCAAAATCATCCCTGTGATTCCCAGTGTGCTCCCAAGAAACAATGAAGGGACTTTGTGGCTGACAAGGCTCCAAGGATTTGCAGAGCTGTATAAGCATTTTACACCCCAAACACGTCAAGCCTTCCCCACTCCCCCCCACCTCCCTCACACAACATCTGCCCCTCCCACCCTCCCCAAATTCCCCCCAAAATCCCCTCCCGAGGCATCCCAGAGCCGTGGCGATGTCTCAGCTCAGAGCTGTGAGCACAGGGGGAGCCTCTCCCCTTCCCGAGCGCCGCCAGTCTCAGGCTAAGCTGCTTACAGGGCTCCTGCCAATCCAGCCGTGCTGATTTTCCAACCCCCACCCCCTCCCCGGCTCTGCTCCCCACCTTTCCCATGTCTTTATCCCAAAGATTCCTCTCCCAGCCCCCCAGCAGGTCCCAGTGCGTGCAGCAGGATCCCATGGACAGAGAGCCCAGTCCAGCGTCCGAGCCCATCCAGCTGCAGGAATTCCAGCCTGGAGCAGCGTCCCAGCCCTCCCACCCACCCCACGTCCACAGCAGTGTCCACAGAGTCCACACATCCAGGGAGGGTTGGGAGCCACTGCAGAGGCCGGGCAGAGGGAGGAAGGTTGGTGGTCAGCAGGAAGAGCTGGGCAGGTTCAACGTGGAGCAAGGAGGAGGGAAAACAACCCCAAGAACCAACTGAGAAAAGGAGGCAAAGGGAGGACGCCGGGATTCAGGGACGGATCTCTACCTTCTAGGCCACAGCCAGCACGGGACAGGAAAGGGACGGTCAGTGGTTGGTTGGTGGAGGGTTGGTTTTGTGTCACTCACGATAGAAAACATATTCGGTGTAAGAGGTCCAGATCCTGTCATCCGTCTGCTCGTGGGCGAAGGCACAGGTGCCCGTGGAGTTGCAGGCCACCATGTGGAAGCCGGCATCGGCCAGTTTGTCGAAGGCTTGCTCCAGGAAGGTGAATTTGAGGTAGTACCTGGACGTGTACCTCTCCGGGGGCCTGTCTGGGTCCCTGCTCTCGTTCAAGGTGTCCCCAAAAACCTCCTTGGCCAGCGAGGTCTTGCCGCACACCATGATCCGGGCCACCCTGCGGAACTTGGCGTCCGTCTGGCTGTCCCTGCCCAGCGTGTAGGAGCCGCGGTAGCCGATGGTGATGAAGCCAGCGCGGCGCCCCTCGGTGCCGGTAGCGCCGGTAGCTCCGGTAGCACCGGGCAGCGCGGCGGCGGCCGAGGCCAGGCTGCGGGCGGTGTCCCCGCCGGGGGACGGCTCCTCGGGGTCGCTCTGGCACGGATCATCCCCCAGCGAGTTCTGCTCGCTGAGTTTGGGCGCCAGCAGCTTCACCAGCTCGGGCAGCACAAAGTACTCGGCCTCGCGCTGCAGCCGGCCGCGCTCCGGGAAGTGCTCGGGCAGCACCAGCCGCCGGTCCCGCAGGAAATCCAGGATGTAGCGGAACAAGAAGCCGTCGCGGTCCACGAAGAAGCGGCCCTTGCTGTCGCGGGCCAGCGAGCGCGTGTTCTTCTGCGAGAACATCTCCCAGAGCAGCGAGCCGGGCACGCTGAGCAGCGTGGGGTGCCGGGTGATGTACACCTGGCCCCCCACGTTCAGCTCGATGATGTCGGGGAACGGGGCGCTGTCCTCGCTGCCTGGGGCGCAGCCCGCGGGCTCTGCCAGGGCCATGGCGAGCTCCCGCTGCTCCCACCTGCGGCACAGAAAGGGCAGAACCCGTGAAAATGGGCAGGAGACACGGCCCAGTGCCCTGATCCCAGCTGCACGCAGAGGATCCCAGGGGGTCCCAATCCCAAATGGTTGGAGACAATCCTAAGAGTTCCCAATCCCAAATTATTGGAGACAATCCCAAGAGTTCCCATTGCCCCAATGCCAAATGATTGGAGAGGATCCCAAGGGGTCCCAATCCCAAATAATTGGAGACGATCCCAAGGGGCTCCAATCCCAAATGACTGCAGGGGATCCCAAGGAGCCTGAAGCCATTGCCCCAATCTCAAACGATTGGAGAGGATCCCAAGCCATCACCCCAATCCCAAGTGATTGGAGACGATCCCAAGGTGCCCTAATCCCAGCTGACTGCAGGAGATCCCAAGGGTTCCAAAGCCATTGCCCCAATCCAAACTGACTGCAGATCACCCCAAGCCATTGCTCCAGTACCAAGTGATTGGAAACGATCCCAAGCCAGATCACACGTGGAATCACAGAATTGTTTAGGTTGGAAAAGACCTCTAAGATCACAGAGTCCAACCCAGCACTGCCAAGCCACCTCTAAATTCCTGGTTTGTGTCGGCAGGCAGGGCAGGACCAGATTTTTGTCTCTCCAGGAGTCTGGAAGTCATTTCTGTTCCCCAGTCCCTGGCTCCTGGAGCAGGCAGCATTTTCCAAAGCCACCTCCCCCTCCTCGATCTGACCGTGGATCTCCACCTGAGCTCCCCACACAGCGCAGAGACTCGGTCCCTCTGCCCAGGAAGGTGCAGGGGCGTGGGGCTGCTGTCAACAACAGGAAAGGCAGGGCTGTCACACCCTGGGGACATCCTGGGGACATCCGCGGGCAGGAGCGGCTGCCAAGGGAGGAGCTCCGGCACAGAGCCGGGGCTGGAGGGGTTGCGGTGCACGCAAGGAGCACCCCGGGGCTGGGGACAAGGGGCAGCAGCGCCCAGAGGCACGGGGGACAGAGGGACAGAGCCTTTTGGCACTCCTGCTCCTGGAAAGTGCTCAACACGGACTCGCGGCCAAGCTGGGAGGTGGCAGAACCTCTCCGAGGGGCTGGGACCGAGACAAACCCCGGGCTGCTGCTGCAGCCTCGGGGCAGACACCGAGGGTTTGTACATTTGTACATTTTCCAAAGGCAAGCCGGCTCTTGGATGTCTCTTGACACTGCAAATCAGCAGCTTACATAAACCTGGCTCAGCAGCCCGAGCCTGGATCCGTGCCGTGCTCTGTGCTGGCGTTTGGGAGAACACGGAGGGAAGGGGTTCCCTGGCTGACCCCCAGCTCTGCCCCATCCCCGGGAGATCTGAGAGCTGCCCCGGGTCTGCCCGGAGGTTGGGACCCCCAGCACTAGGGAACAGCCCAAAGGATTCCCAGGAGCCGCTCCGAAGGATCCCAACACAAATTGGGAGCTGCTAAAGGACAAAGACGGAACTCTGCGGGCACTTTCGGGCACGGGGGCAGAGCTGAGCCCGCGTTCCCCGGCCACACTCCTCCCGGCTCCGGGAAGAATCCTCCTTGAACCAGGAGCGACTGGGCAAGGAGCAGACGGAAGGATGGACGGAGGATCAGCGCGGTCCCGGCTCCCAGTCCCCTCCCGCAGCGACTCTGGTTCCCTTTCCCTGGCCATTCCGTGGCCACAGGGGCTCGCACCCCTTTGTCCCGGCTGGAGGGGACAGGCAGAGCAGCCCCGGTGACAGCGGGGTGACATGAGCGGGGACAGCAGCGGGGACAGCAGCGGGGACAGCCCGGTTGCCGCAGCCAGGGAACCCCGACCCCGCCGCCCCGCTCACCTCGGCCCGGCCGCTCCGTTCCGTGCCGCTCAGCTCCGTGCCGTGCCGTGCCGTGCCGTGCCGTGCCGTGCCGTGCCGTGCCGTGCCGTGCCGAGCCGAGCCGTGCCGATCCCCGCCGCTCCTCTCCGCCCGCCCGCCTCTGGCCCCGCCGTTTTATGGCCGGGAAGGCGGCGAGCGCCGTCCCTCGCTGTCCCCGGGACCGCCTTCCCTCCGCCTTTCCCCCGCCTCCATCCGAGCGGCCCCCACCGTCCCTGCATCCCTGTGCCTGCATCCCTGTCCCTGTATCCCTGTCCCACATCCCTGTCCCCATATCCCTGTCCCCTTACCCTGTCCTCACATCCCTGTCCCCACATCCCTGTCCCCACATCCCTGTCCCCACATCCCTCTCCCCACATTCCTTCATCCCACAACCCTTCATGTGCAGGGTTTTCCTTTCTGGGGTTAATTAAAATCCCACTGTGGGGTTTGGAATGAGAGGAGCTTCAGGCTCTGATCCTGTGCAAGCTCCCAAAATCCCATAAATTCACAGGAAAATCCCCCCCAGCATCCCTAAACCTCATCATCCCCACATCCCTGTCCCCACATCCCTGTCCCTGGAAGTGCCCAAGGCCAGGCTGGACATTGGAACACCCTGGGATGGTGGAAGGTGTCCCTGCTCATGGCTGGGATGAGCTTTGACGTCCCTTCCAACCCAAACCACTCCATGATTCCATAGTTCCAAATCCAACCAGCAAAAACCTTCCAGCAGCCAAACTCTTGCTATTCCTTGGGTGATTTTACATTGCTGAGGGGACTGGAGGGACTGAAATCCTCTTTCCCAAGGTAGGAATGGCACCAGTGGGATCATAAAGAACTCAGGCTGTTTGTCCAGGCTGCAAAAACCCAGCAAGGAAAGCCCAGCTCTTTTTAGTTTACTTGAAAATTCCCATTTTCTGTAAACCCAGGAAAATACCACAACTGCAAACAACATCTCAATATTTACACGTTTCCTGGAAGTCTGGTGGAGCTTAAATGCCAACATTCTCTGACACCAGAGCTGACCTGAGTTCACCCACGAATTTTTGTCTCTGTTGAATTTTGTAAGAGCAGAAGATGCAATTTCTCCTTCTCCAACAAATCAAATCCCCGAGTCTGGGCACTCACATCCAAGAAATTTTTCTGTTTGTGTTTCTCCTTGTTGTTTTCTTGTATCCCAGGGCTGTTTGATTATTTTCCCATAAATTGCAGGAAGTCTGCCCTGTGGATATTTTGTGGGATGTATTTATAGATGGGAGAGAATTCTAAATGAGACCAATTTGTTGGATGGATGGATGGATGGATGGATGGATGGATGGATGGATGGGTGGATGGATGGATGGATGGATGGATGATGGATGGATGGATGATGGAAATTTTCTCAACAGGTACTTGAAGCATCTTTGAAACTGGTCTGAGGGAAAATTTAGCCACCGTGAGCCTGTTTGATTTTTGGGATTGGGATGAAATCCACTTTTTGTCCCACTTTTCTCCAGTCTGATCCAACACAATTGCAAGCTCATCAAAGAATTCCTGGGGAAATTTTGTCCTTGCGTGAGGCTCATGAGGGACAAAAATTGCACCCAAATTGGTGGCAAAATTCCCATGAGCTGATGTGGAAATGATGGAAACCATCCAGGCCACTGCTGAAGTGTCCAGAGGGAGCTGGGAAAGGATCTCCAGGGAAGGAGAAGATGTTTGGCACCATGGAGCATCCAGGGGGGCTGGAAACTCAGGAAAAGCTGCCAGGAGGTTTCATAAAGCAGCTTTTACAAGTCCTTCCAAGAAGAGTGGAGCAGGAATTTGGGTCCTGGCTTCTGGAGACTTTTATCAACCCCAAGAGTGGCAGATGATTCATCCCCATCCCCAGAGAAGGCAAGGGAGGGTTTGTTTGTGTCCACTCTGGGATTCTGTGATTGCAAGGAAGGCCCTGGCATCTCTTCCTGCCTGCTATTCCCGTGTTTTCCGAGCCTGGACACAAATCCCTTCACCCCACAGTGCCTCATCCTCCTCATCCCCCTCCAGAGGGTCCCTAGCACTGCTAAAACCTCCTCGTGCTACCCCAAAACTGCTCAAAAGCTCCTTAAATTCTCCTTTTACAGGATTGAGGGGTGCAAACTGGAAGTGAGACACAAATTAGCTGATTCTCCCTCGGCTAAAAAAGCCCAAAATTCAATAAAGCAATTATCCCTCGGCTAAAAAAAGCCCAAAATACAAAAAATCAATTATCATCCCGCTACCCATCACGTTGTAAGGGTGCTGTCCCAGAGCTGCTCCATCCATTCTTTATGCAGAGATAACAAAGGGAACTGCCTGTGGAGGCAGGAACATTTACCAGAGGAAAATCCCCTAATTCATGCATGTCAAAGGGTCCACACAGAGGTTCGGATTCCTCGGTGCCACGGCCGTGATTCACGAGCCAGGGCTGGAGGCAGGAATCTTTCATCCTTAAACAAAGTGGAGCTAAAAAGTCCTAAAAAGGCAACAGAATCCCTGAGTGCCAGACTCCTGTGGGGCACGGAATTATTTTTAGGACATTTGGGGCACTGCATTAATTTTATATGTTTGGGGCACTGAATTAATCTGAAGACATTTGGGGCACTGCATTATTTTTGTAGGTTTGGGGCACTGAATTATTTTTAGGACATTCGGGGCACTGCATTATTTTTATGGGTTTGGGGCAGTGAATTAATCTGAAGACATTTGGGGTGCTGAATTATTCTGAATTATTTTTAATCCCTTCAGGGTTTTCTGGCTGTGTGTCCATCAGTGGGAAAATCCCCTTTTGCAGCATCCCTGTCCCTGCTGGTGCTCCCAGCTCTGTTTTCCTCTTCCCCATGCTCATTCCTCCTTCGTGTTCGGGGTTTAATTCAAACCCCACCGTGGGGTTTGGGGCGAGAGGAGCTTCAGGGGCTCTCAGCCTTGAATCGCTGACCCTGTGCAGGCTCCCAAAATCCCATAAATCCACAGGAAAATCCCCCCAGCATCCCTAAACCTCATTTTTTCCTTTTTTCCTTCACCTCCCTCTGCCCAGATCCGTGGGGACCACGGAGCTCCGAGCACCTGAGGTGGAAGAGAAGCGACAGAAGAAACCTCTGTGCTCTCCCTGCCTCTCCACCAGGATCCTGGAGCTCCGGATCTATAAAAAGGGGTTAATCCTGCTCTGCCTGGCGCTCAGGTGACAGGACACACCCGTCTGACCCCGGAGACTCCTTCAATAATTCACGGGCACATCTGATCTGGGCCATTTTTAGCAGCGGCTGCCGCCTCGCAGCGCGGCTCTGGGTGACAGATCGGCTCGGACACGGCAGGGAAAGGCTCTGCTTAGTGGTGCGTGTTAATTGGCTGCTCATTAAGGGAGCTCAGCCGGCTGCAGGGCCCGGGGGAGCGCCGGAGGGGAGGGCAGGGCTGAAAAACCCTCCCGGAGGAGCCGGGGTTGGTGGCATCGCCTCGGGAGGGATCCCTGGGATCCTCTGACGGGACTGGAATTGTCACCACAGGGATGGAGATGTTGTGTCAGGGACCTGGGATTTGCCAAGACAAATAAATGAATTTCCATCCATCCCATCTCATCCCTTGGTGGACACTTTGGAAATGCTCATTCTCTAGAGATGTATCCCCCAGACCTTTCCTTGTGACCTCCCCATTAAAATCCCCTCTGAAATCCCCATTAAGGAGCACAAACCCCGCTGGATTCTGGGCCAGAGCTGCCAGCTGGAGCAGGGTTGGGAACATTTCAGCCTGGCCAGAGCAGGAAATCTGAAAAGCAGCACAGAGCCAGAGGACACCAAGCCCCCCCCCCCAGTTTCTCTGCCTTGCACTCTCTGCCATCACTCTGGAGGATTTTTCCCTCCAGGAGAATTCTCCAGACTTCATTCTGCTCCCAAGGAGAGCCCAGTGAGTCCAGCCTCACATCCCATGGCCTTTCCCTTCTCACTCCCCTATGGATCCACTGCAGGATCCTGGGAAAACTCCAGCAAACAACAATTAATGGGTTAGAAAAAAACTTGTGGAAGGATTTCTGGGATGTGGATCATCCCCACCGTGAGCTGGGAACAACCTGGGCTACCAAACTCCCCCCAAACACTGGGATTTTCACACAGGGAGGATTTCCTGAGGAGCTGTTCAGAAGGAGCCAGCTGGGATGGGATGAGAAGGGAGGAGGGGTGACAGGAGGGACCTGTGGAGCCTGGTGTCTGTCCCAAGGGCATGAAGGAGCCACCTGGGAATGCTGCAGGGGCAGGGCCAGGGAGCACTGGGGTCTGTCTGGGCAGCAAGAAATCCCCCACAGCAAACCCAGCTGTGCCTTCCCTGCTCTATCCTACAAATGGGACGATTTCATTTTTCATTTTTCAACCTCGTGAATTTCCAGTTTTCCCAGCTTAGTCCAGTTTCAGAAGAGTGCTGAGATCCTTCTTTTCTTCACTCATTTCTTCCCAGGGCTGCCCAGCACTGGGAGTCTTTCCAGTGACAGAGTGGAGTCACATCCCAGGAGGGGTTTAAAGCCCTGTGGATGTGGCACTTGGGGATGTGAGAGCTGGAGGAATGGTTGGGTTTGATGGTCCCACAGGGCTTTTCCAGCCTCAGGAATTCTGTGATCTGCAGCCCATGGCTTGTCCTTCCCTCTCCTTCCCATGCCACCCTCACCCTTCAGCACAGGACAGGAAGGACTCACAAATGTGTGGGCTTGGCAGAGATCTGTGAATGTGGAAACTGAAGAAGGAAGATAAATAAAAGCAAGTTTTGATATAGAAAAAAAGAATTGAAAGGACCTTAAACCCATCTCATTCCAAGCCCTAGCATGGGCAGGGTCCCCCTGGGAAGGAAGGAGGTGACAGTGACTGGGATGTGGCTCCAGGTCAGTGCCAGGAGGGCTCAGGGAGTCCCTGAGTGACAAAGTGACATTTCACATGTGCTGCACATTCCCAGGGGTGTTCTCTGCCAGTTCTTCAGTTCCCTGAGCGGGCCTGGCTGCTGTCTCCTGTCAGGAAGTTTGGAAATGAAAGGAATAATTTCTGGAGAAATGTCTCCCAACTTGCCTCCCTCCTGTTTCCCCCTGGCCCAGCACAAGAGCAGCACAGAGATTTGGGATCTTGGTGGCCCTGGTGGATCTGAACTCCTTCCAAGGGTTTTCATTCCCAGCAGAGCTAGGATTTGGCCCTGGCTGAGTTTTCCTGGAGCCTCTCCCCAGGCAGGTAGTGCTGACTCCTGTCCATGGAAGGGGCAGGAGGAGAGGAACCAGCCCCAGGTTGGATATTGGGTGTTGGAGTCAGTGACACAAGGGCCTGCCTGAATCCTTCAGGCAGAAGCCAGAGGGCAGGAATTGAATTAAAACCCTTGAATGGACTGAAACATGTTAAGGCACCTACACATAGAATGGGAGTTTAAGTAAAAGAATAAGTTTGAGTATAAGTTTTGATGTAAGTTTGAGTTTTAGGATAAATAAGTAAGAAAGTAAAACAGTCAGTAAGTCAGTAAGTTTCAGTGAGAGCTGTAGTGTTTTTAGTAAATAAAAAGTTTAAGATGCCAGAGTAGAAGAACAAGGTCTAGTGAAGGTTAATAAACACACTGATGTTTTCAGTGCAGGCTCCAGGAGCTCTTTCTTAGACACTACTTAGACAAAATAGAACTTCAGTGAGAATAATGCTGACATTTTAAAAATAGAACAAGATAGATCATATACGTGGTTCATACGTATCCTAGCGTGTTAAGAAATTAAAATTTTCATAGCTTGAGAGAAAGTGGTTTGAATTTACGTGTTAGCTTGTTAGAAAAACCCTGTATAAAATTATGTATTGGGGAGAGTTAGTGCTTTTGCTTTTTGCCTTTTTGCCTTTTGCCATTGCTTTTGCTTTCACCACTGCTTCTTGCCATCACTTTGCTGTGCCTGCAGCGTCTCCAACACCCCAGAAGAAGATCGGAGCTCCAGCAGCATCACAGCCCCTCCAGGATCCCCAGGGACAGCTCCTGCTTTTCTTCAGGACTTCATGCTAAACCTTAGCCTGGACTTTAATGTCTATGGCTGTGCCTTAGAAGACTGTTGTGCTTTTACAATAAATAACCTTTTTAGCATCTACTAACTGCTTTAATAATTTCAAGATAACCCAGCATGAAGGGTGCCGAGAGCACCGAGGGGATAACCCCAGAACTGGGGAGGATTTCTGCGCAGAAAAACCCAGAGTCCCCATCCCTTCAGGGATTTCACAGCCCTGTGGCCCTCGTGGCTTTCAGTAGTTCCATGATAGGTGGTGTTCCTTTCCCCTTTTTCATGTTTCATCTTCTGTGTCAGCTCTTCCTAACTTCAGATTTGGAGGGCACTTGCAGTTGTCAGGGAAGGTAACAGCTTTCACCTCTTACCTCTCGTCTGACCGGGCCACTCTTACAGCATTACAATACCTGATTCTAATTGTATGCAAACATTGATAATCGAAATGGGTAAATGCTCTAATCTGAGAGTAATTTACTGTTTACACCATTTGCATGCATGTGGCTTTCAGGACGATCAGAAATTGCACAATAGGTGTTCATTAACTCCTGAGAACAACTTTTGTAAACTAATATTCCTTATTCATGTATTTGTACCAAAAAAAAAAAAAAAGAGCCATAAGAGGGTTATGTACAGGAAATAAATGATTCAGAATTTGAAAAAAAGACATGGCACAAAATATGATGAACTGTGTGCTGACAATTCACTGGGGACATCTAATGAGGCAATCAGTGTGACCGGGGTGGCATGGAGGGTGAATGAAGTTTGCCTCAATCTGTTGAACAGCAAAGAGGCTGAAGAAGAAGAAGGAGTCATAATGTAGGAGTCAGTCCATTTGCTGTGGCATGGAGTACCCACAATTTTCAATAGTGTAGCCACAGCCTTGGCACAGTTCATGGCTGGAGCTGGAGCCACCATCCCGATTTATTGAAGAGCCATGGAGCAAAATCCACAGAATTCCAGCTGGGAATTCATCTGAGCCTCACTTGTGTCCAGTTCTGTCTCCCCTCCCACCCACCAGATGTAATTAAATGCAATTAATCTGATTATCTGTACAGTCTATCAGAAAAGAAATCTTAATAGCCTGCTCATTGTGCTGAATTAATAGATATTAATTAGAATTCATTACATTAATCGCCATCTCACCAGGCTGGAACTCTGAAAACATTGAGGGGAAGAGGGAAAATTCTCATTTTAGTTTATAATTCAGCACATATAATATCTGCTATAAAGGATCAAACCTTTACCTCATCTGCACGTGTGTCACACAAAGCTCCAGCCCTTGTGACATCCAGCTGGGGACACACACACCCTAAAAAAACCCCAAAAAAGCGCATAAATGGCTTGGGAGAGGCTCTAAGGGACTGTGGGGTCACCCAGAGGGGGTGGGGTTTAAAAAAATATAAATATAAATATAAATATAAATATAAATATAAATATAAATATAAATATAAATATAAATATAAATATAAATATAAATATAAATATAAATATATTTTCCAGTTCTGCTGGGTGGGGAAGGGATCCCTCCACGTGTGCCAGATGTTGATGGTTGCTCAGGAATTTGGGAATATCCCAGCCTGTGATCCCCATCTCTTGCTCCATTTCCTGGTTGTGTTTACTCGAGGGGAAAAAAGAAAAATAAAGAGAAAGTGGGGCCATAAACCAAAACCAGTTTAAAGCTGTGACAGCTGGGCTTAAATCAGGAGAGAAGGAATGAGTGGGCTGAGCCTTTCGGTGATTCCCAGCACCCTCTAGTGGGATCTCTGCCTCCGGAGCATCCCAAAAATCACTGAGCATCCCAAAAAACACCAAAAATTTGGGATGGAGCCGGGGCTGCTCCTCCAGGCTGTACAAGGGTTCCAGGAGTTCCCAAATGCTGCAGATTTCCTGTACAGGGAGGTGTTTTACTCCACTTCTCAGTGGTTTGTCTGGAGTTTCTTCTCTCTTCACTCAGAGGCAGGATGAAAAACACAAAGGAGATGAATTTTGTCTTGTTTGGGCTTGGTTGTTTATTAAATTTTATCTAAAGTACAGAGAGTTTTGTAACACTTCTAGCTACCAGCTAAAAGTGAGCAAAGTGGAGCTGAATTTAGTTACAAGGTCTTTTAGTTACAAGTCAACAGAGAACTAATTATTTATACTATATATTTATATTTTATTATTTATACTTTAACCAAACTCCTGTGACCCTGAGTGCAGCATTGACTGTGCAACCACAAACTGCCTGAAATCATGCAGGAGAAGGAAGAAAGAAAAAGACAACACCCAAACCCCTCCATCCTGTCCCATACCTATCACTACATTATAAAAACTCAAGTTCCAAACCCTTCACCATGTGAAATCACACACTTTTATTTCACTACACACTTGTGATTTTAACTCCATCACTCCAATTTGGGACCCTTCTCCAAGGCCTCAGTGTTCTGCAGGGGGTCAGTGCCAGAAAGCACAGAAAGCTCAAAAATCCCAGATTTCTGGGATCCAACACTTCCCTGTATCCCTGAGTGTGTTTCCTTTCTGGCTGCAGAGCAGCAAATGGAAAATCATCCTGTGGGAATTTGACATTAAAGGATGTGAGGCAAAACCCATTCCCAATCTGCCCTGGAACAGAGCAGCTCCTTCTTGGTCTGATTTTTTTTTCAGAATGGAAAATCATGGAATGGTTTGGATGGGAAGGGATTTTAGAGCTCAGCTCACCCCTGCTATGAGAGGGACACCTTCCACTGTCCCAGCCTGGCCTGGGACAATTCCAGGGAACCAGGGCAGCCACATTTTCCTGGGTGTGATCTTTTCCTGGATGTGATCTTTTCCTGGATTTTCCTGGGTGTGATTTTCCAGAGCAGAGGCTGCCCATGCCGGGATCAGCAATTCCAGCCCTCCTGGGTTATCCTCTGCACCTCTCCCACCAGTTTTCCTGAACTTTCTCCAACGGGAATCCTGAGGCTGTGGCAATTCCATGTGACCTAAAAAAGCTGCTGCTTTGTGTGTTTTAAAACTTTTCCTTTGCAGAGTGGCTTTTGTTCCCAAGCACTGAATGGAGGGGGACAAATAAAACCTGGGGACTTTATGGGATATGGAACAGAACAAAAACTCCTCTTAAAATATCTTCTGTCTTCCATAAATCTTGATTGTGCTTCTGACATGGAGCAGCTCAGAACCCAAGGAAAAAATATTGATTGGTGAGATTTTTATAGTCCCAGGTGTAATTCCTGTGTGACAAAGAGGAGAGGGCAAAAATTGCCTTTTCTGGGTCTGCACATCTGGATCCTGCTCTGCTCCAGCCATCCTCTCTGGGAGAAGGGATGGCAAAGGAGGAAAAGAGGAGAAGAGCCAGGCCAGGTCATGCCTCATCCATCTCCTGGCAGGGAGCTGCTTCCTGACCTGATTTCCCATCTCCAGCTGGCTCCAGGCTGCGAGGAATCCCCCACCAGTGGCTTCTGCAGAGTGCTGCTCCTCATCCAGGCTCTGAGGGATGGGCAGGAGAGCTGCAGGGCTTGTAAATCTGGGAATGGCAGGAGAAGGGAGTGGGAACTACCTCAGCTTGAGAGATTGGGTCTTATGACAATGGCTTTGGGAAGGGACCTTAAATATCATCTATTTAAATTCATTTTCACCCTCACAGCTTTTTCTGCAAGGTGGTTTCACCCAGGAGAGCCTGGAAAAGGTAATTTCTCCACCTTCCCATGGGTTTTACCAATTTCTCCCTGGAAAATGAATCAGGAGCAGCTCCAATCCCAAACTCTGCTCATTGCCAGCAGGGCAGAGGGCAGAAATCAGCTTTGCTGGGATGGAGCTCTGGCACAGGGCTGGGATTTTTGTCAAAACTCGAGAGCTGAGGACAAAGAGCCCCCCTGATTTGAGAGCAAGAAAAACCTTCATGAAAAATGAAAGAGGAGCAGGCGGAGATGAAGCTGCCAGAGTTATCTGGGGCATGAAGAAACCCAGCAGGCCAGAAAAATGTGAGGTGGAAATAGCGAGGATTTATGTTTAATTCATCACCTGGTTTGTGTCTGAGTGGCAGCGTCCTGCTGGGGACAGGAGGGACACAGGGACACTCCAGGCCACCAGAGTGGTGTCCCATTCAATTTTCCTTTCTCCCTGATTTTTTTGGGATCATCTAGATCAGTGGAGCAACAAACCCTTGGCGCTGCAAATCCACACGAGAACCCATGGGAGGAGGAATTGGAAGGGTTGGGACATCTGGGATTTTCTTTGGCGTTGGGAGGTGAATTTTAAAAAAGGGATAAAGGGAAAAATAGAAAGAAAAAGGAAAGCAAAATAGAAAGAAAAAGTCCCAACCCCTGAAGCTGTAATTCTGTGCTTAGTTGGGGTGACAGGTGAGCTCAGATGGAGGAACCATTTCTGTCTAAAAAAATCTGACTCTTTTTATCTGAGAAATAGGAAATGGAGGTGTTTAACCCTGATTTTTATTCATTCCTACCAATAAATATGTAATGGAGGTGGTTTAATCCCAATTTCACTCTTGTTACCAGAGCAATAGGAAATGGAGATGATTTAACCCTGATTTTGACTGGTTTTAATAAAATAAGGAGGAAATGAAGGGGGATTTAACCCCAAATTTGACTCTTTAACAAAGAGGAAATGAAGGAGGATTTAACATCAATTTTGACTTTTTAACCAAACAAAGGGGGATTTAACCCCAGTTTTGACTTTTTAACCAAATGAAGTAGGATTTAATCCAAATTTTGACTTTTTAACGAAACAAAGAGGAAATTAAGGGGGATTTAACCCCAATTTTGACCTTTTAACCAAACAAAGGGGGATTTAATCCCGATTTTGACTTTTTAACCAAACAAAGAGGGAATGGGGTGCGATTTCACTGTTCTTTGCTTTTCTCCCTCTGCAGCCCCGATGCTCCAGGTGCACCTGGGGATTTCTGCCCTGGCCTCACGCTCAGGGTTTGCTCAGCTCCTTCAGGCTTCCTGTTGTGCTCTCAGAGCTTTCATTTCACCCACAAATCATTTCCTGTTCTCAGGCTGCTCGCAGCTGATCCCCTCCCTTTCTGCTCCACATTTCTGTAAATCTTTGCTCTCCCCTTTGCTTTTCTGGCTGCCAGCAGCTGGGTGGGTGATGGGGGAATTTCAGGAAGCTTTCCCCTGACATCTCCAAGTCACAGGGGGGATGATCCTGCTCTGCTGCCAACAGCTTTTCAATTCCAGCCACGGGAAGTGTCGAGCTTCCCAAATTAACTCATCCAGCAGCACAGAGCCCTCTATCACTCTGCCTTTCCATCATTTTCTTGGAGTTCAAGCGCTGCTCTGAATGAATTAGTGCTGGAGGATGGGTGTGGGGAGGGCTGAAAACCTGACAGGGATCAGGAGCCAGGGTGAGCCAGAAAGGTTCAGAGGGATGTGGTGGTGACAGAATGATTTTAGCAGTAAATCCCTTTTTATTTTGGAAGGTTACAGGCATGGCAGGAGCTTTTAATAGCTGGGGATGTGATTCCAAGCTCGTTAAATGTGTGGCTGAGCTGAGGGGGTAACGGGGAGGGAGTTGAGGGGTTCACTGCTTTCAGTTCACTGCAGAGCCACAAATTCAACAACAAATTCCTCCTCCCAAACATCCCCAGTGCCTGTTGTAAATATTATTATTATTATTGTTATTATTTTCCTGCAGTCTGTATTTTTATTTATCCCTGGTTCTCACTCAGATCGAGGTTTCAGTTGTAGCCAGTTGGTTTTTCCCCTCCCCATGAAGCTCAGAGTCTGGGAAAGGATGGCTGGTGGTCTCCAAGTGTTTATCCAGGATCCACAGGCCTTGGATTGCTGGGGGTCCCGATATTGCTGGGTCTGCTGAGAGTGGAAAAACATCCCAAAAACATTCCCATGGGAAGGGTTGGAAGGGAGGAGCTGTAGGGTCCCTTCCAACCCAACTTCCTGAGACCTGGGAGTCACAGAATTCCAGAGAGGTTTGGGTTGGCAGGGACCTTAAAGCCCATCCCATTCCCTCCCTGCCATGGGCAGGGAACCTTCCAGAACCTTCCAGGAATGGGGCAGCCAGAATCTCATGGATCATCTCTCCATCCTGGCCGTGTTTTGCAGGAAGATGCCCCCTGTGTCCAAGGTGTTGAGGGGATGCTGAGGGATTTCCTTCCCTCCTGGATCATCCATCTGTCATTTAGGAAAGTCAGGCTGGCCAAATACCAAATACCAAACACCAAATACCTGAGTGTGGCCCATGGTGCTCACTCAAAGGCTGGACTGGATTTTGGAGTTATTTTCCAATGATTCCCTGGTGATGCATGCACACAGCTTCCATGGAAAGCTCTGGAGCTTCCAGGATGAAGTTGTAGCTCAGGGAGGCTGCAAAACTCTGCTCTTGTCCAGCCTCCAGGACACAGCCAGGCCCATCTGGCCATGGGGACAAAGCTCCTTGACAGACACCTCCAGAGGGGATTTAAAGATTGGATTTACAGCAGGAGGGATTATGGAGTCAGCGGGAATTTGTGCCTTTAGGGTGACATCAAGGTTTTTGGGGAAATGCAGTTTGGGTAAGGTCCTCCCTCTGTGCTGCTGGGGCTGGCAGAGATCATTAAAGTTGGGATAATGAGGGTTTTTATTAATGGGAATGTTCCAGAGGCTTTGGCAACACGCCTGGGGTTTCACAAACATGAAAATAAATGGGGAAAAGAACAGCTTCACAGTTTTACATCCAGAACAAATGAAGTGCAGCACGGCTGGCAGGAAAAATCCCAATGCAGAGCCCAGATCTGCTCTGAGCCCTCATTATCCCACACACAGGGAGATAAGGAGCTCCCACCACAGCTGAGATTTCAGCAGGATGGGGAATGCAGAGGGAATATCTGCAGTGGGGGTGGGGTGGGTGCTGGATTTATCCGAAATTCTTACCTCCAGTTGTGCACCCTTTCCCACTCAGCACTTCAATCTCATTCCCATGGGATATGGAAGTGCCAAGGCTCTGAATAATCCCAAAATTGTTTAGAGGAGAGCAGGGACAGCAGCTCCTTCAAGGGCTGTTAAGCACAGGGCTGTGCATCCAACCTGCAGCTCGGGGAGCTGCTGGATCATGGGATTCTGGAAGCTGACTGGGAATCCTGACAGCACCAGAACTCCAGGCTTGCCCTTGGAATGTTTTTGATCCCAAGCATCTGCCACTGGCTGCTGTCAAAATTCATCACTCATCCCCCAAAACTGCAGGGAAAGGTGAAGAGGTTTCATAACGTGGGAATTAAATGAACAATGCTGGACCAGGACTGGTTGAACCTTGTTAACTGATGTATTAATTACCTGTGGATATTCAGGCCAGCTTGGACTTTGAGTTTCACTTGAACAAGCTTTACAAGTGGATGTCCAGCAGCTTGGAGGAGAAGAAAACTTTCCTCAGGAGCTTGTGGAAGCTGAACCGGCACTGTCCCCTTTGTGAACATCCCCTTGGGTGCAGTGGAAGGTAATGAATTAATGAATTAATGAATTAATGAATGAATGAATTAATTAATTAACAGCCTTGTCACACTCAGAGCGCTCTGAGCTTTTTGCAATGTCCCCATCAGTGAAAGGTGAATAAATCCAGGCAGTGAAGGAGGGTGGTGGCACAGGGAGAGGGGAGCAGCAGGAGCTGGGTTTGGGTGTCTGGAGGCACAGCCATTGATTTATCCACTGCCCACAGATACATGGAGCCAGGCTGGGAATAAAAACAATTTATCTCCTGGTTTGGGGAGGTGAGACTTGGTAACAGCAGGGTGCGAGCCTGGTGACATCCCCTCATCAAGAAATGAATACATTTGAGAATATAAAATGTATTATATATTTATATATATAATTTTTATGTATATTTAACTCTACAGCTGACGACTTTCAGTGCATTTCACAGAAACACGCGGGTTTGGGTCGGAGGAGATGTTAAGGACCATGGACAGGGACACCTTCCTTTATCCCAGGCTGCTCCAAGCTCAGTCCAGCCTGGCCTTGGACACTTCCAGGGACCCAGGGACAGCCACAGCTTCTCTGGGAATGGGTGCCAGGGCATCCCCACCCTCATTAGCAAACTCTTATTCCTCGTGTCTAATTTAAATCGAGGAGTTTCTAATTTAAATCAAAGAGTTTCTAATTTAAACCGAGGAGTTTCTTCACCTCTGGAATTGGTCCCAGCTTTGTGTGACACATCAGGGTGGCCCAGCACACAAACCCTGCAGACATGAGCAAGGAAAATCCCAACCCATCCCAACTCAACCCAACCCAACCCCAAAGTCTGTTTTGTCCCTCTTGCAAAGCAGACCCTTTATCCCACATCCACCTTTCTTTGCGCCATTCCGTGATTTTATTCCAGCTGTTGGACCCACCCCTCACCTCGGTGGGCCCTGATTTGCTGAAATGACCTCCCCAAAGGGTTGTGGCCATCCCCACAGCCCCCAGGGATGCAGAGGCCCCCGGAGGCTGAGCTGCAGGAGGGGCTGGGCGCGTACCAGGAGGTGACTCCGGAGGAAGCCGCCGACGTGCTGAGCTGATGGAGGAGCACGAGCCCCTGCTCAACAACTCCGTGGCCTTTGCAGAGCAGCTGGGCCAGGAGCTCCAGGAGCTGGATGGGGTATGGAGCCATGGATGTGGCTGGGAGGAGGGATTGGGTCTCTGGGCAGCTTTAGGCTTTAAGGTCCTTTCCATCCCCAACCATTGCATGATTTCTGAGCACTGAGCTTTACTGGCTCCATTTGGGTTCCTGTGATTTATTGCATTTCTGCGGAGGAAATTTCTCCTTTCAGTGCTGGAACAAAAAGCTGAGGAAGCTGCCTCGAGCATTTATCTTCTGCTAAAATATCTGGGATTTTATGGTCGGTAACCAAGGAAAAAAGGGGGAAAAAGAAGCTAAAGGAAATATCCTAAATCATACAAGAAACCACAAGCCCTAAATCCAACCTCCTTTAGCTGCAGAGTTTGCTCTATTCCCATATATGATTTATTACACTTGGAAGTTAATCTGGAAGCCCAGACTCCTGAGGTTTGTTCCTGCCAGCTCCTGGCAAGGAATTCAGGCACTTTGTGACTGTTCCTAGCTGTAAAACACCCTGGGAGAGCAACAAACACATCTTTATTAAGTTTTTCTGAGATAAAAGGCGCCATTGAATACATTATTTTAATGCCCTCTAATGAATAAATGTGACTTCCCACTAATACAAATTAATTAATGAGCATTTCCATTTCTGAGCCTTAATCTCCAATATTAAATGTTATTAATCCCAGCAAGTTAGACCAGCACATGAATCCATTTAAATGTTTTCCCCACATCCCAGTGATAACACCTTGGCTTTCTCTCCCATATTAACGGCCCTCCTCTAACCCAGCTGTTCTGGGAGTCACAGAAATCCCTGCACTGGCTGCAAGGAAAAGTTGATTTCTCCAAAGTGAAGGACAGCACGGCCAGGACACCGGGAGGCCAAAGGCTCTGATTTGGACATTGATATTCCTCCAGAATTCCAGGATCCCAACACATGTGGGGCTGCAGGCAGCTCCCAGCAGCTCTGTGCTGCCTGAAGCTGGATTTTGTTCCTGTTCCCAGAGCCTCTGGAGAGCCCCTTCCAGCAGCACTGTCACATCAGTGTCACTGGGGATGCTCCCCTGGTGACAGCCTGGAGTGGCAGGGACAGGCATGGGAGAGGCTTCTGGATCAAATTAAAAAACAATTAATAAATGGGAAGCTCTGGGCAGAGCTGGTGGGATGGGATGGGATGGGATGGGATGGGATGGGATGGGATGGGATGGGATGGGATGGGATGGGATGGGATGGGATGGGATGGGATGGGATGGGATGGGATGGGATGGGATGGGATGGGATGGGAGGGGATGGGAGGGGATGGGATGGGATGGGATGGGAGGGGATGGGAGGGGATGGGATGGAATTTAGGATGGGATGGGTTCCCTGGGTGTGGCAGGGAAGCAGAATTTGGAGCATTGCTGAATACTTTTGGAGATGTGTCCATGGTTAGAGAGGCTGGGAGTGCTGGGAGGGTCCACCTGGATCCTCAGAGCCCCTTCCAGAGCCTAAAGGGGCTCCAGGAGAGCTGGAGAGGGGCTGGGGACAAGGATGGAGAGACAGAACACAGGGAATGGCCAGAGAGCAGGGATGGATGGGATTTTGGGCAGGAATTGTTCCCTGGCACAGGGTGCCCAGAGCAGCTGCGCCTGCCTCTGGATCTCTGAAGTGTCCCAGGCCAGGTTGGAGCGTCCTGGGACAATGAGAGGTGTCCCTGCCATGGCAGGGGTGGAATGGGAAGAGCTTTGAGGTCCCTTCCCAACCCAAACCAGGCTGGGATTCTCTGAAATCCTGTGGGATGGACACTCAGTCCTCAGGGGCCTCCACCACTGTGGGGATGAGGGCTGGACGCTCCCTGCAGTGAGACCTGTGGGTGAGCAAGGACATGAATCCACAGCTGGGAAAAGCTTCCAGGGAATTTTAAACACTGGAAACTCTGATTGTCTGATTTTCCTCTGGCTGGGAAACGAGAGGTGGTGTTGATGAAGGAGGGATGGACAGATAAGAGCTGGGATGTGCAGGACCCTCAGCCCAGCCCAGAGGAAGTCTTTTTCCAGGGCAGGATTAGGAATGACAAAGCCAATTAGTAATTTAATAGCCAATAACCATGACCTGGGAAAATAAAATTATATAAACTATATAAAATTATAAAAATATTGGCAAATAACATTGCAGTCTATTTTTATCCAGTTTTCCAAGTTATTGTGTTTAATTCTAATTGGTCAGTAACTTTTTTTGCCACTCAATTCGTTGGTTAGAAGGTCCCTGTGTGTTTATGTTCTAAAACTCTTTATATAGGTGTTTCCATATTTTCTTCATGGATTCTTATGGAATAGACTTTTTATTTTTCACAGGTGCAGCCTGCTTTTCTCACAAGAATAGATTGCTATGCAAACTGATTTTTATTATGATTCTCATGGGAACTTAACAGGTTAGCTGTTCATTCAGCTGAGGAAGGCCTGGTGTTACAAGCCTTTCTTTTATAAGATTTTTGACGTTTTACTGTCAGTTTTTTTCCTTGGCTCCCCATTTCCAAGAATGGCCAGTATTATGGGTTTCTGGTTCACTTTTTACCAGCTTTTAGGGATTTCCAAGCTCATTTTTTTCTTTTTTTCACCCTGGGTGCTTTTCCAGTTTCTAGCTGCTTTTGTTTTCTCTGTTTCTTCAGGGAGGTCCTGACCCTGACTCTAACAAAGTGTCCTCACATGGGGCACCACTTTATTGCTTTTTATTTTACTTTTTTCTTTTTAGTCAGAGTTGGGATTGAAATGTATGAGAGATGGAATTTCGTGTTTGGACTTGGATGTTTATTAATTCTTATCTGTGTTACAGTGAGTGTTACAGCACTCTTAGCTAACAAGCTAAAAATGAAGAAATGACGACGTGTCTGGCTCGTTACAAGGTCTTTTAAGGCTTAATTGTCCAATTAAAACCTAACATTTAAATTATTTTTACTTTTGACCCAATGACCAAACACTTGTGACCTGCAGTGTCGCACTTTGCATCCAATCAAAAAATGCCACCTGTACTGATGAAGAAAAAGATGAAAAAGAAAGAAAACCTCCTCTCTAAAACCTCCATTTTGTCCCACATCTATTACTATATCCTAAAACCCCAAATTCCAAACCCTCACTATGTGAAATCACACACTTCTACACTATCTGGGGAAATGGTGGGCTGCGCTGTCTGTGTGTGGAAAAACAACAGCTCATTGTGGCAGGGGGTGGGAGTTTCTGGAAGTGTACAGGGATTTGAGCCTGGCAGGAAATCCCAAATTTTTCTTGTGGTGAGACTGGGCGTGTCTCCTTGGCTGAGGTCAGACTCACAGATTATTTTTATTTTTTAAATTTTATTTTCCACCCCTTGTCTGCATTTCCTTGGTACCACAGGAAAGCTTTTTGCTCCTACATCAGCTTTTGGGTGGATTTATCTCAGGGATTCTGTCTGAGTTCCCTGTTTTCTGAGGGGTGTGGGTCTGCAGCTCCACCAGATCCCCTCAAATCCCAAAATATCCCTTTTTCCCCTCAAGGTTACCAGAAGCTGCAGGTGGTGGCTGAACAGCTGATCCTGTTTGAGACCCTCAAGCAGAACTTTGAGAACTCCCTCATCAACCACATCACCAACATCTTCGAGGTGCAGGTGGGCTCCACTCTTCATGGCAGCTCAAAATCCTTGGAATATTCTGGGCCAGTGGTGCAGGAGATGCCACTGTGCCAGGTTTTTCCCAAACGATCTCTCCAAAGAGCTCTTCCCACAAACCTTCCCCTGGCCATTGTCCCTCTGTCCTCAGGTTAATTTTCCAGGGATGCAGGAGAAATTTGTGCTCCCAAAATCCCTCTGGTGACATTCCTTAAGTCCTTAGGCAGGGAGATTTTTCATTCAGGTTTTCTTATTTCATTTTGGGGATTGTTGATCTGTTTGTAACCTAAAATCCCGGGATAAACACCTGTGATCCCTTGATAAACACCTTCAAACACTGATCTGGCAGTTTAAAGGATGTGATGGAGAAGACCCCTGGGGACAGCAATCCCACAGATTTCCTTCAGTGAAAAGGAGCAATTCCCAAATCCTTCCTTAAATCCTTGCTGTTCGGTTTCAAGCAGAGGTTCTGAGAAGGGAGCTGTGGGATTTCCACCCCTGGAGATCTGCACACCTTGGGCACATCCCTGAGCAAACTTTTCCATCAGGATCTGCTCCCACTCCAATCCCACCTGCACAATCTGTGGGTGCAGCGTTCCAGCAGAGTTCCAAGGCTGTTTTAGGTGAATTTTTTCTGTCATTTCTGTCCCTTTAGGGCAATTCCCAGCTCCCTGCTCTTGGCACCGTGGCTCTCCCAAGCCATGGCCCCACCACCAGGAGCTGCTGCCCTACACCCCCCTCATGGCCTGGCTGAGGAACATCAACCCCATCCTGTTCTGGGACCTCCCCAAGGCAGGGCTGAACCCTCAGCAAACCCTGAAACCATTCCCTGGGAGCAGAAAGAGGAATTCCTGATGGAAACCCCTGAGCTTCCAGAGTTTGTTCCTTCTGGGAATGTCCATCCAACCTGGAGCTCAGTGCCCGACAGAAAGCAGGGGAGTGGCAGAGCTGTGTTGAGATAAAAAGTCTGAAATGCCAAAATTTGATTTTTTTTGCTCTTATTTGGCCTTTTCTCACCATTCCAGGTATATTCCCAGAACCTTGGCAGACTCTATGAGTGGGAAACCAAAGCCCTTTTTGAACAGGCCCTGCCAGGGAGAAGAAAAGGCAGTGGGTGATTCCAAACCTGCCCCTTGTGCTGCTGGGCAGGCTTTGTGGCACCCAGGGGTGGTGACAGTCCCCTCCTGTCCCAGGTTTCACCCAGGGCTTGGTTCCTGGCAGGATGGGAAAGTCCAGCTCTGCCCACAGCAGGCAGTGTTTGTGAGAGCCTTGGCTCCATGAATTCCCAATTCTGTTCAGCTGCTCCTCAGAGCTGGAGTTTTTGTTCCCTCCCCTGTGCAGGGCTCTGGAATGACACAGTGGTGGCCAGGATTGTGCTCCAAGGAGCCACAGGAGGGAGAGGGGGATGTGGAAAAGCCTGGAACACAAAACCTGCTGTCAGCTCCCTTCTCCCTGGCTCAAAGATTCCCAGAGATCCCACCCCACCTTCATCTCCTCAAAAACCCCACCAGGTTTCCCTTCCTGCTCTGAGGGCTGGAGCTCCTCTCCTGTGAGGACACTCTGAGGGATCTGGGGTTGTTCAGCCTGGAGAAGGCTCCAGAAAACCCCCAGGGATCCCTGGAAATGTTCCAGACAGGGCCTGGAGCAGCCTGGGGCCGTGGAAGGTGTCACAGAGCAGGAACGAGGTGGTTTTTGTGTCAGCCCCAACCCAAACCACTCTGTGATTTTATGGTGCCATAAAACCTGGTCCCTATTTCATGCAAGATTCCTCAGACCCAGGGGGAAGCCTGTCCCAGCAGACAGAGGGAATTCACAGCAATATTTATGGAATGATTTCACAGCGAGCTGACTCTGGGGCCCTTGCTGTCCCAAGGTGCTCATTTCCACCAAAATCGCTGGAGCTGACTCCAAGTATTCCAGTCAGGTGTTTCTGAAGATAAAAAGAGAAGCTGATCTGTCTCCTCTGGAAGTTTTTTATGGCCCACAAGTCACATTTTCCCTCAGCAAAACAAAGGGCTGTAATGGAAATTTCCAGGCCCAGTTTGGCCCAGTTTGAAGGTCAGGCTGCTGTGTTTTGTCCATCAGAGTCAGCACTTCCAGCTCTGCACTTCCCTCATCACTGGTGTCCAGGTCCTGAGCCAGGGGATGGAGCTGAAGGAAGGGAATGGGGTTGGTGCCTCCCACTTTTGGGGCTCCTCACACCCAAAACACTCAGCAGCTGGAAAAACAGGGCACCTCAAAACCCTGGGATCAAAGCAGGGTGGGGAGTGCTGGCACAAACACCTGCACAGCTGTATGGGGGGAAAAAAAGAGGAAAATTTCACCTAAATAGTCCTAATGGCACCTAAATGGCCACCACGGCACCATTTGTGGAAATAAAATTGTTAAATTAAACCAAAGGTGGTCCAGGGCACGTGTGGCAGCCCCATCCCTTTCCATAAATGTTAAACTGGGATTTCCTTCCAGTGTTTTATCCATCCTTGAATCCAACACTCCTATAAAGCAGGAGGGATTAAACCCCAGGAGAAAGCCCTTGGAAGGCTACAAGGTGTTCCTGCTCCTGTAGAAATCATCCCATGGGCAGGACAGGGTGGATTTTATTGTGCTGGGATGTCCCTGCTCTGCTCCAGAGGGTGAGGACAGGTCTGGGACAGGCAGGAAGCCCCAGGCCATCCCTGACGTGACCAGAACATTGCAACAACACCACAGTCGGTGACAAAAGGGGGAATTTTTAGCAACTGTCCCCACAGAGGTTGTGGCACCTTCCCAGGGGCTGGCAGTGTCCCAGTCTGCAGTGCTGGGGGCAGAGCAGGGGGACAGCATCACTCACCCCACGAGGTGACCCAGGCCCAGCTCCAGGACACGGCCACAATTCCCAGCCTGGCTCTCCAGGGTGCTGCAGGTGTGTCCTGCTGCAGGAGCCTGCACTGAAGGAATATTCCTGCAGAACTGAGTGCTCCTGGAATAATTTACAGGAATATTGCTGCAGAACTGAGTGCTCCTGGAACAATTTACAGGAATATTCCTGCAGAACTGAGTGCTCCTGGAATAATTTACAGGAATATTGCTGCAGAACTGAGTGCTCCTGGAACAATTTACAGGAATATTCCTGCAGAACTGGCTGCTCCTGGAATAATTTACAGGAATATTCCTGCAGAACTGGCTGCTCCTGGAATAATTTACAGGACTATTCCTGCAGAACTGGCTGCTCCTGGGATGTTTTCAGGAATGTTCCTGCAGAACTGGCTGCTCCTGGGATGTTTTCAGGAATATTCCTGCAGAACTGGCTGCTCCTGGGATGTTTTCAGGAATATTCCTGCAGAACTGGCTGCTCCTGGGAAGTTTGCAGGAATATTGCTGCAGAACTGGCTGCTCCTGGAATGTTCTACAGGAATATTGCTGCAGAACTGGCTGCTCCTGGAATAATCTACAGGAATATTGCTGCAGAACTGGCTGCTCCTGGAATAATTTACAGGAACATTCCTGCAGAAATGGCTGCTCCTGGGATCCCTCATCCCTCAAAAATCCCTCATCCCTGCTGGAAAATCCCAGCTCAGGTCTCCAGGCTGCTTCCTTTCTCCTGATTGTTCCAATAAAATTTTTGGGTTGATTTCCTGCCCTCATAAAGGATTTTATTTATGGCACCACCTGCTGATTTCTAGCCTTATGTGATGGGAAAGTGTGAAGAGACAGGAGGATGAAGGAAGGGACAATTCCCTGGTATTCCAGCAGATGTGGAATGTCCTGCTCAGTGTCCCCTTCCCTGCCCACTGCTGGGTTGGGCTGTGCAGTCCCACCACAGAATCCCAGGCTGGAAGGGATCCCAGAGGATCACCCTTCACTGGGGAGGTGGCTGGGATGGATCCTGGAGCTCCCTGAAAGCTCCAGTGGTGGGGCTCTATCACATCCCTGGGCAGGTTGGACTGATCACCCCAGCTTCTTCTCACTGGAAAAAATCCCAAATATCCAGAACACGTGGTCAGCCCTCCTGTCCCACAAGGAAACCTTTCCCACTCCTCCTGGTACTGACACTCCAAACAATGTGTGGCTTTTTCTCACTTTTTCTGACTTTTTCTCACATTTTTTTGCTTTTTTCTCACTTTTTCTCACTCCCTCTGCCTTGTCCTCGTGCCCATTTCCAAGTGGTGTGCACATGGGTGTGTCTGGTCTTATCTTCTTTTTCTTTCTTGGGTTGGAATTAAATGTGCAAGATGGTGTTTCTTGTTTGGACTCAGATGTTTATTAATTCTTATTTATATCACAGTCTCACAAACCATGAGTTCTACAGCACTTCAAGCTGACAAACTAAAAATGGAGCCCTATCTCTCTCTCTACAGGGCCTTTTAAGGGTAAACTGTTTAATTAAGAAATGCCATTTAAATTATTTTTACTTTTAACTTAATAATCAACCACCTGTGGCCCACAACAAGGAGTTCTCTATTTAATCACAGTATTTAATCTATTTAGTGTTACATAAACCCATGAAGAAGATCGCCATCTTGCTTTATATATATTACTATTTTCTAAAACCTTAAACTTTAAATTTTCCACGAGGTGATGTTACATACTTTTATTTAAACTACACACCCACAATCCCAGTTCTATCACTCCATTTTGGAAGCTTTCTCCAAAATCCCCAGGTCAAAAGCAGCGTTTTCCTGGGGTTCAGTGCCTGCCTGCACCAAAACTCTAAAATTCTCAGTGACCAAGATTCCAACACACAGGAGGCAGAATTCCAAAGCATTGGTGGGGAGCTTTGTTCCCAGTTTGTTCCCAGTTTGCTCCCAGTTTGTTCCCATTTTCCCATCCCTGCTCCGGTTGCGTGCCAGCATCTGGCAGACCCCAGTTCTTTTTTCACAGCTGCCTGGGCTGATCCATCCAACCCTTCCCAAGTGGCTGCTTTGTTAACTGAGCTAAGAGCATCTGGCTCTGCTAACTCAGACACACATTCCCTCCTCCCCTCTTCCTCAAACGTCTCACAGACGGAGCTCAGCTGGAATTATTTATTTCCCTGTTACTTCCAATTCATTTCCTGTCGTTGCTGTCAAACATTTGTTGGCTTGGCTGGAAAATCAGCTCTGTGACTTGTGCTACCTGAGCTCTGCTGTGGCTTCAAATCCTCCCTTTTCCAAGGGAAGGGATCATTTCATTGCTCACAATGAAGTGAGTGGGGTATCAGGGCACCTGAGTTTCCCAAAATCCTGTCTGGCCTTCTCCAGCTCTCCCAGGAAAGGTGCAAAGCGGTCTAAGTGATGCAGGAGCCCATCCCTGATTCCTGGAAACAGTTCATACATTTAGGAACTCAAAATCCTTGGGGTTTAGGCATTTGTCCACAGCCAAGTTGGAGCTGGAATGCTGAAACGGATTCCTGGGCTGTATGAAGAGGAGAGGATGAAGGAAAGGAAGATTCCCTTGTTTTCCAGCAGATGTGGAATGTCCTGCCCAGCTCTGGCAGAGATGTGAGGAGAACTGAGAAATCCAGGTTTTGCTTTCCACCTCTGCAGGTTCTGGGATCCCCCATCCCCACCTCTGGCTCCAAACCCTCTCTGGGGAGAAAACTGGGGGGAGCACCAGGGAACTGCAGGGATTTTCCAGCAGTTCCACTGCTCCATGAGCCTGCAGGGAGGGGAGAGAACCGTGAAATTCCCTAAACTCTGCTTTCCTGGAGGATAAAAACCTCCAATGCTTCATTAAACACTGAAATTCTTCATTTCAGCTGAATTAGACATGGGAACTGAGGGCAGTGCTCAGGTGTCAGCCCTGATGTGGGAATCCACCTCAGGATGGCTCTTCATGGAATGTCTCCTTCCCTTTCCAGCATTTCATGGGATGTCTCCTTCCCTGTCAGAATTTTATGGATGTCTCCTTCCCTTTCCAGCATTTCATGGGATGTTTCCTTCCTTTTCAAGAATTTTATGGGATGTCTCTTTCCCTTTCCAGAATTTCTTTGAGGCAGTCAAAGCCCGCCTGACTCAGGAGGTGAAGGAGGAGGGAGTCAGCTTCCATCTGGCCTACAGCAAGCAGGAACTCTGGAAAATCATTGAAAAATATCCTGGCAAGGATGTCAGAAGAGGCCTGGAGAGCCTCTAGAGGACAATGCACAAATCCCTGTCCCCAGAGGAAAATCTTGTGCTGGTAACTGGAGCGGGATGGGTGCGACACTGGGATGGTTGGGATTCAGGGCTGCACTGCCTGTGGGGCTGCAGGGCCAGGGGAAGGAGCTGAGGTTTGATTTTCCAGGTGCTGTGGCAGCCCATGGAACAGCAATCCTGGTTTCCCAGGTGCTGTGGCAGCCCATGGAGCAGGGTTTTCTTTTCCAGGTGCTGTGGCAGCCCATGGAGCAGGGTTTTCTTTTCCAGGTGCTGTGGCAGCCCATGGAGCAGGGTTTTCTTTTCGAGGTGCTGTGGCAGCCCATGGAGCAGGGTTTGGCTTTTCCAGGTGCTGTGGAAGGCCATGGAGCAGGAATTCACCCGGCAGTACCGGGAGTTCGAGGAGCTCATCCAGCGCTGCTATGGTCAGGGATTGCCTTCACAAGCCTTCCCTTTACATGCACACCAGAACAATGGCATTTCTTAGCCACAAGGCAAAACAAAGCGTTAGTCTAACCTCAGCAGCCTAGGCACTAAGTTGAGAGGCCATGCGTGAGGGAGACCTCAGAAGTTCCTTCCCTCAAGCTCAGGTGTATTCTCATTCCCGTGCTGAGTTGCCAGGGTCCGGGCATGGGAAGTCTGCCCTGCCTTGTGCAGAGACGAACAGCCCGGTACTTCAGCCCCAACGCCCGGGCTGTGCTTCCCTCTGGCGGCCATAACGCGGCACAGCGCCCTCAGCTCCGGGCAGCGCTGCCCCTGGCGGACAAAACCTGGGAGTGCAACCCCCAACCTGAATAGTGGTGCCCCCTTGTGGACACAGCCCGGTACTGCAGCCCCCACTCCCCAGGCAGTGGCGCCCTCCGGTGGACATAACCCGGTACTGCGCCCCTACCACGAGAGCACTGCTGCCCCCTTGTGGACAATACCCGGTACGGCGCCCCCACCCCTCGGTCCGGGCTGCCCTTTGGTGGACACAAACTGGCAGCCAGCCCGACACAAACAAGCCCCCATAGTGGGAGCAGAGGTGGGACTCCAGAACCTGTGCACAGCTGCTTTGCTTTGCAGGCAAGAAAGGTCTTGGTCTGCTCCACTGCCCTTGTTTGCTTTGGGATCACCATTACTTTTGGGGGGCAGTGCAGAGGGGAAGGGAGAAAGCATCGGCTTCCCTCACCCGTAGGTGGGTTTTTCCCTGGCATGTAGGGGTTGGGCCTGCCTCAAGCCCCTGACAGAGATAAAATTTTTTACCTTTTTTCTTGTTTCCCCTTTTTTGTCTGTAATCTATTTTCAATAATTTGTTATTTGTTTTTTCTAAAGAAAGCATTCTAGGTGGTGTCCAGTCTGGATTAGGGAGTGCTTGGGACCAGCTGTGGTGTGGATGGGCAGTGCCCTTGGAGAAGGCTGATGGCATCATTTGGGATCAGCTTTTCTTACAGCAGCAGATGGCATGAGGTGGGTCCCCATCTTCTTGGTACAGACGGGTAAGGGCTTTTGGGAGATGGCAGCACATACAGGAGGATCCTCCTCTGGGCAGCTGCTGAGGAGGTGGATGTGCCTTGGCTGGCTGCAGGCTGGGCACTTGTCCTGCCCTCCTGCTCTGCGGCCCAAGGCAGCAACAAGGGGCAGCTTTGGGCACCGCTCTGGGCACAGCCAGCATGGCCTGGGCACCATGGGAGCTGGGACAAGGGGGACAGGAGCCTTCAACTGATGGGTGATTTCTGGTTTCTCTCCTTGCAGTTGGGCTCTGTGGATGCTGAGGCTGCTCTGGGCTCCACCAGGGCTCTGCTGCAGCTCAGCACCGGGCTGCAATAAGCCAAAGAAGAAATGGTGTGACCTGTAGAGGAGACTTGCTTGAGCATTTTGGCAACATAGCTTAAGTAGGCCAAATGCACACCTCCAAGGGAAAACATGACATCCTCCCAAAAATAAACTTTTCCAATAACTTCTGAAAGGAAATCAATCTGGTATGACCCCAAATAACATTTTTCAGCTTGCTCAAGCTACAGCTCAAACCTTCTCTGAACAGTTCTCTCCCCCACCTGCCTTTTACTTCACAACTACTCCCTCTTTTCTCTCAGTGAATTTCCAGCCCATCACAGTGTCCATCACACTGCAGGCTTCCTTCATGTCCCTCACCACAAGGAAGACCTAGCCTCAGGTTTAGGGACTCATCCTGTCACTGGCTGAAGAGCAGCAATATCTCAGAGGTTTGGTGGGATTTTAGTGTAATTCAGACCTGGTCTCCAAACGTCAGCTCTCCTTACTGCTGAGTTCCCACTCCCTTTTTCTTGTCCTTCCAGCAGGATGAGCTCTGTGACTCCCCTTGACCCTGCCCACTCTTCCCTGCCCACCCACCACCTCAGTTAGGTTTAAGCTGAAGCTTCTTTGTCTTCTCTGACACACCAGTCCAGTCCCCTCTGTGGGGAGCACCAGCCCCAGAGCACAGCACACAACAGTGCAGTCTGGACCTGGACCAGCTCCCTTCCACCCATCACTTGGCTGTTTGTGGCAGCTGAATGCTCCCTGTGTGCAGCTGTCACTGCAGTATGGCCCCAGGGCAGAGCCCAGCCACACTCCCACTGCACCCCCTGAAGCTTGGGGCAGACACTGGTCCTAGAGTTGTGACTTGCAGTCAGTGTTTGCAAGTGTTGTGTTCTCATCTCGTGGCAACTTGTGGGGAAAACAACCTGTGCTGCCAGGTCAGCACTGCCCCTCTGGGCAGGAACAAGACTGAAGGGCTTTCCTATTGCAGAGGAATCAGCATTGAGCCTTGGCAGGGCCTGGCAGGTGTGGAGCCAGAGCTTGCCTGCTGTCCAAGACTTGCAGCCAACCAACTGCCCCCACTTGCCACGCTCCATTCTTACAGGGATAGAATCCTGTACAAGGGTTTCCATGTTGTTGTACCCATGGGTATGGAACAAACACAGAGCAAAAGTGCCAGTCATGTTGCTCGCACACTCCTTCCTTTGTATACAAGACACATCTGTGCACACTCCTTTGTATAGATATGCTAAAAGCATAAGGATGGCTAGAGATTTCCCACTGAACTCTAACTTTGGCATAACTCACCTTGCAAGTGGGCAGTTGGGATTTTTTTCCCAATTCTGTGTGAGTAGGTGTCCAAGAGCTGAAGGGATCAGCATTTAGAAGCAGTTTCAGGATTTCCAGGCAGGAAGTGGAGCTGACAACCATCCGTGTAACTCGCTGTAGTCATGGGGATGGGCTGCTGGTTCTTTAGGAATATGGCACAATGGAGATATGAGACTGGGAAAAATCATAGCTCTCTGTGGATTTGTGCAAAACAGGGAGCAGCAGAAACACTTTGTGTCTCTGTGCGGACACAACGTCCAAGGAGCTGGGGTGGCAGAGGGTGACCTGGGCTGGCAGCAGGTCAAGTCCTGCATGATGACAACATAGAGTGGCACAGGACAAAGCTAAAAGCATGCACATCCACACTGATTAAAGCTTTCTGATGCTGCACATCCTATAGGAAAAGCTGCTGTCACACAATTCCACTGGTATTTATAACTTTCACTTTCAATACTTTAGGTCCAAGTTTCAAATTGCAAAATTTTTACCTTCAAGACACAGTTATTCAATTTTTCAATTTCCTATTGCTTCAAACACAATTTAAAATAACTTTATATTGGAAACTAAAGGTGAAGCCTTTAAAACAGGATGCTGAGATCAGTAACCTACATCCATGCCATAAGAACATTTACAAAGTAAATAACTTAGTACTCTTTTAAAAAGAGCAGTTACCTCTTACTCAAAAGTTTCAGATGATTTTTCTCTACACATTTGTTTTCTGTTTTTCTCTTTCAGTATTTTTCTCTTTTTTCTTTTCTCTTTTATATTTTATAAACTGGCAACATGTCCTAAAAAAGGAATGTACAGCAAAATGCTAAACATTTCAGGTAAACAGTGAAAACATAGGCTCCTCTTCTGTTTACTTTTGTCTGGATACCCTGAAGAAAAACATCTAGTAGATACTAGCAGAGGTGTAAAGTGGTTGTTTTGGACTAAACTGGAGCTTAGTACTGGTGACATACCGATCCAGTAAAAAGTTGCAGAATTCTTTTGCAGATCTTGAATCGTGTGTTTGCAGGCATAGCACATGCAGTGCTGACACATCAGTGCACGAGAATAACTGCTAACATTTCCCCACAGAATTTTTTGGGCTCTGCCCAAGAACAAGGTGCTACAGTCCTTTGCTCCTTGTTCCTGTGTGGAGCAGCTCCCTTCCTGCTGGCTGACTTGCTCACACTGAAGGGCTGAGGCCTTTCCCCCTTGCTGTGCTACAGACAGATTTAGATGGATTTAGCAGCATTGATTAACATGGGGATACACAGAGGGACCAAAAGCAGTTGCCTTTGTACAGCTTAAGCTCAAAGGTCAAAAATCTCAAGAGACAAGGATGTTAGAGGCTCACAGGCTGCCTTTTTGCTGTGCTGACCCACTTGTGACCAGCACAGTTTTGTGTGAGGCAGAGTGAGAAAAAGGGGCAGCGCCCTCCCACCCACACGGCCAAGGGACCCACCCAGCCCTGGGGCTTGGGGCACTGTCAGCACCTGCTGCTTTGGCAACCTGTTCAGCTGTCACTGAAAGCAACAACCAAATTCTCACTGACCCCAGACAGAGCAGCAGTGCTTGAATTTGATCCCTAAGACTGGGGTAGGGCTGGACACACACTGCATGCAGCAGCAAATGGACCTTTCAAAACAATCTCCTGCCACCATTCCCTCCCGTTTGCAGTGGTGTCACACCCGCCTGAGACACTGGGGAGCCCTCAATGCACTGACTTCAGATGGCAGCCCTGGGCTCCTGGAGGTTTTGCAAGAAACAGTGGGGATTCTCTCCCCATATCAAGTTTCCAGATGGAAAAGGCTGCTGTGACCAGGCAGCTCAAAGGACAGAGAAATGAGGGTCTCGACCACTTTATCTGTGCCAGTTACACAGTCTTGGGCAGTAGCCACTGAGCACAGAGGGAGCAAAGGGCACAGGAAGAGGGACAAAACTAGACAAGTGCAGAGACTGGAAAGAGACCTGGGAGAAGTAACACACTGCTTCATCTCATTCTTTAGGCAAGCTCTTTCCTGTTTCAAACCCCTGAGAGGCATGAAGGGCAGAGAGGTTACACATAAACAATACTCATGTTTTCACACACTCGCCCTCTCAGTGTTCTAGAAGAAACTGGATGAAATGCATTCTTCTCTCTGAGTTGTCTCGTTTAGCATGAGCAGCTCAGGACTAGGAGCTAAAGGAGCTGAAGCCTTAGGCCACAAAAGATGACCATGAGGAAACTTTGATCAAACTAAAGTTGCTAACATGGACCTAGCTGAATCCAGCAGATAGAATACTTTATGTTGGAAAAGACCTCTGGATACCAGGGTCAGAATCTGTTCTAGTGGCTGGCATCCATAAACCTGTAACACCAGGGAGTTGTGATTCAGAGGTGTGTGCACATGTGTCTGACAGCTCTTCTGATCTGCATTCATGGCTGCCAACCCAGGCCATGGTGCTCACCATGCTCCTTTTAGCTCTGTACCTAAGTTGGGCAAGGCAGGTGTTCCTTGCAAGCCTCCAGCAGCTGTGAACATGGTGTCACCAAACAGAGCAGAAAGTACCTTACACACAGGTGCTGAAGCTGATGTGTGGTCTACTTGAAAACTGAGCAGGGAAAAGCCACTGTGATCACAGGCTATTAGATCAATTAGTACTTTTCAATATTATCAACTTTAACTAATGGTATTGCTCCCAGTTTCCTCAGTCAGGGTCAGGTTCTCACAGAACTCAAGTGCTTGCCTGTGGGGGATTTGCTAAGCAGCAAGAAAAAAGGTTTGCAGGCTTGTGCCCATTTGGCAGCCCAAAGGGCACCCATAGAGAGCATGTGGTTATCCCTCTTCAATATAAGACGATTTTTTCTTTTGAGATAACTCTTGTAACCAAAGGTACATACAACTGTTGGTAGGCTCAGGCCAGTAATGGTTTGCAGGCACGATGCACACCTAGGATTATGACAATCAGCTCTAAACTGCATCCAAAGAGATGCAGGTAAGTGAGATTCTGTAAGTTTCAGTGAGAAAAATAGAATTACCCTGTCAGCTCAAGGACAGACACAAGCAAAGAGAAGTTTTAAAAATCCCTGAAGTGCAAATCACACTAAAAAAAAGCTTGGATGGTTTGGATGGTTTCTCTTGAAAGACAAAGGTTATCCTTTGTCTGCTTCCTGAAAACTTGGGATAAAATTGGAGATATTTACCTGGTATGGGCAGAGGAGAGGAAAAAAACCCGAGATGATGAACAGTTCTATTTATAGGTCTTCATCAACCCATCATTAAGTTGCTACACATCATGAATGAATAGTCCAAGAGGAAACAGGAACACCAGGAAGGTGAATGGACCACTGACTCGGTAGCACTTAGCAAGGCAAAGCTGGCACTAGAGTGCATGTCCTAGGTGTCAAGCAAAGAAACACTGGCTCCTGCCTTTAATGGTAGATGTCACAGGGCTCTCTCTCTGGCTCTTTGCTCAGGACTGGACTAAGAAATACAAATATTTACATGCTCAGTGTGAAGAACAGTCAGTAGCCACCCCAAGGATTATATACTGGAAATAACTGCTGTATGGACAATAATGCACTGTGACATTTCCTACAACTAGAGGACAGGAGACAGGCACTTCCCTTCCCATGGTGACTGGAATATGTTTAATTTTTGGTGGCAGGACACAGAGAAGGACTGACTCAAAGACCTGCACAAGTGTAGCCACTGATCTCAAAGAAACTAAGCACAAACCTTTGAGTTCTTTTGTGTGTAGTGGAGCAGCCAACCAGGAGCCAAAGATGAAGAATACACATGTACTTACAAAAAGCACTGGACAGAAGAAGTGAGGATGTAACCCTGGCCCAAGTTTAGGATCCAACCCTGAGAACACTGTAAGATCCACCCCCGTGCAGGTTCCCAGGAGTGCATGCAGGAGCTCTATGGAATTTTACATAGGTATGGTTATCTTTTTTTCTCTTTTCTTAAATAAATAAACTTTTCTGTGCTTCTCAAACTTCCCTGACTTTACTGCTACCACGTTTCTGTTCCAAAATGTTTAAATCACAGTGAGCTATCAGCTCATTTTCACACATCTTCATTGCAGGGGTGGGAATCATAGTCAAGTTACTGGATAGGGTATTTCACTGTTTAATTTAAAAATTAAGACAATTAACCAATCTTTTAAAACCTTGTAATAGAAGTGTCTGAAACTTTTAGTTTTCATTTTGCAACAGAAACAGACTATTTCTAATACTTCAAAAATATATATAACTAATTGCTAGATCTGAGGATAGCAGTCAGAAAACCCAAGGTGACTCCAGAGATTTTACAGTATTTGTCTCTTTCCTTACTGCAAGGCCAATGCTACTGTCAATCCTAATATACTCTGTGAGCCTGTAAATAAAGTACAAGACCTGACCCCCTCAGGACTGGATTTTTGTAGGTTTGTGTCATTTAGTTTTTAAAAAATACTTGTGTCTTTTCCACATTTTATATCCAGGCTGGTAGGATACAAACAGAGCTGCCATCTTTCAGTATTAGTGAGTGCAACTCAGCACCAGAGACTGTCCCAAGGACAGAGCCACAGGGATACTGAAGCTATGCTCCCTGTATGTCATAGTCTCAGCTGGGGAAGTACACTCCGTGATGAAAACAGCCACTGGCAGAGATTATTTCTGCTGAATCTTGTCTGCCTCCCAGGAATTGGTTTTAGAAGAAAAAAATCTCTCTTGCTGATGCAAAGAAAAAGGAATATAATATTTAATAAAAGTAAGGCCTCTCAGGACAGGGGCTGTCTTAAAAAAAGTCAGTGCCAACAATATTCTGTAGGCTGAGGCATAGACTGATAAAAAAAAAAGTGCTACTGTTTGTTTTCCTTATTTTCCATACCTACTGTCTTCTGGAAAGTTGTGATGGTGTTTTTTTTTAAAGTAGAGATGCTGAAATACTTACAGGTAAAGGAAATAAATAGGAAATTCCCCCTTCCCCAAACAAACAGAGCAGCTTGTCAACAGAATTGCTTAGACTGTATGTCCAGTCAACATATGCTATTACAAAGTGCCTTCCTTTTAAAGGATGGCTGTCTGTTTTTTGTGGATAGGAAAAAGTAAAAGATATACTGGAAAAAGAAACTGTCACTCATTTTTTCACTTCTTACAGGAATACAAACATGTTTCATCCTGATGAATGCTTTACACATTGAGGGTAGCCCATCTCCAGCCCAAATTACTCTTTTGCAAGGAAGCTTCTCCGACAGACACAGATCTTGAGCTGACAGACAAAAATGGGACCTCACAAGAGAAACAAAGTCTTCTAAACAGAACAGAATCATTCAGGTTAGAAAAGACTTCTGAGCTCATGGAGTAGAACCATCAACCCAGCACTGCCAAGCACACCACTAAACTTGTCCCCAAGTGCCCCATCTACAAATCTTTTAAATCCCTCCAGAGATGGTGACTCAACCACTGCCCTGCACAGCCTGTTCCAATGCTTGACCATCCTTTTGGTGAAGAGATTTTTCTTATATCCAATCTAAACCTTCCCTGGTGCAACTTGCAGCCATTTCCTCTTATCCCATTGCTTGTTATTTGCAAGAAGAGACTGATTGCCCCATTGCTCCATCTGTTTTCAGGTAGTTATATACTGCTGGCTCATGCTCAGCTGCTCTCTATCAGCACTCCCAGCACTTTTCCCACCAGGCATTTCCCAGCCACTCTTTCTCCAGCCTGAAGCTGCAGGGGGGTGCTGTGACCCAAGTGCAGGATCTGACACTTTGCCTTGTTGAACCTCATCCAACTGGCCTTGGACTAGCAATCCAGCTTGTCCAGATCCCTCTGCAGAGCCTGTCCTCCAGCAGACCAAGATTGCAACTCAGCTTGGTGTTACCTGAGGGTGTTCTCAATCCCCTTGTCCAGATCACTAATACAAATACTGAACAAAACTGGCCCCAGTACCCAGCCCTGGTGCACCACTACTGACAGCCCCAGATGGATGTTAACATTCCCCACGACTCTCTGGGCCCAAGTCATCCATCCAGTTTTTTTTTCCCCAGAGAACAGTGTACCCATCCAAGCCATGAGCAGCCAGTTTCTCCAGCAGAAAGATGTGGGAAACACTGACACAGGCTTTACTAAATTCCAGGCAGACACATCCATAGCCTTTCCCCTCATGCCCTAGGCAGGTCATGCTGTTGTAAAAGGAGATCAGGCTGGTTATGCAGCATGTGCCTATCACAAACCCACACAAGCTGGGCCTGATCCTGTGGTTGTTTTATGTATGTGCCATGTGATGCACTCCGGATGATCCGCTCCATGACTTTTCCCAGCACTGAGGTCAGGATGACAGACCTGTAGTTCCCAAGATCCTCCTTCCAGGGCTTTGTGTAGATCAATGTCACATTTGCCATAGTCCAATCACTTGGGATCTCCTCCTTAGCCAGGATTGCTGGTAAATTATGGAAAGGGGTTCAGTGAGCTTGGATACTCCTGTCCCTATTCGCCTCCTGCTGCAGCTGTGGCCCAAAACAGAGGGATTCCTCTCCCTGGGCACATGTCCCACAGGTGTACTTATGCTGCTACCACCAGGACTGGCCTAAGAGCAGGGCACAGCCTGCTGCTGACACCTGGCTGGCAGCACAGTCCCACCAGAGCTCTGTCTGGGCTGCTGCATGGGTTGTGGCAGGTGCAGAGCTTAGAGAAGGGTTTCTGCTTGGTGGACGTCATTGCTGCCTGGCAGGGCTTCAAGCACCTTCCTGACACCCTTCTGCACCATCTGCTGTGCCTGTTTGCCTGTCCTGACCACTCCCACTCCCCAGGGGCTTCTTTTATGGGGGGAAAGCTTGGCAGCCATTGCTCCAGGTCCTGTCAACCACTGTCACTCCAGCTGTGGGCTTCTGGGTGCTCCCTCAGCTCCTCCCAATGTTCCCCCAGTTCAGGAAACCAGAGCTGCTTCCTCAGCATGCTATTTGGCCATCTGAAAAATCAGACCTGTTTGTGCTCCCCAGTAAATGAAGAAAAGTTAATTTCTGCTTAGCTGTGGTAACTCAAGGAGGGTTGTCTCTACCTGTTACCTCTGCCAAGGACACTGCAATGGCCAGTGCTAGCGAGGGTAGCATCAGTAAGGACACTTGCCAGACAAAGACAGCAACTAAACAGAAAGCCAAAGCTAGACATGCTCCTGGGCTGATTAAAAAACAGCCCAAGCATCCTTCATTCCTGCTGGCCAGACATGAAGGCCATGAATGCCTTAAAGGCTACTTAACCCTTTGCAGGACCAGGCCAACATGAATATCTAGAGCAGAAAGCTGTTTTACCGTGGGGGTTTCTTTGCTCACTCGGTTTTTTGGCTCATGTTGCTTCAGTTGCTGTTTTGAAGGTCTGGCTTGAGTTGTACTCCTAAAATACAGCAACAAATACACCATGCAAATGCTTTTAATGAGTGATGAATAAATAAAACACAAATTGCATACTGAAAGTATTTTGCTCCCTTCCAAATCCGCTGACTGGTCAAGCACAATCCTCAAGCACGTCCCCAATGCCCTCTCTTGCAGCAACTCAAGAGCTTCATTGTGCAGTGCTTGCCAGAAGTAGGATAGCAAAAAACCAGGCTGGCCTGATGTCTCCAAGGAATTCTGTAATCCACTTTGCATTTCACACCTTTGTTCTTGCTCAGTGCACAACTCCAGGTTTTAAGGTGCTTTCCTCCAGAGCTGGCTGCTGCAGATCTGAACTGTGCAGGCTCCTCTCACGTCAGCTTTGGTTCCCAGGGCAGAACTCCTGTGCCTAAAGGGACGCTCACCTGTGCGGGAGCCTGCAGAGCAGCCTTGTCCCGTGCCCCTCTGCTGAGAATTCTGCAGGCAGTACAAACCTTTCCCAGGAGCTACAAGACAGATGTGAGAAGAACTGGCACCCTCAGAAGTGACACCACCACTCTGCTCTGTTTGCTCTTCCCTACTCCTGCAGAGACTCAGGATGCCAATCCCACCAGGCTGCACATTTCTCAGCATGACCATGACTTCCCTGGAGAACAGCCCCCACCCAGTTTGGCTCTGAGACAGGAGGATTAGTCCTCTCCCAGGAAGAGGCACCCACAACCAGGCTGCTGCCACTTGTCACCACCAGCATCTCCTTTCCAGCCTGGCTCCACAGATGCTGAGGCAGCTCTGGGCTCTGCCAGGGCTCTACTGGGATTCAGCCCTGGGCACGGCTGGGCCCACTCTACCCTCACATTGCTCTGACAGCTTTGCATCAGACAAACCTGTTCTGAGGACACCAACTGATCTTTCTGCTGTTTCAGCTGTATAAGACTCTCACCCAGGCAAAGAGATTGCAGTTAGTGGTACAAATCCAATTGGCAAGAACCGAACCACTACACAGTCCCAGCTGAACACCTGTATCTCCACAGGATGTTTTGTCTGTCCCACTCTTCATTCCTTTCTGGTTGGAAATGCAATTGCACTTTCTTCCTCAGGCAGAAGTACCACAACTGGGCAAAAACTGGCAAGTGGGCTATATTCAAAAGGCAGTCTGGAGTTAATGAATGAAGAATTGCCCTTCTCCAATTCCGAACCATACCAAAACCCCATAAACATGACTTTACATCGTTAAGAAAGAACGGACAATTTAAAAGTGAATGTACAACTTATTCACAGGGTGAGAAGGAAGGGAATCTTCCAACTGAATTTGCTTTACCTTGGAAATGATTGAGGCAGCAAAGCATTTTCTGTCATTACCTCTCTATCCTTAGCCCCGATTCATCTTAAAAATAAATTAAGGAGCCAGAAAGCAGGAAGAAGACAAATGATAATTTTTTACTCCTTGAGGAACTGGGGTGGTCCTACCACCATGACTGTGACTGTTGGTTTGTTCATCCATCCATCTGTCCCGCAGCATGAGAGTTGAGGTTTTACAGAGTTTGTGTTCTCAGTCCTGCTCCGAGCTGGCAGGACAGAAAGCTGACCTGCAGTGCTAGCGGCTGCTGTTCTTAATTGCTTCCTTTGCTGCAATGATCAGAGGAGTCAGGCTTGAGAGTGGCTTGGCTAATTTTAAAAATGGATGCTGCCCAAAGGAAAAAAAACCAGAAAGGTACCATTACTTTCCAAACACAGTTCCTCACAGGCTCGACCAGGATAACAGTTTTTACCAGAAATAGGACTGAGGGGACCATCTGCACTTCCACCTTCATGCCCAGACATTGCTATCACAGGCAAACATGGCCCACACACCTATCAATCCATTTTTGTAGGTGTCTTCAGCTGGCTGGGATTTTTGCCCTGTCAGCACTCTGGGAATGCTGCTTGCTGCCTCGAGCTTCGTTCCTTTCAGGAAACTCAAAAGACTCGCTTAAGTTTCTCCTTTCAAAAGACACTAACTGTGTTAATTGTCAAAAAAGATATGTGAAAGTCATTCCTTAGGAAACTCCAATACCTCTAAGAAATGTTTAACCCAGAAGGATTTAGGATCATGTATTTTCTCAAGACGTGTATGGAGGCACAGATTTTCAGCAGCAAGTCAGGAGCCAGAAGTGGCAGAGTGTTGATGGACTCAGCTCTGGCTTGCAGGGACAGTAGTGTCTACCATTCTATCCCCTGGCCCTCCTGTGCTGGCTGGCACCTTCCTTCCCAGCAGGGACAGTCAAGTGGCATGTTCTGCAGCTCCCTCTCTGCCACAAAACCTGGCAGCAAACCCTGAGAAGCTTGACTGTGCCAGGCAGCAAACAGGGCTGGGACAAGTCCTGTTCAGCTGTCCCTATTTGGGTAGCAGAAACCTCTAAAATGGGGCTTAGTGGCAGAAGCCTCTAAGAGAGCAGGAGGGACAAGCTGGGGCCCCCTCTGAGGCTCACAGTAATCTCCCCACAGTCGAATCTCTGACAGCTTGGTTGTGACTGCTTTTACTGGGTTCCTCCCCCACCAACGTCATTTCAGGCCTCTATACCTAGTATCATTCTACTTCAGTTCTTTTGTCAAGAATTAAAACTGAATTTACTTCCAAATGTACAAAACAGGGCTAAAGAAATGGCCAGGAGATGGAACATATCTCCTCTGAGGAAAAGTTGAGAGAGCTGGGCTTGTTCAACCTGGAGAAGGGCAGGCCCTGCAGAGACCTCACTTCACAACTCTTCAATACTTCAAGGGGGCTTGTAAGAAAGTTGGGGACACATTTTTTAGCAGGGTCTGTTACAACAGATCAAGAGGGGTTTTGACTCAAAGACAATCAATTTAGATTTGATCTAATTAAGAAATAGTTTACAAGGAGAATGGTGAAATATTGCTATAGGTTGCCCAGAGATGTAGGTGGAAGTCCATCCCTGGGAACATTCAAGGTCAGGTCAGATGGAGCTCTGAACAACATGACCTAGTTTAAGAGATCCCAGCTCAGTCAGACTAGACAGACCTTTAAAGGTATCTTCCAACCCAAACCACTATAGGATTCTACTTAGTCTTTGTTTGAAATCACCAAGGCTGGAAATTAATATTGAGGGGAGGGGGGGGCAGCCACCTCATGCCTTTATTTGACCAGAAAACTGATCCTTTACACATCTGTTTCACCTGCAGCTGCTTCATATCTTACCTGCAGAAGTTCCTTGGCAGACCCTCGCCTGTCCACATCCATCTCCAGGCAGCAGTTAAGAAAGTCTCGGAACACAGCCGAGAGTCGCTCTGGGTTCTGCAGCTCTGGTGTCCCATTGGTAGCTATCAGATACAATGCCTGAAGACAAAGGAAACAGAAGACTGTTTCATTCACACCCAGAAATATTCACATAGACCCAATTTTTAAGCTCCAATCTCCACTGGCAGTTTATTCCCTGGCAGAGGGATGGAGACGATTCACATAATAACAACAACAACAAAAAACCCAACCAAAAACCCCCGAAAAATCCTGATGCAGTCACAGCTATTACAACATCAAAATGATCTTGCCTTGACAGCTGATTTTATTGGCTGACTTAGTAGGAACTACTGCAGAACATTTTACTTCTCCAAGTATTGACACACTTTTACAGGCGATTTTAAAGTCTGTGTGGCCTAAATATATTATTTCAAAGGATTATTACATAAAATGCATCTCTGCAGTGCTAATGGTCCCTAAAGTATGGCTTCCATAAAACAAAATTCATCAAGATTTTGCTCTGTTCTTGATAAAAAATGGTGACTGCACAAAAAAAGGCAAAATCCATCAGCTTATTCCTTGGATAAAAAACCAGAAACACTTGAAGTCTCATGTTCAACAGACACATCAAGTTGCATGCACAAATACAGTATGATGAAAAGGCATAATGGGGCAGACAGGATGCAGCTTCAACTATCTTTCAGCAGTCTCTAAATTCCAAATCAGCTTCACTTATGTGGTAAAACTTTTAATAGTCTCATCAGAAAAAGGAGTCATTCCATCCCCATGGTAACCCTCCACTAGTCTAAGAGTTCTCCACCATAAACAGCTCTGACCACCACCTGGCAGGGATCTCATGACCCTCTGCAGCCCTCAGGTGAGACATTAACTCTTTCACTGCACAGATGAGACTTGCAGACCTTCAATTCTCTCTGGAGTGAGAGAAAAGGACAGAGTGAAGACACATAGAGAAACAACAAGAAGACACCAAGGTCAGTAAAGAAGAAGTCAGGTCCCAGATGGAAGGAAAAATGAGGTGATGCCTTAGGCTGAAATTCTCCTGTAAGCCATGGTGATGGACTATGATATATTGAATATCCCTATAAATCATGGAAAAAAGCATGGGTGGGCTGGAGTGTTCACACTGTAGACATGAGCAAAGGCATCCATGCTGAACAAGCAGATGTTGAAGTAGATGTGATCCCATGAGAAGTTTTAACAGAGAGAGAGAGAAGAGTGAAGAAGGCCCTTTGCTCCCCAGGGAAAGAAGAAGATCTCTGTTCCCAGAGATGAAGATGATCTCAGAGAAAGACAAAGAGAACTTGCTTTTGAACAGCTCATCCTTAAAACAGTACCTTGTAAATTTGATATGGCCCATGAACACAGCTGTGGGAAGGCTGCAAAAGATGGGAGGGACTTCACGACTGCAGATTTCCGGGCAGCTGCTATTCATGGAAATTAAAAGCCATGAGAGAACTGTTTTCTGGAGAAGTCTCCATAGTGTGACAAGAGAGACTCCTCTCCCCAGGTGAACTGAAGAAAGACTATTCTGGAGGTAATAAACTGACTGAATTGTTTCTGTACATTGTCAGTGGGAAAGAAAAGACGGTGGGGGGAGGAGAAGTCGTGTTCTGAAAGTTTTATTCTGATTCTTATTATTTTTTTAGTTCTGTTAATAAAGTTTTTCTTCATAAAAAGAAACGGTGGCTTCCTCCCTCAAACGTGCAAAACCAACATGCTTTGTAACAGCTGACCTGAGGCTTCTTGAGGACCCCTTATCAACACTGGAGATTAAGGAAGCAGGGAATTTTCAGCATCCAGATCAATAATGCTAATTCTTTTCACTTGCTTTTGCTGCCTTATACAAGGCAACTGCATTTTTTGCAAGTGAAATATGGGTTCACAGGAAACAGAAGCAAAACTGTGATGTGTAAAGGTCTCTGCTGGGACAACAGGGCTGCAGTGACAGAGGCCTAGTGCCACCCTGCCAGCTACAGTGCACTCTGATTATCCAGCACTGCTTTCAATCCAAGCCTGTTTCTTTCTTATCCACCCTAACAAGGTGACACAGTGCACAATATTCCACATGTGTGCCCTGGAACCAAAAACCCCAGGGCACCTATCAAACCAAAAGAAGTCTTCCAAGAAAACTCAGGAACCTTCTCTCAAAAGAGTGAAAGACTTGTATAATTGAAAGACTGAAATCTGTATAACTGATGTATTCTTTTCTTAAGCAGCTGGGAGGTAGATCCTGACCCTTCTATAGTTTCTTCTGTCAGTCTGCAATACACAGTCTGGGTGCCACAAACCAGAGAAAACACAACTTTACAGTATGGACAAGGCTAAAGATCATACACTATTTTAATTCTAGCCTTAACAAAAAATATCTATGTATACATATAGGTAAAATTTAATTTTCTCATAAATTCCCGCAGGAATTAACTGTGCAGCATTTTGTTTTAGCTGTCAGTCATGAGGTTTTATCCTGGTAAATACATTCCTCCACTACTACACACTCATTTACTAAAAGAACTGACCATTTCATTTTAAGACATTAGGATAAAACTGAAAACTTCAAAATACACTAGTTTACTACAAGTATCTGTGCTAAAAGATACTTTTAGAAATGTGTTTGATAATAAATAATTGTGGCATTACTAGAACCAGTGATCTTTCCTGGAAAGTTCAGGTAAGGTTCAATCAGCACTGGTCTGAGACTGAAGAGAGTTTTATGCCGGCAGGTATAGCTCCAATGCTTATCATAAAAATTCCCCAACTGGAGAAGCATGGTACTTGAAAATTTTTGTAATTCAGAGATACAGTTCAAAGAGAGTTCAAAAAGGGCATGAGAAATTTCAGTCACTGCTGAAGGCCAAAGTGGCAAGTTTCTGCACAGGTACATGCCACTTTGCCTCTGAGGTTCTCACAGTGATGCAATCAAAAGCTACAGCAGATGTGCTGTAGGAACATTTTTAGAAGCGGGCCTTTGTAGAAATAGTTCAAGCTGACGTGAATTGGCTGCATTTTGGCCACAATAACCCCCTCCAATGTTACAGGCTGGGGATGGTATGGCTGGCCAGTGCCCAGGCAGAAAGGGACCTGGGGCTACTGATGGACAGCAGCTGGACATGAGCCAGCAGTGTGCCCTGTTGGCCAAGAAGGCCAATGGCCCCTGGCCTGTACCAGGAACAGTGTGGCCAGCAGGAGCAGGGAGGTCATTCTTCCCCTCTACTCAGCACTGGTGAGGCCACACCTTGAGTGCTGTGTCCAGTTCTGGCCCCTCAGTTTAGGAAGGACATTGAGACACTTGAGTGTGTCCAGAGGAGGCAACGAGGCTGGGGAGGGGCTGGGAACACAAACCCTGTGAGGAAGGGCTGAGGGAGCTGGGCTTGTTCAGCCTGGAGAAAAGGAGACTCAGAGGTGACCTTATCACTCTGTACAACTCCCTGAAGGTGGTTGTGATCAGGTGGGGTTGGTCTCTTTCACCAGGCAGTAACCAACAGAACCAGAGGACACAGTCTCAAGCTGTGCCAGGGGAGATACAGGTTGGATATTAGGAAGAAGTTTTTCACTGAAGCAATAAGGAAGTATTGGAACGCTTTGCCTGGGGAGGTGGTGGAGTCACCATTCCTGGCTGTATTTAAAAAAAGACTGGATGTGGCACTTGGTGCCATGGTCTAGTTGAGGTGTTAGGGCATGATGATCTTGGAGGTCTCTTCCAACCTGATTATTCTGTGATTCTGTGAATGGGATTTTACCTCATGGAAGACAAAATATGGCACAAATTAGAAAGACAGCAGTATCTGATATTCCACCCTACCCTGAGAGGATTTTCATTAAGGTATGGAGGTTCTCCTTCCACCATTTCTATTGCCATGATCCCAAGTGACCAGATGTCCACTTTGGGGCCATATGCTTTTCTTGTTACAACTTCTGGTGCCATCCAGTAAGGAGTCCCCACCATTGTGCTCCGTTTACTCTGCTCAGGGGTGATCTGAGCACAGAAGCCAAAATCAGCTGAGGAGAAAAACAAATACTGTTAAAGCCAGCTTGAATTCTGAAATCAAGCAAAAGAATCCCCATTAAGAACCCCCATCTGAGAATGCACTGTGGAATCTAGCTGGAAAAGCAGCCATGCTGTGTTTCCCCAGGGCTGTAGTAGCCAAGGTATTATGGAATTGGCCACTTCAAGAAATCTTCAAGTTTCATCCACTGGCTTTTACTTAATCACTAGATTTAGACTGTAACTCCTTCCACTCTGGAAGAGTCACACATGAAGTAAAGCCATTCTTCACACCCTGTTTCTCTCTAGACCTCTGCACATTGCAGCGGTGCCCTCAAAGCAGGGGTCCAGGCACTCTCACCAGCATCACTTTTGGAGAACTGGCTGTCACTCAAAAGCAATCCCACACCCCACATCCAGGAATGCTGCACTTGACCAAGAATACCTACTCAATTTGACAGATCCGTCCATCCCAAGAAGAATATTGTCACTTTTGATGTCTCTGTGGATCACCTGGTTAGAATGAAGGAAATCCAGGGCTTGCAGGCACTGAAAAGAGGAAAAAAGAAATGTAAGGGTAAAAATTAATGACATGATTTCTTCACACAAGAAAGGAATAGCAGAACACAGTGCAGTCAAGAGAAGAGCTTGCTGCTCAACACTGTTAGTCATGTCTTTCTAGGGGAAGCACATACTAGCTTTTGAAAGGGAAACATCAATTGTCACTATAGACTGTCCCCTGCAAACATAGACAGAATGGTATCTGCTGCAGTGGATGAACTCTTTCTTCTCCATTTAATGACAACAGCACAGAAACAGAAGCATAATCCTGTGCACACAAACAGAAGCACGAGTGGGACCCCTCACCTCCCGACACACAGCAGCTATCTGTCCTTCATCCATACACGTCTCGGTGACAACATCGGTTAAAGAGCCTCCAGCCAAGTATTCCATCACCACCCACAGCTCATCACCAACAAGGTAGCTGAAAGGAGAAAACAATGCTGTGGAGATGAATGTGCATAGCTAAACTAATGAATGATCATAACCATCATAACCATTCCTGTCTCCAGGTCCCTTGCAAATGAAGGTAGAATAAAGTGAAAAGGACATTCCTTCTAGGCTACACAGTTCTTGGAATCTGCACAGTCTACATGAGAAAGACACATCCATGAAAAAGGAGGTATTTTAGGTGACAAGCAAGTGAAGAATGCACTTTAATAAGATAATCAAGCAAAGATAAATCTTGAACCAGGACACATGCCACCAGCTGGCTCATCATCTTAACCATTAACCCCAGAAACAAGGCAACACAACTTTCAAAGTTATCCATGGGAGGAGGGTGTGCACCACTCAGGACAGAAGTTGGTCAAATGTTCAGAAAAACCTTGCAAAACATACATTCAGAAACAGGAAAGGCCATGAAAAAACTGTCAAATTAGGTGTTTCTGGAAACAAGAACTTAGTCTTCCTGGCATCCCCAGTAATGGAAAAGAGTGGAAATAGCCCAAAGGAATGAATTTTCCAGGATGGTTTGTCAGCACTTTGCAAAAGACACAGAAAATCTGATCAACTTAAAAAAAACAATAAACCCCAGAACAACAGAAGAACATGGAAATACTTGGCACATGGAGTTGACAGGTTGTTGTTTTAGTAAGATATAGCTGATCCAGGTTTTTAAAAACAGACTTCAAACTATGTATGCCAGAAAACACTAATGCAGAGCCAATGCAATCTCCTCCCATCTACTGGAGATGAGTAGAGAAATAATAAAGAGCTCCATACTCTGCAGTGATCAAAGGGGTTTTTTTTAACCTTTGGCCTGCAGTGTGTAAACAAACATTCACAAGACAATACCAGAACAACTTACCTGTCTAAATAGTTAACAATATTGGGATTCTTATTTTCCCTCATGACCAGGATTTCATTGATAATAAGTTCCTTTTTGGGCTGCTGTTGGAGATTCATTTGTTTTATGGCCACCTAAAATGACATTAAAAACCATTAACCTGAGTAGTTTGTTGTACAAGATGAGAATGAACATGCTGACAGTTCTAAGAATGAAGTCTTTCAGAAATTAAACAATGTAACAAAGCTATTTATTCTTCACAGCAACAGGAGAAACAGTGACCACCTCCAGTGTTTTCCCAAGGCCTCTAATCATGACAGATCTTTTGATTTTACAACCTGCATTGCTAACCAGTCTGTGGCGACATGCACAGCCAGATTTTATGGTATAAATGTACAGAGTTAAATTGTGTATCTAGACCAATATTCTCTGAAAAACACAACTTGATGCACAATGGAGAACTGAGACAGAACAATTTCTTAACCAATAGATTTATATTGGCGATAAACATTATCTACTTTTTATAGGCACAAAAGCTTGTTGGGATTTCTTAGCAGATTTCTCTTCATTAAAAATAACATTCAGGGATAATATAACATGGTACCAGCATGGGATCAACAATAGTGTGGAGAGCACCAATCTGTTCTGAAGACAAAGTAAAAATTTAATCTCTTAAAATTGGCCTTAAAAGCTATGGGTGAAGCATCCAGCCAAGCACAGGCAGCACCAAGGCTCTTACTGATTCTAGGAATTCATAGGCACCTTTTCAGGCGTTTATGAAAAGCTCAGATCCAGTTTGCTGGAAAGCACATTACCACAGTATATGTTCAGTTACTGAGGCACAGAACCACAATGCCCTTGAAGACCTTGCTCTGAAAAGCTGACGACAGCAGATGATTGATGTTACCAGTTGACAATTGTCCATACTTCAGAAAAACAGCCTTTGCAGGAAAGCTCTACTGGCCACCCAAAGCTCCAGCCACAGCACACATCAGAGGGGAAAGCACTCAACAGCTGCAGAATCTGCTGGGATTTTTGACGCTTACCTCCTGTCCTGTGGCAATGTCAATCGCTGTGTAAACAGTTCCTGAAGCCCTAGAAACAGAACAGCAGGAGAAACTGAGAAACACTTTATTCCCTGGAAGTGAAAGCCAGCCCAGACAGGAGAGCTCTGTTGCTTGGAGTGTTTATAAGGGCTCACCCACTCCTCAGCCAACAGTATGGTAGCCCATCAGCCCTCTGCCATGCAGGGTGTCCAAGAGAAAACTCAGGTCCAACATGAAGAAAAAAGGGCTGGTGCAAATCTCCAGTATACATGCCACATTATGTTAATTCAAAACCTAAAGGTGGGGGGGGAGATGTCTACAAAAACTGGAAAATAGTATGTTTAATTATTTTCCATTTTACTGTGTTGAATTTAGTTTTTCCCCCCCTTTTCCTTTGTGTGTCTGTGAGTGTGTTTTTTCCATGAAATGTAACACACAATCCAATCTCACACATTTAAATTGAATCCATCTGCCAAACTCAGGCAATGTCACACAGTCACTCTGAGAACCCTGAACATACGACAGCCATTTGAGGAAAAGATCTAAATACAGCTTTCTCCAGCATTCAAGTAAACAATTGTCCAGCCATCCTTCAAGGTCACTGCTAGAGCAGGTTAAGGCATCTATTATTTCACACACAAATTGAGAAGGACTCAGGACAGAGGATACTTAGAGAGCTTCTTTGTGTGTCAAGAACTGTAGACAGCTCCATCTGTTGAGTGCTCCTAATACATGAAGGACTCTTTATGGTGTCCATGTGCTGCTTCTATGACAGACATGGGTTGTGTTGTAGAGCCACCAGAAATAAATGGTGTGCTCACCTGCAGACTAGACAGGGTGGGGTATGGTTTGCCATCTACCTCTCCTTCAAAGATGTTCTTTCCCATAATGATGTGAAGGGCTGAAAAGGCCCCAGTCAGAGGCGATTCCTTTGGGTTTCAAAGCAACTAGGGGCTTGAAAACCCTTCCTTCTGAGGTAAACCACAGCTTTACACTGCCATCATTCAAGAAACCCATGTCTGCAGTGAGGCAGTGGAGGGGCAGTGAGGCAGGGAAGAGGCAGGGAGGGAATTCTCACAAGCAGAAATGTGCCTCCAGCAAGTATCCCAGTAACTGGAAGTGCCAAAATTAGTTTGCCCCTTTTCACGTGATCCCCCAGCTTGTTTGTTTACCTGCAGGATGAAATATTTCAGAGGCAGTTTAATTCAACAGAGACCTTACGTCTGAGAGCAATAATCTCATTGGGCATGCTATGCATTCTCTTGATATAAAGGCAAATGCATTTTCCTATGACTAATTGACAAGATTAATCCAATTTGTTTTCATAAGAAGTCGACAACACTTATTCAGAATTGCTAACACTGTGATGATTCTCCTGAGCAGTCATATCAGGTTTTATTTCAAAACAGCTCTTGAAATCAGAATGCTTTTAGAATGCTCCAGGCCACCTGTGAGCAGTTTAGATAAAGGTACTGGGGGGTTTTACTCTTCCTCCTCTGTGGAGAATTTTTCCCATTATCATGCTAAGGAAGTTGGTGCTCCCTCAGCTTTTGATTGCCCAAGACAAAAGGGATGGGTGGGGACTGTCTCCCTCCCTCAACTGCTGGCGGGGTTTGGGGGGTCTGAGTGGCTGGTTTTTTTTGTTTTGTTTTGGCTTTTTTTTGTTGTTTGTTTTGTTTTGTTTTTTTGGTTTTTTTTAGGGTATTAGTTGATGCTGGTTCACAATGCACCCTAATACCACCAGAACATATGGGGGAAGAGCCTATTTCCATTGTTGGGGTGACGGGGGGATCACAGGAATTGTCTTTGCTGGAAGCTGAGGTGAGCCTGACAGGGGAGGGGTGGCAGAAACATCCAACTGTAACTGGCCCAGAGGCACCGCGTATTCTAGGCATAGACTTTCTCAGGAGTGGCTATTATAAAGATCCAAAGGGATACAGGTGGGATTTTGGAATAGCTGCTGTAGCAGTAGAAGGCATTAAGCAGTTGAACACCTTGACTGGACTGTCAGAAAGCCCATCTGTAGTGGGATTCCTGAAGGTGGAAGCACAACGAGTGCCAATTGCCACCTCAACAGTGCACCGCCGGCAGTACCGGACGAATCGAGATGCCGTGATCCCCATCCACAAGATGATCCGTGAGCTGGAGAGCCAAGGGGTGGTCAGCAAAACCCACTCACCCTTCAACAGCCCCATCTGGCCCGTGCGCAAGTCTGATGGAGAATGGAGATTGACTGTGGACTATCGTGCGTTGAACGAAGTGACTCCACCGCTGAGCGCTGCCGTGCCGGACATGCTGGAGCTCCAGTACGAGCTGGAGTCCAAGGCAGCAAGGTGGTATGCCACCATTGACATTGCCAACGCATTTTTCTCCATTCCCCTGGCAGCAGAGTGCAGGCCTCAGTTTGCCTTTACATGGAGGGGCGTGCAGTACACCTGGAATCGTCTGCCCCAGGGGTGGAAACACAGCCCCACCATCTGTCATGGACTGATCCAGGCTGCACTGGAAGAGGGTGAGGCTCCAGAACACCTTCAATACATCGATGACATAATTGTGTGGGGGAACACGGCAGTGGAGGTATTTGAAAAAGGAGAGAAAATCATACAGATTCTGCTGAGAGCCGGCTTTGCCATTAAAAAGAGCAAAGTCAAAGGACCTGCCCGAGAGATCCAGTTCCTGGGAGTAAAGCGGCAAGATGGACGGCGCCAGATCCCCACTGAGGTCATCAATCAGATCACCACGATGTCTCCACCAACCAGCAAGAAGGAAACACAAGCTTTCCTAGGTGCCATAGGCTTTTGGAGAATGCACATTCCTGAGTACAGCCAGATTGTGAGCTCTCTCTACCTGGTCACCTGTAAGAAAAACGATTTCCACTGGGGTGCTGAGCAGCAGCAAGCCTTTGCCCAGATCAAACAGGAGATCACTCATGCCGTGGCCCTTGGCCCAGTCAGGACGGGACCAGAGGTGAAGAATGTGCTTTACACTGCAGCTGGGAACCATGGCTTGTCCTGGAGCCTTTGGCAGAAGGTACCTGGGGAAACCCGAGGCCGACCTCTGGGATTCTGGAGCCAGAGCTACAGAGGGTCTGAAGCCAATTACACTCCCACAGAGAAGGAGATCTTGGCTGCCTATGAAGGAGTCCAAGCTGCCTCAGAGGTGATTGGGACGGAAGCACAACTCCTCCTGGCACCCCAACTACCAGTGCTGGGGTGGATGTTCAAAGGAAAGGTTCCCTCTACCCACCATGCCACCGACGCCACATGGAGCAAGTGGATTGCCCTCATCACGCAATGCGCCCGCACTGAAAACCCAAATCGCCCTGGGATTTTGGAGATAATTGCAAACTGGCCAGAAGGTGAAAACTTTGGTCTCGCCGATGATGAGGAGCAAGAACAAGTGAGCCGGGCCGAGGAAGCCCCACCGTATAACCAACTGCCAGCAGATGAAACATGCTACTCTCTTTTCACCGACGGCTCCTGCCGCGTCGTGGGAATGAACCGGAAGTGGAAAGCAGCCGTATGGAGCCCCACACGACAGGTTGCACAAGCTACTGAAGGAGAAGGTGGATCAAGTCAACTTGCTGAACTCAAAGCTGTTCAGCTGGTCCTGGACATTGCTGAAAGAGAGAAGTGGCCAAAGCTCTACCTTTATACTGACTCGTGGATGGTAGCCAATGCTCTGTGGGGTTGGCTGGAAAGGTGGAAAAAGGCAAACTGGCAACGTAGGGGAAAACCAATCTGGGCTGCCGACGAGTGGAAAGACATTGCCACCCGTGTAGAGAAGCTACCTGTGAAAGTTCGTCATGTGGATGCCCATGTCCCCAAGAGTTGGGCTAATGAGGAACACCGACACAACGAGCAGGTAGATCAGGCTGCACAGACAGAGGTGTCAAAGACAGACTTAGATTGGCAACACAAGGGAGAATTGTTCCTAGCTCGATGGGCCCATAACGCCTCAGGTCATCAGGGCAGAGATGCCACGTATAAGTGGGCACGAGACCAAGGGGTGGATCTAACCATGGACAGTATCTCTCAGGTTATCCATGACTGTGAGACGTGCGCTGCCATCAAACAGGCCAAGCGGGTGAAGCCCCTCTGGTATGGTGGGCGTTGGTCCAAATATAAGTACGGGGAGGCCTGGCAGATTGACTACATCACACTGCCTCAGACCCGCCAAGGCAAGCGCTACTTACTGACAATGTGGAAGCCACCACCGGATGGTTGGAGACCTACCCTGTGCCTCACGCCACTGCTCGGAACACCATCCTGGGCCTTGAGAAACAGGTCCTTTGGAGGCATGGCACCCCTGAGAGAATTGAGTCAGACAACAGGACTCATTTCAAGAACAGCCTCATAAACAGCTGGGCTAGGGAACATGGCACTGAGTGGGTGTACCACATCCCCTACCATGCACCTGCAGCTGGGAAGGTCAAACAGTGCAATGGCCTCCTTAAAACCACCTTGAAGGCACTTGGTGGGGGGACTTTCAAGAACTGGGAGAGTAATCTACCAAAGGCCACATGGTTAGTGAACACCCGAGGCTCCACTAACCGAGCAGGCCCTGCCCAATCTGAGCTCTTGGGAACACCAGATGGAGATAAGGTTCCAGTGGTACACATGAGAGGGATGCTAGGGAAAACTGTTTGGGTGAACTCTGCCTCCAGCAAAGGCAATCCTGTCCCTGGGGTGGTTTTTGCTCAAGGACCAGGTTGTACCTGGTGGGTGATGCAAAAGGATGGAGAGACCCAATGTATACCCCAAGGAGACCTTGTTCTAGGGTGAACTATCTATGATACTGTGTCTGTAACTGCATGTATGTATGTAATTTAAAGGTTTTAGTTTGAAGTAGTATGTTAGCATGGGAAAAATTTGGGGTGGATAATGTTGGGGGTTGGGCAGGTTTTACTCTTCCTCCTCTGTGGAGAATTTTTCCCATTATCATGCTAAGAAGTCGGCCAGGCAGCTCCCTCAGCTTTTGATTGCTCAAGACAAAAGGGATGGGTGGGGACTGTCTCCCTCCCTCAATCGCTGGTGGAGTTTGGGGAGTCTGGGTGGCTGGGGGTTTTTTCGGGTTTTTTTTTTCCTTCCTTGGGACACTCGCAGGTCCAAACGCAGAGGAGAGAGGTTTCTCTGCGGTTGGATTGGCCCTGCACCCTGCCCTGCTACAGCCTCCTGCCTCTGAGATCACCACTGAGAACCAGGACCCAAATGCTGAGCGGGGAGTTCTTCTTTCACCCTTCTCCCACCTGGGACACAGCCCTGCCACTGCCACCTCCCTGCTCCCGCCTGCTGCTGCTGCGGCTGCGAGGGCCCTGCCCTGGTCCTGACCTGGACCGTGCAGAGGAAAAGAGTGTCTGAGACTGGAAAAAGGACTGGAGCTGAGTGTTTTCTTCTGTTTTGGTGCTGATTTTCAGAGCAGATGTTGTTCTTGTTTGTCTTGTAGGTATGGTTATTCCTAAACCCATACCTCTGCCTGAGAGCCCCTTAATTTCCAAATTATAATAAACTGAAGGGAGGGGATTTTCACTCTCCATTTTAGGAGGAGCTCCTGCTTTTTTCTTGGCAGTACCTGTCCTCCAAACCAGGACAAAAGGTAATTTAAGTAAAGCTGTGAAATAATTGCAAAGGTTTTGTGACTCTGAATTAAAAACTTTTACTTCCAAGTAACTCATTTCTGATCAGTAACTTTTAATCAGTTCTGCAGCACCTTGTCCTAACTGCAGTTAGGCAAGTGCCAGGACTCACCACTAGATCTGTGTCACTGTGATGCAGTGCAGTACTAGCCAGGCTGCTCACGGCTCCATACTAATTTGTCTTGCTACAAGAGCTAACACTGTTTTAGCAAACACAACCTCTTTATCAAGTGCTAGTTAGAAGTAAGATTCCTCTGGTGTCAGCAACATTTTCAGTCCTCAGCTGAAGACAGACCACAAAACAGGGACTCAGCACTGACTTGTTCTGCAGCACAGGTCTGCTGACTACTGTTCACCGCTAAGCGGCTGTAAAAACATCACAGTATGTATTAACATCCCAGATGTATGAAGGCATGAAGTGCATGCAATGTGCTGGCCAAGTTGCTTTTCCTTATATAAGCAGCTACTCCCTACCTGCAGTTCTCTGAGCAGCCACACCTCTCCCTGCAGTGCTCTCATTAGCAGCTACTAAAAACCTGCTCACTTCCAACACTCTAACACTTGCCTGTGGCATAGCTGTACCCAAATGATTGCAGAGGTGACAGCTCAGGAAGTGGCACCCGCTTTAACTGAGCACATCAGCACCTGCAGAGGCAGTGCCACAGCCCAATACTGCTGCAGACACCCAAACCCCAGCCATGCAGCACTTTGGGTCCTCCTGATCATCCTGTATGATTACCTTTCTGATGATCTTTCTCTTTAGGATCTTTTCCTATCACAGTAAATTGGCCTGCAGTATTAGAGGCATGATTTAGTTAGGACAGCACACTCGTCTCCAAGGAGGCTATGCAATCAATCTTCAGGCTGTACTAGAAGCTGGAGGAAATCCATTTAGACACCCTTTTACACCACATACCAGCCACTTGTTTTTCCACCAGTTGCCAAGGCACCTTTGTACAAGCTCACTCCTAAGACTATCAGAATAGAAGACTGTGAGGGTGATGGTCACATTCTCACAGTGACAGCAATAATCTGCTTCACATCCATGTTTATTCTGCTCTCACCTGTTTAGCTGACACTTCTTTTCTAAGGGACAGGCACAGCTTGAAGTATCCACTGAAATTTTACAAATGACAGTAAGAACCAAAGCTTTGGGTAGGAAGCAAGTTGGAATTTGAGAAAGCGTATTAATACAATGAATGGAGCCTAAACACCTTCCCACAAGGGCCCTATCAAACCAGAGAGATCTCAGACAAAACCTGCCAGAGAAAGAGCATGACTGTGTCAGCCTTTCTGCAGTACATTAACTATTCTAGGTTAGCAACAGAATACTCTGAGTTCAGACCTCACAAACAGTTAAGGCAGAAAAATATCTCCTGATGCCAGTAAACAGCTTCTGTCCTACACTGACAGCAGTGTCCTGGTGTTACACAGATGGTGCCATCCTCCTGGAACAACAACACTGTCAAGGAAACATTAATGGTGCAGGCAGTCTATATTTAAAATGCAAATCAGATACCTAATTTTGAGGCAAGTTCTTTTGTTCTTGCCTCCTCACACAGGAAATATTTCAAATTGATCCAATTTACAGTAAGCAAACCTGGGGTTCAAAAGGGAATGGCTTGGGTGATTATTTTCAATAAATGCCCAGAACCTGCAGGATCCACAAGGGATCCACCATGAGGCAGATGATGTGCATTGGCACTGTGCCTATTACTGAATTACAACCCCTGCTAGAAAAAAGAGCTTATTATTTAATCTCTGGTTTCAGTTTCTAAACGATGCAGTTATAAGCCTGACCACTGAATATTGTTTTAAGCAAACATTTGAAATAAATGTTATTGAGAGCTGTCAGCTGACAGCTATCAGGTGTTAAGTTGCGCTTTTAGGTAACAATGTTTTTTCTCCTTTCTTGAACATGGTTGTATTATTTTGAGGCATACAAATATGATTTCTCCCAAGAAAATAAGCAAACAAGAGCCACACGCCTGAGGGACAGGAGATCTTTCAGGCCCTGCTCCTTGCTGCAGATAAGATACTGTCAGCATCAAGTTGTATTTGATGATTACTTTTGACCTCAGTTATAAATTCTGATCAGTACTGAGACACAGGAGGATCTAAACCTGATCATATCTGAACTTTGGGGCTTGCCTATCTTCATGCTTGATATTACGCCAGCAAAACACCTGGCCCATGGTTTTGCACAAGTAACTGGATATGACTTACCCTTGGCCAATTTTTTCAAATCGAGTGTATTTCTTCTTAGGATCTCCCACACTCACAATGCTCCCTGGAAGAAACAAAATGCAAGATTCTCACTTCAAAACAGAGAGTCCACCTTTCAGCAGATCTGAAATGCAGCCCCACTGTCTGGAGCTTTGAGCCATTTGTGGTCAGTTGGGTAACAAAAACAGCAACAAAGAGGCAGTTCCATGGCAGATGGCCTCCACAAACATTGATTCTCTACACTCCTTTAGGGTTACCCTGACAGGAAACTAAACACAAGGAGAAACATTCGGAACAGACAGAGATCAGAAACAAGAGGCACCAATGTAAACGTTTGTTCTCTACAAAAATTAAGTAGAGATGGAACAACAGTGCCTTTATTTTCTTGGGAATAAACACACTGTGATTCAACAAAAGGTTTAATACTTCTGAAGATTAAATGTGCTTTGTGCTCACATTTTATGAACAGGTGCCATTTTTGGAACAGGAAGAGTATTTCAAGTGTTTCTGAGAGGAGGAGATCACCTCAACCTTTCAGCAGCTTGCCAGTAGAATGCCTTAATGTTTGCAGTGAACAGCATCTCATGTTACAATCAAGAATGATGGGGTTTCAGAATCAGGGTCCCCATCACTGGTTTCCAGGCTAAGTTCTGAAGACACCCCTACCCTGCACCATTTCAAGAACCACACTACTGGTTTCCAATGTGACACGGACCCGTCACTCACACAGGACTTGCCCTCTCATCACCACACACACACTGTTCTTCTCAAAAAAGCAGAATTGGTTTCAAGGACAGCAGTGCTCCTGGGGCGCTGGTGCAACACAGACAGCTGCCCAAAGGGATGCTGATCCTGAGCCCAGCTGATACAATGCAGAAGACAGACCAAACAAGGGGCTGCTATCTCCTGGAAGCTCCATGCTGCAGTAGGGGGATGGTCAAGCTCCACAGTGTGAACAGGACATTCATACGTTCTCATCTATCTCTCCTTCTAGTCAGCTAGAAGGGAGTCCTAGAGTCCTCTAGTCATGTTCTTCTCTACTGAGGACTTATTTTGTATTGAAGACTTGCTCTAAAGAAGCAGAATGAGCTTTGTTTTATGCCATGTGTTTCAGTGAGATGAAAATATGAAAAGTTAACCAGGTTCTGAAGGTCTTACATCTTCAGCTTGGGCTCCTGACACTCCAGACCATCTCACTCTTGCAGGTTGACACAGAAGGGCAGGACCACTTCAGGGCACTTGAGACTGTGTGGGCATCCCAGGCAGTAGGTAGGCTCACTCTGTCATCAACCCTGGCTGGCATTCCCAGAGCACTGGGCAAGGGGAGTGAGCACATGGAGCAAAGGAAACCTCTTCTGCAGCTGCCATTAACACTCTTGCCAAGCACTGCAAAACTGCTTTAGCAGGAAGTGTACCAGATGGTGCTGATGCCCTGTCTTCTTGCTGTGCTGGCAGGCAGGATTCCTGGCTAGGCATCCAGCCAGATGCCCATTTGGATGCTAAAGACCTCTCTGCTCCATAAAAATGGCCTGGACAGGGGGAAGAAATGATTGTGACTACTGAGAGGGAATGGTGCACCATCTAGTTTTGTTTTGGATGCACATGTAAACAAATAACGTGTTTGTATTTGTAATACAGGGATACAGCCAGATCAGTCAAAGGAAATATGCTGCAGATCACTGAAGTCTTTCCTTCTGGAGTCATCTTCTTAAACTGTGATGTACATTCCAAGGTAAGTCTTTAGAAGACATTTGCATTGAGCCACCACCTTAGGCTTTGCTGTTTGCATTCTATCAAGGAAACTACCAGACTAGAAAAACCAGTACTATTTATTTAATTAAGCCATTGGATTTGTCTGAGTCTATCAGATTTTGGCTCTTTCATTAGACACAAACAAAATATCTTAATTACTGGGTTGTTCTCTTTCCCATCAGATTTCCTGGCATCTCCAAATGGGCAAGAAGGTGTCAAGCAGGGCAAGGTTTAACTTTAGCTTTCAGTGGCATGAACTCTACAATGGGTGATGGGGCCAGACTGTCCCACATGGGACTGTCTCACAACCCCATGAGCTCTGCAGCAGAAAATCAAACACTGCTCTAATTCTGTGCTGGGCTGGACAACAGGAACAACACTGTGTGCCAGTGCCTGGCTAGGTGCTATTATTAGCAAGTTATCTATTGTATCTATTAAAACAGATATCAGAAGTTCATTCACTTCAGAAAAAAATACAGAGAAGGACTGAAGAAGAAAGATTTTAAAAAATTATTTTCCAAATCTGCCACTAATTTTGAAGTTTAGATTTCCAGCGTTTTTCTTCAAGACATGAGTAGCTGCTTTGCCAAGGCAGATGTTTGTGGCTGGTTCCCTGTGCATAAGCCAATGCACATCAAACATTAAACATTACAGCACTAAAATCAATGAAGTGATGGTATGTAGCTCCCACTCAGACAAGCACTCCCTGCACTGGACAAAAGATAAACCTATCAGCTATTTTGATGTCTTTAAGTACTTTCCTTTATCAAGTCCTAAATAAAGTGGATAAGAAGCTGAATTGGGCCAGTTCTGTTTTATAGTTATCAGTGGAACATAGTCCTGATTTCATTACAGACAGAATTTTATTTGATCTTATCTCAATATTACAGGCTTTACTCACTAAAAAAACTCTAAAAGCTTTAAAAGAACTGAAGTTATTTCGAGCAGAAAAGAATTATGAAAGCAATTTTAGATAAAAGAGGGTAGGGTACACCTTCCTAAAAGTAGCATAAACGGTTGTAGGGGAAGTAGGCAAGGCAGAGTAGTCATGTGAATCAAAATACAACAAGCACCACGCTGCTTAAATGTAATTAGATCGAGAGTCTAATATAAAAACATCATGCCTGTTTCCAGATAGCTTCATGAAAGCACAAAAATATTTTCATTGCCCTCATCAGAATTTGCCCAAAGCAGACATTCAAACCTTGCTTACTTGGTAGCAAATTGTTAAGAAAGAAGAAGCATGAAAGCATGTAACATTTCAAAGATATAACCCCCAAAACCTCCAGGGCACAGTCCCAACCTGGCATATACAGCAGCCTGAATAAATGATAGACATACTTGAGCTCATGGATGCAGGGTACCTGTAGATCTCATGGGGGAAGCCTGCCTCAAACATTTAGCATCAGTTGAAGAGGCAGAATTCCTCTCTCTATAAGCTGACATACCTGCAGGTAACCACCTGCTCTAGTATTTCATTTTGCCCTCAGCTAAAGCTATTGAATTCATCCCTTGGATACTTCCTAATGTCACTGAGATTCATGTCAACCTGGTAAAGATGCAGGAAACTCTATGCAAGCAGCCGAAATCTCACAGCTAAGGAAGACTTCAGCCCGTGCAGTCACAGCAGCCATCAGTGGCAGGGCAGGTATGACAAGGTTGAGGAATGGCAACCACTGAGAAAAAGCCATAGCCAGACCAGACCCTATTACAAGCAATTGCCTCCATTAAAGACACATTACTGGCTTTGTGATCTGACAGAAGGAGGTGTAGATCAATCTGGTTTTTTTACTAACAGTTAATGGTAGACACAGAGTAACCTGAGCTCTGTTCTGAACCCAACCATTTAATCTGAGAACACTGCACTGGCAGCTATCATGTGCAAGAAGCAAATTAAATTGGTTGCACTGCAGAATCACAAAGGTCTTGATGTGCTTCAACAGAGTAAGATCTGCACAGGGATTGGGGCCAACGGTTAGGATTCTAATAGTATTAAATGGTTGGGAATTAGCCATGAAAAAGTGCCATGTCATCTGAGGAATATATAGTGGATGCTCCTTTCAAAGGAGAACACAGTGACAAAATCGTAAAATTCTTATAAAAACAAACTGTAGGAGAAGCAATAACAGCTACAAAAAGGACAGCAAGAGAATACCTGGAAGATGTGAAACTCTCTCAAGGAAAGTTCATTAGGGCTTGAGGAACCAGCTTAGTGCTGCAGTTGTCTACTGGTAAAAAAACCCACACCATTAAAAAGCCTCCACAAACAAAAACCCAACAGATTTTTGCGATGTATTTTGATTCCAATGACTCATGAGAACTTAGTAGTCTAAAGAGAATTTAGGAACCCAAACATTCTGTTCCATTTGGTCACTAGCACACAGGAGTTCCCTACATCATTCACTAGGTCACAGCCTTTTGCTCACCCAGAAACAATCTCTGCTTTTGCCTTGAGCACAGAAGGAAGCTCAGGCAAACCCAGCCCAGTCCCAGCTGCCCTCAGAGGCAGCAGGAACACCCCGAGTGTTCTCTCGCTGCCTCGAAGCACAGCAGTTTCTGTAGGGAGCTGTAAATGACTCTGTGACACTAAACTGAGAGAAACATTTGGTACAGCTAATGCTGCCACATGCAGGAAATACACTGCTCTAGCAGACTTGAAATGCCCAATACATACTCAGTTTCTCTAGGATCTCTTCATCTGTCATCTTGGATTTTTTTCGCTGCCGGTCTGTGTTTCTGTACAGAGTGTTTGTGTTTGAGTTTTCAGGCTGGGGAGTGGTGGCTTCTTTAGCTGGTGCTGGTGCAGCGGCAGGTTCAATAACAGAGCGTGTATAGATCTGCGACAATAAATTATTTCGTGTCAGGAAGGTGACTGCCAGAGACCCCCAAGATTGTATTTCATACAAACCCTTAGGAAGATTGTGTCAGCTAAATCCAGGGCTCTAAAAGTGGTTTTGCTGTAAGCCACCTCTTAAATTGAACAAGTGAAAAAAAAAAAAAAAAAGACAAGTTACAAGTTCATGGCCAATTTCAATGTTCAATTTTCATGGATTTTCTGATACAGTCCATGGAGAGGGGCAGGTACCTCCAGAGGACAGTGTGTCCTCTTGCCAGGATAAGAACTGCACCTTTGGACTGCTATCTCTGCTGACAGGAAGGACCCTGCACAGCTAGACAAAGTGGCTCATTTTCACACTTGTAGCATTAAAGGACATCTTACTTGATACAAGAATCCTGGAAACTGCCACATGAATGCAGAAGTTCAAACCCAATTTTCCCAGTGTAAGTGGCTGAAGTGAAGCTGTGTGTCCTGAAAGGACTTCCACCTAAGCACCTGCAGCTCCCAACAGCAAGTGCTGTCTGTCAGAAACTTGCATCTGTGCACTGCACCAAACACAGACCAACCACAGCTGGCACTTACTGATTTTGTGTGTTCAGGCCGTGGGGCAATAACGGGTGGAGGTTCATTGTCATCTTCTTCCTCTTCTTCATCTTCATCCTCTTCTTCAGACACAGAGGGAGCCAGAGGAGGTTCTGATGCCGTTTTTGTGCTCTGTGGACAAACAGTACTGTGACTGACAGTCACTATCCTGACACTTTGAAACTTTGATAGCTACCTACACCCTTAGTCTTCCTAGACATCAGAGCCAACTGAGATATGCACATGCTCCTACGGGCTGAAGTTCTAAGTTAAACTCAGCACAACACTTAAAGGTTTAGATTCATTGAACTCCACCAGTCCCAGCTGATGCTTAGTGGCAGGGGGTTATATCCTGTCATCCCAAATTTGCTGGTGAAACAAAAAATGAAAGTGAAGTGTTTACCAATTGCTTTAAAACTGGCTACAACAGGCCACTTAGAGAACTGAAGCAAATTAAAGGCATTCAACATATTCACAGGCCATGCCTTTGGTCTAGTAGAAATACCAGTAAGGGAAACCCATGGCAAACAGGGAGACCTGAGTTGGTAATTTTGAGAAGCTGTCATGCTGACTGTCTCACCACTGCCTCTGTCTGCTAGATGAAAATACTACAGCATCTGCCAAGGTGTCCATACCTGCTGGAAAAGCTACTGGGAAGGCTTACTGTGCTCTGGTGAACACCACACTTCCTCTGAAAAGTGTGTTATTAAAGATAAGGGAAGTGGCATTGATTGGAGATCTGAAGTGTGAATATTCAAAGATGACTTTAATTTCACTATGCACAGTTGGTTGTGTAATCACAAACGTCATAAGAAACTGCTTAACACTTTAAAATAAAAGCCAAATCCCAATTCAGTCACTTGCTATTTAATTCACTAACAATAACCCTAATAAATTTGGTCAGTATTAATGTGTATGTCACTCCTACATCTCTGGGATTGTTATTGCAATACAGCACTAATTGGATGGTTATTTAAAACTGTCCTTCAGTGGTTCCAGTGAGTTACGTATCAATTATAACCTTATTTATATTCAGTTATATATCCAGCTATACTAAGGTGAAATCACAAAACTTGGTAGAAATGGAATTCTAAATTTCTAAAACTAAATTAAAATGGGTTTATTAGGCAGTGCTGCATATTGTTGTGAATGATATACACCATGGTTAAAACCAGCCAGCAATTTTCTGTCTGCTAAACTAGACTTTCACCTTTTTAAAAAGATCTCAAGTGGAAAATCATGAATCAGTCAGGGAAAGCTCACAGCTTGCTCCACAATTCTTGAACACTAGGAAGATCAGAGGTTACTTTCCTACTCACCGATGGATGGGCTTCTATGTATCCATGGGCGCTTTTATCTGCAATGAGCAAAGAAGAATGGAGCAGATGCTGTTAGAAAAAAGCCCTGCCTGTTCTGGGGAATCCCACAGAATAAATCAACCCAAATGGAGATTGTTTTACTTTCACACCGTATCTTTAGGAGCAACAGCAAAGAAGAGAACAGGACAAAATTCCACATTGTGTCTCTTTTTTGCCCTGTTTGCCAGTAAATAAATAGAAATTTGGTCAAGAAAATGCAAATTGTTCTTTAACTGTTCCACCCAAGAGCTAAAGCAGCTCCTTTTTCTCCTTTTCTTCCTGTGTTCTATTTTTTTTTCAATAAATTGCACACATTCATTCTCATCACCTTGCTGGCAACATTTCCACAGAAAAGCTTCCTTGAAATCCCCCTTAGCCATGGCAGCTCTATGCTGACAAAGCATGAGAACAGCTCCTGGATTCAGAAGCACACATGAACTGTTTTGAAGTATGCACTTCATCACAAAGGGAATTGCTATTTTAGCACACAGTAAGTGTCAAATTAGTCAAATCCTTTAATTATGGAATTTGGGGGGTGGGGAGAAGATGCTTTCTCTCAATCCTGGAGGTAAGTGCACAGTTTTTAAAAAGACTTCTGAGAAGCTTCTGCATTTTGGAAGTTGTCTCAGTTGAACCTTCAAACTGAGGAAATGACAAGTCTCCAGTACCACAGACAATACTGTGGAGGAATGGAACCCCAGCAGGTTATATTTCAAATGCAGGCCACACCCTGCTGGCTACAGACACCCCCTATTTTAGCTGAGTTGTTGAGAGGCACTCTACTAAATTAATGCTATCTCAATGGCATTTTTGTTTCAAAATCTTGGTTAGTTCTAAAAAGCTGCAACAAAGCAAAGTCACCATTTTAATGATGTTTGGGGGAAAAAAAAAGGAGAAAAGGAATTAATTTCAGGAGTATTCCACAATGTAGAATTGGTTCAGGTTACCTCCTGACCACTTGAATGTTGAAATTTGCTCTGACTCATTTTGGAGCTTGACCTCCCCTGTTGGGAGACCTCAACTTACCTCCTGACGTAAAGCTCATGTATTTCTGGTTGTTAACGGTTTCTTTTGAATCATAAAACTTGAGAACATCAAGAACAGCCTGTGGGTTCTTCTTTTGCTCCAGTTTTGTTATGTTGGAGGTCTGTAGTAGCCTGGCCCACTGCTCTGGAATGCCCTGTAGATGTTGAGTGGAAACAAAGTGGGTTTAGAGTAGAGCTTTACCTAGATCCCATGCTCGCTGTAAGATTACTTGCAGAAATTTTGATTGACACCTTACAATTAAAATTACAAATAAAATAATTTAATCTCTATCAAAAATCTAGCTAAAACAAGGACCCAACTTTAAAAAGAAAAAAGTAATGACTGTGAGAGGAAAAAAAGAGCATGAAACTTCTCTGGAAATCAACTCTGCTCTACCATGGAATTTAAGGCTTAAGCTTGTTTGCCTGGTGATTCAGGGCAGACATAACAAGACTATTCTCTGTTGGTGGACAACACAGTGTTTTTCAGGAGCTTTACACTGGACTTTTCATGCTTAGGAATGCAAACACATTTTGCTGAAATGATCACTGCTGTCTGATTCAAAGGTAAACCCCATCCTGATACAATTAGTTTTTAGCATACCAGGGAACACTGTGCGGTAAAGAATCTGCCTTTCAGCTCTCAAAATCATGACACTGAGGTATACCACAGCTGCAAAGGATGTCTCTAAATTCTCTACTGCAAATATACAGAAACCAAGGACTCAGAAAACAGGCTGGGAGTGCCAAAGCCTTGGATGAATTCTTGGACATCTTATGGGCGACGCAGAATTTGAAAATTGATCTAGTCACTAAAAGCCCCAGTGCTACACTGAAATTCTATTGATGAGAACTTGCTTCAGTTATTCAGGACAATTCCCTACATTTAACAGCACGTCGTTTCCCCCTTTACTGCACAGCTGACATTGACCAGCAAATTGTAGGGCTCTCTGAAGGAAAAGCATGCCACCCCAATCTACTTCCATACAGCTTCTTCTCAGAAGTTGTCCACAAAACAATGTGTGACATGGACCTCCAAAGTTTAGGATTGATTGAAAAAAGTGGGAAAAGCCAAGCAACAAATCTACTGCACACACATCAACCTGTTGCTGCAGTGCTATGACATCTCAAAGAAGCATTTGGGGCCTGTGACGCACCTCTGGGAGCTTCCCTGGGCACATCTGTGAGCCATAGAGATCTGGCTGTAATGGACGTAAATAAAGAAAAGAAAGTTAAAACAGAATGTGGGAAAACTTAGAAGGTGGTAGGAGGAGGAAACCAATGGGCCAGAATGGGCAAGTCCCATCTAAAATGGCAGTTATGAGGTGGATACAAAATAGATCAGGTGGTAGACAGCTACAGGAAGGCAGGTTTAGGAGAACAGAAAAATCACAACCGTTCCAAAGTTTGGAAGCATCATTCCCCCTCCTCTCGCTTTTTAAACAGTTTTTCTCTCCTCAAAAAAATACACTCCTGAGAATTAATGGCAATTGACTAGAAAAATTACATGTGATTTCCCTTGCCAATTTAAAATTAAAAAAACAAAAAAAAACCCCAAAACAAACAAACAAACCAAAAAAAACCCCGAAAAACCTGAGAAATATCTGGGCTTTTGCTGTTTGACTTGTTTTGAAGCCAGACTACCACTTTTGAATGGCTATATAAAAGTTTTTCCAGTCTTGGGCATTCTCCAGTCCTGAGATCACCATTGGACCAGTGGAGGGAGCAGATGGTCAAAGTCAGATTTTGAAATCTGGAAGGTTGTGCACTGCCACAACACAAACAATCTGTGTGTGTCAGACTGAAAATCAGGACAATTGTAAAAAAATTCTTGATTAGGTTAGGAAGGTGAAACTTCTTTGGATCTACAGCCACAACTTTTCCCACTTACTAATGTTATAAACTAGAAGCTTTAAAAGTTTGGTGGGTAACCACATTTTCTTCTATGGTGGGGATGATGAAATGGTTTCAAACATGCGTGCCTTACAAAAAATACTCCCCAAAGGCCTGCTAACCATGCTCTCCTTCATTCAGAAAATGCAACTCCTTTTTCCAATAAGGAACATAAAGCTCTAGCAACGTGCTCCCACCCAACAGCTTCCAACCAATTTTATTCTCTGCTTTAAAAGCCCCATTTCTTAGCAAATGTGGTTGCTCCAAGCAGAGTGAAATGGAGATGTAATATTTCTTCATGATGGACAACACAGGTCGGTGCTCAAGCCTGAAAGCCAGAACTCAGGAGCCCATGCAACTGTGCATTAGGATGCATCTAACAGCAGTCAGGGGATGCAGCTGGGGGCAATGGTTTGGGGTCAGAAAGTGGCCCAGTGCATTGCATATAACCAGGAGGGCAGGCATTACTGGCATGACAGCTGCAATAATTCAAACCAAAAACTCCTGTATGTTTGCACATTGATTGGACACTCCCATGGCACTTCCAAACTTTTGAAAGAGGCAGACAGAGTGATCACTAGACAGTGGAAATATCAGAACATGGTATGGGCTAGTGGCAGTCCCTTTGCAGGATGTACTTACCACATGACTACCCAGCTGATACACAGGTTCTATCCAGGTTGGGACAAACCACACATGCCTAATGTAGTGTGTAATGTAATGCCTGCATCTGGGATTAATTGGGACCAATATCTTGTTCTTAATGGTGCAAAAATTCCCTTCCTTTGATTGATGTTTGACTTCACTGAGGACTATAGCATTAGGCCCTGTGCTGGCAAGCTGCACATGGGCAGTCACCTGTCCCTTTGGTTAGTTCTGAATTGGTTACAGCCTTCTCAGACTGCAGCACTGCACTTCCACACTTCAGGAACAAGTGTAATTGCACAACAGTACACATCTCACATCCACTGTTTGGAAAGGGAAAAAGATATTTTAAAAGAAACTGTGCTACAGCAACAAAGCTGGACCTCTTTAACCATGTAGAATTGATTTGCTCTGTGTTGGTGGCATCTGACAGCAAAAAACCCAAAAGATCTCTGATGCTAGAGTCTGTTTTGAAACATTAGTAGATAATAACAACATTCAAAATAATCCAAACCTTGATCTCTGAAATACAGATAGTGAGTGCTTGTGCTTAGAACTGAAGTGTATTAGGCCTGACATCCCTTCTTTCTGTTTCAGCTGCCAGGGACATGAACTAACCAGGACCCTGACCACCAACCAGATTTTGAGAGAACATGAGTGTGACCCATTGTGTTTGCTTGGAGTCAGAAGGGAAAAGTCTCAAACACAGGATAGAAATAAAGATAGAAGGCTGAAAGGAAAAACAGATATAGAATAAGAACAGCTGAACATCCAGTGGGAAGAGAAAGGAAAGTGGGAAGGTGAAGACAGACAAAAAGAAGTGATGCTAACACAAAAAGGAGAGAAACAAAAGCATAAAGTAACATAATATTGTATGACGATAAGGAGAAGAACACTGAAGATTAACCTGAACAATAAAGTGACTACAAGGAAAGAAAGAGAGGAAAAAAAAGAAAAAATCAGGATAGACAGCAGGGAAAACACAGTTTTAAAAGCTTTATGCAAAGCTTTATGCAAAGTTTCTGATCAAAAATGACCACATTGGGCCTTTTAAAATAGACATTTAGTCAAGCCCTAGGGTTTGGCACAGAAAAAATTTTGAATTAAGATTTTATGACATCTATGTTAAAATGCCTAATTAGCTAGTCCACTTATTTTAAATGTGGCTGTATTTCCTAATTACTAAGGACAATTCAATTTCACTACTCCTTTGAAGACATGCTGTACTTAAATGTGTCTTTTTTCTTCTACTGTTATTCCTATTGTTGCAACTGTTACTGTAGGACACAGGAAGTTTCCAGCTTTCTGAAACGTTTTTGTGAAATGAAAGTAGCAATCAAAGTACAAAATAATGAAGAAATCACATTTATGGCTCAAATTATGAAAATTAGCCATTCTTTGCCCAGGCAAATGATTTGTCCCATCCTGTTTGGTGTATGCTGCCAGTCAGCACTAGCACAGTCCACAATGGTATTTACACAGTCTCACCACTCAGCTCATGGGGCACTACTGGCAGCAGCAGTTGGTAATGCTCCCTCTCACCTCCACAGCTTAACAAAACAGTAAACTCACTGCCAGCTCAGCTTTAAGGAACAATGATTTCAGCAGCCCACTAGTAATCTGAGCAAAAATTGCACTGAAGCCCCTGCACTCTTCAAAGAGCTTCCATCAGATTCGTTTTTCTGAACACTTTGCTGAGATTCAAGAAGCAAAAGCTGATAGCTACTTTATCAATACATAAAGACTAGAAACACAGATCACCTAATGTATAAACATATTTTGAAGGATACTAAATTAAAATGAACGGAGTTCCACAGAGCTGCAGTTTTCTGAGCATCTCCAAGGGTTACCTGCAGAGCAGCTCGACTTTGCACTTGAGCCTGGTTGTCTACTATGCACGTGGGGGGGGTTTTTATGCTTTCCCAAAGACACTGAATAACCAACCCTTGTAGCTTGGGGGACTGGTAAAAGCATACACCTACATTTTCCTAGTTTTCATTTCCCACAGACACTCTGCTGACAGTCCTTGGAGGAGGGAAAAAAAAAAGCAGCCTGAATCACAAGTTAAACACTCCAAATCCTAAGCCCAACAAATAAAAGTCTCTTTCTTCACAGCCTGGCTGCTGTGATCTGATGTTTCTGGCAATAAGAGGTTATTTTACCATCAAGAAACTGGAAGTTCTGGTAAACACTAAATACAGCAGTTACTTACTGTGAATTCTCCAGTGACGGCATCAAATCCCACATGAATGGTGTGTTCAAAGTCTGAAGGGAGGGAGATCTCAGGACGTTCCTTCTCTTTCTTCTTGTTGGCTAGAGGCAAAACGTTAACAAGCACTTATTTTCTGAACAGCTTTTAATTTAAAACTTGTAACAATCAGGTGTGCTTAAAATAGTGTTTTAAAAGAAAGCAAATCAATTAACATCCATCCAACTTGAGAAACAGACGCAGATTAACACAATGCCAGACTGCCAGGCCCTGTGAGGGAATGTCTACAAGGTGCTATTTTATTTTGTTTTTCTTTCAGCCAATGTGACTGCTGCCAAAGCAAGCTGTTCATAAAGTAGCCTTCATAGACTATCTCGAATCAGTACGATTTCTTTTTTCAGTTCTTTTTTTCATTAAGTTTTCATATTTAGAAACCAACTCCTATTTGACTTTGTGGGTTTCTGAGGTAGTAAATCACACAGGACACACCATGTGTATGTGTGTCTGCTCTCCAACATGGTTTGAATCCACTTCAAATCAACCAAATCAGAGGAAAGGCTTTTTTAGATAACCTTTTTTTTCCTACAGGTTCTGTGAAACCAGCAGCTCATGCGGTGACTCCTCTTCCAACTAAAAGGCTGAAACAGCAGCTCTCTTTCTGAAAAGACAAAATCTGCCCAGCAACAGAATCCCATAAATGTCTTTGGAAAAGCTCTGAGCTCTCAATTAACTAGGACATATCATAAAATCCAGGTCTTATTAGTCTCCAGAATTTTTCTCTTTTTAAATCACTCTACTAGTATTCCCAGAATGTGGAGTATCTTACTGAAGCAGGCAGACTTAGAAGTTAGTCAACCTGCATTTGCTTCTCATCTGCCTCCCTCTTTACAACCTCGGGAGCAAGAGGAGCTACACAAGGAACGTAAGAGGTCAGGTGCCATGGGAAGGGGCAAGACACTAAATGGTTTATTTCAACTCTAGATGCACAGCAGGGTCCCACAGAGCCATCAGTGGCTTGCCAAAACAAGGTTTTAAACACAAGTGCTCAAACTCTAACTGAAAACGTTGTACTCCAACAGGGGAGGAACTGCAAAAGATTCCTGGTGCCCAGGCACAGCAGTCCTGACACACACCACAGCCTTGGAGAGAACTCACTGTACCATATCCATCCTCACATCCCTCCTGTATGGTGAGCAAATGAAAGACAATGAAGTTCCTGCAGGTTCAGGCAGAAATACCCTGCCATGGTGTTTTCTTCACATTCTATTGACTTGCAACAGTGATGAACCAGGGATTTAACATTGTGATGCTGCAAAGCACTGTACTAGATGAGAGCAGACATATCAATCACCTTCTGTTTTATAAGCAGGAGTCTCAAAAATTTGTCACAGAGTCTATGAAGTACTCACAGGCCAGCTGATACTCTGACCCACAAACCAGCCCTGCAGTGAAACTACCTCAAGGGATTTGGCCAGTCAAGCTAAACCTCCTCCATTTATTATTTCACCCAACAAAATTAAGCTATAAATCTTACCCAACTTTTCCTTCACAGTCACATTTTAAATCATGACACTTGTACGTTCCCTAAGATTGCTCTGACTGGTAATTACATTTTTAATGTCACTGATCATTTCCAGGATGGGTTGTTTCTGGGTCTCCCCCTTCCTGCATGCATTTTACATAGCATCTCCTACTTAAGAAATGCTTCCTTGGAAAGGGATAATACCATCCTGCTAGCACTCAGGGAAAGAAGAGATCCAAGTCTTTCCAGGAATTAAGCAAGCTGGGAGAAACTATCATTTTGGCCCTTAAAAAGAATCAATTGAAAATTAATTTTGTTCCCAGAATGGGACATTTGGGAGAACAACCTGCAGAGTGAACTGGCAGGTATGCATAAGAAATGGTCCCATCCAGTTACAGTCTTCATATCAGAAAAGTTATCAGGATTGCCTGTGGCTGAGGGGAGGAATGGGACTGCCACTGTGCCTTCCACTGCCTGTGAGGAGTTTTGAATGCCAGACTATCTCCAGCTGCTCCACACAACCTCATGAAGCCTCATGAACGTGGCGGCCAAGCAACACAGCTAAGCTGGAGCTCCAAGGGAATGACCTCAGTACCTCAGTTCCAGTTCTGAGCTCTCCTTGGAGGGACACTGATGGACATTAATGACAGAATCCCTCTGGAATCCAGCTGGACTTCATGCTGCTGACCCAACCTCTGAGCCCAGTGCTTCAGTCAGTTTTCAGTCTACCTCACTGTACACTTATCTATACTGCACTTCACCAGTCTGTCTGTGAGGATACTGCAGGAAGCTCTGCTCAACACCTTACTAAACAGAAGTAACAGCCACTGCTCTCCCTTCACCACAAAGCCTGTCACTTCAAGGTAAAAGGCTGTCAGTACAGCCCAGCATGAACTCCCCTCCACAAATCCATGCTGACTATTCCTAACCACATTCTTATCCTCCATTTGCATGGAAATGGCTTCCAGGAGGATTTTCTCTACCACCTTCCCAAGGACCAAGGTGAGACTGGATGGCCTGCACTTCCCCAGATCCTCCATCTTAAACACATATTGACATTTGCTTTGTTTCCATCATCAGGAACATCCCCAGTGACCCCAACCTTCCAAAAATACTCAAGAGTGGCCTTGCAGTGACATCAGCCTTGCAGGTGCAGCCCATCAGTTCCCATGGCACTAGAAATAAAGAAGATCCCTTCCCTTAAACCTATAAATATGCTAAGTCAAAACACACGCCTTCCCACAAATGCATTTCAAAGAATGCAACAGGAATGCTGTTTGCTGCATGTTTAAAAGGCTCTCTTGCTGCATCCACACCTAGCAGGTTATAGACCAAGCCATTCTGTGTCCACTTTCACTGCAGAAGGAACAAGCAAGAAGAGTCCTTGTTCCTGTTCTCTGAATGTAAGTGCATTAAAAAACCTCAAAGTGTCAGGCATACTGCCCTGCCACTTCTGTGAATGTATTCTCACAAGGACACATCCTCATCTCTATTTGCTGCTAATGCAAAGCAAAATCCAAAGGAAGGGATTCCCAAGCTTAACTCTAAAGTTATTTTTAAAAGGCAAGTTGCACAATGTGTGCACATTTCAGGGTCTTTTTACAGACAAGAAAGTAACTGACTGGACACCTCCTCCTCTTTTGAAATGTGTTTCTAGAGTAATTGGAACAGAAGGCTTTGGTACCATGGCCTGCAACTGAAACAGAAAGAAAATAGTGGCAGAAAGCAAACAGGAAAACCAATGAGCACCAGAAAGCTCAGAGAAGGAGCCACCCGTCCGCACTGCTGATACTTTACTTTTATCCCCTCCTCCTGGGAAGATGGAGCGCAGCCTGGCTTTCTTGTTCTTCTCCTCAGGGGCCATGGGAAGCGGTTTTGAGCTGTGGTTTAGCGCTGAAGAATCGCGATTGTTGCTGTTCATTCTCAAAGGTGGAGCTGGAGGTTTCTCTTCAATATCCAGACTATCGGACATCTTCAGCAGCCCTCACAGCCTCCTGCAAAGCACAACACAAAACATGCCTGTCAAGGGAGGAGGCCAAGGCTGGTGGCCTGGGCAGGAAAGAGGGGAGGAAAAGCTTTCCAGTGGCATAAGAAAATCTCTCTGTTAGAAGCTTGCTCTCAATAAGGTTGCTGCTGGTTGCGGTAAATACAGAGGCTAATTCCTAAAAATCAAGGTATTACCATTAAAATACAGCTTTTTCTTTATCCTTGCTACATGTTTTTGCAGTTTTATTTGTAACTATTTCCCTGTAGTTGTTTACAATCCAAATTTTCCTCTAAAACAGACTTCCAAAGCAAAAGTTAAATGATTTACTGAAACTACCTGGCATTGCAGTCAATCATTTTTTATTATGTAAGAAACAAGGTCTTCATTGAGGGGATATGGGTAGCAAGCAACACTTCATAAAATTAACTTGTTTAAGACCCAGACTAGAGTACAATTTCAGACAGATCAGAATTGATGCGGGCTATACTGCATCTTTTCAAAGGTTATGATTCTACAGGCACCTTGTCTTCCATCCCTTAAAATCCATGTGACTCTTTTTACAGATGGCACATGCACATCACTGTCAATGTGTTCTGGATCTCTCATGCTGATTTACAGGTAGCACAAGCTATTGCCCTTATCAGCTACTCTCTTAAAGGGAAGCAACTTGTTTTTCAGCTATGGAAGCTGTAGGGTTTTTTTCAGAAGTATAAATCAAACATGGTGACTGTAAGAGAGACGCTCCAGTGGTAACAGCAGTGCTGCTCTTCCTTTGGTCAGGTAAAGCTGCCATGGTTTAGAGTTTCTGGAGTTGCAAGGTTGGTCTTGGGCTGTCTTGTTTTGGTTTTTTTTATTAGAATGGAGATTAACATTTTCAACAACCATGTTTATTTTGATATAACTGTAATTTTGCCAGATTTATGGCTGGTACATTAATAGGAAATAATGAAATCCACATTGCCTTAATTAACATTACCTTACAAGTAAAAGCAAAATAACCAACTGAAACATTGAGAGATGTTCACTTTAGACTGTTTTTCATGACATGGGCATTTTAGGTTTTGTTACCATTTTAAAATTACCGCACATAAAATGATTCCTTTTTAAAATTACTTGACTTAATTTTTCATTACATCTAAATTACATCCCAAAACCTCAGTTTTGAGATTCAAAGCACCAGTCCAGTGAAAAGAACAACAAATGAAATATACCATTACACCTCTAGTTTGCAGCCATCCTCAAATATCTAGATCTCCATGGGACCTCATGGACCCATCCCAAGGTCACACAGCTGAAAACTCAACAGCCAGGTCCCAGTCCTCTCCCTGGTACAGACAGCAATGGAGCAGTGATCCTGGAGATCCTGATCCATGAACACACACTTGAAGTTGCTACTGACCCCAGTTGCTCACCTCCATCATGAGAGCAGTTTGAATGAGCACATTCCCAGCTGCCTTCAACTGGTTTGTGTTAAATTAGTGATCTGACCTTTTCTGGCATCTTCTCCCTGCAGCAAATTAGGGAGACTTCAAACAATTGCTCTGCTGGTAGATCAATGTGGTGTTCACCATCCAAAGAGAACATCTACTCATAGGCTCACCTGTATCAACTGCCAGACTTCCCCTACACCATGGAGTTGTTCACCTCTACCTGTAACTGCAGGCAACACTGAAACACAGGAGCCATTTAACAGGTTGCTCTCTAGAGCTTTGCCTTAGGCCTAAAAGCATGGAAAAGATCAAACACTTGTAACTAATGGAGTAATGTATTGGAGGCAGCTGTCAGAGAGAAAGATGTGTTTGCCATTTGGACCACACCATCTAGGGAAGCACAAGTGAGATCCTTCAGAAAAACCATGGTCCCCAGCACGTGTCTGGTTCCCACAAGAAGGCTGTGCCCACACAGTCCCACTGTCCACATAAAGATGTGCTCTGGCAATGGAGGAACACAGCTCACCCTCCTGTAGAAGCATGCACAAAGGCAGTAATGTGCTTTGTATCACCCAGAAACAGCTGTAATTGTGCCCAGACCAGAGCTTGCGCCAGTCTAGTTTTCATGTACAGACTAGCCTACTTACCTAGAGAACTAAATGCTTTTGTAGATTGAGGTCACACAGTTAATATTACCAATCTTTGTGATTTCCATCCTGCAATGGAGGTTTTCTAATAAGGAAGGTGAGGGGGGAGCCAGTAGTGAAAACTACTGTATGGAACAGGGAGATCCACACGTACTGTGTATGTTATCCTGGTGAAGGGAAAGCCTGTGATACCCAGATTCCTGAGCTGTTCCCAGCTTATGAAGGCCAGCAGAGACATCTGGACACAGCTCCCTGTTCCTCCAGCAATTCTCAAACACCAGGAGCTTATGCAAGCAAGGCTTTCATTTTCTCTTTAAGCCACCTACAAATAGTTTTCCAGTGCCAAACACAGCCTTCACTCCCAGGATGATCAGTGTGAAGCTGACCAGAGGAGCACCAAGGTGTGTTTTCAGCTTGTTATCAAAAGCAAGGCAGTTATTCTGAGAAGTCTATTATAGGCCATAGTTTCAGTTGTCCCTCAGAATGGACAACCATACCTGTCACTGAATCTATTTGTAAACAATGTCAGTCTGTTGAAATAGGTCCTCCCACGGGATTTCATCTCACAAAGAATACTATTAATGGTTTCTGGCCCAATTTGCCTATGATGTAATTATTTCCAAGATTTTGAAAGGAACACTATATTTTGTTCAGAGCTGTTTCAGGCTCAGTTTCAAGAACTGTACAAAGCTACTTTATTCACTTCTAAACCAGGGGGAAAGAAAAAAAGAGCAGGGAAGACAGCCTAGAAGATTTAACTTCTGGTTGATACTAACTTTCTAAAGCTGGTCTAAATCAAGACTAAAGCAAACCACAAAGCAATACACACCAAAAGACTTAACATTTATGATTTTTCGGATTAGAGGAATCTATCTGCTCTTCCATTCATTCTAATTTAGAGATTTTTCATGTACCACTGCATCATGATGGAAGAACATAATCTCATAAGACACCACATTTTAAGTGTTTAGTACTGATTTACTCCAACCCAAACTTAGAGAAAACCTGTAATGAATGGAGGAGCAACAAGATGTATTCAGCTGGGAAAACTCAGGCTTACATCACAGAGAAATGTCAACAGCAGTCAGCTCAAGCTCTATTCTGGGGCCAGGTTTTCTTGTCATTATAACAAGCCCTTGGTCCTGCTAGTCTAGTTCTGACAAACTCCATCAAAAACCACTTTCTGTCTATTGGAAATTATTATGGCGTATCATACATTCAGTCCATCAAATTCTGGTGTTATTTCTCTTTTTTCTCTAGGCTTTTTTTTCCATTGCTTGGGAGTTTTGGGTGTGGAGCTTTTTTGGTAGGTTTGTGTTGGTTTGTTTTGGTTGGTTTGTAGGCAGAAACGACACAGCTACTAGAGCTTGAACACACCCCACTAGGGCCATGAGAGCCACCCAGGCTGTCAGTAGGGACAGCTTCTGGAGAGGCCAGCTGGTGCTCACCTAGAGAATGGAGTGCACAATCAACAGCATTTTCTTCAATTCAGTCCTCAAGGACCCCATTAGTGCAACCAAGGCAGTGCCAGTAACCCTTTTAAAAGAAATTTGTAAGATAATCACACTTGTGCAACAAAGACAGGTCACCTACTTCCAGAGAAAAATCTTGTCATTGTCCATCAGCTTTAAGGAAGCATTTAAACAGTCAGACTGTTGTACTAAAATACAACAGTGTATTTGAGTGTGTTAGCTAGAGTTTCCCAGCCAAATGGCAAAAGTTAAAATTTAATTCTCATCCAGGTCAGCTGCTTCTACATAACTATTACAGCCTTATAGAAGATGCTCCAACACCCATTTCCTTCCTCCTTACCTCTTCCACAGAAGTTTTGTTAAGTGAGAAGACAAACACTGACTTTAAATATTGGGCATTCAGCTTCTCTGTGACTCAACTCTCCCTTTGCAAAAGCCTGTCTTGTAATATTTCTGCATCTAGTCCTCAACAAACTAGGGAGGAGAGGAAGGAAGAGATTTGAAGCGCTCAAATCTCTTCAAAACATACACACAAAAGATTTGTTCAGTTCAAGTTCAGAGCAGAATCTCATGCTGGGCCTTGATCTCAGTAAGCTCTTCACCCTGTGTATCTGGAGAACACTGTAGATAAATTTTGAATAGCTTTCTTAGGTTAGCCCTGATATTTCAAAGTTTGCATCATTCAACATGACTGGTTCCAATTAAAACTCACAAATAGTATCCTGTTACAGAGACACTGGTGTTCATTTTCAAAGCTTCAGAGATACTATTGCAGCTTGTGATGCAGCAAAACTGTCTCCAAGATCACTTGACTGGAAGGAACCATGCCAATTTTCAGGCAGTAGCTTTGCAAATGTAACTTGAAGATCTGAGGCTCACTCTTTATTTATAAATATACTTCCTGTAAAAAGATATTATTACTTAGTTGTATGGGCCAAATTTTGCTCCCAGTAACATTTATCCATTTCCAAAAATCAATGGTGATGTAACTGAGAAGGATTCTCTCTAGTTATTGAGTACTGCAACACTCTGTTCAGGTATTTACAAAGCACTTCCCAGCCCTGTATCTGCTCTTCTACATCTGCATGTTTACTTGCAGTTTTCTGACAGCTCCTTTAAAGAGCAGACAGTGAGCTGGACAGAACAGACACAGTGACGATTTCACTACCCTTGTGGAAAATGCTCACTGTCTTCTCTGTAAAACTTGCATAAGTTAAAATACGATGTGGAAGCCTTTTTGATAAAAAATGGCTATATTCAGCATCAGCTGAAGCAGAGACAACTCTGGGTGCTCAGGGTCTGTAACACCCCCAGGGCAGTCTGTGCTGAGCTGCTTCCACCCTCAGACTGCACACCAGGTGCCTGCAGACTGTGGGCAAGTGTGTGGGGCTGGCTCTGCAGGCAGGGCAGACACAGCCAGGCTGCCACTCAGAGTGAAGACATCCTTCCTAGGACCTCCCCCACATGCATGTGCTGCAAAACAACCACTGCATCCCTTTTTTATGCAACCCTGAAGAAAAGGCTGCATTCACACAAACTAAGAAGGAATTATAACCCTAGAAACAACAAGAACGCTTCCCTTTCAAACTGCCTTTCATACAAATGTATCAAAGCACAATACCAACGTCTGCCAATTAAACTTCCTCATTCCCTTCACAGCCAGGTAAACATGCTCTGAGCTGAACAAATTACTCAAGCTGAGTAATTTCTTTGATGAATCTACTCTCTATTCCTGTTTGCAAACACTCTGTACACAGCTTATGATTTCCTCCAATATATTCATTTATTCAGAAATTATCTTCTATATTTGCTAGAAGCAACTTTTGGCCTCTGAACTAGTGGTTCATAAGAAGTTCTCTCTGTGGAGGGGACATTTTGAATTCAGGTTGTATCCCAGCAAAAATACCTGGGTCTCAAGTACTGGAAATAGAAACATCCATTCTGAGTCTGGATAAATAAACTTTTTAGGAATTGCAGCATTATGAGTTTTACATAGTGACTTATTAATATTGGTTTAAAATTCCCTCTTGACAGTGCACTTGCAGCAATAATTAATACAGAATGTCAAAGAATACAGAAGGTATATTAATGCAGTAGCCGTGAATTTAATGGTTTTGACTAAACATTTATTCAAATTTAAATTATTATGTCCTTTGTCTGGACCTTGAATCACCCAGTTTAATTGCTAAGAGTTGGAAATGAAACAGTGGAGCATGTCACAACTGATGCAAATAACCTAAAAATATACTTTCCCCTTTGCTTAATTAACATTCTCAGCATTTCTCAGTTCATGGCCTTCAAGGATCCATCTCCCCTTTCCAAACACATAACCTAACTAACAACACTTCTCTCCACAACTCTTCAACTTTTTCTCTGCACACTGCCAACGCAACCAGAGGCAACACTTTACAAAATACAGCTGGCTTTCATCTCTGAATACCCCTCAGTGCACCCACTTTACACACCTCTTCCCACATACTGAAACTGCTGCTCTGCAGACCCCCAGCACTCTGTACCTGCTCCCACTACAAAGGTTTCACAACTCCTCACAGAGGATGGCTCTTCCAAGTGCAGCTAGTACTGGGACTTGCCCAGGTTTTCTCATGTTCCCCTTCCACAGAAAGCTGTGGCTGTTTATGCTGTGGCCCCAAAAAAGCAAACAAAAGTACTTTTGGATAGTAAAGCCAGCAATGTTTAAAGTTAGATCCGTATTCAAGGGCTGTGCTTAACCAGTGCCTAATGTGAGATAACATGAACAAGGTTGCTAAGGCTTCAGCATAGCTGCAGGACACTGAAAGAAAAACTGGAAAGAGTTCCTCTCCACCCTGCTGGAGAACACCCCTAGTCCAACATATTTTCTTTGTGGGTGTTTTTTGATCACATCAAAACAAAAGCAATCCATTCAAACAGTGCTCCTGCGAGAATCCTGGCCACTCACTAAACTTGAGCTTTAGGATGGTTACATGACCTGGGAGGGGAAGAAGTGTGTTTACAGAGGGTGAGCAGCAGGGAGAGTTTTCCCCATTAAAGCTTGTCCAGGCATTCAGTAACACATCATCACAGCACAGCAAGGAAAGGAAGCACATTCCTACAGGTTACATGATGTGAGCATTGTGAAGTGGTGGCTATTTTGACAGAAAAAGTGACTTTACTGTTTATGACAAAGGTTACAGACATATCCTGATGATGCAGAAAAGCCAGCTGGATCACAAGGATGCTTCTGCCACCCAGAGAGAGCAAGGGGAGAGCTTTCACTCTCCTGACTGCCTTGGGAAGAGCCACCAGCACCTCCACCCACTCATCCCAAACCCAGACAGCTACATGGGTATTTCTGTCATGTGTTTTTGAATCATGGTTTGAAATAAAAAGGTTGTGCTCTAAGCTACTGAATCTGGAGACATGCCAAGACTGACAGAGCAATGGCACTCCAGAAGCAGCTAAAGGAGAAAGAAATGAAGGATACCACAGACCATTTTTGTCATTAATATAATGGGATAGATAAGAAACTATGAAAAAGTACCTAGAAAAGGCATTTATATGCAAGAGGAAAACAAAAAAACCCACTCCCTCCCTGTTTTGCTTTTTATTTACACAGCTGAAAGGTTCCACAAAGCAGGAAAAGATGTCTTAAAATCAACTATGCCTCTCAAATATCACACATTCCACAGGATTGCATCCTTTGCCCTTGTCTACACATGAAAGAGTGTGAAATGAAATGCAGATTCAAACCATTCCAGATAGACTGAAATAATTCTCCATATGGACCTTATTATTCCTAGTTCAGAGCTTAGGTCTCACGTTCACTTTTGTTCTCTAGAAAGACTCAAATGTAAACAAAGAAAATATTCTTAATTTTGGAGATATCAACATCACAACTGCCTAAATAAGAAATTCATTACCTTAATTCAGATTAAAAACAACCAAGACAAACAATTTGAGTTCTAATTTGAATCAGCAACTTGGAGCTAATCCTGAATCACTGTCCCAGATCAGGTATGAGATGCCAGCCCCTAGGGCAAGCTACAGACAATTAAAATGGACCAGTCTGATTCCAACCCACCCAACAGGCAGCAATCCCTCACCACAGGAAGGCTCTGTAACAAGTTGCTGGATCTTTGGCAGGTTCAAGCTGAAAGCTTGTGGCTCACTTAGTTGATCAGTCAAAGCCCCAAAGTGGTCCAGGAAACCCAAATTTGGGCCTGCTCCTGGAAACAGTGAAGAGTGCAATTGCATCTTGATCTGCCAGGGTTAGAATAATACCCATATTAATATGGTGGGAAGTAGACTCTCATTACATTAAAAGATCCCAACAGTTGCCACTCAGCACAAAAAATTCACCCCTTCTCTCATCTCATCTGGTAAAGGCATGTTGAAGGTGAATCTACATTAGCCCAGTAAAGGTAACAGGCCCTCACATGCCCCACCAGTATGTGAGAAATGCCCAGGAAAAATCACGTTGTGGAATTGCATCGATGCAAACATTTTCTTTTACACATCCTGCATGTGCCTTTCTGCAGAAGATAAAAAGCTCCACTACACTGATGTATCTGGAACCACATAAGGGCCATGTCATCACTTCCTGCTGTCAGGAATACTCTGCTTTCTTCTGTCAACACAGCTTCAGGATGTGCAGGTTGAGCTGCTAGCTCTTCTGCTGGCCTTTGACAGTTTGTGAGTCTCTCTGCCATGTTCTCCTGCCTCTTACCTGCTCTTCCCCACTTCTTGTGCCTCTCTGGTGTGTATCTGTTTGGGTGTAGGGCTTGTCTTCGAGTTCCATGCACAGGACCACACAGTGGGCTCTGTCTACACCCTCAGCAGAGCAACATTCACCCACCAACCTCAGAGAATCATCTTAAAATGGACCCAGAGCATCCCAAGACAGACACCCTATGTTTTACTGACACAGCCTGTCCTGTTGCAGCACAGGAAAGGCTGACAGCACTACAAACCACCAGCATAGGAGCTTGAATTTGGCCACTCACAAAGCAGAGTTTTGATCCACAGTTACACCCAGTCTAAAAAACAGCAATCAGGGCAAAGCAATCAGAGGGCTTGGCAGATGTAAGCTTGCTCCCATCACTATTCTCTCTTTTACTTTGTAAACAGTATCAAAGGAAGTATTTTCTTGCTTGGACTTCTGTAATAAAAATTAGATATATAAAAAAGTCCCTTAGTTCACATTTTTGGGGACTCTAAACTCCTTCTGAACTCCAGCTGGTGCACTAAGGCTGCTTTTAATAAACCACTTGGCATCTTGCCTATTATGTTTTTCATTTTGTTGACATTAAAAAGAAATTAAAAGTTTGGAAGAAGAAGGAAGGGTAAAAAAGAATAAAGGACCAGTTTCCCTGGTTTCTCTGCAGGTGTTGCTCCTTCCTCTGCTTTTCCACAGTTTATTCTCTGCTTGACACACTTCCAGAAGGTGTGCCATGATAAACATGACCTGTTGAATACCCAGCCTAGCACCACTCCAGCCCACACTAACAGTGCTCACCAGATAAGGAGCCACAGCCCTTTTCCCTGCAATGGTCCCCACAGGCAGGCAAGAGCTGGTTTTACCTCCAGATGTGTGCAGCTCTCCAGGAAGGCAATGAGAGAAGGTAGTCTGTCCTGACTACAACTACACGCTGATAAACCACTGGCCCATGGCTCAGCAGACACATGCAGGCCAAGACAATAATCATCACAGAACTCTGGAAGAGACAAGGAAGCAGCAATATAATGCAATAATTGAAACTTATAGACAGTGGCCATTTCCAGCACCTTCTAGTCATCTTTTAGCTCATTTTGCCTTTGCAATCCTTAGCTGAGAAACTTGCTGTAATAGACAACACTAAACTCCTCTACCAGAGGATGAATCTGACATGTAGTAAAAGACTGAGCTCAAGGCTACCCCAGGATCGCCAGGCAGAGCTGGGAGACAAACCACACTGCAAGAAGCAAAAATAAAGGGCAGGGAATCCTCTGGATATAGCTACTGGGGCTGGATAAAGACCACTAAAAAGGAGAGCATGGGATGGACTTGAAACGTCCAAATCCCAGAAGCAGAGACAGAGACCGACACCATATGAGAAGATTTGCTGTACCAATCTTCTCAAGTCATTATGGTATGTTTGGAAGGACACAGCTCCTACCTCCCAGGAAGGAAAAGGCAAAGCCCAGGCTGACACATGCCTTTCATGTGGGGGGTGAATATGGTCCAGATCTCGGATCAACTCTTTAGGGCACTAGGGCAGGAAGGCATCATATCCCCATTTACTTCCTCAGGGACAACATTTTGCCTTTTATTCTTTGCCAGGCCTTTTATTTACAGCTGACTAACTCCATAAATCTAATATTCACCTGCTACGTTAGTGATCTTATTGTGCATAATGGCATATCTACCTTGGGGGTATTATGGATCTGGGGCAGGCTGAGGGGGGAAATGGAGCAGTCATTGCATGCACTTAATCATTTCTAGTTGCCAGCAAGACCTCGGTTTCAGAGAAGCAGGATGGGAAGATTAGGGGAACAAATGTACAAATGTTATTCTTAAATAGGTCAGGAAAGAAATGATACCTATGTGCAGAAAGCAAAACATGATCCACACACAAATCTGTTGTTTTCTCAGCTACCACAATGGTATGATATTCTTAAACTGCTTAAACAGCGACTCAGCATGCAACACTTCATTGCTCAAAAAATAAGCTTCTGCTCCAGAGTAGTGGAGCAGTGGAGATTCCTTCCTGCCTGACTTCACATTACAACAGAAAAACAGTTCACTGTCCTCTTATGACCTAAATGAAAAAATAAAGGTGTTTGGAGATCTAGTCACAATTCCTCTGCATTTGTCCATAGCCTCCTACAGAGTCTGCAATAGCCAAGGTTAGAACATCAGACTTGGAATGGGACAAAAAGCCCCCATGGTGGCATCCAGAACACCTCAGCCTCAGTACCTGTATAGGAGAATACTTGAGCCAGCAGGGACTATTCTGGTTTTGGAAATTGCACATGCTACAAATCCTAGTTAGAGCAAACAGCAGGTATTCCTAGGATTCATTCCTGTTTCCTGCAAATTTTTGCTAGGTCAAACCACTGAACTTCTCTGTATAGCCAGAGATGACTTGTCTAGAGAATGTGGGAGCACTTTTCCAAGTCACTGGTGCAAAAGGACACAAAGTTTTTTAAATAAGCAGACAAGAGTCAAGACATTTCATTTCCATTGCCAACTCATCAGGGTACTCTCATCTCAAGACCTCTGTCCAAAATTTGAGAAGCCATCTGCAACAGCTCCTGTAAAAGAGAACTGCCTCCACTGCTCAGTAAGTGCTTCTAAAGCAGCCTTAGATCCTACTGCAAATTAGTGTGAATTAATACAAAAGTACCAACTCCCAGAGCAGCAGCTGACACATGCAATCTTATATCAAGTCAAAGGCGCACCAAAAATAAGAAACCATCAAAATGCACAGAAACAAGTAAATAAATAAAAAACCAAGGGAAGAGGAAAGAAGACAACAACAGGACCCAAAATAGATTTGTTGTGCCACACACACATCAGATTTATGGCATAAAAGCTTTGCAAAGAAACTTGCTCTTAAAACAGTCCATCAACATTTACTCAGTGGCTTGCTGAAGTCTACTACTGTCTGACACTCCTACTTATTATTTACAACTTCAGTCTTTAAAGAAAACTGAAGTACATTGAGGCTTTTATGAACCACAAAATGATAGCTCCATTGTTACATGCCCCAGAAGAAGAAAAGCAGGCTGAGAAATGGGAAGGACATCAGAGAAGCAGCACCCAAGGAGAGAAGCTGCCCAAGAAAATCTTAACAGCTCCTCTGCCTGTCTGTATTCCTCAGTCAATACAAACAAGGGCAAAGGGTCTGGAGGTGCACTGCTGTCCCAGGCACAGATGCCAGGAGGGACACACAGCCTGCTGAGCCTGTGGGAGGGCACTCACACAGCCTGTGAGGACCAATCCAGCTGCAGTGACACAGCAGCATGCCTGAGCTGTGTCTGACACAGCACCGAGGCACAGATGGCTCGTGATGCTCCAGCCTGGCGAGCACACATAGGATGAGAGGTCACCGTGATCGCTTCATAAACGACCACAGCTGGAACCTTCAAAAGGCCTCAGCCCCAACATGTCCCACTCCCAGCATGGACAAACTCTAGCTGATTTTTGGAACTGTAAAGAGCATTTCCATGAGCACGAAGACAGCAGCAAATTTACTGCTCCTCAGCAAAAACTGCCACCTCAGATGGTTACCTGGCTACGAGATGCCCACACCCACAGTGAACAACACAGGCATATTCCTTTCCAGACCCCATTCCAGTAGAAGCAATGGGAAGATGGGACACACTGCCAGCCTCCAGGCTCACAGCACCCTCAGGTCTGCCTTGTGATAGACCAGTGCTTGGAGTTGGTCTTCACCAGAGGAGAGGAGCAGGCATCTGCCTCTTGTTTTTTTTCCGTGCAGAACATATTGATAGGCAGAGCCATATGCTGAGGGTACAAGCATGGAACACCTGCCACAGACTTCACAAATAACCTCTGACAAGTTACTCACTGTTTTTGTGTATTCTTTCTGGTTCTGTGAGGAACTTGGTTCTTTCCCTTGCTGTTAATGTAGGTAAGAGGTTGCTTCTATGCTTCTATTCACATCTATCAGACCTTTAAAGAACGTAATAAAAAGCCAAGTTTTTAGAAACCTGACAGCAATCATGTTGTTAGTCAGCACACAGTACACAAACTGGATAGCAAGTGAAAAAGAGAAAAAGAACAACAAAATACCTCCAATGAACTGAGAAAATAGGAAGAACTGGGGAGGAAATCAAACCTCTGGAAATGCTGGATTGCTAGGATTAACATGTCAACAGAAGTGAGAACAGAGTCTTTACACTGATCCATCCTTGAGGAGGAAAAGACAGGAAAACAGGAGGTAAAATAATTTTACTAAGTGGCAGAAAATGATGAGAAATGAGCAAGATGCTGTTGCCAGGGTCAGTATCTATAAAAACCCCAACCCAGAACAGCTGAAATATTGCCTGATCTCAGACAAAATGAACCTGTCTAAAGGCACTATTAGGCAATAGGCACTGTTTAGGCAAAACCATGAAGCAGAGATCAAATGCTCTGCTTACAAAGCTGTGTGTCACCATGTCTGTATGTGACTGAAGGGATACCAGAGGTCCCCCAGGGAAATGGGTGACAGCCCCAGCCAGGCACTGCTCCAGGTGAGATGGGAGCCTGATCTGGCTCTAGGGAAATGCCCCTGACAGCACAGCCTGGACCATCCAGCAAGTGTGGCAGAGTTACAGACCCCGAGAGCAAGAGGAAAGGAACCCAGGGCACATGGAGAAGCTGCCTGAAAATCCAGGCTCCATGGTCCAGAGCACAGTACAAAGAGATACCCAAAAAGAGCAAGGCTCAGCTCAGAGCAGTGGAGTAAACACACACAGGAAACACAATGCCTTCACCATGCAGTTTCTCCAGAATGTGAATAACAGTGAATGCAGCACCTGAGGATGATCCTGTAGAAAGAAGGATCTCTATAGTCAGGCTCTGCACAAGAAGCTGCAGCCATTCTACAGCTACGTTTGCTGCTCTGCCATTAAATCAAAGATGAATTTGATTCCAGCTGAATTGCAGAGCCAGCTGCAGTGATAAGAGGCATTTTTAGATGGGAGAAATACCATCGAATGCTGAAGATGTAGAATTAAAAAATAGTCTGAGATCAGCAGGCAAATACAAGCTGTTAATAAAAAAACCCTCACAAAATCAGAGGTACTACCACTTTAGCTTGACAGAAGCTGACAGGCAGAACTATCCACGGCTTGGTAGCAGGACTGTGCAAACATGAAATGATAAACACATTTGATAAAGAAATATTATTGGTTTTGTAGAAACTTATGTCCCTGCAAGGCCTTAAAAAAAGAGGTTTTGATTTAAAAACTATAACAGAAAAGGAAGACCACAGAATACACTAAAGCAATTAAAAGCCACACTAAATTACAGGCCACAAAGACTAACTACGATCTAAGAATATCAATGAGTGAACGTATTCTCAGTGAGGTTAATTCCTGGCCCTGCATTTACCTTTGAGGCCTTTAAAGAAATTACTGGAGCCAAAGATGTGATGAGCATCTTGAGCTGCAGCAGCTCTGCCATCTCTGAAAATCTGGGAACATCTCAGGCCATCAGCACACTGCAGTGCTGAGCCAAGCACCTTCATCCCAGGGGGGGGATGTTTCTGCAGCAGTGGGGGGGTCAGGGTCACTGCAGGGACATGGCCAGACATTACTCATCATCCTTCTGTCTGTCCTAAGCAGGGCAAGGCTGGAGGCCAGGAGCTGGGGACACAGCACAGCCCCACAGCCTCTTCCTGAGCTGGAGACCTACATCAGCCCTTGCACCTTCAGCCACTCAAACAGGCTGGTATACAAGAAGTTGCTCTGCTACTGGTCTGATTTTGTCAGCTCCTCCCTAATTTACAGCCTTAGGCAGATGACTGCTTTTTCCTGCCCAGCCCTGAGGTACCAAAGTCCTACACGGCAACACCTCAGCAGCCTCAGCAGCAAACCTAAGAAGAGCAAGTATGGAAAGCCAGTCCCATTCCATTTACCAGCTTTGTGAGCCTTACAGCTCACAAAGTGATTTTCTCAGACAGAAAAGGAGCCAGGAGATACACTCCCTGGAATGTGATATGTCCATGCACACCTTATTAGCCACCAGCACTGTCTGGGTCACGAGCCAGGAGAAAGGACCATGTAAACAATCCCATGGAGTACTTCCAATGGATAACTGCCCATTCTTCAGAGAGCATCAGCCTTCAGCACTTCCTGGTGGTCACTAATGGCAGCAAAGACATGCAGAAAGAGCAACTTTACAGAATGTGCACCAGTGTCCCAGTGGAAGACAGTGGATTAAAATACCAAATTACCACCTAATTATAATGGGAGACTCCAAGTGATTTCAGAGTGTCACAGACAGTAATGCAATACTGTCTCCTTGATGGGCCAGATCACTACCTTCTCTTTGCAAGACTACCTGTCATGATAGACCAGCCAGCACCATCCTCAGAACTTCTGTCAACAACATGCACCATTAGAAGAGTGCCCCTGGTCCCAGTGAAACAAGTTACAGCAAGAAAAAGTTACTGACTCCCCAGACTTTGCTAGGACTGCTTGGCAGATTATAGAGACCTAGAAGAGGAGAAAGTTACCATGGAAAACCAGCCAAGGATCTACTACTGTAAATATTCTGAGTTTTGTTTCCCCCTTGTGATAAATTTCAGAGGGAAACTTAAGAGCAGACTCTAGGAAAAGGCAGCGACCACCCACCCAGTTTGTTTAGTCTTCATACTTGAATGAAAGTATCCACTCAATTTTAAGAGATGAACAGTTTTATTTGCAAAATTAATAATTTCTTGCAGTTCAAACAGCTTTTATTTGTCATCAGAAACAAAATAAAACAATAAAATCTTAATGTACTAGAAGAGAGAAAATATTTACCTTGCATTGAGTAAACCTTTCCCAGAGTGCAGGCACAACTGTAAACAGGAGGAAATGTTTAGAGACATGGTACAAGTTGTTTGCAACTACACACCTCAAAACTAAAGGGATACGAAACTGGATCTCCTCCCTTCAGGAGTAAAGAAAAACTGTCACAAAGAACCACAAATTATTTATTAAAGAGAGTATGATACCACAGTGAAACAAAGCAAAACCTGAAACAATCTAGATCAGACTTTTCTAGAGATTCAAGAGAAACCAAGTGACAGTACAGGGAAGACAGCTCTCTCCTTTATTACCTTTAATTCAATTTGGCTTATCAGAATCATCATTACAGCTACAAGTGCAAAGACTTTAGCACATTTCAAGTCTTATTCAATTTCCACCAAAGTATCTGAATAGACTCAGTAATGTTGTATCAGATTTCTATGGGCACTTCCAATCTGCGAGCTAAACACTCCTTTAAGAACTAAATGAATTCAGCTTCCTTGCCTTTGTGAGGAAAGCCCTGGCTGCTTGCCCTCTCTGTGACTCAGACACACTTGGCCCAGCCATGGAAAGGGCTGCATTCCCTCTGCTCCCACCGAAGTCACGGGCATCTCTCAGGCTCCGCGTGCTGAAAACCAGGCTGCCTGCCACAGGTGCCAAAGCCAAGCTGCCAGTTAATAAATGCACAAACCCTGGGAGGACAGAAAGTGTGAAGGCAAAGCCCATGGCTCAGAACGGGCAGCCCTGTATCATTTTCTGGGAATGCCAGGCATGTGGAAGTCCTGCTGTACCAGTGGGCATGCTTCTCCATCTCATCCTGCAACCTGCAAGTCTAATCTGGGCTGATGCAGGATGGTGCACATGGAATGAGCCTCTGCTGGAAAATGTGGGGCCATCACATCATGGTTTATTAGTATTTCACTACCTTCAGATTCTGTTCAGCCTGCAACAGCTCCTAAATAAATTCATCATTTTACAGATTTTTTTTTCCTGTATTGCTTCCTGTCTTCTACAATAATTTTCGTCCATTGTCTAGAAAATATTTTTAAAGAATGCTAACATTTTAGGCATCTGAAGAGTGATTTATTTCAGGTTTATTAAGCCCTTCACCAGCTACAATTAAGTAAATCCCTGGACACCCTACAGGTAAATGCCAGTAACAGCCATCCCGAATTCCAATTATATCGAAGGAATTCTGGAGTAATTGAGTGAATTCTTATTAGACAAATCACACACATGTCTATAGAGCAAGGGCCAGAATCCTGGGCTTTCCACTGCTGAAAGTCTCAGCCTTTTAGCCTAAATGAAAAAAGGGCAGACCCTGCAGACTGCACACACAGCCTGTGCCACACAGAGCTCAGCCCTGAAATCAGAAGCTGAATGCAGCTGACCTGAGTCAGCCAGAGTACAGGCACCGTTCTTCAAAGAGCTTATAAATTAGGAAATCAATGCACACAGGTCAAATTACCATTCCAAATTGCCCTAATAAATCTACGGATGCAAAAATGATATAAATTAACAAACAAGCCACCACCTGTCCTTGATACACTCCTCCAGAGCCCTAACTCCTCCTCTTGTATCTCAGCATTCACCACCAGCAGTTGTAAAGTCTCCAGCTAAGAAATGCAACTGGAGAGCTCTGGTTCTGCCCCCTGCACACACAGCACCTAAGATACCAAATCTATATTCTGAATTAAATTGTATAAAACATCTCCTGTACTCCAGGGAATAGCAATCACGGTCAGTTGAAAACAATGACAGCAAAATCATCTTTTGTCCTAGTGTACTGCTGCACATGTTCACCTTCATATTCTGACATTTAAATACCTGCCTAGGTGTCTAGAAGCAAGTACACCTGGTCACATTCCTTATGGAATACTCTTCTGCTTCATATGTTGATTGCATCCCCTCTTCATGTTTGCAGCCCCTAACCCCCAGTCCCCCAATCTTCAGCTACATCTCTTAGTGGCTAATTTCTTTCAAAAAATTATTTCTACTATTGACATCCTCACAATTTCTTAATAGAAGCTAAGGCCTTTCAAACAGCCTTCAGTACCCAAATCAAATCCAAAAATAAGGACTTTTCCCATCCTGCCTCCCAGTGTGGGGGCACAGGAAAAAATGTCAAGAATCAGATGTTCTCTTCTGCTCTGTAACTGACTTATCATGGGGACTCTGGCCAATTCATAATTACAATGTGCCTTCACACCTCATTTCTCGGTGGTTACAATTATGCTGCAACAAATCCCTGGTCACCTGGGATTGATCCTGTGCTTTGGATTCTGCCTCCCTGAAGGCATCTGACAGGCACAGGCCATACTCATGGAATGGAAAGGTCTCTGACAGGTCATGAATTTTCCACAAGTTCCATGTCAGAGACATGAAAGAGAATCTTTCCATGGGAATATGCCACTGTTCAGGAAGGCTTCATCAGAAGGACCTCTCTCTGGCAAAAACAGAGAAGGAAGAGCATTTCTGTTCTTTTAGAGAGCAGCTGAAGAAAGCACAGAATTTGGGCTGGGAAACTTGGGCTCAGTGCAGGCACTGGCACTGTAGGTGCAAGGCAGGAGATCCAGATTCCCCAGAACAATTTTTCTACTCCTCCGTGAAATCTTAATAGCATTTCTTCTTTTCTCAAAAAAGATCCTGGTTCCAAGGAGATATTAGAGACAGAACCATTTCCTACCTGGCCCCACAACGGGGAGAGCTTGGGTTCCACTCACCTGTGAGTGGTGCTGTGCATACACAGATGTGTATCAAAAAATGAGCTGTCAAGAGTCCAAGGATGTCAGATCTCCACCCAGTCTCCCTCCAACAAAAAAGCAACCTGCTGGTCAGCTCCCAGCAATTCTGTTCAGATTATTAATTCATTAATGACTGGTGAGTGCTTAGAAAAGGTAGAAAGTGAAGGATTGCTGTTATTTCCCATTTTTCTCATGGCTATCTGACATACACGCCACAGGAAACTCGGATCTATCCTTTGTAGGAACCTGTGATGCTGGACTCAACACAAATCAGTTTCTCCAAGCACAACATGAGTTACAACAATTGAAAGATGATCTCGGCCTAGAATGTTTTAGAAGAGCTCTGGGGATGGGTACAGGGGCACACTCTCTTCACATGCAAAGGCAGCCATGTGACATCACTGTGTCCTTTGAGACTCTTTGAAGCAGCACTTGTGCCAAAAGCTCCTGTTCACCCAGAGATGCTGGCAGATAGGAAGATTTCTCTGTACTAAACCATTTCTAGTGTAGCATCTGCTGACTTAACTTAAAGTGCCACCAAAGGGATTTGGGGAAACTTTCCTACTCCACAGCAACAAATGCTGAGGCAGATGCTCTTGCAACTTGGCTCTAAGCATGGTAACTCCCACCAGAGGGAAGGAGAGGAACACCAGGACTTTGATCTACTGGAACTCATCAGCCTTTCCTTCAGCTCTTTCACCCAGTTGACAACATGGATAACACTGGCCAGACTCCCCCTATAAAATTACTTATAATCTAAACTGCAATGCCATCTAAACATCTAAACTCTATCCTAGCTCTTCCAAGCACACAGTACTATTTAGTTTAACAATTCAATTGCACAAAACGGATCAAGGCAAAGGATGGAATCTGCACAAGCATGTTTACACTGGTTGTCTACACCACTCAAAGCAGGGGATTGATAGGATTTATAGCCTATAGTTAGGCTGCTCCCATTTTCCTGACAAGCCCAGAACTTCCTTCCAGTACCTAAACGGGCTACAAGAGAGCTGGAGAGAGATGTTTTACAAGGACATACAATCATAGGAGGAGAAAGAATGGTTTCAAACTGATAGAAAGCAGGTTAGATTAGATGTTAGGAAGACATTTTTTACTGTGAGGGTGCTGAGGCCCTGGCACAGGCTGTCCAGAGAAGCTGTGGCTGTGCCATCCCTGGGACTGTTCAAGGTCAGGCTGGATGGGGCCCTAAGCAACCTCTTCTAGAAGGTGTCCCATAGCAGGGGGTTGGAACTGGATGGTCTTTAGGATCCCTTCTAACCCAAACCATTCTATGATTCTATAATGATTCCTCTTCCCACACTGACAGCATAGATCACCTTCAATTTTTTGTAAGACAAAAAACCAAAGAAACATTGACTCTTCTACCAAAGCTGTGCTTGTAGTTCTGAAAGGTGCTCACAAGTTTGCTTTTCCAGCTGGTACATCAGCACAAGACACAGACACCTGCAGCAAGTGTCCTGTTGAGCAGCTGGCCCATGCTGACTTCCACAGAGAAGCTGGAGGAGAGATGCACTGTTGTCTAGTTGCAGCATCACCATCTGCCCCAGCAAAGAGCACTGCAGCTGTTCTGGTGTCCCAGGGATTGCACACCTCTACTCTCTACGTGCTGACCCTCCATAAAAAATTGCGTTGATGGTTTGCTGGCAACAGCTGTCAAAAATTCAATTTATGTGTATGTGTGTGTACACATCAAAAATCAGTGTCTATCATTCAGCTTTCTCACTAATCTCCTTTTTACCAAACTCTGTTGATGTAGGGTAATGTGACAATAAAAGGACTTGGTAAGATGATCAGTGCAGGTAGTATGCAATGCCTTTACTTCTAGTGTGCAGCCACCTAAAATTTCTGATAATACACTTTCTCAAAGGCTTTGGCAAAATATGTGTTTGCATTGCAGAACATCAAGAGACAGTGAGGCAATAAATTCTCCTCTCCATCCTGCATTCTGAGACATAAAAAACTTGGCAAGTTGAGTGATAAAGAATCAATACGATTATGTGTGATTAAGCTGCAACTAATAGTGGTAGAGAATGCATAAGTGCCTGCTGATTAGAAGTGCTATCAAGGAAACTCAAAATGTGGCATTAACACATTGAAAATAGAACTTTTCATGCTTCTAGAAATAATTTTATTTCAAGCCACCACCTCTTGTTGTTTTACTTGGCATGAGCACTTTCCATCATAAAAAGTTCTTTCTTCCATCAAGGATTTTATGAAGGAGTCAACAAATAGCATCTACCAACAAAACAGAGAGCCTCCATGTGCTCTTTATCAAAACAAAGCTCTTCCCACTCTTCCTTCAGAAAGACATACCAGCCTGATCAGAATACTCTTCCAGACCTCACTGCACAGCTCATTTCCTCCTTGTGCACACCTCCACCTGAATCTGTTATCTGCACCTCCCTGGGACAAAATTCCAGTTGCATGTGCCTCATCATCCATGTGGGAAGCAAATACTTTTACTCATCTTCCAAGCAGAAGTTACTTGGACTTACTGAGGACATATACCTGGCACATTACCTTCAGGGCCTAGCCAAGATTAACACCTTCCTCACCAAGAACCCACATAAATTTATTAAGCATTCCATATTTTAACAGCTTTCCTAGAAAAGTGGATGTCCCAGTCCAGGAAGTGTTCAAGTCCAAGGTGGTTGGGACACTGAGCAAGCTGCTCTCCTGAAAGGTGTCCTTGCCCAGGCCAAGGGGTTGGAATCAGATGATCTTTAAGGCCCCTTCCAACCCAAGCCACTCTCCAATTCTGTGACACTACATGACTGAGACAGCTCCTGGTGCTTCCACAGACCATTCAGGTCCTGGCCTCTAAGGTCACCACAGCAGTGGTTAAACAGTGGTGCTGGTACCTGTAATGAAAAAAACTAGGAGCTGCTGAAGGATTTGGGACTGCATTCCTTTAAGTCTGACACAGGATTCACATCAGATAATACAAATCTCTGTTGACTTGTGAGCTGAAGAGAAAAGCTGCTCTGCCCCTTTGGCTCTGACTAGTTCTACTGACTTCTATGGCATAGAAGTCTAAGGGAAAAGATGGATAAACTCTGTTCTAATCTATCTGCTGACTCCACAAAACATCCATGTGGCCAATATCTGACAAGCCACCAAGACAGAATCTGTGCCAGTTTCCTGGGCTTTCACCATTCCCAGTTCAGCAAAATCTCACAACAGTGGAAAGCTGGGCCCTTTATCAGAAGGTGAGTGTTCAGCGTTTCTGATGGAACTCAACCATGATTATCTGGGTAATCATTAGATTCTTTCAGCAATTATCATCAGCACTAATATAGCTTTGGTTGCTGCAAACTGTATGAGTGTCTTGATCTAATTCACATTCAGGGGCATTATACCATAAAGTGCAACACATGACCCCAGTCTGACAACCTGATACTGAAGACTGTGTAAATGGAGATTAATCACTTCCCAAGTCTTTGCAGAAGGTTTGTTTGCCCTCAAAAAAAACCAAGTTTCCATTCTTCCAAAGGCTGCATAGAGAGCAGAACCATGTATTCTTTCCTCTGTCTGTAAGGAAGCACCTCCAGAGTTGAAGTCCCTTTGTGAGTAACTGGCCTATGCCTGTGCAGATCTGAAAAATGCCTGTCCCAAGAACTCTTGAGAAAGGAAATCTTGTGAGAGGAAAAGGACTTTGAAGATAGCTACAGAAAGGAAGAATATGTGCTGGAAAACAGCAAAAATACTGAGACCATGTTCTGATTGCAAATGCCATCTATGATGTCACATCAACATAAAAATTGATGCATTATTAAACACAGCTATTTTATAAACCTCAATTCTGTAAATTAAATTCAAAGTTGAGGTCAGACCACATAATTGCAGGCCAATGATCATTATTTTTCATAAAGACTGTCCTCTAGGCTAGAAGGTGTGTCATGACACCCCAAGGTAGTTAACTCAGACTAAGAAAACAGTCCTGATAGATTATTTTTTTGCTGACGGTAATATCTGTCAGGTCCTCTCTGTGAGAACTCCGACACAGGCTTGGAAACCCATTCAGATCCCAGAAGATTAACTGCAAAACAATTCAACGTAGCACAAGGCATGCATCTTCTATAGCTAAGACTTAGCTGGGATGCTGCTTAGAGTTTATTTTCCCCTGCTCTCTCAATTCTAACATGGTTATATGCCTAAAAATTAAAGCTAAAGGGCAGAGAGATAATGTTTTTCCCAACATGATAGAAAAAAACCACAGAAAAACTGGTTTCCTCTGAAGTATCAGGCCAGAGTTGCAATTGCATTTTCACTTGTTTTACTAGACCCATAAAACACCACTTGTACTGAATGGGCACAGAGGGAGACATCTCAAGTACTGCTCAGACTGAACAAGAGCATGGGTGAGCCCTTGAGCTGAGGGGCTCAAGGGTATGGTTCATAACTATTTTTGATTCACATACAAAGGGATTAAGTGACGTGGTTGCCTGGACAGCAGAGGCTGTACTTGGTGACCCAGTGGGTCTCTCTCAGTCCTGTGTAACCTGAGGTGATGCTATCTAAGCTGCAGCAAGATGCCAATGATGTAATTTCAGACTGTCTGGCCTGAGCACCAGTGAAGGCAGGGAGGCTGCACATGTGTGAGACAGGCTGAAGCAGAAGATAGACAGGGTCTGATTCAAAATGAAACCAGGTAACTGAGCAAAGTAGACCAGGTGTATTAGTTGTTGACTCCATCTTCCACCTGCTCTGAGGAGAAATAGCCCATACTCATTCTACTGAAACAGCTGTGAGTCTGTTGCAGATTAAGACAACTAAGTTGAGTCATCAGGTTGTAGTGTCTCAACAAATTACTTAAAAAGATGTCAGGTCCTCTCTGTGGGTGGATGCTAAAGTGGCAGAACTATCAGAGAAACATATCTAAAATCACATGAAGACTTTACTGTTAGCATCATGCCAGGTTTATGGCAGTGACAGAGCACATGTCTTCCAGGCTGGGAGTGATAGACACCCATAGCTGTCAGCAGGACAGGACTATAATGGACCTCTTGTGGATCGTGCTGGTGTGGGCACAGTGCTGCATTCACATGCTTCTGCAGCTCTCAGAGCTGACATGTGCATCAGCTTGCTTAGAGTGCAGGCAGGGAGCTCAGATCAGGCTGTGCCCATCTGTGGAGACTTAGCTATGGCTGAGGAGTCCCTGCTCCAGTCAAAAGGGACACTAGGAATAACTATTATATCCTCAAGATAATATTTCTATACTTTGTACTTGTCCATAAATCCCCACATCCAAGAGTCTTCTTATGGAGATTATATGGCTGGCATGTTTCACCTTTACTGACTGATTATACAGGTAGCCTCTGTAGTTTGGTCCAAAGGAGAAGGGGAGATTTCTAAATTAGATTAATTGATTATGCTCTTTTATAATATTCGTTACTAGAAAAATTCTAGCAAATGAATACATACCAATTAATTTGCATTACTGGCTTGTATCTGTTGTATTCAGTGCAGGGTCTCAGTGCAGTGCAGATGCAAATGTCTGGACTCAAATTCCATGGGAATGACCATGTTTGAGAAAAACCATGGTCAAAGCAGCACTTCCCATTGACTAACTTTTCAGCAGCCATTTGTTACAATAGTTTTGACTTTTTTTCCTGCCAGGCTAAATTTCAGAGCAGCACTGATTTTTGTTTCTTCATGTAACTTATGATTTGCTGAGTTACAGGTGACAGCAGCTTTCCCCCATCCTTAAGGGGTCATTCTGCCTATGTGTGTATGTTTAAAAGCTGCATAATCACATCTTGAAAGCAAAGTCCTCTAAACATGCTTAGCTGAGTGTAATACCTTTCCTTCTGCACTTAGTTTTAAAACCAAATATTAAAAAACAACTCTCAGTGCTTTGATGTGAGTTCCTAATTTTCTCATTGATGCTATTAATACTGCATGCCCACTTAGTCCATGGTGGGTGTCAGTGCTCTGTAACAGCAATCTGTGAGAAAGGAGCTGCTTCCTGGCATGGAGTAAAATTTAGACCAGCTGTGGATGCTGGAATCACATCTTAGAGACTCTTCCTCTGGGTCTCCCTTCCCTGTGCTTTGCCTGAGCAGAATTTCTGGTACCCAGAATCCCACAGCCTGTGGAGCTGCATTTCTGTGTTAATGTCTGACCCTCACACTCTGAAGACAGAATTACTGCCACACTGTGCTTGTGCTGGTGGCATTCCAGAAGGCTGGTTCCCCTCAGCTCAGGGGGAACTCCACTCCCCAGGCTAGCCATGAATGACATATTGTGGTGCAAACTGAGTTGGGAAAAAGTACACAGACACATCCAAGACAAATTAGAAACTGTAACAAGCAAGGAGGCAGCTTAGTCTAATGACCACACAATGACACTGGCAGCAAGATGGTTGGATCCTGCTGCTGGCTCCTGTTCTTTCCTGTTCCACCCATAGTGCCATTACTCCATCCCTCAGGTTCCTCTGGGCTGAGACCAAGATAACAACATTGTCCCTCTTTCCTTCACAGATTGCTTTGAGCACTACAACAAAAAGAGGGACACAAGAACTAAATATTTTAATCCATTTAATCTCCTCAGCAGGTTTTAAAAGCCCATTTTAAAGCCCTCCTTTACAATTCAGTCTGTGGATAATTTGCTACCTGCATCTCCATAAAGTTTAACCTGTCATAGCCTGGCAAAGATGTAATTTCATCCCCAGGCTCTTCTGACTTGAGACTGTGGAGCTTCTCTTTGTGGATAAAGTATCAAAGCAATAGCTCTAAGACAACAGCCCTTTGCATCTCACAACCCATGTATTATTCTCTCTAAACATAGTTTAACTGGCCAGAATCAAAACTTTTTCTCTCCCCTCATGTCTCTTCCCCACCATACACACAAACACAGACAAAAGCAGCAGACAGAGACAGAGAGAGTGTGGTTTATCCCACAGATAGGATTACTGCATCAAGATGTAATAATCTTGTTCAGGAAAGAAAATGATTAGTTATATATCAGCCTGAGTTGTAAAAACACTAGTTCCTTTTCAAAATGGGGTAAAATAATGTCTATTTGAAGTTATGCTGAAGAAAATACAAAACACTCGTCCAGTCAACTGGAGAGAGAAGATCACAGCCCAACTAGCCTGGATACAATCCCCCTCCAGACACATGTAACACACCGAATCAAACAAGCAGGAGTGTCCTTCGTGTTCCTCTGCTAAGTATGCATGGAAAGGAGTATGCTGCTGTCTATGGGTTTGTATCTTCAAACATCCAAGAGTCCTTTCTATACCCTACAAAGGTACATGGCAAAAAGAGCCAATTCTGTGTTTCACTTCAGGTGCAAAATGCTACTAAACCAACTGTTTCATATGCTCCTTGTGAAGACTTTACATCTGTACCTGTTTTGTTCCACCTCAAAACATCTGGAGGGAGGAAGGCCATATGCTGCCTGCATATGAAGCAATACCATGAAGGAATAGTACAAGACCAGGCTTATTCTCTCATTTTAGACACCATTTAGTGAAGCTTTGGCCATGACTAAAACTCCAAGGCTGAGATAATCACATTTGTGACTACGGGTTCTTCAAAGGGACTTACTCATTTTCTAATGAATTTTTAAAGGCTATGAAATTAACAGGTACAGTATTTACCACTGAAACTAGTAAAAGAACACTGATGCTACTGCCCCAGTACAGCACACTAATTTCACTGCACTGTTGATATTCTGCTAAAGTGCATGTTATTAAAGCCAGTATTTACCAACAGACACTACAGTTGTGAATATAATATAGTCCTTCCATGCAAAAATAGGCTTCTAACAGGAAATACAAGGCATTTGGCAAGTGTAAGCCTGCCAAGGGCAAATGCTCCATGTCCTGTTTCCAGGACAAGAAAGCCCTCCAGTTACTCCAGATTCTTCCAGTGGTGAATGCTGAGCTTGTCTGGTAAGTTTTCCGAGTCCAGTGGAAATCCTACAGCAGACCCAGAAAGCTATGAGTTCTGAATTGGCACCAGATGCTTTAGAAAACAAGTGATTTTCATTTTTTTACAGGAATATGAGAGGGCCAAAATGCTTCATTTGTCAGCACAGGAACTGCCATTCACCTAAGAGCATGAATATTCTGTTGAAGTTGTTACAAAATCAGCCACTTCCAAGGAAATCCTGCACGCAGTAACAGTGCCATGTGCCAACTTACAGTGCTCTCCACAAGTGTATGAGACAAGAAATGTATTTTCTATAGCAGATGAGCAGCAGTGACAGCCTTCAGACTAGAGTATGGAATATCATTTGCAGCAAATCCCAGCCTCTCAAGGAGCAGCCCACAGTATCTCCTTACTAGCTTAACGACTTAATACAAAGCCCAACTCAACATCATACATCTACTGCAGTGTTTCTTCTCAATTAGCTATGGAAAAGTGTATTAGGCATGCATCAAAACTGCATTGCAGCTAAAGCTACCAATTACTTATGGCAAAAAGGAGGCTGATTCATCTGACTGCATGTGGGCCTTGGCTGGAGTTTTCCCAAAATGCAACAAAAGAAGAAAACCTCAGTGAACCTCCCCCTCATTCCCACTCTCTCCTCCCCCACAAATCACAGTCAAGAAGCCTGTGCTGGCAAAAGCAGCATTTCCCAGAGGATTCTTCAAATCACTCCTTTTCTAAATTCAGACAAAACACACAACTCAAAATCCATTTGCATATGATATATATGCATACAAGGACACCTCTCTCAAACACTTACAAGCAAAAGGCAATGCAAAGGGTCTAAAAGCATCTTTAAATCCCCAGTACCCAGGGATCCCTACATCTTCCACTCCAAATCTCGCGTTCCGTGGCCACCTGTGTGGAGTGCAATGGCTACATGACAACATTCAGCTTGGCACCAGCCTACAACAGCTGAGCAAGGGCTGGCTGGGGGGCCTTGTCTTTCTGCTCACAGCAGCCACAGAACAGAACATTTCTGCTAGGCACAAGCACATCCTGAATCCAGACCTGTTCACATTCTGTGTCAAATGCATTTAACACCTCAAATATCACAAGTAGTGACTCTCCTTCACTTTGTGTGTTTCAAAAGAGCCTCAAGACCTCAGTGGTGCCAGGGCTCTTCTCTCCCTGGCACTGTTGGATGGAAATTGTTCTTACTAGTTGCCATGAATCCATTTAGGTACCTACTAGCCTAGGTTTTCAAGGTCCCTGGCCACACTAACTTCACTATTCCCCACAGTGAGTTCAGGACACAAAACTTCAATCATGTTTACGTTCTAACTGCTATCTTTCATTGCTCTGACAGCACCCTACTGATGACCTTGGGCATCTGAGTTCATCCTTTTGTTTCCAGTGTGTTTGACATGAGTCAACCTGACACCCAGCCCCCCTGGAGCAGTCAGACCCTGCCTTAACACATCTCTGCTTCTTTTCCAGGCCTGACTTTTAGGCATTTATTGTTAATCTTTTAAACAGTTTTCACAGAAAATATTCTTCAAGATCTTCAGAGTGCAGAAAAATGCTAGACACGTGTACCTACTGTTCACTGCCTTCTGGCACCAACATTCCAAATTCCAGTGAGCACAGAAGGGAGCCTGAGCTGCCCTTTACATGGCAAGGCTGATCAGGAGTCAGACACGGCCCGCTCCATGGATCACTATGCAATGCCTCACCAGCACTGCAGGGCAGACTAGTACAAGCTGTCTTCTCCTAAAGACCTGACCAACAAAAGCCATCAGTCTGATGAGAACTTGTGCTTTAGAGGCTGTTGGATTACACAAGAGCACAACTTTTTCCTCTCCTTGCCCGAAAGCCTGTCCTATTATGGATTGATTTTGGGATTATGTTTACCAGACTGCTTGTGGGTACATACACAGCTATGTGTAATTCCTGTTCCAGCACTCAAGCAATTACACTCAGGACAGGACAGATGCAATCCTCAAACAGTCACATGTGTTCAGGTATACCCATGAGGGCAGGCTCTGACATTCTGCTGAGATCAGCAATGCAAACAACGTGAAATGCAGCTCAAAAAGTACTCAAGAAAACAGACCTTGTGTCACGTGTGGGTCTAGGAATTTCATCCTGCTGCTGTGTTCACTCAGCAAAAGGAAAGAGGGCTTACCAAAACAAGGACTTAGAATTGGAAAACTTGTAAGCAGATTCTTATTGCTTCTCCTTACTACATGAAGAAGACACATTCACCTTGAGAGTCCAGAGTGCTCCACTGACCATGGGAGAAGACCAGGCATGCACTGAAGAGCAGGTTGCTCAAAAGCTCTGTTCACATTACAAGTTATGGCACAGAAGTGCCCCCTAACTAGAGATGCTTCGTGGACAATTTACTTCAGAAATACACAAAGGTAGCAGAAGTTCCAGCATTTCAGTATCACAATAGATTTCAGGAACAGTCCAGGACAGCTATGTGTGAAATGTCAATATACTGCAGAAAAGAATAAGACTCCACTCTCAGTTTATTCCTTCTGAAATGATAAACACTATTCATTAGTGCCCCTAAAGAGAGGGATTCTGCATTCCCCTAGTGCCAGAAGAAATGCAGAGAGAACAACAGCATGGAGAGAAGGTGTGGGAAGACTGAAGGTGGGACAGACATGAAAGCAGAAGACTGTCCCCACAGACTGCCACTCTAGATACTTCCAAATATTACCCCACCTCTTTCTGGTCCATGCATCCTACAAAACAGAAGGTACCTTCCTCAAAAAGAAAGAAATCAGGGAGCAAATTCTGTCTGTTTTAGTCTTTTTTCTTGCTAGAAATCTCACTTCTTCCCAGTTTGAATTATGAAGGGAGGAGAGTCATAGTACAGCACAACTGATGTAGACCACATCTGTAGGAAATGCCAACCTGAGCTGGTTAGGTTTGCTAAAGAGATCAAACATGGATGGAAGCAGCTCCTTCCTGGAGCAGGCATCCCATCGTTTCAGTCATTAAAATATTAATGCACCAATAGGAGCTGTGGTATCAATGTCTGTCCCTGATAAAAAACAAACCTGAGCTCAAAGCATGACAATCTGTGTTGTGCAGAGTGGAATCACAATTAAAAGCATTCCCCAAGCCTCCATTTCTGCAAGCACGCATATGGCAGCTTTTCTGGTGACACATCAAGAGCATCCCAAACCCAAGTCCAAACTCTTCTGCCTGTGAGGGCAGGAGACATTAAAAACAGCTTCAGCAAATGCCCAGGGTTTTAATTGCATGCCTTCAGATTTTCCCTCTCAGGTTTACCATGCACCAGCATCCCTGTGGCTCATCTGGGGAGTGGTTGGATGCACCTGATGGATACGACCTGGCATCTGGGCACTGCAGGTTCAATCAAGACTCTCTGCAGGGAAGTGCCAAGAAAATTTCTGATCTGGAGCGTTTTCTACTTCACAATAGGGAATAGAGAAGTCGCAGACAGAAAATGGAAAACATTAGGCCTTTAACTCCCCTCAAGAGACACAGAGAAGTACTTTCCAGTGCCCTTTCTAAATAAAGGAAACTAATTTTTTGATGCCAGCAAATGGACAGAGGCTTGGGGGGACAGGATGTACACAGCTGCTGTCCCTTCAACAACACTGTCTGGAGAAATGAGTCCACTCACGTGACATAGCAAGAAAATGTTTTAATACTGCCCTCGCCACATGCATCCAACTGTGCATACACCCTGCAGAGCAACAGTGAGCCTGCTAAGGTGCCAGAGCATTTTCAACACTTGAGGTTTAGGAAGGAAATAAGAATGGTTTGGCTCTGGAGTCTGTGCCATACTGCAATGTCGAAATGGCAGTTTGTTTCATGCTTATGGGGATCTACAGCTGGACCAAAATGACACTGCAGTACCTGGAATAGAGGCAAAGCAAAGCATATGCACGAGCAGCAAGCTGGACCACAGCACAGAGCTAAGTGGTCCACATGCCAGGTGTCACTTTCAGAAGTCAAAGGGTCACATCCAAATCTTTGTTTCCATTTCCTGAGAAAGCAAGCTTTTGCCACCAGGACAAGAAACATGAAATTACCCAAAGATTCTGTGAGCATGTTTTGGATCCAAATTAATTTGCTTCTGATGGCACTAAGACAGTATACATGACCAGAGCAGAGCAAAGGATGTGTATCCAGCCTTAACTTTGCCATTCCCCAACTTTATGAGCCTTACAGTGCTGTATCAGAGCACCACACCAAGCCCCAAACCCAGCACGTGGAAGCACTGAATACTATTCCAACTGTGGAACTGGCAGCAAAGACTCCAGATGTGCTCTGCATCACTCAAGACTCAGTCACATCTGTTGGTACACTATTAGATAAGCAACTGACAATAAAACTAATGTTGGGAAATGAGCACACTGAATATATAACAACAGTGTTTTATTCTTGTGTACTTAATACAAACAGCCATAAGGATAGAGGAAAACAAAGCAACATTTGTAGTAGAGGTTTCCTTACTGAGCAGGACATGCCCATGTTTAAGAGAGACATGATTTCCAAGTCTGCCTCTGGAAGGAATGATACAAGACAGGACATCAGAGTATCTGGAGGTGCACCAAGCCCAGTGCTCCAAGAGCCAGACTTGCAGGTAGGGCTGGTGCCATATGCTGACACAAAGATCCTCCCAACCCAGAAGCCAACAACCTGGTGTGCTTGTAAGCCTGTCTGTCCTCTGCCCAGGGCTTCCTGGGATCAAGAGCTTCAGAAAAGGGGGACATGAGACTGCATCAACTACATCACAGGCTTCCTGGATGCCTGTCAGCAGGACTGCCAGGGCAGATGCCATGGTGCTTGCCCAGAGCAAGATGCACCCAACCTGCCACATCCCACACCACCTGAGGCAGTGACTGCCACCTTGCAGCCCAATGCCCTGTCTCAAAACATAGGAAGCCAACTCACAAACAGTGCACTGTCAGAGCTAAGTTGGAGCAGTGCAATTGAACTTGCAAACTGAGAAGTCCTTTGGCTATCTCCAATAAAGCACAATGACACACTTGCTGTTCACTGCATACAAGCCACAGCTGCTTATGTTCACCTGGAAAAAATCTCCAGAACTATCCACTAGCAAACCACAAATACTTTTGTCATATTTTTCCATTATAAAATTACTGCTAGGAGCAGGGGACAATCAGTGACAGCAGGTCTGAGTTAAGACATTCAGATCAGGGTATCTGTGCCAACCTTGGCCCAGTGAAACCTACTAATTACCATTCGGCCTAAGCATCATTCTTCAAGTAACAGCAAAATCAAAGCCAACATAAAGGAAGATACACAAGCTCAACTATTTGTGTCTGAAAGGTAAAGGGCAAAATACAGCTACAAGGAGAAAATGCTGGCTAAGCACAAAATAGCACTAGTGAAAGAAAAAGTTTATTTCTGCAGGTGAAAGTTAATTCATGCTCCTATTTCCCCTTTTTACCGCTGTTCACCCCATTAAGTTCCTGGAGAAAGCACCTTAAGTTCCTTCAAGCACCTTTGGCATGAGCTAAGGATGGTAATGAAAGAGGAAGATCACAGTGGGCTCCTGCCTGCTGACTGTGTAGCACAGCAAGAACAGAAATCAGTACTCAAACCAGAGAGGCATGAAGTGACGCCACTGTTAATGTCCCCAAGTGACAAGGAGTCCAGCCAGAGTGACAGCAGAATCCAAAACTGCCAACACCCCCCCATGACCGGTTCTGTGCTAAAATGAAGGAGTTGTAGGCAGATCTGAAAGACCTTCAGATTCCCAGCTGGTTTTGATTCCAGAACACTGGCAGCTCCAGGGATGCTTGGATCCACAGTCACAATTAAAGTATTAAAAGAAAAAGAAAAGAAAGCTACAGGCAAAGGGAACAGGAACTGAAAATGGCACTATCCCCACAAACTAGCTCTCCTCTAGGAACAAATGCTACCAGGCCAGGAGATGGCTAACACAAGATCTGGATTTGCTATGGCCAACAATATGTTGCAGAGCTGAATGTGTCTCACCTATCCCTGTAATTGTATGTACAAATCCTGCAAAGAAATACAGGGGATTGGAGGAAGACAACCTCTTGTGCCCAATTTTTTTCTTCCAGACTTTGTGAGTCAGCTCAAGACACACAGGACACTCTGGACTCCCACAAGTTTTCTGAGTTTTGGTCAGATCCTTACAGAGGAATTGCCCTGTCAACAGTCTATCTGGAAAGGTAAGGTTCTCTTCTCTGTGGTCAGCAGTAAAATGCTCACCAACTTCTGGGAAACCCTCTTACACAGTCTCACTGGGCCTGTTAGTTTAGAGGGCACAAAGCCCATGGCATCAGTCCCTACAAAAAGCCAGCATGCTTGTGTTAGAGCCCTGAGGTGAATGAGGTCCAAGCCTGTGACAACCAAAGCAGCTCATCCTGAGTATTGCCTCCTGCAGCGCTGCTGCCACAGCTGCCTCCCAAACTGTTGCTGCTGCAAGTGGTGGCCCACGAGGCCTGAAACTTAATCCTGTAACAGGAGCTCGGGTCTCACAGGAGCTACTGAGACTCACTTTTAGTTATCCAGAGCCACTCAGTGAAGAAATGCCATCCATGCACATCTTGGTTCAGAGTACAACCTCGTTTGCAGCCCAGAGGGAGCTGCTTGCAGGCCCCCACATATGAAGCCAGGCAGCCTCAGCCCCAGCCCCCTGCACCGTGCCTGCCACCAGCTCCCCTCCCCAGTTCCACACTCCAGGAATGCAGCTCCAATCCATGCAGCTCCATACAGCCACAACCATCACCCTCCTCACCAGCCTATGCTCACTGCAGAAAACCAAGCTCAGGGTAATCCTTCTCCATGCACATAACCTGCCACAGCAACCTCTACTCCCTGGCCTCGAACAAGCCATCAGTCTATGTCCTAGACCTACAACCTGACCCCTAATTTACGCCGCATTCTGCTCGCATTGTTGGGTAAGCTGTGACTGGAAGCTCGAGGCTCCTCTGCGGCTATGTGCTACACTTCACCTCCATCAGCACACCATCCTCCTCCCGAGTGCCTCCGGAGCTGTGCCCGAGCCCCTCCTCCCCGCCTGACAGCCACAGAAAAGGTGGATTCACAGCAGAGGAGCCAGGGAAGTCGGTCTCATCAGCCCTCCGGCCGCAGCATCCTCTTCCCTTTCCCCTCAGGCAGGCAGCAACCGGGCTCCGGCCCTCCCGACAGCCGTCCCCTCCCACTCTCCTCGTTCTGAGGCGGTCCATGGCACCCGAGAGTCGCTCGGCACAGCCCATGCTGATCTCCGACCTCCCCTGCTGATGCCCTGGGCACGCATCCCCTCACGAGCCCAGGAACACCGGGCAAAGCAGCGTCCCCTCTCGGGCAGCCCCGGCGCTGGATGCATTCGGGCAGGTGGGGCATCAGGGGCACGCAGCCTTTAAGGGGCTTTGCCAAACTCTCCGCACAGATACCCGGGCTGTTCACTCCCGGCACACGCTGTGCCCACCCCGCAAGCAGAAGGGCGCGGGGAGAGGCGAAATCCAGCCCCGCACCACCCCTCGGGCTGCGAGGCCTCAAACTGCTCTTCCCAGCCCGGGCCCACCATCTCTTCCAGATGCTGCTTGCTCTGAAGTATGGCTTCTCCTGCCTGAATTCCCTCAGCCTGCCACGGTAAATACCTCGCTGTATTTAAAACAAGGCTCATTTTCTGGCATCGGTGAAAACTGGATCTGAAAACTGCCTCAATAATCAGCAAAAAGGGCCACTCGTGCCGAGTGCAAGCCCCTGCCGGAGGAGAGCAGCCCGGAGCGGCCAGACATCACGCCGGAGCATCTCCTCGGCTGGCTGCTGTACAGGTCTGGGACAAAAGGACAACCCAGCACAGGGACCAGCTCCAGTGTGGCATCAGGCACCACCACGCACGCAGAGGGAGAGACCACCCTTTACTGAAGGGATTTCGGGAAAAACTTGGCAGGTGCCAAGGTCAAACGGATGCGCGTTGGCAATAACGGGTGTATATATATATATATATATATATTAAAAAAAAAAAAAAAAAAAAAAGGAAAGGCGGAGGTATTTATAGCCCAGAATTTCTCACTCCTCTGCAGAAGCGCAGCCCAGAGGCGGCATTGTTGAGAGATGGGGAACACACGCACCGCGGCCGCGTTAATGGCCGGTGCCGGCGCTGACACTTCAGTGGCAGCTCTGCGGCTCTGGGAATCCTTCCCGCAGGACACGGGGCTCCGGCCACCGCCGACTGCCCGGCAACACACGTGTCACTGACGGCAGCGGCACCCCGGAGACGCAGAGACAGCCCCGGCAGCGGAGCACCCCGGCCCTGCCCGCGGCGTCATCCTCCCATCGTCGGCAGGAGACGGCAGCCGCAGACGCGGCCACGCCGCCGCGCGCTTCGCCGGCGGTCGCAGGCCCCGGCCGGGGTTATCTGGAACCGCCCCGGCCGGGGATACCTGGACCTGCGGTCGCTCACTGCTGCGCGGCCGGTGTTACCTGCAGCCGCGGTCGCTCACCGCCGCCCGGCCGGGGTTACCTGGAGCCGCCGTCGCTCATCGCCGCCCCGCCCGTCCCCCGCCGCCGAGCGCCTCCCGGGCGCGGCCCGTCCCCCCGCGCCGCCAATCGCCGCGCGCGCGCCCGCCCGCCCCGCGCGTCGCGGGGCCGCCGCAGCGGCGCTGGCGCAGCCAATGGGCGCGGCGGGCGGCCGGTGACGACACACGGGCTGGGGCTGGGGCTGGGGGCAAATCTCGTGTTTCAAGGCAGCGCGCAGGGAAAGTGCGGCGCGGGGGGGTGCCCGCCCTCCAAACCCCTTCCCAGGGAGCCTTCCCGGAGGTGTGCGGGCACCTGGCAGGGGGGACCAGCGCCGGCCGGGGCTGAAAGGCATCCTGAAATGCATCATCACTCAAATGCATCAATGCTCTCTGGTCTTCGTCCGCTGGGAATGGGAAATGCACCGTGCAAATCGGGGTCCTCCGGATGACGCCTGCGTTTGACAGCCTGTGGGCTTCTTCGGTCCACATCCAAACGTGGGAGAAACCCAGCAGGAGGCTGGAGCAACCAGCTCCGGTCACTGCTGCGACAAAGAGGGCACTTCCTTGCAAGCATCCCACAACGTACCAGAAAAATCTTATTCACGGTCTGTGTTTTCCCTTCTCCTTCATTCTTTTAGAATTATGCTTCCCTAGGCGAAGTGTGGTCCTTCTCCTGCTCCTTCTGAATCCACGAGTTCAGCTCCTCCATGGAAGGTATCAAAGGTAGAAACAGACCCAGCTTTGATGAGGATGATCTCACATTTACAGTATTTCCAGGAACCAAAAAAAAAGTGCAGATAAACATGAGCAATTTTACAGTCTCTGCAGCAGAGCCTGCAGGGCCATGGGCATGGACCATGCTCTGAGTTTGGGGCTGTGCCTGGTCCCAGGGCTAGCAGGAAGCTCTACCAGCTCCAAGTGCCACCAATGGAAAGGGCTGTGCTGTTACATACCAAAGTGAGCATACCTTTGATCATTTTTTTGGCTTGATTTGTTGGGGATTTTTTCCTGATGGAGATGCACAGAGTATGTGTAGTAACACATTATGGAGTAGCCAAGGGAAAGCAATGACAACTTACCTTCTGCTGGCTGCTATTGCAAAGTGAAGGCAAACCACATGTATCCAAGAGGAGATAACAAACCGTCCTACCACATGACGTGATTTTCTCTGACCATGAGTGATCAGGCTGCGGCATTACAGATTGTTCAAAGGACAGGTCTCCAGAAGCAAGAACTCACTGAGTCACAATCCACGCTGACGTTACAAGCAGCCCTGAGTGAATCACTACCATCCTTTCCTGCTGTAAGCCAAAGTCTCACCAAGGTTTTCTTCCTCAGTATGAGTCAAATCTGTCACTTAGCTGGCTGGTTCTGCAGTGATTGCAGCCAAGCCATAGACCAAATTGTCAGTGTTCTTTCCACTCCCACAGAGAATTACTCCTGTGGATAGATGACTTTCTGGATCCTCTGAGGTCAGCAGGAATTGTGCAAATCTGCTGTCCCTCAATAATGGAAGAAGCAGCCTTCCATTTTCTGCTGCATGTAGTGCCCATCCCAGTGACAGCACTGTGTGTATCCAAGAGGGCTGGGACAAGCAATGGGGTAACCCCTGCAGGCTCTTTCTTGTTGAGCCAAAGCAGGTTATTTAGCAGAGAGTGCAGGTTTGGCCTCTGGCTCTATTCCCATCAAAGTCCATGCAAAGCTTTTGGAGGAATGTCCCTCTACTGCAGCAAGGAAGGGAATGCAGCTGAAGGAGATATCAGGGTCCCTGCAGGCTCACCCAGCCCTGCAAACCACACTGGCTGCTGCAAACTGCTATTTTAGAAAGCCCAGAGCTGGAAACAACTGAGCAGATGGGGGACTGTCAGCACCCAGCCACCTTCAGAGTAAAAATCATTCCTGATGGCTTTGGAAAGACTGCTGGGTCATTTACCAGCCCCACAACTTGGAGTACCACAAGCTGTGGGAAGTGCAAGTCCTGCTCATAGGCTTCCAAAGCAGGTAAGCAGCTCAAGGAAAACTGGCAGATACATGAAATCAGGCAATTGCAGATGTTAGGACTGAATCTGTGACCGAATCACTTCCATTACTTTTAAAAAGTCCAACTAAAATCTAGTTTTAGCATAAACTTTTAGCAGAACTGCTCTTATCAAAGAGCTGGGCAACATCAGATGAAGCAAGAGTTTCAGTTTCCTTCCCCCTGAGAAAGAACAGACTTGACTCTGGCTGCACACAGTGAAAAAGCAGATCAGATCCCTTATGCTCAGCCCTGTGCAAAGCTACAACTCTCCTGGGAGCCAAAGAAACTTTGCAAGCATTGACTGTGCACAGTGGAGTTCTGCCTGAAAATTGCAGAGGGTTTTTAAATGTCTGTGCCTTTCAGGTTGGCCTTTGGAGACCACAAAGCCCTTGAACCTGAGCATTTCAGCCTTCCAGGGTTCTCTGGCTATCTCTAAGCTGCTAAATGGAAGCCAACTGTCCTATAACTGATAGAAAGCTGATTTTGCATGTCTGTCCTATGCCTTCCTGGCAAAGGAGACAAAGAGAGGAAGCAAAAGCAAAGGCCACAAAGGGGAAATTGCCCAAACCGCAGAGCTCCCTTGCTCCTCATCCCAGCTGTAATGAGGCTGACCCTGTTGGAGCTGGAGGGCTCTGCTGCACATTAAAAGCAGCTGCATGCGCTGTCAGTGGGCACATTGCTGGGAGAGGGAAAAAAAGAATATAATGAGTGACTGCATGGTCAAGGCACCTACACAGTCCTGGGTGCTAGGCTCAGCAGTGCAAGATGGATTTGCTCCACAGGTCCACCTGGGATGGGCTGGGCCAGACCTGCCCAGACATGGACATTGTCCTCATAGGCATAAAAAAGCAGGCCAGTCCCTGCTAGACATCAATTCAGTGTGACTGACACGTGCATGTCCCACTGAGTTGGAAATGCTTCGAGAGTCCACATGCCCACCCACAAGGTGCAGCCTCCAAGACTCACAGGGCCTTCCCAAACCCTGTTTTGTCAGGAGCCATCTTATCTCTGAGCAAGAATCTCATGCTGCAAAAATAACTTCAGAAACTGCCCTAATTTGAGCCCCAATGCCCAATGCTTTAGGTGTCTGAGAAGAAGGAGGAGGGACTTGGCTGGACCATGTGCACCACCAACCCCAACAGCTTCTTTCTTGTGACCAAAATAGGCAGGACTGGCTGTATCACAACCATCTGTGCTGGAGTGTCTCTGGGATGGGCTTTGCACAAGCTTCCCAGCCCCTCCTTGAGGTGTTCCCAGCCAGGAGTGGCCCAGGGAAAACTCCTTCCTGAAGATGCAACCCCACGGAAATTCAGGGCCAGGTAGCCAACTCACAGCAAAGCAAGAGAAATAATAGCTCTGAGCAACAAATAGCCTTCTTGTAGCCTCCAAAGCATGCCTGAGGAACTTCAAAAGCCCAGTGCCAGGCAACCTCACCTCTAAAGTTTAATCAGATAGAACGTCCCAAACTGACTGCAGAGCTGCAGACTTGCACTGCCTGACCAGCAGCCTTCCCTGTGCCAGAGGGGTGTGTAAAGCTGAATGTCTTAGCAAAGGACACCAAGCACCAGATTTTCAGAAATCAAAGGTGGACACTTAGATGGAATGGCCAGTGAGTTAAAAAAGTCTTTCTTGAGCAAAAAGAGGAATGCTTTCAAAGAGCTGCCTGATCTTGCTTTCTCACAGGGAATGTGCACAAGCAGGGCAGGAATTCAGGAAAACTCTGCAGATACACATCTGCAAGGAAGCCTTGTTCAGTGTATGCAGGATGTAACCTATATGGGATACATGGTTCCAGAGGTGGCTCAGACATGCCCTAGTGAAGGCACAAGGGCACAGAGTAAACTGCTCTACTTCAGCGGGGCAGGAAGGTGGACAAAGCCTTCATCTACACCAGAATTGGTTCTGCCACATTGATCACACGTTGCTGGCAAACACGACACAATCTGAGCAATACAGCCTGACTGCTGATGGGGTGTCAGTAATTTTCATGGGAAAAGGGTATCCTGTTATTATCCCAGTAACCTCCAGAGAGCTCTTCTTACAGATAAAATTGACTCTGACCATCAGTCCATCCCCATCAAAAAACAAAACCAATAAAAAGCAGCCTATTCTGTCCCCTAAGAGCTGTGGGTATTACAGTGCCCTACAGTTTTCCCCCATGCCATGCTGCTGAGGCACCAAGCTCTTGGCCCCATGGTCCCACTCCTCCCCAAGGCTGCATTACATGGGGACTGTGGGAGCCACTCTGTCAGCCCTGCTGAGACCAGGCAGCTCCAGGGGGGTCTGGAATGGCACACCAGCAGCACTTGATTAACTGTGCCAGGGGATGATGTGGAGAGTACTGGGGGGAGAGGCCACAGAGGGATGCTCAAAGCTAAAAATTAAATTTGGAGGCCTGCTTGGCCCATGATGTCATGGCTTCCCAGTGCCCTGGCAAATGGCTGTGGGTGAGCAGCTGCTGGGAGCTGGGGATGGTTATTTGCCTGAGGTTCAGACCCTTCCCAGCAGCTCTGAATCAAGCTGGTTGTCCTGACAACCTGGATAGTGGCAGCCTCTGATAACCACATAATGAGGTTGTCACAAAAAGGAGCCCCTCCAACAGAGAGGTTCAGGGACCATTAATCTTTCTGAGGGAGTATGAAGAAGAGGTAAGGGGACCATCTGGTGATGCTGGAGAACGTCAACAGTCTCCCTTGGAAAGGAGCTTCATTAGACGGGAACCACCTACCAACACGTAGCAATGGAACAGGCAGGCAGCCTGCCAGCAGCAAAGGGTCCCAACTGCTCAGCTACGGAGTGCTGAGATCCAGGCAAAGATGGAGCAAAGGTGCTGCCTAGGAATGATTCAAATTGCTGAGCAGTGAAAGTGCCCAGCACTCACCTGGGAACAGGGTGGCAGTCTGGGACAAGTGACACAGTTAGGCTGGCACATAGAAGCCTTCTCATGGTGCTGCAGCTCTCATGTGCTGCCTCTTGGAGGGTAAGGCTCTGAAAGACTCTGTGCCTTAGTTTACCCCATTTGCAGGTAGCTTCTGTGAATGGTTAGAATACTTCCCACTCCCGTCCTGCAAATCTTGCTCTCAGGGCAGGGCACAGACTTACAGCAATGCAGCTCATTCAGAGATTTCATGCATGACTGCTGTCCTGGGGATCTCTCTCAGCTCAGGTGCAAGATGTCCCCTGAAAACTTAACCTGTGGGATCGTGCAAGGCACCAAACACCGTGTCTTCCCTGGGATCTTCTCAACTCAGGAAACTCTTTGGCCTTCACCTTGTCCTTGTGAAATATGGATTTCATTCACCCTTTACTCAAGAGACCTGAGAGTTACCTCCTGTGGCTGCAATAACAGCTTGTTATTGATTGAGGTGCTGCAGTCTGAAACCTTTGTGGATGACTATTAACACCATAGCTTGGAGAAGCTCAGTTGCCAAATTACTGATCTCCAGGACCAAGTTCCTGGAGAAGAATGTCCACTCTCATGTTTAATAACACACTTTAAAAAAAAAACTTTCCTGTAAAATGATGAAGTCTGAATCTTTCCCAGGAGACAGAAATTACCTCCATAGATAAGTCCTTATGAATCTTCCAGCAGTAATTGACAGAATGTGTCTTTTATGTAATTTTAATCTGTTTTTAAAAATATCTACTAAGTGCAAACATTTGCTGAAGTCAGTATAAGACTTTATTAATACACTTAACATGATATTTAGTAATAAAGTTTTTACATTAAAAACTGCTGTACTTTTAGTACATATTTTTACCTCACACCATGATTTCCCTATTCAAAATTAGTGCTTCAGCTGTGGGTTTAACTGAGATCTGATAGGACTATTAACACATGTCAATTGAATACCAATCAACTACTAAGGACTGCATTTAATAAATACATTTCTTAATATACTACTGCTATACCTCATTAAAATGGTGTTGAATCTTCACAAACTGTTGTAAACAATCAAGTGAGATATAATCCACCTCCAGGAGTTAGTAAAACTGAATATAGTGCTCTCCTACTCTGGGGAGGTGTGTGATATAAAATTAAAATCTAAGACAAAGATATTGTTGATTACACATAACAGAAATACTCTCAGATTAATAGTAGTGATCAGGTTCACAAATCCTGCCTCTCTCATGAAGGACAGGAATGTCTGCAAGGAGATCCCCAACCTGGAAGAGGGTTTTGCAAGAGGGAAACAGTATGAGGTGATACTGCTCATACCTGTGTTCTGCAATCCTACCTGAGCTGTCTTTAGTGATTCTTCCCACAGCATTCCTCCTCCAGTTTTGGCAGAGGGGAAACTGAGGCAGAGAGCAGCTCAGGCTGAGCAGCAGCTCAGTGGCAGCTGTACAGTAGCTTTGCCTCCCACGGATCCCCAGTGTCACTCACAGGCCCTTTTTGTTTACTGAATTGCAATTTAAATCACCTTCAACAGGAGTAGCAGGACTAACAGCTTGAATGGATCAAGCCCTACCTTAACAGAGCTTGTAAACAGAAAATACCACAGCTTCCTGCAGAAACACCAATGGGATCCAGAATTCTTCAGGAGAATCCCTGTCAAGTCCAATCCTGTCTGGTTTGCACTTAAACATCAACCATTCTCCTTCATGGGGAACATTCTGTTTGACTGAACACAAGCAAAGATGACCCACCTGCCTGCTGAATTTTATCTGCTCAAGATGTTGCTCAGTCTGCTCTCAGGATTGAGAAAGCCAAGATCCACCCTATCTATCCAAACAGCACAGAATGGTTTCCAGTCCTTCCTGGCACCACAGAATAAGATTCTTCACCCAGATGTGTCTGGGGAAGCCAGCACAGCTCAGCACAAACACCAAATTTACTGATACATGACCATGCCCGGCCCCCTGCACTAGAGAATCTCAGCAGAGATGAGAACCTTTCCCATCTGTACATCACTATGGTGCAAACACTTTAAAGGCACAATCTGACAGTAAAACCACCACAGCAAGACAGGCAAGTGCAGCAAATTTATCTTCTCCAAAAATAGCTGTCATTCAACAGTCATTCTTCATTGGAACAGCCACACATCACTATGCCTCTGTTTTCAGCTTGCAAAGTATCTAGATGTGGGTGAGACATATAAAAACCATTCTCCAGGCTGTTTATCTTTGTTTTAATATGAAAAGCATTTGCCAACATACTAGATTTTTACACAAGTCATTCTCCATTTTCTCCCCAGCTACTACCAAGTTTTGTGCCTGCTGAAAGACATCAAAATATAGAGGCTCAAGAGGTGAAATGTCACCATTTTATAGGTTGCCACACTGTGGCAGCTCAGGCTTAACCATACTGTGGCAGTGTCTGTATCTGAGGTTTTAATTTACATTCACCTCGATGTAATCATTAATTAATGAAGCACTGAAGTGAAACAAGTGTGAAGCTGCCCTGTCTGCACAGCCCTGAGCTCAACTCTGTCAGTGGGAGACCTGCTGAGCTCCCACCTTGATGTAGAGACTTGAAAAGGGTAAATGATTTGTGGTACCTGGCATTCTAGAGTTTTAGAAATGCTGATTATGAAGGCCAGTATTTAATCTGTGATTTAATCCATCACCAAAAGATTTCACAGGGGGATGATTTTGGCCTGAAGATACTAGAGTGCTGTTTGCTGTGGAAGGGAAGCAGTGTTGAGCAGCTGCTAGGAAAACTTTGCCACACTTCATCTCCTGCTGCCTTCAGGGTATTCTGGTGAAAGCAGAAAAGTCTGATGCCACTGAAGTCCATGATTTCCCTACGAACTCTGAGACATGCTCCATGGGAGCAGGAAGGGAGCCAACCTGTGAGGGAAGCAGCAAGGCACTACAGAAGAGGGTGGAGGTACAGACTTACATCCAAAAACCAACAAGCAGAAGAGAAAAGACTCCATTTTCAATTCATCATCCCATAATAACCCAGTCAGAAAGACTCCAAGCCTAGGCTGAGTTACCTCTGGCTGGCCTGTAGCACAGACAAATTCATAAAGGTTTGCACCCTTCACAAACCTAGACCTTCAACTGTGGTATCACAGGGGAGGGTCTGAGTTAATCCTTCAAAGAAGATGAGACAGCTGAGGCTGCTTTCATCTCTAGTGGTTCCTTCCCCTTCCACACATGAAAGTGGATCCTTATGTACATGTGCCTCCTCCTGCTCATTCAGCTCTCCCTTGAAAATCCACTTTTCCCACAACAAATGTTGTGAATCTGAGAATTAACCTCATACTAGATCAGTATGAACTCTGATTTCACAGCTCCACATGTGTCATGGGTGAATATGAACAAAGGTGCTGTGGATGGCAAACACACAGCTCTGCACAACGGTTTGTGAGGGTTGGAGAATGCAGGTTCCTAGTATGCTGCAATGCAAAGCTACCATAGGTATCAGGATAATATCAGCCCACAGGGTGTGAAGAAGTAAAAGGTCTTTATGTGGTTCCCCTTCCACAAAGGAAGGCTTCATTGCCTGGAGAATATCCCATGACAGTAATAGTTTGCTGCCAGGCTGGCTCAGGGCAGCGCTCTCCCAGCACTAGAAGACCAGAGACAAGGGTTGTCTGTGCACTTCCACACCAGCCTGCAAGACTGAAGCCTTGCAATTAGAAAAAGCATGATAGAGAATGGCTGTCTTGACTTAGAGAATACCCTTCCCAAGCTCACTGGGGTTGTGACCTGGAAAATTAAAATGTAAAAAACTGTCCAGCTGCTGACCAGGCAAAGCAGTTGATATTGGATTAAAGATCCAAGGCTCTCTGCTGTAGCACAGAGGCACCAACTGCACTGGCTGAAGTGCCCCTCTCTTCTCTAGTGTGCCCAGTACCAGCTACAGCAGCAGGACTGAGACCATCTTTGTGATACAAACAATTTGCAACAGCTGAAGAGAAAGATTCCTCTGAAAGCTGATTGAGACACTTCAAAGAGCATTTCAGAAAGCTGGCCCAGAGGAAGGACTACTGACTCAGTGAGACTGACCACATTGTGATAGTAAATGGAGAATGTGCCAAAAAGCAAACTTACATCTACAGACCACCTCAGTGCACTTACTTCTTTAGAGTCTTCTCTTCACTGTGAACCCTCCAGCATCTTCCTTCCCTTTCTGCCCTGCACACATTTGCAGATCACTTTACATCAGGACACAGCCAGTAAAAATGTGGAAGATTTGTTCATGCCAAGCAGTATTTCTACTGTTTGTTTCCAAACCCTTGGTTTTGTTTGGCCACAAAGGGAACTCCATAAGTAGTAGTGAAGGCTAAGCATGTGTGCAGATACAAACACCAAGGAGAGGTTAATTCCACAGATTTATCCTCCATGTCATTGGGACAGCTACAGTCTGCTTTGACATAGCATAGATGGAACCAAATATTGGTTTGAAGACAGAATGCCAATATCCCAGAAATAATCCTTTTATCATAATTTTAGAGTCCAGAAAGCAGTGCAGCATGAGTTTTCAGACAAAAGAGTGGGTTTTTTCTTCTCATGATCATTGAATTATGCATTTCCGAGTACAAAACAGCACAGGTTTGACAAGTCTTAAACCTGAACAGTAGAAGAGTTTTGAACCCCGAGATTAAGGAAAGATATGTTCATGAGACCCTGGCCACATGACAGTGTCTAGGAAGAGGGTAAGGCCTGTTGGACATTTTTTCAAAACACTTTCAGTGACCAGCTTCTTTAAGCTCAAGGAAGCATCAATTTCAGCATGCATCCATTGGGTGGAAGAACACAATTCATGGAAAATGTGTGAAAGTTTTATTCTCCATCCAACATGGATTGAAACCAAATGTAGTAAAAAAAGATATTTCAAGAATTCCAAGTATGACCTTTTGGCCAGCTTGAGCCAAGTGTATAAAACATGACAGTACATTTCAGCCCTCAGCACTGACTGTGAAAGTCGGGTGTTTAGAGAATACAGTCAGTCATTAATCTGGTGCTCAAAGATGTCACCTAATCAAGAGCTGGGATCAGGAAGAAATCCTCAGCTGACATTAAAATGTTAAATGCAATGGACTGAATTCAGCTATTATTTCTATTGCAATTGCTATTTTGTGAGATGGGGCTGGAGGGTCTGATTACCAAGATAAACACATGCCATCAATGCCACTGGAGACAGAGACTGAATGAAGATTTGGATCTGTTCTGCTCTGCAGTGCCAGGTCAGACTCCCCTTCCATCCCAGGCCTGCTGATATCTGGGAATCCAGTAAGTTCCCATGGGCTCAGAGAATCCCTGTCCCAGCAATAGTGTCTGGGTGCTCTCATGCATCACCAAGGCTACAAACCTGCATGGTTGCCCAACTATTCTGCTAACCACCATGGTGCAGGAGATATTTCCTCCTTTTGGTACCCATAAAAATTCAAAGCTCGGAGATTTATGAACCCTGGTAAACCCAGTATATAAACCGAGAAACCATCTCCTCCCTTGAGCAAGTTAATTTCTCTTGTAAGAGATCTCACATCAGGCCTTCATCTCTTACACCAAGGTACCAAGACAGCCTTCCTCATCATGGAAGTGCCTTTGCAGTCAGATGGTAAGTCTCCCTGCCAGTCCAAGCTCTTCAATGCAAGGATATGTCATAAACCTTCCTCCCAAAAAAATCCTTCACTGAATGAGAGGAAAATGACTGGGGTGCATTGACAGCTTTCAACTATCTGAAAAGACTTTGTGAAGTTTTATAGGGACTCAACCCAGCCAAGAACAATCACCCTTAAAACAGAAATTAAAATTAAATATCGTTATTTTTTCATGAAGGAAAAAGCAGCATGTTCCACTGGAGCACCCACTCCACCTCTGTGTCGCTGTGACACCTCCACTGACAGTCACACCTAGCTTCTGCCAGTGCCCCATGGAGACCACCAGGATGGGGCATCACATTTGGTACTCACCTCCCAATATTGTTGGTAATGATTCCATACAAACAATCTTTTCAGTGACAGGTCCCATCCCATATGGAGGCCACTGTCAGAGAAACCAGAGCCAGAGGCCAGCACTGGATTTGGTGCTAACCCACCTGCTCTCTTGGTCTCATGTATCCACACTGGACTCCAGCCAACAGTATGCAGCCAAATGTAATAGATAATTCCATGACATTACTCCAGCTTACACCAGTGTAAATAAGACTGCACTCCTGCCCTCCCTTTCCTGTGCTACTAGTGTGGCTTTATTTTGCAGCTGCCAGTCTGAATGACAGTCTGTTCTGCCTTTGGCTTTCTGCAGGACTCAGACTCTCACGCTTCAGTGCATCCTTGCAGTTGAAACAAGATGTTTGCCCATAAATATTTTTAATTCTGTTGCTACCCTGGCTCCTTCCCATTAGTGGCCTTGCACAGCCATTGGTTCCACACCAGGGGAATGGCCCAATTATCTTGCACAACTCAGGGGAGAGCCACTACTCCAGGAGAACAGGGGTGCTTGCCCCAGTGGGAACAGCTGCTGTCCCATGGTGAGGGGAGGAAATCCCAGAAGCTCAGAAAGGCAAGGGAGGAAATGCCAGATAAATCCCTCAGGGCAGACACTTCAAACCTGGGTTGCAGTATGAGGCACAGAAGTAGGTAAGACAAGCATTATGCATTTCAGCTAAGCCAAAATCTCTCTGTTCACTTCTCCACACAGACATCACCACAGAGGCCCACCTCTGCTCCTTCAAGCTTGTCATCACATGAGACATGGGCTCCACCTCCCATAAGTGATCTGATCTGTCAGCTCAGGCTGAGGCACGTGAAACCCAGCTCCTTCTCCTCCAAGGAGGTAAGTGACTTTACAGCCTTAGCTACACTTACTGGTGTCTGTAGTGAGGGAAGAGGAGGCTGACCCACCTTTTGGAGGTCCAGTCCCTTTGTCACCTGCCTTCCCCAGGCTCTGCACCAGCAAAATGGATTTTCACTCTCAGTCCTGTGCACAGTCTTGGGCAATTCCACGTGATTTTGTGTGGCAGCCATGCTCTTTTTGAAACACTGCATGGTCCAGAACAGATTGACTGCACAGCAAGGTGAATCACAGCTGTGAACAAAATGTCTGGACAATGGCTATGGCATTGCTTCATTCTACCGCTGCCAATTATCTCCTGATTGTACAATGAATTCCTTATCATCTTCTCTCAGCAGTGCAGGGCAGGAGGAGCTTTAAATCCTTTGCTTTTGCCTCACTAATCTTTGCTGGACTGACAAGTCCCATGGACCGGGAACAGATTGCTATGCTGCCTCAGAAACAGAGGCCATACTTTGCCTTCACTGACTGTTGAAACTGTGCCCTCAGATGTCCTGGTGTGCCCTTTTTGTCTTCTAATGAAAGCTGAATGTCACTGTGAGCTCTACCAGGAACAAATGCCAGTACCATGAAGCCCCAGCTCTGGCCACTTCTTGTACCAGACAGCAGTTGGACTGTCTGTTCCAGAAGAGGGCACTGGGCAGGAACAGGCTATCTCATCTGCCAGCATGCCTGGTGCTGTGTAGGCCATCCTGTTGTCAAAAAACCCCAAATTTTGTGGTGACACCAGTCATCACTGAACTAGCAGGGCTGCATCACTACATCCCTTCAGCGCCCTTGTACCCACCAAGCCTGGAAAGATGAGCTCTTCTGAATGGAAACATAGTCTTACCAACCCAAGACACTGCTTACTGCAGCACCTTCCCTAGAGTGTCTGACATCAGCAGGTGAATGCCACCCTGTTCTGCACTTTTGCTACACATGCCAAAAGTGATTGGGGCCCTTCGAAACCCTGAGACAATGTTGTGTATTCATGAGTGCCACCTGCTGGCACCTTCGCCATTAATCTTTCCAAAGCCACTTAGTGGATTGTGGAGTTTTCCAGATCCAGAGCACACAGCTACCAGTGGCTCCTGTCCCCTTCCTAGCAGGGGAAAAATTCCGTGCCTTCTTCAGTATCCCAAACTTTCTGGTCTCATCAGCTTCTGGAAATAAATCAGGTAGATCCATTCTATAATTTGCTACACTAATTGTTTAAGTAAAATGAACATGTTTCCCTAGTAGGGTTAAGCATAAGAGTTAAGGAAACACTTGAGATCTCGAGAGATTCTTAGTGATGCTTCCACTATCTGAGTGACAAGACTCAGAGGGAAAATACAACTATTTCCTACCCAGGTTTTTCTCAAGCAGTAATGGAAAATTAAGGAGATATAAAGTATGACAAATAATGAAAATAAACTATTAGAATATGCAGTGTGGAAACTCCTGTACCATATGTGCTATTATTTGTTAATTATATTCCCACAGCAATATACATCTACAGCACCCTGTAGTCTAAAGACCCTAAGTGTTAATTAGGGCTCACAATCAATGCTGAGAAGTGAAGGAAGTGTGTTAGTCTCTCTCCTATGTTTTTAAAGCCTCAGAAGCAAAATCCAAACAGACTTGCACAAAGTCACAAGTGAAGCAATAGCACTGCCAGAAACAGAGTTCAAAACTCCTGGATTCCAGATTCTTCCCACAGAGAGAGAAAGATTGGTAATGAATCCCCAAAGAGGTGGGAATGAGTAAGAAAAATCACAGTGTGCAGTCTGCCTGTTTTCACACGTGAGTTAATTAGATTGTACCCTAATTAAAATACAGCCTTTGCATCTTGCCTTTCTTCCTTGATGATGTTGGCAGCAGGTACAGGTTGTCCATACATTTAAGCTGCAAGCTAGGAAACACCTTCTAACCATGGAAAGAGTAGAACAGCCCTATGATGGGGCTGGAAACCCGGCAATTGAAGTATGGCACAAACTGTGCTCATGGAAATCACCACGGGTATAGATGTCTGCAAGGCAGAGGGAGAGAAATGAAAATACAAAAGGCTCCTCCTCCTAGTGCTTCCTTCCACAGTAAACTTGGTTTTAGAAGCACCAAACACTTGCCATTTCAAATGAAGTTCCCAGATGTTTGGCACCTCTAGAAAGCAGCTCCTGTATCTTAGCAATTGAACAACATGAGTCCAATATGCTTTTAGTGGCTGGAGTTAAAGACTACTTCTGCCAAAAATTGCAAAAACAAGTGGCAATCATGTATCTCTGTATCACAGGGAAGCTGGAAAAATGAGGGCGTTACTTGTGTTATGGTTTCTCTCCTCCCTTTCTGCCCGGAACACAGTAGGAATGGAACAGACACAGTTTAAAAAATGGCCATGGAAACGAAACATTAACCAAAGATTTGACCTCCACACACAACACCTCACAAATGGGACAACCCTACCACAATTTAAAAAGGGGGTTTCTAGAGGGCCATGGTCTGGTCAATGAAAAAGCTGGATTTAATTTGCTTAATCTCCAGCAAGGTCTGATCAGGAACTCACTGGAAAAAATCCAACTGTTGCCACCACTGTGCAGAGGCAGATGTGCCACAAGCACAGGCTGTCACTGCTGGGGGGAGGAGGTGTTCAGGTACCAAGAGAAGAGGACAGCCCAGGTTCTTATGGAAACCTGCAGTTCATGTCAGGATGAACAGCTACAAAATACCAAAATCTCCCACTGCAGAATCAGTTCATGAGTGACTGGAGGTGAAATGCTAAAACCAATACAGATGTGCAGAAGGCTGAGCCACAGAGCCACAGTGCTCAGCAGATGTGCAAGGAGCTTCACCCAGGCTGCACATCCAACGTAATTTCCCACCAAGACACAACCTCCAGATGTAGACAGTACTGGAAAGTGTAAGTATTTGGCAGATGAAAAGGCAAAAAACATCTGTAAGTTCCAAATGTAAAAGCCATTACTCTCATCTGTAATAACTCACAGATGTATTTTTCCCTATCTTGTCTGCAAACATTTCAAACCAGCATTGCATTTCCTGAACTATAATGCCTACAGAAGGGAACTCAAGTGAGATGATACAGTACCTTGAAAATGAAGTTTCCAAAAACATTTGAGATAATGGAAGAAGGGATCAGAAGCAGTAATGAATGAACACAGAGACAGGATTCCACTGTACATCAGAACTCTGAGCTACAAAATCACATGGAAATCCCAGCTTTCCTACTTTTAACAGGAAATAGCTCAGGAGATAGACTGAAGGCTCTGAGGCAATTCATTTTTCATCAAGACAATGCAGTCTGCAGTCAGAGCATCACATTGCAGTCATGCTGCCTGTTACTCAGTGTGAAAAAAGATCAAAGAGCAAACACAAAATAATCTAGCAAGGCACAGTGAGAAGTTGCAGCCACATCACTGTTCTCTCACAGCTCACCTCCCTGAATGGAGGGAGTGTCTGCATTTGCACAGAGAAGCTGGTAATGCCAAGCAGCCCCTTTTCCTGCTTGCTGTGGTGCTTTGCATACCCTAGCTCAGAACCCCCCACAATCCAGCCTGGCAGCACTGCTGAGCAACTCCAGCACAGGCAGGTCAAAAGAGCCAGAACTGCAGAAAGGTCTGGCTGGAAAAAAAGCCAAGGAAGTACATGTCTGTATGAACTTTGATCAGCCTCCATTCCCTTTTCTCTTCTGTTTTGCTGTCACCTATCATTAAAATTAAATAACATTTAGTCTTGTTGCCATGTTAACCAAGAGACACTGCAGACTCAAAGTCAAACTCAGTCCACCCTGCTCCTGGTACACTTGGAAAAGCACAGTATAAGAGGGAGACAACAGGGGATGCATTCCTGGAAATGTAAATGCCTGATGCCTACCCAACTCATAAAACAAATATTGCAAAGGGGTTGGAGACACATCAGATTTATAATTAGGATGATTCTGTGCAGCTGTGTCAGTAGTTACTGTTAAACAGTGTGAAAAAACCTGAATTCACAGATGCACAAAGAATCTGGGACAGAGAACAGCAGCACAGTGTAATGCTCAGCCCTCACCTACTGTCTTTACAACGAGCAGTCAATATTCCTGCAAAGGTGCCTGCTTATCTTTCACATCTGCATTACCTCTTCCATGCCTATTTCAGTCCTGATCTCAAAAAGTGCAGTTCATCTCTTCTTCCCAAACATCACCTATCCAGTTCTGCATAGCCATGAGTTGATCATATATTTCCTTGCCTTGAGAAGTCAGGATAAGGACACTCCAAAATCCAAAGAAAAATAAAGCAGTGCAGGATGCTCCTCAGATCATCACAAACACAGCGAAGCACTGTAGCATGTACACAAAGCTTTCTGCATTTTAGGCGGATTTCTGGTTTTCTTCTCTCTTCCTGGTGCTTCCTTACAAATCAGGCTCTTCCCCTGCCCAGTTCTCCTGTGCTAGAAGTCTCATTGCAGCTCAGGGAAAGACAAGCCATTTTGCTTGCATGGCTGCCTCTGCATTTCAAGCTGATTTGTATGAGACACTGCCACCCAGCACAATTTGCATACATATCAAAATGCGAGACCTGCACAAAATGAAGCAGGAAAACCATTTGTCTCTCCTCTCAGAAAAGGTTAATGGCATGGATCCTTTGCAAATGTTTACTATTAAGTGTTTCCTAAGCCTCTGAGCTATAGAATTTGTACATAAAAGGGGGTTCACCCTCTTCCCCCAGTCCCACAATCCTATTTGCTTCAGATTAACATGAATGACCTCTACTTCACTTGAGCTTATTCACTGCCCACAGAGCAGGGCTTGGTTGTACTGAATTATTTCCCTGCCATAATGAAATGCTATTCAGCTGCATAGGAGGGGACAAGGCTGCAGATGCAGGTGTTAGCTTTCTAGAACATTAACTGTTCAACACCCAGACAAGCCTCCTATTTAAACCTTACTCAGATCAGAAGGGCTGCAGAAAACCATGACATAAGCATGAGATACCTAGACTTAACACACCAGAACACTATGCCCAAACATGTGCTAAGAAAACAGGGGTGAACTACAGCCTGGTAATTACATGTGATCCCACATGGCAGGGGACAAAGCAGCTCCTCCTGCTGCTCCCTCCCTCTCTGTCCTCAGCTGTGTCAGTTATCCAATGTGCCCCACATTTGCTGTCTTAAGAATGCATCAGAGGTTCTGGGGTGGGTGCTCTTTGAAATGGCTTAATTTAAATTGACATATACAGTGTCACCTCCAAAATAAGCCAGGACATTTATGTCCCTTCTCTTTCTATCTCCTCCTTCCCCTCTCACATTACTATAAAGAGAGCTTGCACATCATTCACCACTCTGGCCACCAAAAGAAAACAACTCCTACCTGAAAGGTGTCTTCAGGTGCATACTCTTAAGGGCAGGGAGGATACGCCTTCATTTTCCCAGTCCTCCAAGAATAACAGTCCAGACTGAAGTCCCTCCACAAGTCAGATCTCCTGTGTCAGACACAAACCCAAATTATTCTGGCATATAAGTACATATATAAGTACAGATCTGTGCTGAAAAAATAGAATTGGGTAATTAAAATCTGTTTTGCTCCTTTGTTCTCCAGGCAGGCTGCCTAACTGAATGGACCCTCTTACTTGGGAAAACAAATGTTAGGTCCAATCTTCAGCTGGCAGAAAGCCACACAGTGCCATCAATTTCTCTGTTGCCCTGATTGAAATTTTGACCTATGGCTTACAATTACATTGAAGCTCTTAGTTCCTATCTGCACCTCCCATACTTTCAAATGGCACAATAACTCCACTCACTAATTTTTGCAGACCAAAGGCTGATTTTCTCAGATCTCACTGCATCAGGCTCACAGAGGTCACCCTGTGCAGCACCTGGGCTGCCTGGCAAAACTTACTCTGGTATGTACTTTATTGCATTGGCTTTGGGAGATATTGTGGTGATTTGCAAATAATCAGAGACCCGTAACTACTGTATTTAAATGTTCCATTTGTTACTACAGAACAGGATCCTGCCTAGAGAAGCAGAGAGTGAAACTTAAAGTAAAGCAGACAAGTATAAAGGACTGATGGCAGTAACTATCCTGCTCCCACACAGCAAGGCAATCAAACTACTTAAATACTTTCAGCACTTCGACTGTTCCAGCAAAAATTTCAAACTCATAAAGAATTACACACCATTCCTTAGTCTGCACAGCCAAGAACTTGCTTTTGCATTCAGTGAATGGTGGTCGAGGTTTCGGTTTAAAAAACAAAAACGTGTATTTACTGAAAATCACATGTGACTCTCGTGATGAGCAAAGCCATTTAAAATAGTCAGAACCTGGAGGAACCAGCCAGGACACAGAGAGTGTTGTGGGGGCCCCTCTTCAGCACACACATATTGATCTTCAGTACGTGTGTGTAGTAAAAAAGGCACAGTTTGACAAAGACTGGTATGATAATCAGAATAAGGCACATTCCTGTCAGAGAGACCAGAGTAGCCAGATTTTTTAGCTTAACCAAACAGAGGCTAAGAAGGGTCATCACTGCAATCCAGAAATAACCAAAAAGCAAACACCAAGAAGAAAAATAGCTAGTCAAGATCAGTGACTAGAAATAACCAAAGAAGAATAAAAAGGCATGAGCAAATTTGAACTGGAAATTATAATGTTTCTGTGACCAGAAGGATGAGGCAGAAGCTACTTTTCAATAGAAATAATGGGGGAAAGAAATGTTGAACCATCTTTGGGCATTTATAAAGCAGACTCTAGGACATGATAGCTACTGTCAGTAGAATTGAATCTGACACCCTTGAGGTTCCTCACTCCAGTGTGTGCTCAGCTCAAACCCAAAGAAGAAAATAAATAAAATAGAGGAAAACGTCAACATTCACAACTATTGTCAAAAATCTCTCATGAAAACTCGGCCACAGAAACAGCAAGCTGTGCAAGAAGGAATGCCCAGAGGAGAAAAATGGCATCTTGCTGAATTCAGGCTCTCTAATTTGTGCCTCTCCATCACAGACATTTGCCTCATGCTTGTTCTCCAGCATGAATTGCCAGTTTGAATTTTCCTGTAGCATATCTACAGGAAAGGGTATCTACAGGGAAGCATTAGGAAATGCTGTAAATGCTGGGAATAACTACCCAATAGCACTCTCCTGCAGTGAAACAAGCTGTTAGAGAGGAAAAGGAGAAGGATTATATGCTGGATTTTATGATGGTTTATGCAGACATTCTCATTAAGGAAATGGTAATCTCTACCTGTAGATCCTTCCTTCTCTGAAAGCCTGCCAGTGCCCCTGAATGACTATTTATCATGGTCAAAACACTAGTGAACTCATCCTTGTCTCCTTGCAGGCATGGAGCTTGTGATGATCTCCTTACTTGCCTCATAAGGTAGAAATATAAAGGAAAAATTAAAGGAGAGAAGGAAATCAAGAAAATGGATAAAACATATGTGGGGAGAGACACAGCTGAAAGGAACCCACTGTTCAAAGCACACTGGTCAGCAATGGAACAGATCCTCTAAAGGCATTTGTAGCTCATTTCTTCTACTATTACCCCAAGAAGGAATTAATCAATATATTAGTTTCCAGGCACTCACTGAGGGACCATAGCACCATGGACAAGCAGGAAGGATGCCTGCCCCTGTCCTCCACCACTGGTACATAGCCATAAAGGTGATGAAAGGACAGAGAGCTGAAGCAATGGAGAGCACAGAAACTAAGCCTCAGTTGCTGTCAGCTCAGATTAGTACAGCACATCCACTTCCCAGCTGAGAGGGGTTTCAAGGAAATATCAAAGGAAAACAAGCACGGTGGTTAGCTCGTACCTGGTGGGTTTTTCAGACTCACCACAGCAAAGTGACCAGAAAATTTCAGCAAGTGGGTTTCTTCTGACTGACAGAGCAAAAATAATGTTCAACAGCTTGATCCAGTCATAGGTGAGGCTACCTAGAAGGTGCTGCCTGGTGAAGAGCTGTAAAGACTGAACTCTCACTTGAAAGAGGCAGTTTTCACAGGGCAGAAGCCAAAAGCCTGTCCAAAAATATGATCAACGTCCATTTTACTTTAATCACAGGAGCAAACTCAATTAACATGGCTGGTATGGTAGAAAGTTGTGCAAAATAACTTACTGGATTTCTCTATCTTCTTTCCCACAGAAAAAATTTTGTTTGTCAGTCGCATCAGAATGCCTTTGATCTCAACACTGATCTAAGCAAAAAAACAAGAACAAATCTGTAGGAGAAGGGATTACAGAAAATCTTGCCCCTGATAAGTCACAGCTATGCTAATTACCAAAAACAGCCTTGCCCTTAATAGGTCACAGTTATATCTGATAAGGATGAGTGTGATAAAAGGGCGGGTTAGCTGGCCAGGGAGGATCCTGAGGAACAGAAAGAACTGAGAAAAAAGGAATGATCCAGAGGTGGACTAAGAGGAGAGGAAAGATGGCCCAAATGACTACTGACCAAATGGAAGAGAGACTTGCTGCTGTGAGGTCAGTTGGAGCCTGCAGTCTGCAAGGGAAGCCTACAATGGGAGCTTGCTGTAGTTAGAGTCTCTAGGCTAAGTTGTGAAGAAGAATAAACCAGGACCCTTCTCATGTTTTTGAACAAGACTGTGTGTCTCATTTCTATCTCTAATGAGAGGTCTGCTGTAACAGAAATCAAAGAAAAAAAATTTTAAAAGTTCTGTGTAAGAGACCATCTATCTTCTATCCACACACTGTTTGCCTCTGCCTCCCCAGGTGTGAGCAGGTGACTCCTGAGAGCTGGCAGGGTACAATGCTGAGACAGCTTCATACACCCCAATGTGCCCTGGGCACTTTTGAAAGGCTCCACCAGATCCTCCATTCTGCTCTGGTTTCACTAGATGTGTTAAAAAGTGATAAAGGTTTATTGTGCTGTAGTTACATTTTACAGTCACACATAGTCCTCCTCTTAACAGCGTTTTTCCCTCTTTAAATTCCCATAAGTAGGGAAGCACAGTTCATACTGTTTAAAGATCTTCTGTGTTTTGAAGCCATCATTGTTGCTAGATTAACTGAACTGGCTGGAACTGTCTACAAAAACAAGTAATCAGTCTTCCACAGGCTTACAGCAGGTCAGGGCTGCCAGGGAGAGAAACCTAAAATTCAAGAAAGGCTGTCTGTGTATTAGATCTTAATTTAGGTATGGTTTGGGAATTTCAGCACTTTCTGAAGGTTAGGCATGCAAATCCTCTCCCTGAAGTCACAGGAGCTATTAGTGAGCTCAGAAGTTAAACACACATTAAACATCTCCTGATTTGTGGCCAGGATCATAATGTCTGTGGAGCAGTCTGATACTGCCTTGTATAGCCCTTTCTTTACAGATCTTATCTGCTCAGGGATCTCAGAACCATATAATAATTATTCAGTTTCAATTGCATCAGTTGAGGTCAGATTAGCCTTATTTTGGTTTTTCCAGGAAAAACCTGAAAGCATCCACAGATGTACACTGCCTCTTCTGATGCCAGCAAAAATGCTGCTATTGCTTTCAGGAAAACTGGGATTTCATTGCAACATTTACTGCTCTGAGTGTCACTAAGCAAAAATGGGACTCCCCCAGATTTCCCTACAGTTGTTAAATAAGGGAGCTGTCAGTTCAAAAGACAAAAGCAGAACGGCAAAAAGTGCTACTTGCAATGATGATGGTAATTGGAGGGGAAAAAATGAGAATTAGTATTTCTCTGTGGCACTGAATGTTCCTAGCAAACACTAGAAATTGCAACAGTATTCAGTGACAGACACAGTTTATTGTTCACAGAAGTCTTTCTCACAATTGCAATTTTTTACCTCTACAACCTCTAATTACCAAAATGTCTGTCTGGGTTTGCACTGGCCCTCTGCAATCTGGGAGCTCCAGGTGGTCACACTGCAGCAGAGCCTGGACACTAACCCTGAGACCTGGGAAATGTCAAAACCAGCCAGCTTCCTCCATGGCAGGGCTGCTGTGCCTGGCTGGTGCAGGAGCAAGCACCAGGTCCAATAAACTGGCAGATAATTTGTGATCCTTTTGGGAAGAACACTCCTATTGGGGGAAATGGAAAGTTCATCTATGTTCAATCCCAATGATGGGCTGTACAGCCACCCCTCCTGCTGAACATCACACACTCAGGATCAAACCACAGCCAAGGGAGAAACTGGATTGTTAAGGCACAGAAACTCAGTCAACCTGTCCAGTTTTGGGTCACAGGAGAATATTAAATTCAGAGAGTTTCCTCAGCCTCCCTGAAGCTCTGTTTATGATTGATTAATCTAGACACACAGCAGTGACAATAACTTGATAAATCTCCAAGTGCAAGAGGTCATTTTTAAAGCATCATTATATGTATTTATCACTCATGACACTGTAATTATAATCAAGCCTTATCTGGCATTACCTAGCACTGGGAAAGAGTGTGGTGGGGGAGAGTTTGCTTTAATTCCCAATCTAAATACAATTCTCTTTTGTTCCAGCAGCCAAAGTCATCTTCCATTTTAAAAGCATAGCAATGCCTACCTGCAATTATGAAATAAGTAATTTCATTTAAAAGCAACTGCCACATACAAGAAACTCCTGCATCTTGGATGTCCTGGTGGAAAAACATGAATTACACATCTTCGTCACAGAGCTGTCCAGTTATGGCTCTCTATAGCCCAGTACTACTGTAAAATGAAAAATTATAAAGATGAAAAGCTCAAGCTTCGCAGGGCAAAACCACAGCTGTATTTCATATCTCACCAAACCTACTCTTGTGCAGCACAGGTCTGAAAGAAAAATTTTCCCTTAAGGCACGGGAGGATGCTTGGTTCTCTGCACAGTTGCCAGGTTCAGTTACAAAGCTATTACCCTCCACGTGAGAATTACAAGGCAAAACACCACATCTTAAATAATTCAGGAACTCAGCTTGAAGGACAGCAGCAATTTCTTCTCACTTTAAATCCTGTCCCCCTCTTTCCCACACTGATCTCCTGAGACTCCTCTAAACATAAAGCAGCAGGCAATAAACAAACCAGCAATTACCACAGACAGATGCGTAAAGCCCCACCCTCCCTTCTCCCCATGTGCTCATGAGAAAGGACTCTCCCATGTCTCTCCTTTCTGCTGATGTCAGAGTCAGAAAGGGAAAGCAAAAGATTATTGATCTGGTCTCCAAATTCAAAAGGGCAGGGCATCCCCAGGCTCCAAGAGAGGAAATCCTTGGTAAGGTCGTGTCAACAGTGTCCTCTGCCTGGCAATACTTCTCCCAGCTGACACAACTTTCAAGGTGCCCAACATCAAAGCTACAGGGTAAAGTCAGAAACTTTGATTTGGTTTATAAATCCCAGTTCAACACATGCCCATTGTGATTTATGAACATGGTACATTAATGTCTGGGCTCAGCATCACTAAATCAGTCATTCCTGCTACAAGTAAGCTGGATAAATCAGACCATTTCATTTAGGGTGATTTATACTGCAGATAAATCAACATTCATCTGTGAGTGATTTGTTGATACACTGCAAGATCTTCTAATCACTTTCTGGCTTTCCATCCATCAAAACTTTTGGGGATTACATCACTAAATCCCAGACTAGAGGGGCCAGGGCCATGAATCAAGTCTTGGAGGCAGAACCAAGCAGGCTTGCAGTGTGGAGTGATGGTTTAGTTAGGCTGGGCTGGTTTGGTTAGGACTCCCTGCACAAACTGGAACTCAAACTTTGCATGAGATCCATTCTCCTGTCTTGTTCCACAATTCCTCAGTCCCAGGCTTCCATGCACAAAAATGAGATGAGAACATGTTCCCCTGAGGGTTGGATCATGAGGACAAGTACCTTCAGAAGAGCACAGGGTGTTAAACACTACTCATGCCTACAGTGCAAGGCAGTCAGGGATCCTGGCCACCACAGAGAGGTACAAGAAGAAGCTGAGTTATCCTTCAAGGTGACATTTGATTCAATTCTATTCTAATCTGTTCTAAACAGCTCCTAGAAAGAGAATCACAAAACCATTCAGCCTTTGATGTATTGTTATAATTTTGGAGGACTGTGAAGCAGAGGGGCTGAAGAGAGCAAGCACACAGGTACACACTGCAGCTACTCCAGCATCTTCACTGGACCCTTTCCATAGCTCCAGAATGGGGACCTTGAGGGCAGGGAGACTCCAAGGATAACTCTACTCTTGCATCTCAGGATGAACAGCTTCAGGTCCTGGCTCCACCCTGGTCAGCCTGTTCCCCATGTCATTCTCCATGACTGCTTGCTCAACTGTTGAATGGGAAATTGGGAAAGCAGCCTCATTTAAGAAGCACTTTGGGATAAGCTGATGACAAATTCTTTAGGGAAGAGATTTGCTCTTCAGGCATGACTTCTGATCTCCGTGGTTTCTCAGTCTTTCAGAATCTACAGATGGCTTAAGACTCAGATCTAAAGCACTTCAGTTATCTCTGTATTATATCTCACAGACTTGATAAATTCTCTATTTCCTCCTCCCATAAACCAAGAAGTTTGATTTCTTGTGCAAAGCTAACAACTTCTCCATCACAAATGCATTCCAAGTTAGTTAGAATCCATAACATGACAGCCAGGTGTGCCTCACTAGGTTTCTATCTTAAAATAAAAAAAAAAAAAAAAAAAAAAAAAAGCTTTCTCAAAAGTTAGGCCTTGGCAGCTCCTGCTTTTCACAGGAAAAACTCCTGCCTGTTCTCTTTGACCAACATTCTGTTTCAGCTTCCCTGTGGGAGTGTGGCATTGAGAAAGCAATACTGGAGTAATCTGCAGCTCAGAAGACAAGGAGTTGATTAGCATTGTCCATGAATCACTGTCTGACCTGTGCATCCATTTATTTCGGCAGCATTTGAATTGATCTAAAGGAGATACTTTCTGAACTGCTGTTACACTGATGCAAATAGTTCTTATAAATTCCTGAACACAGCAACACACCCAGTGTTGGTCAGGAAGCCACTTGTGAAGTCCTGTCTGCACTAGATAGAAAAGCAGCACCAGCAAATTAGGACTGACTCTGAAAGGCATTTGATTAGGTTTGTTTTCTCTTCAGCTTCAGCATGTACAGGAGAGGTTTGTGCTAGCAAGAGGTGTCAGAGGGAATGCTCCATAATGGGGAATGCCTCAACCAGCACAGAACAGGTAACAACAGCCCTATTCCCAGGGCTGCATGCAGCTGTCTCCTACAGCCAGGTGGGATGCATCCTGCTGTGCCAGATAAACACAGAGCTCATGGGACACCCTGGGCAGTGACAAGGGCACCACCACCCCCTCTGCTGCCCTCAGAAAAGCATCCCTGTTTCCTTCCTCACCAGTGCCCAGACTGGGAGAAATAGAACTGCCACTCAACAGATTGTTTTACAGTTTATATACACACACCCACAAATATACATTGATATATATATATAGATGTGTGTACACTGCGGTCATATATATCCATAGATATAGATATATAGATATATATACACACAGAGGGATTCTGGACATAATAGTAGGAACTGAAAGAGCTCATGGTCAAGTGCTTTAGTCAGAGACTTTTCCAAACTCAGTGAGATTTGGATTAACTGTACGAGTTGCAAACCCAGCATCAGTGTACTTTGGCTCCTGGCTACAGGGCAGATTCCAAACCTTAGGAAGTGCTAGCACAAAGTTATAGAACCTTATTTGTGTAGTCTTGTGGCAGACTTGAGCTCTACTCTTCAAATATTTACACACACACTTCACACACCAGACTAGACACTGTGGAAGCAGAGCTGCAGATATGCATAATATACCTTTTTTCCCTATGATATTGTTATGAAGTAGAAAGTGAGATTATTCACATATTAGACCTTCAGTCTCCAGGAAACTGTATGTGATTTCTATATTTATACTTTCAGTGTTGTCACAGAAAACATTACAAGAGATTTTGATCTTGAATACTGATGCAAATTATAAAAAAATTTCTGTCATTTAAACCTCATCCCCAAAGCTCAGGAAAGCACAGGCTCTCAGATTTTTGCTCTCTTCTTTCTTAAAACAAAAGGACAGAGCAAAGCAGCAGGAGGCTATCACACAAATGGCAATCACAAATTGATCAAGCTATCTAACAACTGTCCTCAAGAAGCAGAAAATAGATTAATGAGCATTCATTACTGACTGGTCAAGTAATCTGACAACACTTCACTTCAAAAGCTGATAACAGCAGGACTCTCTAATAATTTCCAACCAGGACAGGACCCTTCCTATGCCACTGGGCAGCACATCTCTGCCCTTTTTCTCTTCAGTATGTGGGTGAGATTAAACAGGACTCAGATACAATACTGGCTGCTAAGCAGAAATACCCCAAAATTTGAATTCCTAATTATGTAAGCACGAAGACAAATGTACAAATCTAGATTAAGAGATGAATAAACAAGTATTTTCAACAACCTATCATAGGTTGCTGCCTAGTATTAACAGTAAAGCTTTGAAGATGAGCAACAAAGAAGTGGTAGGAAAATGTAGACACTACCTTTCTTAAATAGTAAAATAATTCCTTTTTATACTGTTAAATTAGAAAAAGTAAACAGTTAATTTTCATCCCCAGGAGGGACATTCATCTTGCTGAGTGCTTCTGATAGAGATGCAGACACAAAAATCACTGTGCATTGCACAAAATATAAATAACTAAAATAAAATACAGCTATTTAATTATATGCCATTTTAATGAGATTTTATCATTACACTGCATTTTAATGGCTCTTGGCCAATTAACTCCCTTCAGCTCTTTGCAAATCTCTGCCTTAGGCAATGACCTTGTGCCAATGTCCACCCCAAATCAATGTGTAAAACAAAGTCCAGGGTAAGCTACGTCTCTGCTGAGGTACAGTCACCTCCAGAATGAAAGCAGCAGTGCAGAACACAGCAGGAGTGCTCCATTTAGCCATGAGCCAATGGGGGATTTCACCACACAAGATGTAGCACTGAGAGCCTGGGAGAAGTGGTTGCATCCCATCCATTTTCCTCTGCTCCACAGACCAGCAAGACTGACTCACAGGGAGGAGCATCATTTCATCAAACACCAATACCATGACCTCAATGAATATGGAGGGGGATGTTGGCTCTGGAATCTCCCTGGTGAATATTAACCTGTGCCAACCTGTCTCTCTTTTAACAGCTGGGAGGGAAGGACAGGTTCACAGATGCCAACTTATGAACTTATGGGTCAGGAAAATCTAAGTTCTCTCTGGGAATTACTTTTCTAAATAAAGCCCATCCTTTCAGTGCAGTGCTATTTATAAGAGATGCAAGTTTATACTGCTCATTTCCCATTTAGTTTAGAATTTCCCATTCATTATCTCAGTCTTGACTTCTTGATGATGTCTGCATATGCATTGTCACCTTTCATTTAGGAGTAACTCATCCTTAAAAGGATTTAGTCAGCTGTGAACAGCCAAGCTGAGCACCACTGTGCATGGTGTAGCCAGAGATAGAGAAACTCTAGAAATGTCTGGACAGATCTATTAAAATAACCTCCTCTGCAAACAGATCAAGTAGACAGCCCAAAATAACCCACCTTGAGTCTTTGGGAATTTTAGTCCAGAATTTAGGGTCAAATTATTGCTGCTGTCATGCAGACTTTAGATGGGTAAAGGTAAAGGAGCCTTCTCCTCCACTTTATTGCTGCCCATCACACCTTTACAAACAGCAGCAATTTATCTCACTCTCCCCTACATGCAAGAAGCAAATCAGAATATTTCACCATCTGTCCAGCAGCAGTGTTCAAAAACACAGATTTTACCCACTATCCTGCTCTTCTACATGCCATAAAAAGCCTTCCCTGAGGAGGTGACCACATCTGCCCCTTGTTGGGAGCTGCTGGGACAGAGCTGCCTTCTAGTGGGACTCATCTGAACACATGGCTCTGCCAGATCTCATCCCCAGTTTACAGAACCGTCTCTCTTGATGAACTGGCTGGGTTGGTGGCTCACAGGTCCGCAGGGGAACTGGGTGGGTGGCTTGCAGGTCCACTCAGGAAGCTGCTTATGGCACAGGAGATGAGAAGTGAGTAGCTACTGTTGGGGCTTGAGGGAAGGGCACCCTGTGAAACCCTTACTTCTGTGGGAAATGACAAGGCAGCCTCAGAAGATAGCTGGGTACTGTACTGTACTTACTTGGGTAAGGAAAAGTAAGCCCTATATTACATGAAAATTTTCTTTCATGTTTAAGAGTGTGGCTGGAGATCACAGAGGTGTCCAAAATGCTGTGCTAGCAAAATGCATCCAGCTTCCTCTTCAAATGAGCCTAATAAACTGGGAAAACCCTGTCAGTCTGAATATACTGTAAGTTAGTGAGGCACACATTTAGTCCCTGACAAGGCTGATTTCCATGGTGCAGTCATGTGCAGTTCAACCAAAGAGGATGACAAGTTATCCCAACACCTCACCTCTCTGTGGCAAAAGTGCCCCTGCTTTGTCTGCTCTTGCTTTTGGGATTTTGTTCAAAAAGACAAAGTAAGTCCACCTCTTTTCTTCATCACCCACACCCCCTAGGCCTGCATGGGCTGGCCGTGCATACAACTCAGCTCTGTCACAATAGAACAGCTTTCTGCAGCCATGGCCATTACAAGGTCAGCTCACCCTGGGACTCTTCTGCCAGTTCCTGGGACAGAAAAGTCAACTCTGCCTTTTGAATTCCAATCTGCAAAACAAAGCCAACCTGGGGGAAAAAAAAAAAAAAAACCAAACCAAAAAACCAAAGAGAGATATCGGACAGAAAACAACAAATATTCACCCTGTTCTGACAAATCAGAACTGGTTTTGATCAAGGCCCTGTGGCTGAAAGTAGTACATTTGAGGGAAGGAAGAGGCAGGCAGATAAATGGTTCTAATTTTGGCATATCCTGCTTACAAATGCACCACACAGTACATCACCCCAACCAAAGCAGATGCAGAACTCATATCACAAGAGCAATGCTGATTCCAGAGCCTGGTTTCAGTACATACACCAGACCAAACATGGCTCACAGATGTCCAAACCAGTACCTTGCTTGGGCTGTGCTCATGTTCCTTTCACCTTCCCCTTGCTCGTGTTTCCTGGCAAATTATATTCCTCACCAAAAAAAACCCAACCTGCTGAAACCAGAAAACCGGAATTTTTGCTGAAACCAGATTGTAAGACAATCGGAGAGTGTTTCATCTGCAAAGATGAGCATTTCCCTGCAGAACTAATTCCAGAAGGCATTTTCTTTCTATTAATGGGTGAAATAAACTGTTGCTACACCAAAGGAATCTGCTTAGCCAATCTATTTGGACCTTGTTTCTGCAGCTTTCAGTGTAAGAAACTGGCAGCATGAGTTATTTTTCCTGAAATCAGTAGGATCAAACAAGAAATAGCCTCTCATGGATCAAAACCACACATGATGGCAACTGTTACTATCCAAATTACACAGGACTGGACAAATACAGTCAGGCAGATCATGAAACTAAACCTGCTTTAAAAAAAAACTTGTTTTGTTGGATGCAATCCTGTATGGATTACAAATCCTCAAGAATTTGTCATAAGGTTTAGCTCCACCAACTTCTTAAAAAAATAAATTTGAGGAAAATCACTCAACAGAAACAGGAAAAACAAACAAAAAAGAGAATGGATAACTCATTTCTTAAATAATAAGAGTTCCCCAAGACATATTCAGCTTGCTCCTGTCACAGCTTAGTATGTGACAGGCAATTGTTGATAAGTGATGGACAGAACCTAGATCATCCATTCTCGTTCTCCCCGTTTAAAGTAAATTTACTTTCCACTAAATTTAAAAACACTGGCCAGGAAGCTCAGCAGGGAGTCCCCATTCCTTCTAGTACTTTTCCTGCTACAATTTGTAAAGGTCTAGGAGAGTCCCAAAAGAGATGACAAATCTCTTCTCACTAACCTATGCATTATAAGGAAATGCTTAACAGTCTGGGGTGTATGTGGTGTAGATGGTATCACAAAATAGAGCAGGAGCTTGCAAGAGGAGTGTTGTGACTCCCCATGGTGGTTGCCTCAGCCCAGAATTAAGAAACAGAAATTAATTTCCAATGATTGCAAAACTGCAAAGTTTGGACATTTAGTTAAGTAACTCTTTTGTACCAAGCAATCAAGTTGCATCTTGAACCATTCCATCTTCCAACAGTGAACAAACAACCCTAAGCAGCAGAGACTTTTGTTCCTAAAGTCTTCACCCCTTCAACTTTTACACCCCTCTACCCTGCAGTGATACAGAGAGTCTGAAAAATAAGCCTTGTAATTAGCAACCCAGTCAAATTAAATCCACATTGTTTCTCCTTCAGCTCAGCTATGCCTGCAATGCTCTCTTTAGCTCTAGTTAACCATTGTTTCTGAGTCAGGTCCAGCACTCAGATGAAATCCCAGCAGCCTCTTCCCTGGTGGCATCATCACCTGGATGCTCCCCTTGGTGATGCTGGAGGAGCCAAGGCAGGAGCATACAGCAAACTTCTGTCCCAGGAGACAAAACCACCCAAGGTGCTTCTCATTAGAGCTTTCTGAAGCTCACACCCTTCTCTTGTCTTCCCGCCTTCCTCCCTGAAAGCGGCCAGAATACATAGGAAACATAGGAAAAGCACAAGGGGAGACAGGAGGAGGGAGGGGAGTGGAAGTTATCACTGCTAAAATGAAAATTTTTCAAAGCTCCTTCTCTTTTCTGTTCCTAGATACAAGAAATAGGAGTGAGGTTGCTTTTTATTGTCGCCCCCGCCTTTTTATTTTCTACCTTTCCAAGCCTCTCTAATTTTGGCAAAGTTACAGAATGACAAAATTACACAGCTGCCTTCTCAGTTTCACTTTGGAAATTTTACACAGAATGGACTTCTTTGGTTTTGGGTTTTTTTTCCTCCAAAGAGTGGGGAAAGGAAAATGCAAGAGAAAATATGGCTAAAATGATCCTAAGCTTTATTCATGCAATTGTATTAGGAGTTCAAAAATGCTGAGCATGGTGGAAAGGAGCAATCAAGAAAACCCAAAGTAAGGGCAAAACCCCTGAAACACAAAATAAATGCTTGCTTTCAAAATAAAACTAGAGTTTTGATTGCTTTCCACATCTCTATCAAAGAATCGGCAAGTATTTTACTTCAATTATGCGTAATTGTCTACCAAAACCTTTTGGGGGGTAATAAAAAGTAATTTTCATTATGTTTTTTCAAAGTACAGCTGTTTGACACGCCTTATGAAAGTTGCCTGGTGTACCACTGCTGTGGCTGTCTGCTGTGTTGCATGTTCAATATCTGTCCAGTGCACTCCTGGCTGCAGAGTGCCTCTAGTTTTCCTCTATCTTGTGAAGATCATGGGACTAACAAACTGCAAATGTCCCTGTCCTTCTCAGGCATACAAAACTGATCAGTGAGATCACCACACACAGTAAAAATATTTCAAGTTCATTAACATTCTTCCCCCAAGTCCCTGAATTCCAGTTAAATAACCAGTAAGTTCTGCACTGGACTGCTGTACACATAGGTTGTATCAGACTTTCTAACAATGTCAAATTTTTCAAAAGTACAGGGAGCCATTATGAAAGCCAAAAGAAGATTGAACTTTTAGATCATAAAGTCCTGTTCTACACAGAAAAAATGTTATTACAACCATACTCACTTTCCTAAAGGAGCCCACACATGCCCTAACAGTTCACCTCTGAGTTAGGAAATTCCCTTTCACCAGCACTCTGAGTGTGCTGCTTGCTTTCATCAAAACAAAATTCAACAGCCAGGAAAGGAGGGGGAAAGGTGTTGGTGTAAGGGGAATTTATCACCTGCAGAATCAGAGAGTAATTTCCAAAACCCTAAACATTTCAGCAATAAATGTGCATTCCCCAGGAGGCGGAGGTCCTGCCATGGCCTCTCCAGCAGCAAGGAGGCCTCTGGAGGGCAAAACCACGCCTGCTGAAGGACACCAGAAATGAGAATTCACCTGGCAAAGTGCACAAAACGCAGCAGCTAAAAGAAAACTCGGTATGGAGACATCCTGGGATTCATGACGTAACCTGGGCACACACTCAGCCCCCAGCAGTGGGTGGCAGGGCAGGGCTGGCCCCGCACTTGGGTCACATCCCAGACACTTCCAAGCAAAACAGTCTTGTATGGGAAACCTCCCTCCAGCACTCACAGAGGGCAAGGTACAAAATCCAAAGCCTTGCCAAATGAAGCGTACAACAGGGAGAGCTGAAAATAGAAAACAAAAGCCAGTTTCCAAGGAGCATTTGTTTGTAATGTGGCAAGCCCAAGGCAACCCTCACCCCAACACTGCTCCCCCTGTTCTCATACCTCACCTCTTACCAGGTCCCTCTTTCCTGGAAGAAGATGGATTGAAGAGTAAAGACACCCACACTTTTCCTGCCTCTGCTACAGCACAACAGCCTCCAGAAAGGCAGCAGAGGGCCAAGCAGAAAGAAATGAGCTTTAGTTTGCCCCAGTACTCACTGCCAGCATCTCCTGCAGCTTCACACTGCACTCCTGAGCTGATCCAAAGTACCCACTGGCTCAGTGTCCTGGTTTGAAAAGACAGGTATGTGCTAGGGTAGAGCAGGGCTTTGCCTCGAAATGAAGCTAATAAACCCCTCCCTCTGAATTAGTAGGATTTTGGAATTAAGGGGCTCTCAGGCAAAGATATGAGGACAGGAATAACAGTTCTTTACTAGTATATATAAACATATGTGTGTGTATATATATATATAACAAGGCAAATGGATCAACAACAGTAATTTCACGATTATAAGCCGCACCATTTTGACTAAAATTTTGGTCTAAACCCAAAGTGCGGCTTATAATCAGGTGTGCCTTATATACAGACAAAGAATGAAAAGTTGCTGTTTTGGTTTGGAGGACAGGTGTCTGCTGAGAAAGGCAGGAGCCTCTCTTTGAAATGGGGAATGTAAACCCCCTCCCTCCAAATTATTACAATTTTGAAATCAAGGGGCTTTCAGGCAAAGATATGGGAATTAGGAATAACAGTTCTTTTCTAGGGAAATTAAAATAGAAATACAGTACTACAAAGGAACTAACTCCAAACCCTGACAAAGTCAGAGTACAACCTGACACCCCATCAGGCAGGGTGTTGGCAGCAGTCCCATTCCATGGTGGCTGCATCCTCCTGCAGTGACAGATGTGGCTCAGTTGGAGCAGTGCTCCTGTACAAGGTGCAGTTTCCCTCCGGAGCTCCAGTGGTGATGTGGAGAAACCCGGTTTTCCTCTGGAGTCCAGTGGAGAAAGGGGTTCCCTTAGTGTCCCAAAACCTCTGTTTTATCTTGGTAAGAAATGCTGGGCTCTTCCCCCTGGCTGGAGCAACTCCCAATGGGATGCAGTAATTTTATCAGTCCCACAGTGGGACTCAATGGCCATTAGGAGAAAATGACTCTCTGGAGGAAGGATGGGTTGTGAAAAGAACAATGCCCTGCCTGGTTTCAATGGATGGGCCATTAGCAGAATATCTCCCATGGAGATAAGGATCACTGCCACCATCCTCAACAGATGGTGATAGAATAGATACCTTTTATCACACTCTGTACTGTAACGTGTGGCTTATAATCAGGTGCAGCTTATGTATGGACAAAGAACAAAAAGTTGCTGGCACCCAGAAGTGCGTCTTATAATCAGGTGCGGCTTGTAACCGTGAAATTACTGTACTTTGAAACCACCAACAAACAGAAGAGGAAGCCAGTAGCAGTTCTCCTGGCTGCAGACACTCTCCCCTGTGTGATCAGGAAGGCAGTAGCAGCTCTCCTGGCTGCAGACACTCTCCCCTGTGTGCAGTGCTTGTCCCAGCCGCAGTGAGTGCCGGCAGCTCCCAGCGGGCAGGGGCAGATGCGCTGATCCCGTGGGGCTGCAGGGGCGCTGAGGGTGCTGTGGCTGTGTCCTGGATGGGAAGGCGTGGAGGAGAGAGCTGCTCACGGAGCCTTGGGGCAGGGTCAGTCTCGGTGCTCCAAGGGGATGCTTGGCGGTGGCAGGCTGCAGAGGGGAGCGCCCGAGCAGGGGGTGCAGGGTCCCACAGCCGACCGAAGGCAGCTCCCGGTGTCGGGATGGTTTTGCAGCGGCCGTCCTCCTCCGAGAGCCGAAAGGAGCGAGAGAGCGAGCAGCTGCCCTCAGCTCTCCTTTACCTGCCCTCGATCTCGTGGTGTTCCCTCTCTGCCCCCCGCCCCGAGAAACTCCAAAAAAGAACAGGGAGCCTCCCCCTACCACTAGCCATCTTAGCATGTCAATGGGGAAAAATTCCAGAGAGAGAGGACAGGGAAAAAAAGAAAAAAAAACAACCCTCAACAGTCAGTTAAACCTCCCCTGGCTCTGGGAGCAGCCTACAGCTTCATCCTCAGGGAGTTTTGAACTGAAGGTCTGATCCAAGTGCCTTTCTACACAGGCAAATTCAGATCCAAATGATCCCCCAAAGCCATGCCCCACACCTGTGCTGGGTGATATGCAGGTGTGACAGGAGCTGCTTGGGCCCAGGCTGCCTCGGCAGCTCTTCTGATGCCATGAGTGAAAAATCCACAACCCTGAGGTCTGAGAACTTCCCTTTACCCCACTGACCAGAGGGGGTTTGCAGGAGTGGCCAGAAAACAAGGACCTGGACAAAGGAAAATGAAAATCAAACGACAATAAAACATAGAAAGATGGGAAGAAGGGAGATGTGGGATGCATGATTAATATTTTATAGTTTTCACCTCAGTTTGCTGTCCCCAAAACCCTTCAATATGGTAACAAAGGATTTATGGCCCACTCCAAAGCTACCAAGAGCAGTGGGAATTCTCTCACTGGGTTTGCAGGTTCACAAGACAGCTCATAGATGGGTTTCCCTGAGGGTGTGGGCAGGATTGCTGCCAGATCTCAGAACGCCATCCTTTTCCCCACTGGAGGGCTGGCGGCAGAACTCCCCACCAGAAGCCTCATTATAAGGTTCTCCTGGGAACAGCAGATCTTTCCCTGCGGATACTCAGGAGCATGGACTATCATCCTGATAACAAAGACATGTCTTTCTGCTTGAGACATCCTAGGCATTTCCCAGAAGTCCCTGTGTGGCTCAGAGCAGTTATCTTTCAAAGTAGTATCTTTTTAATTTGCTCAAGGACACTTTGTGGTGCCATTAAGTTTCTCTCCAGCAAACATGCTATTATACAGCTTGGAAATTTAATTAATTAAACAACATGTACAATTTCTTTCAACAGCTAATGCAGCACAGAGGAAGATGATCTGCCATGCTCTTGGTTACTTCAGTGCCACTTCCAAGAAACTCTGAAGTCTCTGGGCAGAGAAACAGCCCTGTCCTGCCCCCCTACTACACCTCTTATCACCATGCAGAATGATTCTGTGCAAAAGGAGATCCTCCCAAATAGCAAATGTGCAGCCTACAAGCCTCACAACTGACTGCCCACCACACTGTCTTTGCTTCAGAGATGCCAAAGATGTTAGCACTGGTAAAATTTTACTGTGTCCTCAAATCCCATTATGTGGTTTTCCTTGAAAATGCCTCTTGGCAGATAATTCTTATAGTCCAACCCCTTGTATGCAACAAGATCTTTCCATAGTTACTCATGGTACACGTCTCAGTTTGAATTCCCCTTTTCTTTCTCAAGATAAAATAGAGAAGGAAAGGTTTTCTAATAAAATTCTTCAGACCTTCTCTGTTTTTCTGCGAGCTTTAAAAGCAGGCAATGAAAATATGAAAAATTAGCAAACTGTAGTTAATTTTCCACATTTTTTGAGACTCTAAATACCAATTTCCATTTTATCTGCATTTGGATTTCTCATAATATTACTACAAACAAAGGGTTAAACTAAGTCACAGTTTAATCCATTCCCAATTATATTGCTGGAATGAGCTAAAAAACACAGTGAGTCTTGGAGGGGATCAATGCTTTGCTTCTATAGCAAAAACAACTCCATTCGGCAGTTTGCTAATTTGTCATCATTCATTTAAAAAGAAGCTCTGTTGGAACTGCAATATCTTTTGTTTCCCTGGAAATGCGGGGTTTGCCTTGCCTCTCCTACACAGAGTAACAGAGGAGAGAGAGCAAATCCACCTGAAGTGATCTGACAGCTCTCAGTGCTACTAATAATACTTTAATACAAGCAGCTCCCTGATTGCATCACTAGAAGAAGTCACTGATAAAGAACACCGAGAGGCAATATCCCCTGTGGAGATTGGGAGCATCAGGTAAATTCCTTCATTGTGCTCTGAAGTGCCATGGGCTTATCAGCAAGGCTGTTAGGACTGTGTTGCCTTGTCAGGAGAGTCTGGACCAGCTAGGGCAAAAGACAACTGAATCATCAGAACTGAGCCGAATGAGTAATTTAACAGAAGCCCAGTTAGTTGCACTACATTAGTCACACAGGAGGTTTTCCTCTCACTCCTGGAGCTGGTGGAGAGGACACCTGTGTAGGATCTCTGCTGGGATAACACAACTGGACCCTCACACTACAGACAACCACCAAGGCACATGTATTTAGTAGTCACCTCCATACACCTGATGAGATGAATCCAAAGAAGGCTCCATCTCTCCCAGAATTCTTCCTTGAGTTTAAACTATGCTGTAGTTCAGCAAAATGTACAGCACTGGTTTGACATAAACCCTGTCTGCAATGAGCAGGAGCAGCTTCCCTCAACCCTCTGCCAGGACTGACCCTCGCCTGAGCCACAAGGAAACCCTCTCATGCAGAGAGCAGTCCCCAGCTGTGCTCCCCACCCCCTCAGAGGGGCTGGGAAAGCAGGAAATCTTTATCGAGCTTCTGTCAACAAGCTTTCTGTCACAAACCCATATTCCAAGGACCAGGGGGAACACTAATTAAAGGAGCAAATATGCCCTGGTTTTGAATGTGCAGGAGGCTCAGGGACATAGCCCGCATTTTCAACCAGCTGGCTCGTTGTGGGGCAAACAGCTGCTTGATTTTTCAGGCTTCGTTGCATGTCCAGCCCAGCACACTGAAAGAGACTTCCACCAACACATGTGAGACTTCTCCCTCAAGCAGGCATATAAGCCATCCCTTTAAATGGGGTCAGTATTAATAAATCCACTTTAAGCCCCTTTATGCAGAAAAAAGAATACTTTTCACTTTCAGTGGACACACAGTTTCACCTGCCAGCTACCACTACTGCTGTACAGAACAGCTCTCCTTTCACTTGCAGGAAAAGAGAGTTTGTGTACCCTGCACATTCAGGAAGATCCCCAGCAAACAGAGAAAGGACTCCTACAAGAGGAGAACACATAGGTGGAGCTATCAGCTTATTTCACTGGAAAGCATGAGTAGAATTGTGGAAGGAAAGACACTTACTCAGAGTGCTCTGTTAGTGAGGTTTTGCCTTGGCATTGTTCACAGAGGGTCCTTGGGGTTTCGTGTATATATATTAATTAGAAAAATGAGCAGGGAGAACATACAGCATGCACCTACAGCAAGGACTCTCTTTACTGCTATTTACACACACACATTTCTATTGTCTTCACTCAAAAAAACAAGTACAGTAATTTCACGATTAAAAGCCACACCATTTTGACTAAAATTTTGGTCTGAATCCGGAAGTGCGGCTTATAATCAGGTGTGGCTTATATATGGACAAAGAACAAAAAGTTGCTGTTTTAGTTTGGAGGACAGGTGTCTGCTGAGAAAGGCAGGAGCCTCTCTTTGAAATGGAGAATGTAAACCCCCTCCCTCCAAATTATTAAAATTTTTAAATCAAGGGGCTTTCACATAAAGTGCCAAACCAAGAGCATTTCCTTGTTTCAGTTCTGTCTCTTCTCCTTATTATTGCCTTCTCATATAGTTACAGAGATTTGGTGCTGGCTCAGCACTCAGAATGTTGACAGCACAAAGTCCAGGTTTCACATTGCCTTCTCCAAGTTTTGGACCATGCCTGCAAAGAAAGAAATACAGCAAAGAAATTCCAAACAGAGTCCCTAATAAAGGTAATAAAATGACACATGCCTGTATTTGCTGCAGGGAAGAATAGCACTGTTTATTAAATCACTACAAACAATTAAAGCAGCAGAGGGGAGGAAGACAGCAGTATCATTTTCCAGCTCCCCAGTCCTCTGCTGCCCTCAGAAAGAGGATCATGCTTAAATCAGAATAAAAGTTCTGCCAGAAACAGCATTCCTCTGTTTCCCCAACCATTCACTAAAAGCCCTCAGTCACTCAAAAGCTTTTAAAATTGTTTCTAGTATTCACTACATGGCCAATTATTGAAAGAGCCCTGAACCTGTACATGTACATTTTTTCACATTTTTTTCACATTTTCTTCGACAATAGCTAACCAGGTGCCTTCCCCTTTTTTGTCTCCTGTTTAATCCATTTACTCTCATCCTGCATGGCACAGCACACCATGTTTCCTCAAAACCAGCCTGCACTATTTCACAATTCACCCATAAAATCCCAATCTTTTACACTTTCACCTCTTCATGCTCCCATCCACAGAGGGAGTCAAGGTCAGCCAGATGCAAATGAGGTGTTGAAGCTGAGGTGTGATGAGGCTGTGATTGCTTGATGAGAGCAGGAGGAGGAAAGGTCTTGGCTGTGCCTCAGTTTTTAAATCATCCTCAGTTGTTCAGGAAAATTAAGGACAGAGCAGTGATGCTCCTCTGACCAGCTTCCCCATGGCATCATTCCTGTCACAAAGTCAAAGACAGGCAGATCACACATTTCCTTGCTGATTCCTGCTGGGATGACAACATTGAAAAATAATAAAAACAAATGCTTATCAGGGATTTTCATTGTGTGAGCTCAGGATTCCACATGCTCTTGCAAAGGGGAAATGTTCATCACGCAAAGGATATGAGAAGGAGCCTCAAATTGTCCAAAAGCCCAGTAAAAATATTTTTTTATTTTATGGAAGCCTTCACCAAAGCTGGTCACACTTCAGACCCTTTGTACACCCATTTCCTGGGGTGCATCTACAGTGGGGTGTTCCCTCTGCTCCAGGGACCCAACACAAACCTCACAGCCCCACACAAACACAGCCCAAGGAGCTGCACCCTCCCCTCCACACCTGGGCACCTGCAACAGCCACCTCTGTGCTGATCTGAGCCTGTTTCTCCCCAAAACAAGGTGCTCAATTTATCCTCAAATAGACTGACAACAGCATTCTTGTCTTCTCCTAAAGAGCCATCATTTCACAGCTGTAATCTCCACACTGAGGCTTTATTCCCTTAAAGTGCCCAAATACACAGGCAGCATCAAGGAAGGCACTGAAGTGAGTCAAGTTTAACCCAAAAGAGCTCTCAGCTCTCTGGGAAAGCTCAGGCAAGCAACAGAGAAAGAATTAATGCTCCCATAACTGGCAACTAACAGCCACTGGGCAAGTGAAAAGTTGGTTTTAGAGAATGAAGAAAAAGCACCAAGTAATAAAAGGCGAGAAAAATCCATCACTCCAACCGGTAAATGAAGGTAAACCACTTGAAGAAACAGAGGTAGAGGGAGGGAAGAAAACCACAATTCATAGTGCAGGTGACAGCCAGAGCCCAGGGAATCAGGAAAGAGGTAAGCATGTGCTCCAAACAATAGCAGAAATGAAGGGAGATCTCTGAAGGGAACAAAAGAAAGAGGCAGACTGAAAAAAGGAAAAAATGCCTCCCCACCTTTCATTCGCTGCCCACAAGGTGTTTTGGGTTTTTTATTTAATAGTATCTTGTATATGTGGCAGAAATTCAGAAAAATAAAGGTTAGGAAAAGTATGGTTTATTGGGAACATTCCTGCACAGCAGACAAGATATATCCTTGTGCAAATTATTCCATGCAGCACTCACATCTTCAATTGCTTCTTTTCCCCTTCCTGGGGAAGCAGAATTGCTTTATTTACTCCAAGCCATGTTTTTTCCCTCCCTAGCAAAGAACCAGTTCCCATCTTGGCAAGTGCTCACTGGTTTACTTAATGCTCATCCCACCCATGCTAAGGAGAGTGGGACAGGTTAATTTATCACTTATTACAATGATTAACTTGCCCAGCTGCCAGGTTCAAGAGCCCCAGAGTGCCCCAGGGTGTACAGGATCACAGAAGGAAAAGCTCCATTGGATGAAGCTGCTGCCACACTGGCCCTTTTTGCCTGTCAAACACACTCAGCTGCTCTTGCACTGCTCTGTGAAAATTCCCCATAAAATACAAGTGAAAATTCCTCATCACCTGTGAGAAAGCACAGCTGGGTTCTGCTCAGGGCATTTCAAATTATGTGGGGTCTTTGTGACCTCCCCTTGCAAAGGCAGCATCTCAGGAAAACCAAAAGTTTCTTTCCGTGGATAGGTTGGGTTGGGCTGGGTTGGGTTGCGTTGGAAGGGACCTTAAAGCCCCTCTTGTTCCAACTCTCACCACACTCAGGACACCTTCCCCTAGACCAGGGTGCTCCAAGCCCCATCCAACCTGGCCTTGAACACTTCCAAGGCTGCGACAATCACAGCTTCTCTGGAACTTGTTTTGTTCCTCCCAGATCTCAAATCACACCAAACTTAGCAGCCTCACAGATAGATTTCTATTCAACATCTATATTTTTCTAGGAAAGAAATATGGCAAACCTTGTTTGCATCTGACTTTGCAAAATCCACAGGAACTCTGCAGAAAGGGCTGCCACCCACTTTTCTTACTTTTCCCCTTTGGTGGAACATTTTCATTCTGTTGTTGTTTGGAGCAGTATTTTAATATCTGAGGCTGCTTAAAAAATAGTACAGCGAGATACCAGGGGGTGAGGGGTGGAAAACTGAGCTCCTGCATATCCAGTGTTTCTGTTGTTGGAAATCTTAAATCCCACCTCTCTGGTGGGATGAAATAGGTGCTACTAATCCAATTTCTAAAGTATCATGCATCAAGCTGACATTATTTTAAGACTTTTTTAAAAAGACAATTTAAACAAACTTCTGCTCCTTTCCATTTTCTCTGTTCCACAGGAGAGAAAGATTGTTTTGGGAACAATGTTTTCAGGACTCTAAAAAGAATATAAAAAGTGTTCTGCCACACTCTCAGCTGCTACAGCACCAAAAATCACTGTCTGTCTTTGCACACAGAGTCACAATTGTGCTGGGATTTCTACCACACCACAGGACAGTCATTTTTTGTTTTTCTCCTGGAAATAACTACAGCACTTCTGGGTAGCAAGGCAAACCTGAGCCTCTTTTGACGGCCCTTGAAACTGGACATGTGCAATGAGGCACACAAAGCCAGAGGCCAGCTGAACCTGTGATCTCTGAACGAGTCTTCACATTCTGCCCAGGAAGATGAATGGGAATCACAGTTTTGCCAGGGAAACTGCATCTGCTGGGAATGTGGTGTAGAAAATGTGCTTTCTGCTCCTCTCAGAGCCTAAATTCCTACACATTTCTTGTAAGTCTTTCTTGGATCATGTTCAACTGAGTGACAGTGAAGTAAAATGGCAATGCAGGAATAAATTTTCCTGTACACAATATCCTCCATCCACGTGGATGGTTACTCACTGGCACACAGGAGTAAGGAAGGAACCCAAATGCATCATTCCACATAAAGTCAGATATTTTGAGAGATGAACAAATCTCACAGAAATATGGAAACCTCCCCTGAAAACCCAGTTGAGGGAGAGCCTGGGCTATTTTGTGGCATGAAGATGCTCAGGATCTTCCACAGATGCTCAGCAGGCAGCAGGATTGTGCCTGAATCTCGCTCTGGAAATGCCAGTGGCTCAACTGGGAGCGGTGGGGATGATTCCCATTGCACTGAGAGGGGCCACAGTCCTGCAAGGCTCTTCCACCAGGAGCAAACAGCAGCCTGGAGGGTGGGGAATGCTGGATCTGTACCACTGTGCTCATCCTTCACCTTAATGTGGAGCTGCCCCCAAAGTTGCCATGGGTCACTTTTATGTTTCTCCTGTTGGGTATATTTTGGAGCAGCTGTTATATGTGGCTTTTGATGGTGATCCTGTGGGAAGCAGCCATTTGCCTGCTGTGATATCCTCACAACTAATACCAACTCCTCATTCCCTTTGGTTTTATTTGGGGTTTTTTGTCTGTTTGTTTGATTGGCTTGTGTGGTTTTGTCTGTTTGGGGTTTTGTCTGTTTTGGTTTGATATTTTTGTTTGCATTTTTATAAATTATTGGTGAAGTTGGTACAGCCAAACTCAAGAAAACATAAAACAGGCTTGACTTTCCAGAAATTACTTCTGACTGGGTTTAGCTGCACCCCCATGCTCAGGATCACCAGTATATTTGCAGGTTTTGCTCTGCATCATCAGCCTGCCCAGACTCTGCTAGGTGTTTCACAAATGGATATTGTGCCAAACTTCCTTTCAAACACCAAAACCTAGCAGAGCACGAAAGAAAAGTATTCACTACTTAGAGCCAGTATGACCCCACCTTCCCCATCACTGTTATTAATTTTGTACATTAAGAGACAAAGCTGGGTCTAAAGCCTCCATCTCTCAGTTCCTGATGCTCTTGCTGCCCTTCAGCCTGACTCCCACTGATTGGACTGGCTGTGTGGGGCTGGGGATGCTCAGCCTGGAAAGAGAAGCTGTGCAGGACTTGAAGGGTCCCACAGGAAAGATGGGAACAGAGAGTTCAACGGCCCTGTGGTGGGAGGAGAAGGGGGATGGCTTTCAGCCTCAGGAGGTGGATGTAAGTGGGATCTCTTTTACACTGAGGGTGCTGGGGCACTGGCCCAGGCTGTACAGGGAGGCTGTGGCTGCCCCATCCTTGGCAGCATCCCAGGCCAGGTGGGAACAGGCTCAGAGCAGCATGGTCTGGGGGAACACTGCTCAGGCTGAAACAAGATGATCTCCAGAGCCCCAAGCACTCAGGGATTCCATAATTCTCTGGTCTCCAACATCCACGTGAGATGGAGCCCTGGGCATTGTGATGTCTGGGCCAGGCTTCCATGTGCAGCTGCAGCTCCCAGCGCAGAGCCCAGCTCAGGCATTGGCCGCTGTGCCAGCACACCGTGCGCCCTGCTCCTCGAGTGCTCCTGTGGCCTTGCTTCTGCTCGCTCCCCGACACCCCAGCGCTCCTGAAAACTCTCCATTGGCTGAATTCAGCCACCCATTGCTGCAGGATGCGTGCATCTGTGCCAGAGGTACGGTGCTATTCCATGGAGCTGGACACCCCCCAGCTGCCTGCGTGGGATGGAGCCCTGGGGCCAAAAGGGACCCCACTCCGAGGTTCTGTCATCTCTGCAGGCTGTCGCAGTCAGAGTGGAAGTGATGGAGGTGGACAAACAGATTGATGCAAAGAAGAAGATGGAAGTGAAGGGAGAAGAGATCGCAAAGAAAGTGATGAAGGTGGATATACAGATTCATGTAGGGAAATACATGGAAGTGGAAGGAGGAAAGACTGGAGAGGGAAAGATGAAAGTGGATGAGGAGGTGGAAGAGATGGAAGTGGATGAGAAGGAGGAGGAGGTGGAAGAGATGGAAGTGGATGAGGAAGAGGAGGTGGAAGAGATGGAAGTGGATGAGAAGGAGGAGACGGTCGAAGAGATGGAAGTGGACATGGAAGAGTACATTGAAGACATGGAGATTGATGAGAAAGATGAAGTGGAGGACATGGTCTTGGGATGAAGAGCAATGCCAGCAGCATCACAGGCATGTGCTCCCCACAGGCAGAGCGAGTCCCCTGCTGCCAGGCTGGGGCTGGGCTGGGTGCTCCCTGCTCAGGGTCACGCTGGCCCATGCACTGCATTCTGCTGGCCATCCCCAACCTGTCCTGTGCTTCCTCTGGGCCACACAAGCCCCGTTCCAGCGCCTGGGTCCTGGCCCCCAGCCCCAGCCAGGCTCAGTGCTGCCTGGGGGCACAGGGAACAGCTCTCTGTGCCTGACTGCAGTGTCCTTTGCTTTTCTTCCAGGACTGGCAGAGCTCCCGGACAGAGATGCCACCTTTTTGTACATACGTTTTAGAGTTCCTTGTTGTCTTCAGGATATAGGTTTTAGGGCTTCTTTTTGCCTTCAAACATATTTCATACTTTTTTTAGATAGGTTTTTATCTAAATAAGTTCTATAGATTGTTGTTCTTACAAATATTTTTACAATGTAAATACGTTCTCTAGTTCATTGTTGTTGCTGTTCTTCTTAAATAAACAATATTTTTACTTTTTCACACGCCAGTTGTCTGTGTATTTGCTTTGGGGACAAGCACCATTTGCAAAGTTGTGGTTTCCACTTGCTCCAGGGTCCCAGGGCTGGAGGGCTCCTGTGCACAGAGGGGTCCCACTGGCAGAGGTCATCCTCTCCTTGCAGTTTCTCTGGACACACTTGGTGTCTGTAGGGGCAAGCCCCAGTGGCTCCTGTCCCATGGGCCACTGAAAAGACCCTCTGCTTAATACTCAGCATTGCTTAACAGAGAGCAAATGTACATCTAGCTGCATTTCTGGACTTGCCTTTGGGGGAAGAACTTTCCACTATTGCAGGTGTCTCCTAAGTGGTTCCAGAGGGAGAGGGGTGGAAGAAGAGCAGTAGTAATTCGTGCTGGCAGGTAAGTGTCATCTTGTCCTGTCAGTGCAAGGACTTGACATTCATCACAAGAGTTAGAATGACTGAAAGGAGGAAGACAAACATTACAGTGAAACACTATATAAACATTTTACACTGCGTTCATGATGGATATTTATAGCTAGAGTAGGGACAAGACTGTAAAAGTATTATTTTAAAATGTTCTCTAATACCTAATTTATTCTTCTCCAATTCCATTGGGGTGGTCTACAGAAAAAACCTACAAAAGCACTGCAGTGTATAAAGTGTTCTGTAAAAACATTAACATTTTTTGCTGGCAAATCTGCTCTCCATGATATTTCTCATCTTTCACTCCTCAATTCCCAAGATACTAGAATTTCCTCAGTTCTGTGGTTACCTAGAGTTTTCTCATGGAGACAAGCCTTGAACACATAATGAAGAAAACAAACAACTATCAAAAATCCCCTAAAAACCACCCTTCAGCTTATTATTCCCTTGTTCTTCCTGTACAGGCTCAGAGCCAAAGACACTTCAGCCACCGCTGGGGAGATCAGTGGTAAACATTGTTAGCTCTTAGCAGTCAGCAGAGGAAAAAACTTAAAATAAACAGGTCTTCAAGGTATAATTTCTCCCCTGATAAATATTAAATATAGGGGCAAAGCCAACAGATCTCTTTATTTCCCCTTCATTAATTAATAATATAAGCACTAATCTGAAAATGAAAATGGACAGTTTCTTTGACCTTAGCCCCACTAAACAAGCAGAAGGTTCCTGCCCCATTTGTCACATGCTGCCATGATTTGCAGGTGGTGTGGCAGAAATGAAATCCCACACTCTGATGAAACCTCATGTCCAGTGCACTCTGTGCTGGACAATGGCCTGGGCAGACACTTGTCTGAAGTGCCTTTCTGGATATGCAAGAGGAGGATATTCCATTTCAGTTCTTGAAGCTAGGAGTCCCAGTGAAATTGTCATTAAAGACCTGTCAGGCCAAAATGTGCTGCACTTACAGAGCTTTTGTATGATTTTCCTCTAGCTGACTCTAAAGAGTGAGGATGATGCATAGCATCCTTTTTTATAGAGATCTCAAAGAGGTAAATAAAAACAGTTTTCTATGTGGAAGATGCAAAGTGCAGGTAGATTAAGTGAAAAATCCAGTCTCTCACAGCAGGGTAAGAGAAGAATTGGGGACAGAATCCAAATCAGCTGATAATAGTCCTGTGACCTCAGCAGTAAATTGAGACCTTCCTGTACTTACAGCCTCTTTCTCAGAAAAGTTTGTCCTGCCAAGGTGTACTCCAAAGACTACCACTGGTCTGGGAGTCCTGCTGCAGGAACTTGTGTGGATGAGCAGAGAAGGCCACTTCAGTAACAGCCTTTCCAGGGCTTCTTCCAGAGCTCAGCACTCTTACTGACTTGTTTGGTTTTGGGCTCTTCCTAACTTCTAATTTAATCTGAAGTCTGTGACTCATTGTTACTCAGCAATAAACTGTTTTCCTTAAAACAGCTTAATCAAACTTTGATGAGGCCCTTGAGCAATGGGAAGATTGGTTAGATACTTTAAAGGTTAGGTGTAGAGCAAAACTGAAGATCAGGGCATAAACTCCTATTGAGTTCAGTAGAATATGAACTGGTATTTCCATACATATGTTTCCCCACTGCTCTAGCCCATATTTTTATGTATTTGTGTAACTACCACAGCATCCTGAAAGAGGGAAATGCTTTGCTTAGCTCCATGCCCTACACGTTGTGAACTAGTTAGCAAGGCATAAAAGCTGCAGTGATGCAGGCTCTGTGCTGCCCATCAGCCCTGTGCTGCATGTTCACCCACAGGTGGGATGAAATGGATGGTTTGGATGGCAAGGGCTGGGAGGTGGGCAAGGAAGAGAGTTGGTCCTGCAGGCATTCAGGAGTGACCCCTGTGTGTGAAATAGAAGCTCTCAGCAATGTTTAACTGATGGTGCAGACTTGAATGCCCCACTTGAATACCTATGTCCTCAGCAATGCTTGCTTTCTTACTCCCCAAAATCTTCAGCAGTGAGGATGCTGCATCCCTAGGTAGCCTGTTGTAGAATTTACTATCACTGCTGCTGGAAAGTGTACTTAAATTGATAAGGACAAACTTGGGAAAAACACACTAATCTGTGTGCTGATCTGTGAAGGCAAAAAATGAGCTAAAATGCAGGGAAATTAACTGAGCAGCAAGTATGGTCTTATACTGACACCTGAGCCAAGGACAAGTCACATCAGGCAAGAACAGCAGAGCAGGTGACCTTCAGACCTACTTTAATATTGCAGTCCTTACGCTACCACAAAAACAAAACATTCACACCAACCACCAGAGAGCAGGTCAATTTTTCCAGTGATCCTCTGTATTTCTATGTAAGAGACATTGTTTTGTTATTGCTCTCTGCTAACCTATGCATAAATCAGCCATTAAGGACTAGAACAGCAATTGTTACTGAAAATTCCATCAGTGTTTCACTGGTTTTTTAATACACCACTATGTGTACATCAAAGTACATTAACCTGCTTGAACCTATTGGAAAATATTTTATTAACAAACTCCATATCACCTAACAACAACATAAGAGAAATTTGAGCAGTCAGTGGTCCAGGACTTGGGAGGGATGGCAAAAATTAAATACAAATTTCTCAACTTCAGAACTTCTAAATGGTGTACCTAGGAGTGAGCATTATCCATTATTTCACCTACAAAGGTGTTTTTATCTCCTACACACTTTAATTTCTGTTTTGCTTTGACTGACACATGTTCATACAGTCACAGAAACACAGAATAGCCTGAGTTGAAAGGAACCCACAAGGATCAACAAGTCCAACTTGATGGCCCTGCCCAGGACAACCCCAGTAATCCCACCATGTGTCTGAGAATGTTTTCCAAATGCTTCTTGAGCTCTGTCAGGCTGGTGCTGTGACCACTTCCCTGAGGAGCCTGTTCCAGTGCCCACCCCCAGTGAAGAACCTCTTCCTAATATCCAGCCTAAAGCTCCCCAACACAGCTTCATGCTGTTCCAAAGCCCTTGTTTATGAGGCCTAGTGACATGTGAGGCCGGTGCAGATGATCTATACATTCCCTTTTTCTTTCCCTTTCCCACAGAAATTATTAACTTTCACAGTGTTTGATGCCTTGCAGATACTGCTGCCACTTGATGGTACCCAAGGTTCAAAATTTGGGAAACTGCTGCCACTGCTCAGTGACTTTGCTTGGGGCACAGTTGGTGTCAGGGAAGGAAATGTCTTAGCACTACACAAATATGATGGGATGGATCCACCCCAAAATCAAATTAATCCCTTAGGGAAAAACATGTCAACAGATGGGTTTCATTACTGAAAGTGCAAGAACCTCCTAGAAAACCTCACAGGCAGAAAAGGGGACACATGAATTCAGCACTTCATCCAGTCCAGTGACACGGCCCACAGCCTGTCACAGAATGCTGCATTCAAAGGCAGGATTTAGGAGACAGGTTCATTACAAGGCCACAGCTGTGACAATCTTAACTTCACATCACAGTAAACCAAATGGAAGATCTTAGCCTTAGGAAGCCTGCCTGTAATGAAAAGCAGTTTTTAAAACACCCTTTTTACATCTCTTTTATCCTCACTCTCTCTATATATCAACCTATTTATGTATATACTTCTACCAACCAAGAAGGTTTAGAAGACAGAATCAGCCCCTTCCAAGATGTGTATAGGGAAAGGTAACAGACACAAACTGAAACATGGGGAATTCTGATTAGAATTTTTTCTCATGAGGATGATCAAACACTGAAATGGCATCAGAGGGGTTGCAGGATCTCTGTTTTGGAGATATTGCGAATTTAACTGAGCCAAGCCCTGAGGAACCTGCTAAAAACTGGTCCTGCTTTCAGCAGCAGGTTGGACTATATCAACCCCAAAAGCCACATCCATCCTAAATTATTTTGTGATTTTCTTGGGTAAATTTGGAACCAGAATGTAGATCCTTACTAAATATTAATATATTTCTATAACACTTAAACTGACCCTCTGCACTGATCAAGAATAGAGACAGGCTGCCAGTGCTCAGCTAAAAGGAATAATGGCACTGCCCACAAAATACCCACAAGGGCCAGCACCCACAGCACAGAGCTCTATACTCAGAAACCTCCTCCAGTGCATTCAATGAACACCTCATCCACCATGGACTCAGTGTGTCCTGAGAGATTCTACACATACCCTGCTGTGCTCAACAGACATGTGACTACAGACCCCTGGCTCCATAGTGAAACCTTCTAGAAACAGAGATTACTGGGGAATTAAAAAACAAACAAATAAAACCATAGGATCTCAAAATGTATCTTATTCTATCTGAAGGGGGAAGGCTTCAACCAGAAGGATAATTTCAAGGGACTCAAGAGAGCAGTGTGAGAGACTGAGAGTGTTTACATATAACTGAAATAGTTACGACCTGATGATTTCAAGTGGTATCTACTGATGCCCAAAAGTATTTTTGGGCCAATACTTTCTTCACTGACTATTTTAATGTAGTTGTTTGCCAACTACTGACAATCTGTTTTGAAATATCAAGAAACATGAAATCTGGAGGTGCATCAGTGTGCGAGCATCCACTCCAAAACTCCTGTGAAAATAACAGGAAAGATGGGAACAGAGAGTTCAATGGCCCTGTGGTGGGAGGAGAAGGGGGATGGCTTTCAGCCTCAGGAGGTGGATGTAAGTGGGATCTCTTTTACACTGAGGGTGCTGGGGCACTGGCCCAGGCTGTACAGGGAGGCTGTGGCTGCCCCAGCCTTGGCAGCATCCCAGGCCAGGTGGGAACAGGGCTCTGAGCAGCATGGTCTGGGGGAACACTGCTCAGGCTGAAACAAGATGATCTCCAGGGCCCCAAGCACCCAGGGCTTCCATAATTCTCTGGTCTCCAACATCCACGTGAGATGGAGCCCTGGGCATTGTGATGTCTGGGCCAGGCTTCCATGTGCAGCTGCAGCTCCCAGCGCAGAGCCCAGCTCAGGCATTGGCCACTGTGCCAGCACACCGTGCGCCCTGCTCCTCGAGTGCTCCTGTGGCCTTGCTTCTGCTCACTCCCCGACACCCCAGCGCTCCTGAAAACTCTCTACTGGCTGAATTCAGCCACCCATTGCTGCAGGATGCGTGCATCTGTGCCAGAGGTACGGTGCTATTCCATGGAGCTGGACACCCCCCAGCTGCCTGCGTGGGATGGAGCCCTGGGGGCAAAAGGGACCCCACTCCGAGGTTCTGTCATCTCTGCAGGCTGTCGCAGTCAGAGTGGAAGTGATGGAGGTGGACAAACAGATTGATGCAAAGAAGAAGATGGAAGTGAAGGGAGAAGAGATTGCAAAGAAAGTGATGAAGGTGAATATACAGATTCATGTAGGGAAATATATGGAAGTGGAAGGAGGAAAGACTGAAGAGGGAAAGATGAAAGTGGATGAGGAGGTGGAAGAGATGGAAGTGGATGAGAAGGAGGAAGAGGTGGAAGAGATGGAAGTGGATGAGGAAGAGGAGGAGGAAGAGATGGAAGTGGATGAGAAGGAGGAGACGGTCGAAGAGATGGAAGTGGACATGGAAGAGTACATTGAAGACATGGAGATTGATGAGAAAGATGAAGTGGAGGACATGGTCTTGGGATGAGGAGCAATGCCAGCAGCATCACAGGCACGTGCTCCCCACAGGCAGAGCGAGTCCCCTGCTGCCAGGCTGGGGCTGGGCTGGGTGCTCCCTGCTCAGGGTCACGCTGGCCCATGCACTGCATTCTGCTGGCCATCCCCAACCTGTCCTGTGCTTCCTCTGGGCCACACAAGCCCCGTTCCAGTGCCTGGGTCCTGGCCCCCAGCCCCAGCCAGGCTCAGTGCTGCCTGGGGGCACAGGGAACAGCTCTCTGTGCCTGACTGCAGTGTCCTTTGCTTTTCTTCCAGGACTGGCAGAGCTCCCGGACAGAGATGCCACCTTTTTGTACATACGTTTTAGAGTTCCTTGTTGTCTTCAGGATATAGGTTTTAGGGCTTCTTTTTGTCTTCAAACATATTTCATACTTTTTTAAGATAGGTTTTTATCTAAATATGTTCTATAGATCGTTGTTGTTACAAATATTTTTACAATGTAAATACGTTCTCTAGTTCATTGTTGTTGCTGTTCTTCTTAAATAAACAACATTTTTACTTTTTCACATGCCAGTTGTCTGTGTATTTGCTTTGGGGACAGGCACCATTTGCAAAGTTGTGGTTTCCACTTGCTCCAGGGTCCCAGGGCTGGAGGGTTCCTGTGCACAGAGGGGTCCCACTGGCAGAGGTCATCCTCTCCTTGCAGTTTCTCTGGACACACTTGGTGTCTGTAGGGACAAGTCCCAGTGGCTCCTGTCCCATGGGATCCCATGGGAGCAGGGCTGAGCCAGCCTGGTCCTGCAGAGCCTCATCCATGGCTCCTCCCTGGGCAGCCCCAGGGCTATCGAGGGTGCACTGGGCTCTGCCAACCCCTGAGGGGCTGGAGCCAGCCTGGAGGGATCCTCAGCCCTGCATGGACCAAGTTTTCCTTTGGAAACCCCCTCTGCCACCAGACTCTGGTACAAACACAACACAAATCCATCCTCCTAGTTAAAGGCATGACATTAACTGGCCCAAATTTGTCCCTTGGACTTTCTAGCACAGCGAATGTCAGCGCTTGTAATCCCTGTTCTGCACTCCCTGCTCGGGCACCAAAACATATGAACCTGCCAGAACATCTTTAATTAGCACCAACCTGCAGAGAGCTACGGAGGAGAACCTGCCCCCAGCCACACAGAGAAATACTTGACATTGATAGTCTGGGGCAGAGCTGAAACTAAAGTATTGTAATGCCAAGAGAGTGGATTTTTTATTGCTGAGTTAATTCTCCAAGAACAACAATGAAAGCTTTTGGTCTCCTCACCTGCCATAGATGTGTATTGCCAAGGTTTGCTTTATGGGTTATGACTGATTTTTATTAATCTGTTCAGAACTCTGATGCTGCTCCTGGCTAAGGTGCAGAGATGGTATTTCAGAGCCAGATGAGCTCAGCACAGCTTGTGCACAGAATTTCCAGACCCAGACATTCAGCCCATGCAAACTGATACTTTTTCATCTCTGTGCAAAGATCATTATTAGGACATCCCTGATGTACCACACTCTTTAGAGCTGTCCCTTCTATGCAGCTCTCCCCAGTCACTTCAGTGTGTGAGCATCCACTCCAAAACCTCTGTGAAAATAACCCTCAGGGATGGGAATTGGCCAGAGAAGCAGTTTGAAGCCAGCTAAGACAAGAATAAATATTCATGGCAGCTAAGGATTTTGCATTTAATACCATTCTGTAAATATTCAGATTTCCCTGGATTTTGGAGAGTAAACCCAGTTTTAAAGATAAAACCACACAACAGCATTCAAATAACATTACAACTGCTGGTAAGTGTTTTAGGGGAGGTGTTACCCTGGTTTTTATAGACCAAGATGAAATCTCAGAAATTTAAACATCTACATCAGACAACAAATGCAGAAATGTTCATGCTCTGTATCACTGCTGCCTATGGCAGAGGGATCACTCTCTCTGTACCATACTATTCACCATGCTGTACTTCTACCTTTCAGAATTGTACTGCATTCACAGGTAAAGCACCTCTCACTTATTTTGACATCTTTGCATTGAATATTATAATCCCAAGCTAATATTTTACTACTTTTACTCCTACCCATTTGTCTCTGTGCTACGGCAAATGTTTCTGTGCTCACAGTTGAGTGTAGCCAACTCTGAAGTGATGACTACCTTCACAAGACTCAGTTTACAGGGAAGATACACAGCTGAATTAAAGTTAACCATGCTATTGCAGCTGTCAACCGTGTTACAGCAGCAGATCTACATAACTGGGTAGCACTTTCCTCTCCAGCTGACCAAGAAGGCAAGAACTGCACCCTGTCCCCACCACAAATTCAGTCACATCACAGGCAGACAAGAACTCGAATAAATTATTCAAAGGTGTCGTTAGGATACTGCTGGGAACCAAGACAGCAGCCTTATTCTCAGGCTGCTCAAGGATAAGAAATTATAACAATGACTAAACACCTGCTGGAGACATGAGACACGTGGTATTTTCATAGAAGCATATTTTAAAGAGGTGTTGCCTTCCTCACACCAATTAGGTTGTGTCTGGGTCTCTCTCCATGAACTGTTCTATGTAAGTGTGGTGTTTCTTTAAATAAAGGGCTTTTTATTCTCCATTGCATGAAAGGAACTTGTTGCTATATCCTTTTAGCCGTTTGCATAGCTCAAAATGTAACAATTGGAGGCTCTACCGAGATCGATACTTGAGTGAACTGAGACTGCAGTTAGCCATTGCTGCCGACAGGACAGCACCGGCTTAAACTCGGAGCTGAGCTCTGCTGGAACAGGACGGACCCATCGAGGCTGTTAACAGCCAGGACTACTGTCCGAGCTAGGCTTTTGCTAGCCAGAGCCGTGCTGAGAGCAGACTGAATCACCCAGAGACCGGGACTGTGAACAGGCTTGCTTCAAGTTCAGGTTGTTGCTGCTGACCTGACAGCCGGATGATCTTTCTACAAGCTGGACTGTTTTGAAGTCAGAACTGCTTTGGAAAGCTGAACTGTTTTACAATGTATTAGGATGGCGATGGATTTTAGTTCGAGAGCCAGTGGAAGATTTTATTATTGTATTAGACATAGTGCCTTGGTGGTGGATTTCTTGAAATGAAGGTCAGCGAATTTGGAAATTTCCCAGGTTAGAATTCACAGGTCTCCTGCATGTATTGATCTCCTTTGCATGGGGCCCCACAATGGAGTACAGTACACCTCACTTTTTTTCAAAAATATTTTCCAAAATGGGAACATGTCATTAGGATACTGCTGGGAACCAAGAAAGCAGCCTTCTTCTCAGAAAAAGAGAACTACTAACAATGATTAAACACCTGCTGGAAACGTGAGAGACGTGATATTTTCATAAAAGCATATTTTAAAGAGGTGTTGCCTTCCTCACACCAATCAGGTTGTGTCTGGGTATTGCTCCACAAACTGTTCTATGTAAGTGTGGTGTTTCTTTAAATAAAGGGCTTTTTACTTCTCCATTACAGTAAGGAACTTACTGCTGCATTCTTTTAGCTGCTCGCATAGCCCAAAATGCAACACAAAGGGAAGCAGAATCAAAGATTATTTCCCTCCCTCTGCAGAATAACAAGAATAACTGTATTCTACAGCGTGTTATAAAAACTCTTCACAACTAACCACACCACGAGACACTTACACCCCACCTGGATGCTACGTGAGGCTATGACTGCAGGACCACTGAGATATAAGTTAAGAGCTTGATTTGCATGCTTCAGACCATGAATTTAAACTGTTTTCAATGCACTTTCAGACTTCGTGAAAGGAAATGAGCAAGATGACAGATGGACCAGTTGTGGTTTTTTTTCCATGTAACAGATCTCAGACTGCTTTAGTTCACTGCGTCTCATTCCTTCTGTGCCATACCTTCATTTCTGGATAACTCTTTAGACTGAACACTCACATTTTCTCTTCCTTCTTGTGACCATAGTTCCTTTAAAAGGTTCAGAAAGGAGGGGAAGTATCTCCTAAACATTTCTAGCTGTCATACTTCTGGCTATAGGAATGGAATTGCAAGGGGAAGTGCAGGCACAGGGCAATAATAGGGTTTTTCCCCTCCAGTCTTTCACTGGTCTTAAGCAAATCACTTCCCTTATACATTGCTATACATTAAAGTAATATTAAATTGTGCAAGCTTCTGGTAGGATTCCCAAAGTACAATGCTCAGCAACCAGTGTACAGGTTTGAGGCATCAAAGCACTCTGGAATTCAAGGTGTTCAGCTCTCTTAGACATCAAACACAAATTTAAAATGAATGAAGATAAATATAAACAGAATCAGCACATTTATGATCCTAGTTAAGAACTCATCTTCAATATCAGAGCTATTGGAATAGCCCTACCCATTCAGCTTGTCACACTCTCTACCTTATAAAAGTATACCAGAGATCACAGCAGCCAGTAACATTTATTTTCTCATTTAATATATACTTATCCTAACCTGAATCTTTGCATGATCCTGAGAATTTTCACTCCAGTGAAAATGACTTGAAGACACACAGACCACAGGTATCACCTCTGTGAAGAAAACTATTTAAAAGTAGGGGTGCAATAGTTTACTAGAGCAGTTACTTTTAAAAAATAATGGAAAAAGAGTATTAGAGCTGCAAGTAAGTCATCCCTGCTGGGACTTCTGCCAGTGTTACAGACTTTGCTGCAGCAAAGTTTTTACAAGATCTCAGTTCCCACTATCTTTGAAGCACAGAGTATGCCCAGTCTTCCAAGAGAGAAAACCTGAATGGTGCACTGAAGTGACAGTAACAGGAAAGAGGGGAGCTCTGCACCTGACTGTCTTAGGTTGCAACACAAGGTGTGACCAAAAGTATTCTGTCACCACCTGCTGAAACCAGGTGGGGCAGTGATCCTTATCTCCATGGGAGATATCCTGCTAATGGGCCAGCTGTTAAAACCAGGTGGGGCAGTCATCTTTATCTTTTTCACAACCCAGCCTTCCTCTAGGAAGATATTGTCTGCTAATGGGCCATTAAGTTCTACTGTATGATTGATAAAATTACATCATGCCATGGGGAGATGCTCCAGCCAGGGGGAAGAGCCAAGCCTTTCCTACCTAGATAAAAACTGAGATTTGCAACACCAAAGCAGCCTTCTTTCCACTGGATTCCAGAGGAAAACCGGACCTTTCCACATCATCACTGGACCTTGGGAGGAAAACTGCATCCTTCTACAGGACCACTGCTTCAACTGAATCATCTGTCACTGCAGGAGGATGCAGCCACCATTTAATGGGACTGCTACCAACACCCTGACTGACAGGGTGTCAGGTTGTACTCTGACTTTGTCAGGGTTTTGTGTTTGTTCTTTGTAACACTGTATTTCTATTTTAATTTTCCTAGTAAAGAACTGTTATTCCTATTTCCCATACCTTTGCCTGAGAGCCCCATAATTTCAAAGTTATAATAATTTGGAGGGAGGGGGTTTACATTCTCAATTTCAAACAGAGGCTCCTGCCTTTCTTAGGAGACACCTGTCCTCCAAACTAGGATGCTGACCCAAGGGGAAGCTGACCAATTAAACCTTCTGTCTTGTTTCAGTAGAAGTCCACAGTGCTCCTCTCCACTTCCAGTATTGTATTTACCATTACCAATCTGTTAAAGTGCTTCCTCAGCCAGTTGATCGTGATCCCTTAAACTAGGGATGCAAAGCGGGAATGGCTAGACAGGCAGATGGATTATGTCACTGGCAAAATGAGGAGTTTTATGCTGTGATTGGCTTCAAAGGCAGCCCATTCCAATTACTGTCTTCCTGTGAGTGTGGAAGTGAGTTGCGCAAAGACACTCAAGACCATGCCGCTGAGCCTCCAGATTAAAAATAACAAGTTAAAAGTTGGGAAATGTTAAATATGTGAAAAGCAACGATCTTAAGATATTTGAATGGCAAGTCACTGAAGGTGCATCTGGCATGGGAAAAGCACTCAACTTGGCCCAACGGGCAAGCAGCCTGACTCGCTGGTGGCTCACACGAGGAGGCTGCGGAGCCCTTGGCCTCCCCTCCGTTCCCGACCCCCGCCAGGCTCCCTGTGCCTGCTGCAGCGCCAGCCGGCAGAGCGGCACCCCGCTCCTGCGGCACCCCGCTCCTGCGGCACCCGCAAGCCGCAGAAGCCAGGCCCAAAGGCACCGCCAGGCACATGCCGCAGCCCTCTCCATGCAGCCAGCTCCCTGAAGCCTCAAATAACCAGACCCCCAGCAGGCGGACGGGTGGGGCCGGTTAGAACGCACAGGTTTGGGAGTTGCCCAAACGAGCCGGGTGCTGACAAAGAGCTCGGGTCTCTCCCGGCCCCCCGCCAGCTGCAGCCCCGCACGGAGCCCCGGCTGGGCTTTGATGCTCGGCTGGCTGCAGGGGGGGCCGCGGGCGGCCAGGACCCCGCCCAGGGCACACCCTGGTGCCAGGCTCGCTAGGTACAAAGGCAAAGAAAGCACAGACCTTCTCCCTGGCCTCTCGGCGGGGCGGCTGCGCTTGTCCTGCCGGCCGCGGTGCCGGCGGGGAGCTGGGGCCGGCCGCGGTGCCTCACCGGCTCCACATCGATCCGCCCGCCGGCAGCCTCGCTGCTCTGCTCTCCACCCCCTCCTTCCAGGGGGACAAAAACGGGGCTGGGGAGGGCACACACGACCTTCCTATTATTATTCTTCTAATATATTCTGGGGGCTTGTGGTTCCTGCAGCCAGGCGGAAGTGAACCCGCTTTCGCCCCCCTCCTCCTTCCGCGATGCTCCGGGCCTGGACGCGGCCGGCACCAACAATCCAGGCTCCGGGCCCAACAGCCCGGGCTCTGGCCCCAACAGTCCGGGCTCCGGCCCCAACCGCCCGGGCTCCGGCCCCAACAGCTCGGGCTCCGGCCCCAACAGCCCGGGCTCCGGCCTCGGGGCCCGGCTGCTCGCAGCCCCAGGAGGCAGCGGCGTCCCGGTCCTTGCTCCCCGGGCGGGGTGAGGAGGTGGTGCCGTCCCCGAGACGGAGGCAAAAAGGAGCGAATAATTTTCTCCAGCCCAGTGATGGGCGGGCTGCCCGGAGCCCGCCGCTGTGCGCTCGGCCGCCCCAGAGCCCGCTGAAGGCAGCGGTGCCTTCAGTGACGCTCGGTCACAGCACCAGAGGAAAAGCTATAAAATGCAGCGAAATATGAAGGCGTCCGCTGGCTCCGTAGTGACATCCCGTGGTACGGGGACATGAGTGCCGATGGCTGGCTGAGCCGGGTGCTTACCCAGACCCCTGGAGCTCTGCGGGGTTACCAGCTGCCCGCGGGCTCCGTCCTGAGCAGCCCAAATCACCATTAGTGCATTCCTTTTAAACAACTTTCTGCCGCGTGCTGCAGAGCTGCAGAGCTGCGCTGCTCTCGGGCACGGTACGAATTTGTGCCTTACAAACGCGTCGCATCTTGCACAGAACTCCAGAGCGCAGCGAGGGCTCCGAGCTGAACTGTGTCACTGGCCTCATGCCCAAGCTGAGGGGCAGAGTGACAGACACCAAATGAACAGCCGTCTAACTAAGGCAATGGTAATTTCTTAATTCAGCATGTCGCATCATGTTGAATCAGAGTAGCAGAATATCTCCCCTAGCCAAGAGGCACAAGAGTTGAGGTAGTGAAACTCTGTCCCTCCCTAAGCCTTAGCTACTCTAGAGAACTCTCCTATCCACCCTCCCTGTCACAGAGCACAACGGGATGCTCTGATGGCCTTTGGCAGAAAAGGCAAGAGAAAGGACAGTGAAAAAGACCTGAACTCAAGGACCAAAGCACCCCAACCTGGCCATAGACAGGAGGAAGGTGTGAAGTTGGCACTTAGGCACAGCTGAGCTGAATGGATTCCAGCTTACAGGATGCTACTAGTAATGAAGATGTGGTGGCATTAACCTACAAAGTCTCCACTTACCAAGCCCCTTTCAAGCTTGGTAAGATCCATGCCACCATGTTTACAAAGCTCAGATTGCCCAGACCAGCAAGATTCAGGCTAGCCTGGGCAGGCCTGAACACATAGCAACTGAAACTCCTGATAATTGTTCTGTGGCTTATGGATTCTGTGCCAGGGTTGTGTGGGCATAGATGGGTTGTAAAAGGCTCTTCTAGTCTCTTCTACAGAAGTAACTCACATCATATGATGCACATGCTCACAAGAAATTACTGGGACACTTTACTCAGATCTCTGTTGTCCCTAGAAGCCAGCTGCTCTCAATATCACAGTGGAACTTAAACTCTGTAAAATTCTGTCTTGTGAGAACAGTGAAATGGTCAATGAAGCTCGTATCTCTTTAGTTTGGTGTCTGTTTTAGGACCTGCAGTTCTGGACTGTACAGATTCACTTCTGTGCTCAGTTTTGTGTTAAACATTTCCTTCACATGCAAACAGCAGCAGAGTTTCTTAGCTGCTGCATCTGTCTCACAGCCTTAGGGTGTCTGTGCCCTCCAGATTGCCAGTGGATGGCTGAACAACCATGTCAGCAGAAAATGCCCTCTTCCAGGTGGAACTGGACAGAAGATTGCACCTCATCCTAAGGAGTGCATGCCTGGACACACTGGTGCATAAATTGTGTCTTGCAGCTTAATTACTGCAATTCTCTCTGCTTTGAAATAAACCACAGCAGGTGTGAAATACAGCAGATGTCTGCATTGCAAGGGAGAGCAGTGTGGTGCTTTGCTCACCCTAGATTTTTGCTAAGTGCAGACTTTGGTCTTTTCTGATATTCAAAACCTTTTATAATGTTCCATAGCCAGCCCCTGCTGGAGCACTTGCCACCATTGACCAAGGGGTAAAAAACTGTGGGAGTTTAATATTTCCCAGGCAGTATTTATGCACTGTGGAACTTAGTCTGCCTCACAGAGATAGAAACAAGCCAGATCTGAGTGCAGTCAGAGGCAAATGCAAAAGTACTCTCCTGAACTTCATTTCTTCACACACAATCATGCAAAGGAGGCTAGTAGCCAGCCCAACAAATCCAATCCATATAGTCTAATCAAGCTATTCCTCTTTGTGGCTAGATAGAAAGGTGAAGGAAATGCTTTTTTCTGTTTTAAAATACTTGGGAGGCGCACAAATCCTACAAAGATGGGAGCCACTAAAGCACTACTGATATGTTCAAGTTCTTAAAATTCTTCTCCAAAGTGTATGATTGTAGGAAGTCAACCATCTCCTGTCAGATTCCTGAATTACATTAAAAGGAACAAGGCTGTGCATGCAGCTGATGCAAACAAATCCATGGTGTTATTAAAGCAAATTACCACTAACAATCTAAAACAGACTATTACAAATTGCTCCTCACACCCTAAGACACATTACTGATTTCCATGATGTCAGCTCAAACATCCATCACTATCCTTCTTACATCCCAGGGATCTCAAAGCACCTCACAGATGGTGCTTAAATGAAGGCCTAAAACACCTTCATTCTTTTTCCACTGTGAGCACAGAGATGTGCTCATCATCCAACAGAAAGTAGTAAAATGATTGGAAAGATGGAAGTGTCCTATCTGCACGTCTTGGTCTTCCAACTAGATAGCACTTCCAGCACATCTGCTTGTAATGAAAGTTGTTCCCTTGCAGACTGCCCTGAGCCATCCAATGATAGCTTTACAGGCAAATCAGGGCACAGAAGCAGTGTTTTGCTGCATCCTAAGGGATGAAGCCATTCAGTTCTGTGTCTGAAGAGCCATAGAGCAACTACAGAGCACCACCCAATTGGTGTGAGTTCACACAAGCTTTTGCTGGTTTTGAATGCTCATCTTTTGGTACAGACAGGTGATAGATATGGGATACAGTCAAAGGTTTTCATACATCAGGGAATCCTACAAAACATACAGGAAGAGAACATAAGCACCCAGTGTATCAGCCACCCTCTCACAGGCAAGCTGTGTGTGCTCTGAGACCTCCCAGCAAAGCTGGCTCATCTGGAAAGTGGGAAAACAAGTATGCACTGGCCAGAGAGCTGTAGAAGGCTGGTGAAGTACCCTTAGAAGTATTTTCCAATAAATGTGCAAGCAGGTTGAGCTTCCTCTCTTCCCTTTCCTCTTCAATACATGCACACACCCCATCTCAGTGTGGGTTTATTGCTGTCATCTTTCTCTGGGTAAGCCTCCATGCCCAGAGTATAAGCTGAGAGCAGGAGTCTGAGAAACAGGCAGCACTGGAGATTTGACAGTTCAGCCCTGAAAAATGTCCCAAATTAAATTACAGAGATATCCCACAGACCTCAAGAGGCTACAAAAACACATGTTCAACAACAATGTGCATTAAAAAGGCACCAGCTGTGCTACTCACAGATTATCCCAAAGCCCATGAGCCAGCCCTCGGTGTCAGGGTATGTGTAGAGCAGTACATATGGAACATGAGGCTACCTGTGGCCATGGGCATCATGAATGTTAGAACAAAAGAGAGAGTTGGTCACTTCTTGAGATTATGTCTGGATTACCTCAGTAACATCCTTTTCTATGTCCCTGGTTTTGTTTGAGTTTTTCTTCTTGAACTTAGTAACTGATGTCTCACTGTTATTATCAGTAATACTGTTGCTGTCTATAAAAAGTACATATTTCAACTGATAAATTCTGCAATATGAAGAAACAATGTGCTGTTAATAAAATGCAGATGAATTCTTAAAGGAAATGAATGGTCTTAAACCCCACAAATTTGAGATAAAAATCCATTCTGCTGTATTTCAAGTAATTAAAAGAGAAAAATAATGAAGACTGTTTCTTCTCAAAACTTGATAATTTTTTTATCATGGTACTGTATTCGTATTGAAAAATGGTGCTTTTATTCACTACCACTTTTTTTGGCCAGTCCTGCAGCCTAACATTGGCTTGTTAATTTAGCAGAATAAGTTAATGGTTAGTAACCTTAGTAACCCAGGAGTTTTCAGAGAAAATCCCCACAGATGTTTCCTAAGGAGAATTCTCTCTAAAGCTTTGTAAGGATGCACTTAGGAGGGGAGAAGACTGAAGAAATAAAAAGATCCAGACAAAGCATGCATGTGATTGTTTGGATAAACTGGGCTCTCAGTGGAGGATTTGGGACAAGTTTTCAGCTGAAGGCAATCGAAAGCTCAATGTGCAAGTTTCACTCTGGATATGCCACTGTGACTGAAGAAAGCTAGGAGTGCAGGAAATAATGCTAAAAGAAATAGTGAGGTAGCAGATAGTTCACTGCTCATAGGATTAATTCCTTTCTGTCTTTAGAGAGCTGCAGAGAAAAATCAATCATGATAATTACAGTTACACATTCTGAGCTTCTTCCTCTTCACATGTTAACCTATCTCTATACCAGAAAAATTCTTAGGAGCCAGCTCAGCTTCACCTAATACATCTATCCCAACAGATGGAATCCTGTATATCTAGGATTCAAGAGACAAATCCCCCAAAAGCCCACTGTCTAAGCAGATATAACCTAGACAATCATCAGCAAGCCTCCCGGGTCCCTGGCTTACACTGGCTCTGCATTCTGTGCTGGAGTAATGGAGTTGTGTCAGGCTTTGGGACTTTCCAGGAGCAGGTACAAAAAAGGGACATTACAGTGCTAGACTTTAGCAGCAGCACTCCCACCCCTTCCTTCATATTGCTGACAATCAGTTATCATGTACCAGGACTGAGACAAAAAAATACTGCTGGCAAAAATAGTGTATTGGCAGAATGATTTTTAAAAGATCTGAAAGAAGCCATGCACACGTATAAATAGTCTTACTATCGTTACAAGGCAATTATATCTGTTAAGCTGAACAGATAAATGCAGAAAATGACAAATCCTCATTTTTAAGTGATAATGAGTTTCTTGCAGATAAACTACATGGCTCTGGAGACTGAATCCTCAGACTATCTTTAGACCATGGCTACGCAGAGAGAAAGGAGCAAGTTTCTCCAGAGCAATGCCTTAAGCCCAGGAAGGCAGTGAGGAAGCCTGGATGCCAGGAAGAAAAATTGCATGTTTTTGTCTGCCTGTGATATACCTGCCCAAATGCACAGCTTTTTTTCATCTGCACTAGGAAGTGAAGGTGTTGCTTTCTTACAGCATAAGGGTGTCACACAGTGAGTTCAGGACCACTGGTGTAAAAGCAAGGCACTCAGTGGAGTCCAAATTATGTTGGGATCAAGTTCTGTACTTTTCAGCCTGTTCTGGAAATAAACAGTCTCTGAGTAGTGCTGGCCTTCTTCTCCAGACTCCATTGGTTAATGTACAGCCTCAGGAGATAACCCAAAGCTTTGCATGCTATTAATTGCCAGCAACAGACATTCACTACAATGTACACAGTAAGATGAACCAGTAGTTGTGCAGCTATTTCTTAAGCAATACTTCCTCACCACCACTAAGGGACAGTGTTTCCTACATTTCTACTAAAAAGAATGCTGTATCTGCAAGTTCAATTTTAATTAGCAATGGTTAATGCCTCCGTTTAGTGCTTGAAGTGTTTTACATTTTCTATTAGGTTTGTTTAATAAGTTAGTTCTTCACAATACACTGAATTATAGGCCCATTTAATGTATTTTCACTGCAACTGATAAAACTGAAAAATAAACCAGAATATATTTAGTGAAGGTAATTCCTCCTATAATCTCCTAAGAGGATGATTAGTCTATAAAATAAATGGTTAGAGGTAAGATGTCAATCAAAAGGCATAAACTGCTTTGCAAAACACATCCACTTTTGCAAATGTTTTTTTTCCCAAATTCATAATTTGTGTCTATGCAAATCTCCTAAACTGTCCTTGTCTGTGTTGGCAATGCAAATATTGGAAAATCTGCCACATTATGTTCTTTGATAGGTACTGCTTCCTATTCCTTTTATACCAGAGACCCTTCTTCACTGACTTCACTCAGAGTGAAGATAATGTCTGCTATATTCAGAGGCAAAACTTCACTAGCAGTCCCATTTCTCCAGCCATATTTTGTGTTCTGGAAAACCGTTTAATTAGCTTGAAAGACTCTGCTAAATAACTTTCTCTCAGTCTGTGTTCCTAAAAAATACTCTGAGAGTCCCACTCTCACCAGAAAGTAATTTAAATACCGTAGGGCTATGGCTTATTTACAAAAGGCTAAGTTTTTACAGGACAATGCAGCAGAGGTACCTGGTTATCTTTATTTTCATACTCACACAAATAAGAAATGTTCATAACTGATTAAGTGATAACAAATGACTGTACCAAGGCAAGTGTTGTATGATTTCAAGGCCACATTCCAATACCTTTTTTGGTGTCATCTCAAACATTTGAAAACATTCCAATTTGTTGGCTGCAAGATCAGCAGCTCTACACTCAAGCTGATAGTGTAGCTGCACAACCAAACTTCAATCTTCATTTTCTCTTCAGTGAGAGAAAGCACAAGGCACATCACATCCAATTAATAAAGAACAATTTTAAAAAATCATGGTCCCATGAACAGAAGGCTTCCCAGATTATGTATTCTTCTGAATAGTACATCAAACCTTATCTGTGCAGATAATCCAGTGCAATTAGCCTCCACTGGTTCTAGCAGGCAACAGTGCCATTGCCAAGAAATAGATATTTTTAGTACCCACCCTCTAACTGTGCCCCGTAATTAACTGCAGAGCCCCACAGATTTCTGCCTGATTAGCTGTTCAACTAATGAGAGGGTCCAGACTCGGCTACCATGAACCTTGAATTACCTGCCATTCATGGACGACTCTTTGTGACCCCCAGAGCAAAGCACAGGTGCAGAGCTGTGCTGTAAAAGGGACACAAAGAGGAACAAGGGGCCCCCATGCAAAGTGTGCACAACTCCTCTGACTCCAGTCACACATATTGAATGTTTTGGATGGTTACACACATGGGAGCAAAACCTGGCAGTTCCTGTATGGTCATTACCCAAGATATAAAATGTTCGGCTTTTAGTTAAGATCTACAATATCAATGTCACAAAATGAGTCTGAAATTACAAGAGTAGAAGCTGATCTGATTGTAAAAAAGCTCTGTTATTCAATTGAAGGCCAATGCTTGGTCATAACCAGAGAAAAGCTGAGGTCGGGAGTCCAAGTTCAGGAACGGAGAAAATAAGAAGCTGAAGGAAACATTATATCCTCCAATAATCCTTGCAGGAGATATTATTTCAGCATGAAAGGATGCAGTCCAGCTTTCAAGTCTCCAAGTAAAAATTGTTCTACTATAACTCTGCTCTAAGATAAAAGCAGACATGTGATCTAGTAATACTGGCCTTTCCCTGGTGTTTTTATTGGTGCTGCCCTCCGTATTAAAGAAAACAAACACTCCACTTTTAATTTTAAAGACAACTCTGACAGGTTTGCTTTAGAGAACTTTTCTGGTTTAATCCATGCCTTTTAATGTAGTTAGCCATGTGTAAGTTTGGAAGATGGCCTGTTAAAATAAAAGAAAGCAGAAGATTGGCTTTTAAAAAAACTTTCACCAAGCTTTTGGGGGCTTTGATTTGAGTGTTACTTTTTTGCATTATCAGCTGCTTCTCCTTTCTCTTTTAAAGGGTCATGGTAGAAGAATAAATAAGGTTGTCGCTTCATATGTAGTTCTCCCATTTCTTAACTGAGGAAGAGGGAGATCTGACTCCTCCTGAGATCTGGAATATCCAAAGCAATGCATAAATACATGAAAAAACATGTTTCCTAATAGAAATATCACTCAATTGGTAGAACACTAAGCCAAAACTTGAGACAAGGTCTGTTGTAATTCTGCTTAGAGCTGATGGGTACCTCCACACAAAGCATTTCCTTCACTGTGTGTCAGTTCCTCTGTTTCTAAAAATGATAACCTGAAAAGTCCGCAACTTTTAAAGTTTCTTCAGATATGACAATGCAGTATAAGAGCAGCCATAAAATCACTGGATGAGCTAAGGTCTGGTACCCTTCTTATCAGCCTCCAATGAAGCACCTACATTTGGGCAGAGCAATATAGAACTAAGAGCTGCTGGAAGTCCTGCTTGCTTCTCTCTCTTCATGCCTCTGGATTCAGGTGTAAGGATTGTTAAGGATGCTACAATAATAACCATTCTGCTCTGTACTGCATCACTGTACTGTGCCAGATGCTAATTTTTGTAGAATCATGGAATGGTTTGGGTTGGAAAGGACCCTAAAGGTCTTCTTGTTCCACCCTTCTGCCATGAACAGGGACACCTTTTAGCAAACCAGGTTGCTCAGAGCCTCATCCAACCTGGCCTTGAACACTTCCACAGAAGGGGAATCCACAGCTGCTCTGGGCAAACTGTGCCAGGGCCTCATCCCCCTTACAGGGAAGAATTTCTTCTTAAAATCTAATCTAAACCTTTCTGTGTCAGTGTAAAAACATTTCCCCTTGTATTACTGATTTTCTTGTACTTAAATCAGATATTGTCACACATTCTTTAAACAAGTTCTGTCAGGTAGTCAAAAAATGTGGCACAGAAGAACTCAAAAGTGAGTAATTGCTGATGTTAATGAGTTCAAGTAAATTGAACCAGTGATTTCCTGCCTGCTTCCTCTAGCCATGAATTTGGCCTGCAAAATGTCTCATGACCAATCAGTGGTATAATGAATCTCTGAATGCATAGAATAGGGTGGAACTCTTTGAGGATAGAATCAGGACAAAATTTTCCCCTGACAAAACCTGAACACACAACTGATATGTCCCTTTTGTTACTGATATAATTCTGCCAAGAGTTTAAGTTATTGAATGTTATAGAACAGAAAACCAGGAAGTTTTATTAACAACTATGGATGACAGTGTCAATAGAAGAAAAAGTGTATATGCTGAAACAGAAGTTAGAAATACCTTATTTCTCTTTTTGATGCTTGTCAGCTGCTTGTAACAATGGACATCACAATTTACATCAATGATGAATACTTGGATGAGCTGGAGCACAAGACAGGATGCTGTTTTCTCAATCATTTCTGTGATCAAAGTAGGTCATGCATAACACTGCAACATTAAGGACATCCAGATTCCAGTTTTCCACAATGGAGTCCTCATTACTGTGTGAGGACAGAATTTAACACTATGTATTTGCCATCATGACAACAATATGGAGAGAAGGCAATGAATTAGAAGTGAAAACATCTAAGAAGCCATCTCTTCTTGAGTTAGAGTGCCAGAGCTGCTGCCCAAACCATATCCTCCTACAGGAGGGAGACAGTGGCCTTGGTAATTAGCCAGACATCAAAACCTTCATAGGGCACTCCTCCTGAGAGGCACATGCAGATCAGGACAGGCTGTCTAAACACAGCCAGCCTCCTCTCCCTTGCTGGGTTATTTTCTCTCTCCCCAGGGGAGCTCAACGTCTGTTATGAACTCTGTAACAGAGGTGGTTTGGTTTCCTCCATTTTTATAGCAAGAACAAGCTACAAAGGCACCCTTTTGGTAAGGTCCAGTTCTTCAAAGTCAAGTTCCCTGCAGTACTGAAATATATGAAACGTCAGTTCTGCTTTCACTGCAGTTTCATCTAGCTACTGTATTTCTAACACAGCTGGAACACAGTACCCCCATTTGAAGTGTGCAGATGTCAAATAGCAAAAGGCAGCTTATGACTCCAGACTCTCCTCATTCCAAGCAAATGCCTAGATCCTCACTCTCATATCAAATAAGGTATGTTCAACAAGTCAGAGATACAATGTCAGTGGTGACTAGAGATCCAGTCTGGGCTTTCCACCTCTTGTACAGACAGGGACCCAAAGAAATAAAGGTCTTACCTCCTGGGTTTTGGGCTCCAAGCAGCTGAACCCCTGCTCACTGCAGTTCAGATGTCAGGCCTGAAGGCATTTATAGGGAAATTGTATTGGTATTAAAACCATCAAAATTGGATTATACTTGGACACATGCTGGCAAAGTATTTGCAATGGATTCAGAATAGCTGGAAATTGGCCACATCCACATAATATTCCTAAAGCTGGATAAAATTTAACAGCAGTAAATTAGGAGACTTTGCCAACTCCAAAGCACTACCTCAAACTTGAGCCAAAACAATGCACAGGCACCCAAATGCTCTAGACGGATTTTTCCCTTCTGCCAAAAACTGTTGATCAGGTAAGAGCTGGGCTATGGACCACAGGGATAGGGATGCTGTTTCTGAGGAAGGCTGGGCTTTGGAAAAGAGTATTTTTGGCAAAAGCTGAGGACGTTACAAGCAAAATTCTAAAATATTTGCAGAGCTCTGTGTAGAGGGCAAAGGATTGTGGTTGCTGAGGCATCTGTACGAGCCCTCCAGACCATGAAAGCACTCCTTAGTCACCACTCTTGTGTCTCTCCTTGATGAGTCTACAAAGGAAAAGGAAAAACTGAATTGTTACAGTACATAGAAACATTCCTTTCATAGAGATATTTGGAGCACAATGAGAGGTGGGAGGGAGAGGAGACAGAAAGAACAAAAAAGTGTTAAAGAGGTGAGATAAACTGCTAGTACCTCTGTTTTTGTAACATCTCAGCCCTAGTGCCTGTTGAGCTGAACTTGGAAAACTGTATTTACATCACAGAGCTGGGAGGCTGCTCACATACAACAGTGCTCCCCCCCTCAAGCATTTACAGAATGCCCTGCCTGGCCCCTGGCACCCCTCAAACCAGGGAGACTCTATGCACCCACCCTGGAGAAGCAGCGCAGTGAGAACCCTTCCCTCCACTTCAGGATTATTCAGTGCGATATTTAAACCATTCTCCCCACCTTTTAGAAGCGAAGGGGAGGGAGGATCTGTCTGATTGTATCTGTGACCCTGGCAACTCTTCACAAGCAGAGACAGCTGAGTCACTAATATTTAGAAAAATAACATAATTGACTGTATTCAGGCCTGTGGAGGAACCCTGCTGGGTGTTCACAGTTAAGCATTAGCAACTCGGTCATTCCTGGCAGCCTTTGTGAAGGGTTGCCAGGGCTGTAGATTCAATTAGATGACCTCCGACAAACTGATTTCCACTGCAAATATCTTTTAAAAAAATACATTAAATCCCAGTAAATACAGTAAAATTGGAGGAGACAGCCCTTCTTACCTCATTGAATGTCCCAAATCACCCCACAACCCCAGCTAGAGGCTTGCCGGGATGTTCTGCATGCCCAGACTCTATTATCACTGCTGCCTAATGTGATTTAGCCCTGTCTGTGGATTGCACTCTTTAAATCTGAGAATGTGACAGTGTCGTGGTTGCATGCAGATTAGGATACAAAATTATGTTGAAAAGGTAAAAATATTTTTATGTATTTTTATTTTCCTTGTCACTGGGCAGGAGGGACAATTCTATTACCACTATTTTTAATCTTTAAACAGTTTTTTTTCCAGTACTAACCATTGAATTATTTTAATGTAAGGAGAACTAAGATGAATCAGATCCAGTGTTTTGTACTACCCATTACAATATGCTGCAGTGGTACATTACACTGAGCCGGAATATTTATTTTCTTCACCATTATCTATACTAAAGGTGATTCATGTGCCACTAAGGCATCTAGGAAAGATATGCATAGACTTTTATGATATGCCTTACAATTAAACAAACAATGTGGATACTGTTTGCTAGTATTATCATAATAAAATCAGCTAACACCTTAATTATGCTTTGTAGTTGCTTCTCATAATGTCTGCCTCCTCAGACTCCAGGATTTCATTTCAGTCAACATACTCTGCCCTGCTAAATTCCTTCTCAGCCAAACTATTTGTTTGCTGCTTTTCTTTCCTAAATAATCCTGAACAACTACCAAACCCTCATCTTTCTTGCACACATCCATACTTGAAGAAATAGAAGGAAACAGAGCAGTGTTGGATTCTCAGTATGTCTGTCCAGAGAGAAGCTTAATGAAACTGTGTTTTAAAATAATATATCCTATTGTTGGGGTTACAATGAGATATAAATTCAGTAGCAAAAAAACACCCCATAACAGGATAACAACTACTATGAAATTATTATCCAGAGAACTACCAACAAGAATTTTCTTACATGGCACTGTAATTATTCTTTCTACATGACGCAAAAGAATAAAGTAAGGGTATTTACAGAGAATAGACTTTTCTTTACATATAATGTAAATTGGTATATGGAACACAGACACTCATGGAGTGCCATGATTTTTGTTCTCAATGTTCCCTGCTGAGCAGTGCCACAATTAATCAAGCTTTCTAGGTTTTAGTTAATTGCTGGACTCCAATAAATTGGTTTGTACTGGCACTGGTCCAAGTCTGATAATTTCACAGCCTTGCAAACTGCTGCATTTTCACACAAGAATCTTGAAAGCAGGGAGCTGGGATAAAAACGGATAAAAGAAACTCTTGTTCTGTGACGTTCCATTAATACTTTAAAAGCCAGCCCACTAGCAACAGTGTCTGCACAGTTTGTTTTTCTCCATGTATTTTATACTGATGTTTTTAATGATGAAATGAAGTCCCCCCTTTCATCACTTTAAACTTTATTCTGTAGCTGGTTATTTTCAAAGAGCCATTTCTAATTTCACCATGATCCTCTTGGATATTTCCACTGTTCCCATCCTCTGTTGAAAATTCCTTATGACTTTTTGATACAGCTCAGCTATTTTTTCTGTCTCTCTACAATTTTGTTCACATGAAAAGATTACCATGTTCTGGTGAAGGAAAGTTCAAGGCTGGCTTCATGAACAAGACAAAGAGAAAGGAGTGGTGTCCCCCTCTGGACTAACTCAGTGCTGGTGAGTGTCCTCACGGTCAGTCAGACAATGAGGCAGAGGCCAGCTTGGATTTTCCTAAGCCTGCAGTCAGAATCAAGCAGGCTAGCATCACAGTTCAGTGCAAGTCAACATGTTAGGGTCTGTTATGAGTAAATACACACTACTGTTATCAGAGGGAAAGACACCTCCACAGCTATTAGTTCATTTTACAACTGAGCTCAGTTACACGGAGGACTTTGTGTCCTCAGCTCTCACTGGTAGCAATGGGATTTGCAAGTCCTCAGCACCTGGCAGGCTCTGGCTTCATACCAGCACATATTTGACTTTGTTCTCCCTAGAGAAGAGATCAATCATTTGGCAAGTTCAGTTTTACTAATGGGTTTCAAAAGAATTCTCACACCAGCAAATTTCTAAGCAAAAGAATTACATCATACCCAAGGTGTTTGGTAATGTGTTATTGTTTTTGGCTTACCAAGGTGAGATTAGCAGCACTAATTACAGTTTATAAAAGTATATTTGAATTGCAATTGGAGCCTCATTCAGCCTGCCTTGACTCCTTCTGTTGTGCATTGTGAGACAGGACTGACTGGGTTTATCTGGTGGATGCCAGCTGCAAAGAAATGCCTCAGTAAGTGGATCTTTATCATGATTAATCTGTAAGATTTGTTCTGGCATTTCTTGTGCATAGCAGGACTAAGAGATAATCACTGGGATTCTTTTAAACTCCTGAAAATTTTTACCAATTGTGATTCTAGTCAACAATTGCAATGGCAAGAAAGAACATATGTTGTTTTTATGAACTAGAACTATGCCACCTTCTGCTGTTTTCAAGAATATGTGGCAGTGAAAATACAATTAAGGTGATGCTGATCCCAGAACTCAGAAATAATCACTTATAGAGATTCTTTGATGTTGCTTTTCAATTGCTGAAAATAGTCACTGAGATGCTATTCCATGTTATTGGGATTTACACTTTACTGAAAGCACTAGTTGTGCTTCCTGGCCACAAAACACTGCCCATGCAGGAATTATAGATGAAAGTTTGAACTTGCTATTCATGCATCTCATAAATATACCAAAGAAATCCATCTTCCTACAAATTGTCTTGAAGTTTTTGACATGACAAACATGAAAGAGAATTATGGGATCATAATCACAGCTGTACACACACTGTGGTGGTAATAGCTATCTTACAAATATCTGGGATAGAATAGAATAGAATAGAATAGAATAGAATAGAATAGAATAGAATAGAATAGAATAGAATAGAATAGAATAGAATAGAATAGAATAGAAACATCTGCAGGTGAATACTTTGAGGAAATGATGAGCACTTGCAAAATTCAGGAGCCTCACCTCTGAGTGCATATATTTATTCTACACCTACACGTTGAGATTCTCAACACTTCACCTAGCAAACTGTCATTTACTCTAGGATGGAATGAAACATTGTGTGCTTCCCTTCTCCTGTGTTTTTATTGCTGCTGGCAGGTTTTGTGAGTGTTTTCTCACTTGTGTATTTGGAATTTAAATTTAAAGAGATGTATTTTATTTACATTTTTTGATAGAACAATGAAAGACTTTAAGCTACTCTTCAGTCCCATCTGAAAATATCCATGACAAGGTAATGAGGAATTGGGCTGCAGTTTGACATTTTATGTAATGCTGTTACTGTTTAGCAAATGGAATTGAAATCTTAGGCTCACTACATCCATCTGTCTCAGTCGCAAATAAATAAATAAACTTCTGGTGCTAAAGCCCTGACAACACACTGTGGATGAAGTGCATGCTACAGAAAAAAACAGAGGGTGGAGAATGCTCATGACCATCCCATGCCATAATCACAAAATCATGCACATCTGAAACCCTTTTTGTTGAACAGTATACGTGCAGACTGCTTGATGAACATCCACGCTGTATTCCCAGTATGATAACTGGAGGGGTTGATACAAACCACAAAAAGTAATTTAGAAATTTTTATAAAATCCTGGGAATAATTTTTAGCATCTTATGATACAATTTCCAAAGAGCCTCACTGAATTTATGGGAATACAAAAATCAAAGGAATTCATTACACTAAGATTTTTAGAGTGAAAATTCGACCATAGTTAAGCAGAAGAAAAAATAATAGACAGTGGTGCTGTGTCATGTGTTCAGTATGTCTCAGAGCTCAATATCTGTTCCAATTAGGAAAACTCCTAACTGGTATGTAAACATGCTAGCATTGGCATGAATCTTTTAGCCTGTTTTTTTTTCCTCTCACAAGAACTGAGAAATAATAGCAGGATACCTACATGCTGCTTAGTCACTGTGAGGCACAGCACAGAAACACGGACTTCTACTGGCAGCATCACATTATTTATCTGCTTAATTTCCATTATCTTTAATGAGAATTGCATGAATAAATCTCTGTGCTTTTAAAAACTTAGGGCATCCTTCAATCAGGAGCAATTCTTTCCTGTCTGGACACCAGAATGCAAAGCATACTCAAGTAGTGAGTTCTGCTTGCATAATGAAGGGTAACAACTGCGGATCTGATGCTTTACCAGAACTCTCTGTGTCACACATGTGCAGCAGCCCTGAGCTTCACAAGCTGCAGTAACAGCCCACTGCTGAGCACCAGCACAGAGCAAGGGGTTTGCTAAGTTGTCAGTGCTGTGGTCTAAGGGGGTAAGACAGACCCCTACCATGGGCCTGTGTTAGATGTGAGACAAAGGCATAGCATAACAGGCTGTGGCAACACACAAAGAGTAGTGGCTTGTCCTTGTACTTCTTGGTGAGACTTGGCTGGAGCTGGAAGAAAAGGAACAGCTCAGGCATGGCTGTAGTGCTACCAGGATCCAGGGGCACTGGGAAACCTTGCCAGCTCAGAAGGGTCACTCACCAAGAGGCCACCTGTGAACATTCAATTCATGCACAATGTCCAGCATGTGCCACATTATCCTTTGGCCTAACAACCTCAAGCCTTGCTGCAGCACTGTGCCATGGGAACACGAAGGACAAGAAACAGACATAGCCACTGTATGCGACCACAGACTGCATCTTCAGTCAAAAGCCCTCCGAGCTGTCCCAGCAACTGATGAACAGCTTGAGCAGCAGGACCAGGACTGGGAGTCAGACTAGAGCAGCCTGCCCTTGGAAGTCTGGGTTTCCACCAAATTGCCAGTTCAGTGAGTCCCAAAACCTCACTTGAGAGAAAAGCTCTTACAGGCCAATTCTCTACAACTAAAATCTGCCAGTGGGCAAAGAACTCCACTTCAAATATCTCTATGTTCAGCAAAGGTCTTGCACCTGAACTAGTGTCTCCAGAGACTGCAAGCATCTTCTGAAACAGTCTTCAGAATGCAGTGGAAAGTGCTGGCATCTATAGCAACTTTCCCAAAGCACTCTTCAGGCCAAATAAGGAGTTTATTTTCAAAGAATCCTTCTGCAAAAGAATTCAGGTCACACAGTCTGTAGAAAATATTTCACTTCTCATTACTACTAAACTGGCATAAAGAGTACGGCAACAATTACTGTTGTCTTTACACACGCTGGACTTTGTATCAGCACAGAGAAGAAAATACCTGGAGTAAATGCTTTCTAGAGAACACTGGCATAGTTGGGTAGCTGTGTTGGATGGATTGTTCTGGAGGATGTCTCTGCAGTAAAACTGAGCTCTGTCCAGGTCCAAAGCTGCATTTACTAAAGTAATGTAGCTGCTATCAACCTAAACTATTAAGCCTGTCTATAAAGACCTGTGGATTCCTAGTCACAAAGATTTGCAATAAGATCAGTCACACATCTGAGTGTCTATGTTATTCATATGCAATTTATCTCACAGGCTGAGCCTGCATGGTCTAACCCAGCACAACATCTAAAGGAAAAACATTAGTACAGGCCCACAATTTAGAAGCACATGCATGTGCTTAACTCTGCTCCATGAGCATGGATATCCCTCTGTGGGACTGGAGCTTGCACAGCGCAGGTTCTCTGTTTTCATGTGCAAGTTACAGTCATACTTCTGATTCAGGGTTACCATTTTTTTCTCTGTTTACATTCCTGTTTCATACAGTGGCTCTTCCAAAACTATCTGCAGCTGTAGGCATCACACTGGGGACTAAGCTTTAAGCAATGTTCTTTCCTTAGGAGCATGGATTACTGCCTGTGCACAGCAAGACAGACTGGCAGAGTGACACACAAGTAGGCATGGAGCAGTTTTCAAAACGTTTAGCTCCAGAACTTTCTCTTTTCATTATTTAATATTAAAAGTTATATAGTTGCATTTGACTGGCACACAAGCTTGGTTACTCTTAAAGTCACACTACAAAAGCCTTATTAAGTCATCTATCCTTTCCTCATGCTAGTGTAAGGTTTCACCATACACTACCTTCAGTGTTTTGTCCAGCTAAGGTACAATGGAAGAAACGAAAATTCTGCTCAATTTTCAGCCTTCTGAAAGCATCTACTAAGCCTGAGAGGTGTATGACCTCCCAGCAGTGCTTCCCAAACACCCTGGTCCCAAACTAGGTGAAGTAGGCTGTAATTTGTTTCTTAACATGATGTCTTTTCATACCTCACCCTTTTTCTCAGATCATTTGTCAAGAGTTCACTGATTAGTTACAGGGACTACAAGAAGACAGAAAAAGAATGTTTGACCAAGCAAATAATGAGTCACGGGTTTAATTTAGTTCCACCAGAATCTCAATGTGACCTTGAAACCTTCTAACACAATAAATCAGACCAGAGGGCATCAGCTGAAGGTGTCTGGCAGATCCCAGTGGATGCTAACTCCATTGGGTCTGCGTCGGAGGGCACCCCGCCTAGGAGAAGCCCGTTACAGAGCAGGCTCGGTGTGTAGTCCGCTCTCCAAGAAAGTCACCCGTGGGGCTCTGTTCCCGCGGAGGAAAAGTGGCCGCGGTCACTGTACCCGCAGCTCGTTTGAAGGCACCGCAGCACGGCCCCACCTCCCGGTGCGGGTCCCGCGGCTCTGCGGGCGGGAGGACAGCCCGAAGGGCGGGCGGGCTTCGAGCCCCGCGTCCGGTGTCGCCCCTCTCAGCGGCCCCCCGTGGCGGAGCGGCTCCACCCCGGCCGTGTCAGTCACGCCGCTGTGCCGGGCGGCGGGCGCGGGGCGCGGGCGGAGGGGGCCGGGGCGGAGGCGGACCTGCTCACCCCGCCTCCCGCCGCCGCTCGCTGCTGCCGGGGCTGCGAGGCACGACCCGCCGCCGAGCATCCGCCGGCCTGGGGCCCCGCTGCGCTCCCCGCCGGGGCAGGAGGCGGTGGCAGGTGCCTCAGCCCGGGACCTTCCGGAGCGCCCACCCCGCGGCTCGGCCCTAGCGGATCCATCAGTCGGGGGTCGAGGGCTGGCGGCGGCAGAACCCCGTCCGTCCCTTGCTTGCCCTCCCTCTCCCCCCACCAAACCGAAGGGGACACCTACAAGCTGCGGGAGGAGATTATGGCAACGTGAGGGAGCAGCGGAGCCGCCCGGACGGACCCCCCGTACCCCGGCCCCGAGGAGCGCGGTGCCACGCGGTTGCCCCAGCCCGAGCGCTGTTCGCGGCTGTCTCCGAGCGGAGCGGAGCGGCCTCCAGCCCTGCCCCAGGTTTGTGAGCTTTGCTGTCCGACACAAGGCCTCGGGAAAGCGCGGCACAGCCAGCCCAGCGCGGGGGACTCGAGGTCTCCGGGCGTTCCGTCTGTCCCGTTTCGCCGGTCGATGTCCCGCCGCCCCCTCGGGGCAGCGCCGGCACCTGTCCCGGGCAGGGGCAGCGCCGAGCCCAGCTCCCCTCCCGGCCCCGAGCGGGCGGCAGGCGCTCCCCGGGCCGGCGGCCGAGGGGCGGCTGTTCTGTCCGAGCAGCGACAGCCGGGAGCCTGGGCCGAATGGAGACCCGCTCGCCTCCCGACGGCAGCGGGCGGCCGCGCTGCGGGGATGAAGGCTCGGGAACAGAGGAGGGAGAGGGTGCGCGCAGCGGGTGATGGAGGGAGCGCGGCCGTCGGGGCTGAGCCGTCCCCGCCGCTGCATCCCCACGCCTTGCAGCCTCTGCCAGCTGCCCTCGGCACTGCCCTTTTTTGATTTTGCGGGTTTTTTTCACTAAGTAAAACGTGGCGAGGTCGGACACTGCCTCTTGTAGTTACCAAACCGGGCTCTTTGGAGGGCGAGGCGTTAAACAGAGTTCCATCTGCTTTATTTCACTAAGTAATTCATATAAGATGTGGATCACTTTAATTGTTTCTAAAATGCAGAAAATACTCCAGTAATTAACAGGCTAATACCAACTGGATTATTTAAATCCAGGAATATTTTTAGGATATTGCCCTTTGGGGAAATAGAGGGAGTGTGCTAATAGTGAAAAGTATGTGTTTATATTTGGAGTAATAACAATACAGAAATTAAAGAGAATTAAGGAAGACATCAAAAGTCTCCATCCCATTTCTGTTATTAACTCCTCCATCTCACATTATTGTGCAGCATTTCTGAGAACGAGCAGTTTTATCATGTTTTCCAAGTTCTGTAATGTTCTTCCTTTTGAAGACCTGGCAATTAAAATGGTTGGATTTCTGAACCTTTCTATTCCAACTAACCAACCTATGCTGCACAAAGGATAATTGTGCGCCATTTATAATTATTGTTTGCTTAAGCAATCCCTGAAAGGCCAAAATATTTAAACAATCGCATTTCTTGTCCCAGTGATGTGCTACTGTTGTTCTCAATCCATGCATGATGTCCTGGGACTAAATTGTGAGGTTTTAATGTTAGACAGGTTCTTAAAAGAATGTTTGGCTTTGAAAATGCCCTGTGAGATTTGAATATGTTGAAAGGAAAAATAACTTAAACTCTACTTCTAAAATTGAAACATTATTCTCAACTTGCAAAATAAACGGGAAGTTATATTTTGTTACCGAGTAGGGAGTGTGCTTTAAAGAATGTTTTTTAAAAAACATTTTCAGAGGCAATTTGCATTGTTTTGGATGAGCTTACTGAGTACAGAGTAGTGGCACAGGTTTAGTTAGTTAAGGAAGATGTCCATTGTGGTTGCGGTTTGGGAATACAGAGAATTCTTGAACAGTGAAGGCAATGAAGCCGCTGATAAAATCAGATCACACACCCTTTGTTACAGTGTCCTAGGTCTCAACGGTCTTAATAGGAAGATCTTCCTTTTAAGGGCTTCTTAACTTACTGTTTGGTTTCTTAAAGTTATCCACCACTTTACTTATATATATATAAGTTATTATTTTTGCCTTGATTATTTGTGAGTTTGAACATATTTATATACAGTTCTGTTATTTACATGAAATCTGAAAAGGCCAAATTAATTTACAAAACAGACTGCTCATTTTTTCCAAAAGTGACTCTTTTTGAGTTTTTTAAACTTCTGTAAAGCTAATAGTGAATCCATATCAAGACTTTTAAAATCACACCCAAATCTTTCCAACATTGTAAGTTATGGACAAATACACTCCAGGAAGATAACACTTTTGTAATGAATGCTCATAAACATTGGAGCATCGAATTAGTAGAATCTTAAGTTGGCTGTATTTAAAAAATCTACTTTAGTAATTAGTTAATTATTTCTGTAAAATAATTCACTTGTTAAAACCCAGGAAAAAAACCCACCAGAATGGCACATGAAGCAAGTACCATACTAGCTCTGCACCCAACAGAGAAGAATACATTAAGCTATGCCCCACATACAGGATTTTGACATTAAAGATCTACAGGAATGAAGATGGCAAGTCATTCCCCCATTCTATTCTCAGTCAAGGCAGCAGTTTACTCTTGAAAAAATAATTATACACAGTATCAGAACAATAATGGCTGGGAGAGGGGCAAAGGGGCGAGCTGAATAGGGGTAGAAGCCTCCTAGATGTGGTGAGAACTCCCACTGGCTGCAGGGCCAGTGGTTTACCCTGAACAGGACCTGTACTCCAGGGACACCCAAAGTTAACTTCAGGATGAAGCAAACATGATACAACTGACATCAAAGACACATCTAAAAGTGATGCTCTACAAGAACATAACCCAAACTAGTTTATTGGGAAAGAGAACTTTTAAGAATTTAGGTTGCTTACTTGCCAGATTGCTTTGAAATAAAAGAAAGACATTTTTAGAAGAAATACTCAGTTTTCAGCTTTTATGAATAGGAATGTGGCCCCTTTTCCAAAAATTAAATGATCTGAAGGCAAAGCTGTTTCCATGAAAGAAATATGCATGATACAGACATATTTTTTTTTTTCTTCTGGCAGTTTGAGACTTCTGTGTGCTGGATGAAATAATTGAGTATCTTACAAGATTTTACTTTAATTTTTTTTTTCCCTAGCAGTTCAACATTCTCTTCTTGGAAGCTCTTTGTTTTCCTTTTGACGATAAAGATGGAAAGAAAGTGGATATTGGACGATTTCAATTTTATCTTTTTTGGAGTGCTCTGTCTCCTTTCCATAGAGGGAGGTAAACTAGAACAAGTAAAATGTAAGTAGACTTCAAACAAAGCTGTCACATTCACCTAAATTGGATGTTTTCTTGCTGTTTTCAGATGTGCTTCAGAAAAGAATGTCCTAAACCTTCTAACATTCTTCCTCCTTCTAATCCTATATTTAGTAGAATCAGGTCACACCCACATATGGGGTACATTTTCCTAAAGCTGTACAGGTTATAGTGCATTATAAAGAACATAACACATCAGTTGGAGAATCTGTTTTGTTTCACATATCCTGAGTCAAGAGCATGCTTAGTTCTATTTAGTAACCTCTGTAAACATCTGACAGATTATCTGGATCTGTCCCATGTGTAAGACTATTGTGCTGAAGTTTTCAGCTAGTGTAAAGCTTGTCCAAGACTGTTCTGTTATTTTATGAAAACAACCTCATATGAACTGGATTACATTCTCAACATTCTCTGAGAAAATCAGGAGCCTCTTTCTTAAAAAACTGTCAAGAACTCGATGAGAAGAATTGAAAAGAATACAGACAAAATAAAGGGAGCATTTCTGCAAAGCTTGTCATGTGTGGGAAATGTTAACACATTTCAGAAATCATGGCAAGGAGGAATAGCTACCCAAATAAGTCTAGGAGTTATTGACTGCTTCAGCCTTACTACTAGGTCTCTGGAATGCCCTCCCTACCTGCACAGGTTGGGTTTTGGCCTACTTCTTACAGAAGACATTATTTGCCCTTGAGAAATCATTAAAATTTTTAGCTTCAGTCTCAGCAGCTTCTGCTTCCAAGGAAGTAGATGGGGAGAAAACAAAAGAGACTGAGTTCCAGAAAGGCCTTCTGCCCCATTGAATGCACTCAAAGGAAAACCGTGTGCAGGAACCTTGTTCAAAGAAAGAAGAGTGTGAGAAATTACCAAATTCCATTTGTCTGCTTTTTCATATCTGTGTTTCATTTGTTATGCTTCTGTGTGAAGGGAAAGTAGATCACAGTTTCTACTAGCAGTCCCTAGCTCTGGCTACTTTCTTCTAGCCCAGTAAATGTGAAGACTGTGCCTGACTTGGATTATCACATGGAAGATGGGTATTTGTTAAGATATCCTGAAGTATAATCTGTACTGTGGGTAATGAATTAAACTCAATTTGGATATCATTTAGGTGACAGAAAGGAATTCCCACATGGAAACACATACGAAACACCCTTTTATTGTAGAGATTTGAAGTTTCAATATGAAACCATAATGTGACAGGAAGGGACAGTAATTTCTGACAGGATTCAGACATATATGGATTTCTGCAACTGCAAGATCAGAAGTGCTTAATGAACAAAAAATCTTAAAATTTTTGAAAGCTGATGCATAAATTATTTCAATATCTCTCTGCAGTACAACCTGAGATTTTTCTGAGTTGGACCAATTGCTTTGGTTTTGCAGTGAAGAGGTTTTGTTTCCTATAAGCCTGTCTGAGTGATCAGGCACTTAAATTTTCTTACCCAAACAGGAGAAGGAATAAACTCACCTGTATGAAAGCCATTTTATCATCATTTCAGGAGTTGCAGTTTTGGAAAAGTGGGAGGCCATGCCATTTATTTTGGTCTGGAGGTTAGAAAAAACAGCATGTGGAATTAAGGGTCTTTCTGTTGTGTGTGTTGTGTAATTCTCTAGGAAAAGAAAACGTAGTTTACAGAAAACTCTAGACATCTAAATATACTTCATAAACATGGAATGGAAATTTTCATTCATAGCTCTTTCAATATTTTACTGTTTTACAGATTCAGATACATACTGTGTGTTTCAAGATAAGAAATACCATGTAGGAGAAAGATGGCATCCTTATCTAGAACCCTATGGCCTTGTTTACTGCGTTAATTGTCTTTGTTCAGAGGTAGGACTGCTGAGTTATTGAACCTACAACTCCTACTTGCTTAATTGACTAGAATCCTTTCTGATGTAGCTACAATTTGACAAAGCCCAAACCTGTTTTCACTAGTGGGTCCTGGTCATGTTGCAGGAAATAGAGGCAGGTGATTCTAGCGAAAGGAAAATACTAACAGAGAAGACCAATACTGGCAAAAAATACTTGCATAGCATAGACAAAACAACTCCTTAATTAGCCAGAATCTTTGTGGATGCTGGGTGTTACATCTCGACTGATCAGGCCCCACTACCTAAGTATAACCTTGGCAGTTCCACCAATATGGATGATTGTGCTGAACCTGACTTTGGTACTTTGATCTATGTGCAGTGCCAACATCTTCCATTCAAAGCTGCCCTAAAGTGCTGAAGGAACAGGCTTAGATACCACTGTTAGTAAAAGTCAGTCAAAGAAGAATGAGATGATGAAACATGAGAAAAGGTTCTGGGGAGCACAGAGAATTGGATGGAACATGAAAGGGCTCCCATCAGTTGATGTCTGATGCAAAAACTCAGCAGTAAGAAATCCCCATAGTATGTCATATACAGCTGGGAGGAGGCACAAAAATGAAGGCAGTTTATGTTCGTTAGAGTACTTTAAAATAAACAATAAGGGATCTTAATCACTAACACATGAGACACTCCAGATGCTGAGTTCTCTCTGCTATATTTAATGCAGAATAAAGTATTCCTCGCTATTTTCCGTCCCTGCAAGTGTAAAATATTGGGTCCCTGTGCAGCATTTGCTCTGAGGGAATCTGCTACTGCAATTCAGTGTACAAACAAGAGTCCCACAAGTTTAGCTGCAGAATGCAGCTGTGAGAGAAAAAGCAATGTAGTAGGAAGGGAAGGAAAAGTCTTTGTTTATTGCAAAAAGGAGTTTCCACTCAACTTTTGTTGATGTATATGCAAAGTGGAAAACTCCCTCAAGAGTTTGTGTGGAGTAAAACACTCATTAAATCACTGGAAAAATGTGTCTTGGGAAGGGAAAAAATGAATTGGAAATCCTAGAGGTCTGCATACAAATAAATGCTTGATGATTTTTAGAGAGATGTTGGACAGTTTGGAGGGATGGGAAAGTGCTTGGTCAGCTCCTCTAGACAACATTATTGGGACCCAGACACACCCACACACTATGAGCCTCCAAAAAGCAGTGTCTGTTTAATTTTTGTCGTGGGTGTGGAATACAAAGTGATAGTTCAGGGCAGCAGGTTTAGTAAAGAAGGAAATACTACCATAGTGCCTATGGTAGTTCCCAGTACATGCAGCTCAGCAGTGGATTGGACTCTAATCCCTTGTTTGCTATGTTTTACCTTTGGTGTACCATGAGGGTGCAAAATGTAACCTGGCATAACTAAAGCAGTGAGGATGCTGAGGGATCTCTTGAATGTGATCCTGTTATCTAGAAGGAATATGACAAATAACAACTGCAGCACCCACTCTTTCCCTTGAGCTTTGTCTTGGCCAAAATCATGCCCTCTGAGCACTGACCTACCATAAAAGCTCCTGAAGCTTCCTTGGTTTCATGAAGTTTCCTTCAAGAAACCTTCAACAATTTACAATTTGAACAAATTAAAGGCATTAGAAAGCATATCATGACATAGCACAAGCACAGACTATAAACCAAATATGACAGCATCAAAGATGAAATTGAAGTGTGCTACTGATAGCAAGTAAGAACATCTAAATGTAAACCACATCCTATTCCCTGGCAGGTCAGGAGAGATCTGTAGAGTTTGATGCAGCAACTAGTCCCTCACACTGCAGAGAAAAGCAAAAAAAATCCTCAGGGGTCTCTATGTCCAGTGTATCAAAATGTCTTTGCTGGCCACAGACATTGTGATCCACATGATGTCTGCACAAAAGTCCCATCAGCCAGGCAGCAGAAAGAGATCTCTGCTCCATCTCTAAACAGTCTGTCTGTCCATCCCCCCAGCACACACGCTTCTGATGTTTAAGAAAAAGCCAAGGCAAATTAACTAAACAGAGGCCAAGTTATTCAGCCTGGCATTAAAAAAAAAAAAAGCTTTTCTGTTTTTGTGTGTATATAGTATTGTATTTTTACAAGTTATAAGTTACATACTTAAACCAGAATAAAACTAAACATAATTCAGTGTTCTCACCCTGTTCCCCCTTCGCTTTACAACCCTTCCTCCCCCCAGTTCATAGTGGAGCCTGTTGACTGTTACTGTCAAGTAAAATTGAGCACTTACAATTTGTCAGATCATTATTTTACTCCCTAAAATACAGCAGTTTGTTGCTTTTGCTTGTGTTCGTAGTCATATCTGCAGACCTCAGGCTAAATGGCCAACACTCCATTGATGCAGAATGTACCTGATGCAGAAATGTGATCTTGGCCCCTGCTTGGAGAGACTGACCAGCACTTGAGTCCTGCTCTGAACAGTGGGGCTGTTCTCCCAAATATCCCTGTGAATGTAGCCATGAGATCAGTCTCACTGATCAAGTAAAATAGCTCTGTCCTGTGGCACACGGTGGAGTCTGGCTGGCAGTGTGGAGCAGCAAAGTTGGCCTGCAGAATTTTATCACAGCTGACCATGCACAGAAAATAAACATTCACCTCAGGAGATTCCACGGGACTTAAAATGAAGAAGAGTGAGGTCACAGAACAAGACAAGTCAGCAACATGAAGCCAGGTGTGCAGGCAGTGGCAGCCTTTCTTCTGCAGCAGTGTTTCACAGGCTCCCATGTCTGCTGGGCAAGCAGCTGTGCAGACCAGGGATAGTCCCTATTCTGTGAAGATCCTGCAGTCTAAAATTTGCTCCTCTTCTACAAAATCAGTGTATTTAATTTCAGTTCTTACTGGAAACAGATGGTGATAATAACTTTTAGTGTCTCTTTCCAAAGCAGATGCACAACTGTAGTTTGTGGCTAGCAATGATCTAACAGTAGGATTCCAGCCTGTGGTCTGCAATATTTGTCAATGAATTGTTTTGAAAGAGATGACTAGAAAGGCCTATGCATCTGCTGTCTAGGGGAGTCTGCACATCTACTGAAAACATTTCAGTGGTTCAGAAGGCATATGAAAATAAAGTGGGTTTATTCCTGACGCCACCTAAAACTACAGTCATAACTTAATGTTCATGCTGAAAGATCTTTCTTGTTACAAACATGAGCAACTCAGAGGTAAATTAAGAGGATGGTTTATAGATGGGAAGTAGGAATTTGAAATGGATGGTCTTTTCTGGTTACAGACACCAGAGAATGAAAATTCCCTGTGTTTTAGTTACAAATCAAACTTAGATGTGGTCAAATAGAATATTATGTTAGTAACATGAATAATGAACCCTATTCCCAAGACTTAATTCAATACTTCTTAGAAAAATGGCTACTTACCATCTGGGGGTTTTGTCTACTGGGAAAGCAATAAAATGAAAACAAAAGACTGTTCACAGTTTTCAGGAGCAATTACAGATGCTATTGTCTCTTGTGGTCTTGAACTAACCCTCAGTAGGGGATATCTCAGAGACTTACCATTTATCCACGTCTTGGTTTTGGAAATGCAATTCCTAAGCATAATCTGCTCAAAAGGAAAAGACAAATGGAAAGAAAAACAGAAATTGACATTGTTGCTATCCATTTTTAGACACTTCCTCTGATTTTAAGATTTTTGAGGATTTCTGACCTCCAGCACAAATTCAAAGGCAGTGGAAGTATCTGGGCATATCTTGGTGTGAGTGAAACCAGAATATTGTAAAAAGGCATTTTAAAAAAAAGGTTTGGATGTAGAGTAGAGAGCACAGGAATTTGTAAGATAGCACATTTCATTAAATTACTATGTACTATGTTCCATCTGCAGAATGGAAATGTTTTGTGCAGCAGAATAAGATGCCCAAGTCTACACTGTGCTTCCCCTGTGCATGTACCACAGCTGTGCTGCCCACGATGCCCAGGTAATTCCTATTAGTGACAAATAGTCCTTTCTGAAATAGTCATTTAATATGCGCAGTAACAACAAAATTAAATATCTGTTTTGGAAATCTTCTGTGAAGTAAACATCCTCCTGTATCCATGTATCATGAGAGGCTTGTCCTACAGTAAGTTACAGTATTTCCCATGGTTTTTTCTGTTTAGGAAATCAGAAGTATAGATTTGTGAAAGGATCAGGTAAGCTACCAAGTCCAATCCCCTACAATCCAGGCAGAAAGTAGCAGTTGTTTCATCAACTGTCCATTCAGACTCTTTATCTCTAAACTCTGTCACAATAAAATACCATCCCACAAACTTCCTAGGTTTCTGATTTTGGTGCTTTTCATAAGAGCAGGCCAAAATATATGGTTATTTGCAATGGCTGTCTGTTACCAAGCAATTTAAAACTGATTTGGCAAATGTGCATTTGTATAGTGTTGCTGTACAACCAGTCTGGTGACGTTCACCTTTTACTTCTCAGGTTCCAGGCATAGCTTCATAATTAGTAGAGACTGTTGTAAATCATAGAAGTAGTGCTGGACTGCAAGTTTATGACTATATAAATCTATTGGATACTGTATAGTAAATTCTGTAGACTGTACATTTATTATATGCTCATTATTAAGAGCCACTGTATGCAAGAGACTAAGCAGGATCTTTCACGAGCCTGTTCCAGCATTCCCGACATGGCCTAATGGCTGGTGGATTTGATTGGGGCTTTTCCCTAAACATCTGTCTTAGTGGCACCCCACATTTCTGTTTATAAAAGAGTATTCATGCAGCAGCATCATAGAAAGAGGCTTTACTTGACTTTCTCCAGGGACTTTAATTGTCTGAGGAAAACAGCTGCTCCCTGAGCAAAACCTGTCTAGCAGGAGGCAGTAAGTGCACAATGGCAGAGTGCACAAGAAGGTTGCTTTTCAGGTGGGATGGATTTGTTCACTGCACTTACTGGATAATAAATGGTATCCACATGTCAATTTTGGGTTGGATTCATCTGCCCTGACAATTACATACACTCTCTATCAGATATGTGTATCAATATCTGATCTAGGTATCTTGAATTTTTTATGACCAGTGACAATGAAGAACCATTTGGAGCTTACAACTCATCTGATGCTGTGATGCTCCTTTTGTGTCTTAGGATGAGATTGAGGCCATTCAACTTTGAATCCAACTCTTTGGAGTTGGAATGTCCAACTGAATGTTGGAGTTTTCTCTATAAAGGTCTACTATGTAAGAAAGAAAAATTCTAAGGCAAAATGCTTTCTTTGGCCAACTAGAACTTAGTAAAATAGTAAAGTGCTGGGAACACAAACCCTTCTTTTGTTTCCAGATCAAAAGAAGGACTGGTGTGCTGGTGTACCCAAAATCTAGGATGCTTAGTTTTTTGACAGTTTAAGTTAAATCACAGAAGTCCTACTCAATAATTGTCATTTGCAGTCAGGAACTTTTTCTATTTTTTTTTGAGTATCTCTATATCTTGTTTACTATAGAAACATAAATGCTTCTAGATTAATTGGTTTTGCTTCAAGTGCTCCTTGGCAATGAATTGGTTTGGCTTTTTTCTGTTCATGAGCTTGTAAGTTACATGATACCTATGAAGATTTTAAAACATTCTACACTGATCTAATAAGGAAGAGTAAGGCCCCATGTAAACTCTCATATCCATTTTATTAAGTTTCTTCCTATTCATAATCTTCAGCTGGAATTTTGTACTCTATGTTTAAACTGATAAATATGGAAAATTATTGGAATGAGCCTTTCCTGAATTGTGATCTATTATCTTCTCTTGGCTTCTCCTAAAGTCTATTTCTAATCAGTCTTCTACAAATGATGGCCCATTACATGGCTAGTTGTGCACTATCCCATTAAAAATGCAAGTCCCACTAAGGTCTGTTTTCCTCCTAATTGAATCTGTAACAATGTTAGGCAAAAGAGAATCAGGAGTCTCCTGTGATTTCAGGGGTTATTTGCATTCTGCTTTCTGCAGTGATTATGTGCATCATATTTGGTGCTCTATCTTCAGTGGTATTTGTTCATGCCTGATCTGAATAGGTATTCAAGCATTCTTCCAGGTCTTACGCCAACTTTCCATTCCTATGTGTCTGGCATACAATGTCTTTTGTGCAACATTTCATGATATGCAGGAAATTGACTTCTCTGGTTTTCCTGGTTATTTTTTAATGGAACGTGTGAGAGCTCTGGCCATTTGCCATGCATGTGAATTTCTCTCATAAATGCTCATTATATCTGTCACATATGTTTCCCCTCCATTTCTCAAGCTGCATTACAGAAATGAGTGCTGCTAGTTAGTGACTCTTCTCTTGCCTCTCTGCAGCCTTGTAGAGTGTAACTGTGCAAATCACTGTCTCATTATTTAATGAAGCAGAGGTAATGCCAGGAAACAGCATCTTTCATTGAACTTTTTAGCTACCTATGAAGGAGCTGTTGAAAGGATTCCTTTGAGAAAAGTTGGCACTGCTCTCTCCCTGGAGTTAATGTCTTCTGCATCTATAGTGACACTGGACTCACTGACACAGAGATGCAGTGTGTGTATCCTGTGTCTCTGGAACCAGACCTCATGAATCTTAAGTAGTTTTCAGACATATGTTATGAAGCATCTTCTTCCATCAGTGGTTCACCAGCTTCTACCACAGATTCCCTGCTAACCTTTCTTGTTTTAAACCTAGTCTTTCTAGCATTGGCAAAATCCAGACCTTGTTTCTTATACAGATCTATATATTCCTTCCTTTTGCAACTCTGAAAAATATTTTACCATCTGAACTATATTCTTCTTACCATCACACATATGTAACAAAAAACCTAGGATGGCAGGAATTTGGATTCTTTTTACACACTAGTGAGATCCAAAGGACATCACATGCTTCTGAGTTTGATCTCCCTCCTTCCACCTCAGGATGCTCCAGGCATCATCAGAGGAGAGGTGATTTGTAGTCAGGGAGAGAATTCACCATCATTTTTAGATCTGGATCAGCTCTTGTCCTAGAGTGGACTTCAGAGCTTCTGCCTCTTGTCATGAAAATAAATTTCATGTACGTGTTCTTCAAGCATGTGGCTGTCTTTTATGGCACTTCTGTAGACAATGCCTTTAAAGCTGGAACATTTATTGTAGATTGTATCATTTCTACATTCAACAGTTATGAATCAAAGTATTTAGACTAGCTAAAGATCAAATACCTAAACCTAAGAAAAGCTTGCATTAGAAGCAAAAATTCACAATTGCAGGATTTAGACAGGGCTTCCACTTGATGGTTTGATTTGTCAGCAGATAAGGCTGCATGCTGATGTATGAATCAGCCCATTTGGCAGCAGTGTTTTCTAAGCTTGCTGCCCTGACTAACCACACTGCCTTCCAAGAACATTTGTTATTAGTAACATGTTCAAGTTTAGTCTCCTTAGGTACTATTGTTTTTCTTTATCAAGTTCAAACCACTTTTCTGATGTGCTTTTGTTCCTCTTTAGATACAGAACTGCCAGGTGGCACCGATGTACATAGCTGGTCTAAAGATGTACCAGATGAGGTATCTCACAACAGTGGGCTGAGAACATCACCTAAAAATAAGTGTGGCTCTCTCTGCCTGGTAGACTGCAGCATGACCCAGTAATTCCTGAATCTTTGAATTGTTTCAGATCCTGGAACAGTGCAGAACTCACTGCACTGCAAAACTTGCTGAAGAAGCAGGAAAAATGTGCCTGCCATGAGCCCAGTGCTACCTTCACTTGGTAACTGAGCTAGTCTAGGTGACACCCTGCACTCTGCAGTGTAGGTAAGGACTCAGCATTGCAAAGTGCAGGGCATGTACAGCACCTGATGATCTGACAGACATTTTATAAGTAAATACAGAATATATGTGTAGTGCAGCACATCTTACACTGAATTACAACCAAAATCTTCAACCCTGGCTGTTGGAATGCTCTGGTGGAGTGATTTTTCTGTTGAAGAATGCACATACATTCAACCATTTAGTGAAGAGGTTTTGGGTTCTACCCAGTTCACACACCAGAGCTCCCAGGCTTTCAGTTCTAGTCTTCTTACCCTTCCATTCATGACCATTTTTGGGATGGAGGAAGGGGTGCTGTTCCCATCTCTTCCATTCTCTATGCAGCTCTTCTTGCTACCACCTACCCTTTTCACATCAGTGAGTGAGAGTCCTAACAATGGGTAGTTGTCAGATAGTTAAAATTAATTATCTACCTGGAAGTAAATTTGGTTTAGAAATATAATGGTATAGGCATTCCAGGAAGATGTATAGTTTTTTCCTATTGATGTGTGCTTAGATAATTTGATTTGGTTTGTGATTTGCCTTTGTCACTACCTTCACAAGGAATGTTTGCTATCACAGCCAGATTGAGGTTATTGCTTGTTTCCATTCTGCTTTTTTGACCATAGGAAATTTCTTTAAAATCTATCTGTATATCTATATATCTATATATAAATGTATTTGAAAAAATACAAATCATCCAATCATCCCACATGGATGTCAGAACTTCAGTTCTTTGGACTGACATGATAGGATAGGATAAGCTGCTCAGAATTTTTCCAAGATAAGTTCCAAAATCTTCAAAGAGACTTCAGAGAGTATTCAGAATGCACCAAAAGCTTCATTTAATTTGTTTCCTTGGCAGGAGAGTGATTGGTGGATTCATGTAATGTTTTAACTTGAGAGCAGGAATTAAAGTAGAGCAACCTAGAAAGTGTTTTATGAGCCCTTCAGAGTTGCTGGGCAATTGATAGGCAATTTTTTATGCAACTATAAAAGAAAACACAGGAAATTAAGCTGCAGAAAATATATTAAAATAATGTGAAGGGCTTGACTTTAGCCCTAGAAAGCTAAAATACAAGCAACAGCCTTTTGAATGTTTAAATGGAAACTACATCTCTGCCTTGAATTTGGATGGAAGTTCATAGTGTCTAGATAAGGTGCTACTAGTTCCTTCAAGCAATGAATTTCATACACTTTCTACCATCTGACCAATTAAACACTAGCTATGGTGATTAACTCTGAATTACCCTGGAGTTTTTAGAGCTTAACTTGGTCCTTAAAGTTATTTTGATGTTAAGCATTTTGTGGCTTAATGTCATTGACACCTGCACCTCCAAGAGGCACATATGGATTTTATTTAGAGCTTGTATTTGCAGTTTTTGGAATAGTGCATGACTTTTCCATCCGCATGCTCCACCACTGCTTTAAAGACAACATCATTGCACAGCTTTGGTTGTTTGCTAAAGGAACCTTTTCATGTCATTTTAATTTGTAATATTTCAAATTTACAAAACAGATTTGTAATAATTTGGATTGTGATGCATGACTGAGGGAAAAGGCTAAATGCACATGGACTGAGGCTTGATCTGCTTTCTACTGTAGTCAATAAACAGATTTCTGTTAACTCGGATAGTTTTTGGACTCAGTCTTCTATGAGAACAGATGCAGTTACTGACTATGATATAGTCCTTCTCTCTAGAAATTCTAAGGAATGTGGTAGAAATATGAGACAGAAGATAAAAGGGGAAGGTATCTTTTTGCTGTGCCACACAGAGCAGGTGTTTGGGCCAGGTTCCAAATCTAGTGCAGTGGACTTCATATCGACCTTGAGGTGACACATTCATGTAGAGTGAAAACAAAAGTAGAGAGAAAAAAATAAGCAAAAGGATTTTTAGTAGGAAAGAAATCCATTTGGTCTCATATGCTGTGGTACCATTCTCCAAGGACCTCAGCCACAAAGATTGCTTAAAATATTCCTAGCTGACCCCTAAAAGCTAACCCTGTGCTGAAACAGGTTTTCTCTGTCTGAAGTTCCTGTATTTTCATGAGGTGATCAATCAGGACTTAGTTCTGGTGATCAAGTAGCTCTAGAATATTTGTGTTTTACCCTACTTGATGTGACAACAGTAAAAGCTTTTTTTCCACTGTAAAAAAATGTCTCAGCAGTTGGTGGTTTTGACCTTGAAACAGTGAATTTGCAATAGCAGTTTATTCCCCCATATGCTGCTGGGTCTCTGGGCTCAGTTTAGATATCCAGCCCTGAAGCTGTACTAGGAGCAAGTCTGGAATATGTAGAACTGAGTTAGAGGTGCAGATAGGTTTCCTGCCTTTCTGAGGCAAAGGTAGGCAAGAGGCTTTTACAGATACTGAGGAAAGTTCAGTAGATAGGAACGTTTCTGAAAAAAAAATTGAGCACGTTTTATGCCATGACACTTGTGCTCCACAATGTTCCTCACTGCCTGTAAGACAGATATTCCCTATCTGCTCTCTTTTCTTTAGCACCTCTGCACTTGTCCCCTCTCACCAAGTAGACCATGCATAGCACCTCATACCCAAGTGGCCACAATATGGTCATGGAATATTTCCTGCACTGAAGATCTTTTTGGGGATGTGAATCACAATGGCAGAATGTGGAAATCCATGTTCCCACCTATCTGCTTCTTTGCACTGGCCTTTCTGGTACAAATGGGTTAGCAGACAAACTAATTGGATCCCTGAGTACAAAGCAAACATACTGTTGTTACTGTTCCTTAATTTGACTGGAACTGCAGGAAAATAGGCAAGCATTCTGTGTTATATAAAGTACTACTATTTATGCATTAAATGCCCTGCATAAACACAGAAGAATATGATTTATGTGATCTTTTTTCCATATACACATGAGGATTTTTTTTTAAAGAATATTTAAAAAATACAGTTTGGTTTGCACACATAGCATCAAGGTTAGTTAAATCAACAGAGTTTTTCCAGATTTGTTCAACATAACTATGATCAAAATCTCACTGTCATTCTCCTAGAATTAATCTTTTGCAGTGGAGCATGAAGCCTATTTTGTGATCCTTTACACAAAAATCATCCCTATATCTTTCTATGTGTACAGTACTGTAGAGAATAGTTTGTTTCTAGGGAAAAACCTGAACTCCATGAAAGAGGAGAATTAACTATATTTTTTTAACACAGAGACATAGGGGTATGTGCAACTCCTACCTGGGCAAAGAGTTTTCCAAAAGCAGATGTCAGGTAATGAAAGTACTGCCCACTGTTGGGCAGTGTGTGTCCCTGAGCTGATCAGGCTTCAAAGAATTTTCAATAAACAAAACAGGAAGAAGTTGATACTTTGATACTTGAATCCTGTTCCCCTCTGGCATTAGAAATGCTTGTGGCCTGCACATTTCCAAGAATTGTGTTTTATTTCATAATTGTGCTTCATGTGTGGCTTCCGAATGGGTAACCTATAATTCTCAGGCAAATTTCAAGTTACAAGAAAGTAATGCAGCCTTGCATGATGCTGTTACAACTTGAGGTGTACAGAAAGCAGCATTTGAGATCACTGGTCAGCTGGTGTCCAATGACAGTTTCCTGCACCAGGATACAGCCCAGAGAGCTCTAGAGTCCCTGCTGCAACTAAACTGACACTTTCAGTTGAGTACATGAAGTAGCAAAACTGACTGGGAATACTAGGAAATGTGCGGAAGAGATGTTGGTGCGAACAGTTGTCCCAACAATTGTTGGAGTTACAGCAGAATCCAATTGCTTCTCTAGTGAATATAGTTCCAAAACAATCCTCAGTCTCTTGCTCTGTACATGCTTATGCTCTGTGTTGATTCAGAAAACATGTTTCATAAAATCCTTTCTGGATTCAAATTCATAACCTATCATCTGTCTGCTTTAAAAAAAAACAGATTATCTGCACAATAGTTCCCAGTATGGTAAGTTTCTTAAGGCATTAGACCTTGTGATTAATTTCATATTGTTTAGCACTTGATTGTTTTTGTAAGAGTGGCTAATAAAATAGACAAACTGTAAAACCCAGGCCAGACTGGGCACCCAGCCTTTCTGCTGGACACTAAAAGCATATCCTTTTCATTAAATGACAATAGGTGATTCTGAATGTTGCAGTTTAAAAATAGTTTCTAAGCCAGCAAGCCAAGAGTCTGTAGAATTTTTAAGAAATGTTCTTTGCCAGATGTTCTGATACTAAAATAAGCTGTAGTGAGAGTGTTAAGTACTAACATGAATGGACAGAATATTGTACAAGAAAGGACCTTACAGAGATGCAGTAAAATCCCACAGACCCTTCCTGAGGTGCTGTGCAAGGTCCCAGTAGCATGAGCTTTGCTTGCGCCTTCACCGACCAATGTGTGCAGCATCCATTTCAGGAGAACACTCCTTCAACATGCTACTGGCTGCAGGTCAGTACAGCTAAGCAGAAGGACTATCAGAAAGCCAAAATGTCTCATCTCCAATGGCAAGGACCACCTAAAAGCAGCTGATTTTTTTGTTTTCAGATGTCACATCATAAACACTTTACTGATCATCATGCCGTGACTGTACTGATTCTGAGGTGGTTTTCCCAGTTTGTAAGGTATTGTCCTAAATTCTTCATTAGTAATTATCCAGAAGGATCCAAGTTCAGCACATAATTGATGCAGTAAGTCCTGGATCCTAAAGCCACTCCTCAAATAAGGCATTCCCCATTTCCCAAAAGGTTCGATTGCTCATAGCTGGTTACTGCTTTTCACTCTCTGCACATAAATACTTTTGCAGAAGTTACCAGTGTTTCAAACATCAGGAATTGCCCATGGAATTTGTCTAAGCTATTCAAGGGATTAGTAACAAATAATTGATGCTCTTCTGCTTCATATCCAAGTAAGGGTAAAGCATCTCAGGACCAAGTTTTTGTAACAACCCAGGAAGGAATAGAATTGTAAACATAAAAACTGAAAGATGATGTTTCCAAAAGTGACTGTGATCCATGTGATACAGAATCTGTTTCTCCCAGAGGACTGAAAAGTTGGGTATGTGTACATTATTGACTCTTCCCTCAAACCTTGGCCCTAGGACACCTCAAGTCATGGGCAGACCATCAGGAACCCAGACAGGTTTCTATGAAAAAATATGTGATTGAAGCAGATTCCGCTGAACCAGAAAATTTCTGTGGTTTTTGAAATTCATATCTAACACTGTTTTGTCAGACTATCAGGAAAGCATTGGTGCTGCAATTCACACTGAGGTAGCATCCCTTCATGGTAGACTTTGCCATACTGTTTCTTTGCATGCTCTGTCAAATGAACCACAATGAAATCTGTGAACTGTACTTGTATGAACTTCTAGTTCATAGTTGACTTTCACATAAAGTTCTGCTACATGTCTTAGTTGATAAAAATCCTGTTTGTATAGATGAACAGTTCCTCTAAGTGCAAGCATCAATCTCAAAAAAACAGCATTCAAGCACGTATGTTGGCTGAATCCTGAAGGAAAGATTTCTGTTGGCTTCACTGAGCCTAGAATTTACCTTGTGTCTATGGGACATCAGTGAAAATCAGCCCAGGTAGACAAAAGAAGCTAGACAGAATCCCATGTTTGAAAGAGAGGAATGTTTGCACATAAGGATTCAGGCACAGCCACCACAGTCTCCAGTTGCTTTGTTAAAAATAATTGTTTCAAAGCTAATCCATTTTTGATACAGTTGTACTCTATTGTCTGTTTGTAAAATCTGAAGGATTTCTTTAGCCAGGCTTAACAACTCTGAAGTTACTCACAGGATAAATTGAAATCTGTATCAGGTCATGTGAAGCCCAGGTTGTACATCTTGGCTCCTGACATTACCTAATGCTAATGTTGATAAATCACTGCTGTCCATATTGGAGACTCATGGTCTTACCTTGATCATGCTAAAATGGTAGGCAAATATAAGCATGGCCTCTCAACTTCTATATAGAAGTCTAAGCCCTTACAGAATAAATGCCAACCACAGAAACAGAGCTATTTCATTTTCAATTGATGCTATAGCATCTTTTACCCATTACATTGTACATTGCTTCCACTGACATGCTAAGAATGCCAGAAAAAAAAACTCAGATTGAACCCAGTTAATTAAAAGGATTCACATAGATGGTTTCCCTGGCACTTTACAGAGGCAGCTAATTAAAGCAATGTTAGTCAGCACCATTAAAATACCAGATAAAGCTTTGGGAACAGTCCTGATTAGGAAGCAAGGTTTAGCAATAGAGCTTTGAGCAATGCAGTATATTTGCAGTTAATTAATCTGATTCTAACCTGTCTTTTCTTAGGCACAGAATAATGTATGCTGATATCAGTATTAATGACAAAATTTTTTGAAGCTCAAACATGGCACTTAATAAAATAATCCACAGTGACTCTTAATTTCACATTCTACAGGAGAATATGATATCATGGGGGAGTCTGAACTCCTCTAATTAGCCATGATTTAAAAAACATTAGAAAAGAAACCAAGTCTGAGTTGAAGAAAGTTACACAACAGCAAAATTAGACAGAGAGAAAAATTGCACCAGACAGAAATTACATTTGGACTCAGAAAATAAACAAATCTTCCTTGCAGCTCCAGGCAAATGCTGTTTTTGGAAAAGATCAGTTGTGCTCTCCAGTATGCCATCTCCAATATATGACTGTATATATTTTTTTGCAATAACAAGTAATGTGGTCTTGATTTGAAAACTTCTTTAAGACCTGTCTCTGTGCAATAATGAATTATGTCCAGTCACTTAATGTGCAGCATAGGACTTGAATCATGGTCTTATGTCCTGTAATTGAAACTGACTTTTCTTACAATTATTTCATCAAATAAGACTTCAACTCCCTGAAAGGAAGTTGTAATGAGGTAGGTCAGTCTCATCTCCCAAGTAACAAGTGACAGGATGAGAGGAAATGACCTCAAGTTGTACCAGGGCAGGTTTACATTACATGTGTTTAGAATGTTTTGACAGACAGGGTTGTGAAGCATTGGAACAGACTGCCCAGGGAAGTGGTGGCATCCTCATCCCTGGAAGTGTTCAAAAAACATATAGATATGGCACTTGAGGACATGGTCTAGTGGTGAACGTGGTGGTGGTACTGAGTTGACAGTCAGACCTGACAATCTTAATGGTTCTTTCTAACCTAAATGATCCTGTGATTCTCTGGTTTAAAATAACCCTAGAATTTCATCCCAAATTCCAGACAGGCAGATGTACATGTGCTTTGGACTGCATGGAATGATTTAGCTATCACAGGTCCAACTCTGTGATCGATTAAAAGAAACATAGATGAAAACAGCTACCTAGTGCAACTCTCTCTGCCATCTTTTCCAAGCAATAAAAGCTTCAATCTCTTCCTTCCTTATTTAGAAGCTACAGTTTAAAGGCATTTCGTGATTTCCTACAGAACTGATGTGCCAAGGTAAATCTGCAGTAAAATTTACTGTCTTCATCTAACTCTCTGAAGAGTCATGGTGAGTCATTCAGGTATTGGTCTTTGCAAATGTCAGACCACAAGCCACACTCTGCTTTTGGACAGGCATCCCACATGGGCACAGCAATGTCCTGTGGAGGCTGTGTGAACAGGGCCTCATCTCCAGTCAACGACCATCTGTGTTATCCTTTCATTTCTCCTTCCATTTTCAGTTCTTTCCAGTCTTCTGCTCTTCCAGTTGCCCAAGGGCAAGGAGATAACTAAAGGTTTGTCAGTCTTTCCTCCTGCTTTCCATGAGATGACTCTCAGAAAACCCAAGAAGGAGATTTAAGTTTTGGGAGGCATCACAATCCTGAAAAGTGCCTCTTTATACATTGTTTTCCAATATTTGTGCCTAAGTAGTAGCTGAATTTGTCAGTTAAGTCTTTTGCTGATGACTTTCGAAGGATATCTTAATTAGAGCATACATCTTGCCATTCCAGACTGTGCATTACAAGCAAATCATACAGAAAGTGCTGAAAGCAATGCATTTCTATGCCAAACACAGGTGTTGTCAGGGCTCTCTGCTCCTTACAAGATTTTGGAAAGGTATCATTCCACACTCCTGATTGCATTGAAATAATGGTGTATCCAGTGCTTCAGTTGTGGAAGTGCAAATACCATGCGTGTCAGGCAATGAAATATCAGGCAAGGAACCCTAACTGACTTCTGCCAGTCTCCTACAGAATGGACTTTGCTGACCCCATACACTCTCAATATTGTAGTACATGTATGTTCCACTGACAGATTTGACATTTACCATTTAAAGTATTATTATTTGTTGGACCAATGTAATTAATATATGCCTTTATGGAAAACTAAATGACAGCGTTTAATGCCAGTGTGTACCAGCAGGAAACTGCTTTTTCACTTGAGCTCACAGCTAAAAAACTTACATTCTGTGGTGTCATGGTTTCACAAAAAAAAAATCTCCAGGTTTACTTGACAGATAATGAAAGGGACTGTAGGAAAACCTGAATTTTCAGGCCAGGTTTCTTTTACGTGAAAGCCCAAACCCTCTGACTGAAATTTCAGCTGCATTCCTAAAAAATTGCTGTGATTTGGGCTCCAGAGAATAAACACTCCACTATTATTTCCACAGAGCCCTTGTTTGAAATGTCTTTTCCCATGCTGAGATGCTAAATTCATGTGAATATAAATATGTAGTGCCAGGTTTACTGCCCAAGCAGTATCAAGTAACTTACATTTCATGGGTCAGCTGTATTTCCTCTACACAGTTTATCAACTGCTAATAGCTAAACAATATATGGGATGTTTTAGCATAAGGTATGTATAGCTTTATGTCTTAAAAAAACGTTTAACCCATGTGATGCAGAACTCAATATGATACTGAGTTGAATCAGGAGTTTTCAGAGTTGAATTGACAGTGCCATACTGTGCACTTTGTCATATGCACTGAATTCTGCAAAGTTCCCTCATCTGTTCATCCAACATTAAAATGCATGTCAGAGAAAAATCAACTTTTGAGAAGGCCATTTTGAAAACAGCAGCAGCAATTAATTGTGAAGGCCACTAGGAACAAACAATTACTTAGTACATAGCTCTCTTTTGGCAGTCCCATTGTCATTATTGCTGCTCCTCTACCAAAAGATTTGTGCCTGTGGATGGCAGGGAATCATCCATGCCCTGTGGCACAACTTGCTAACTTCTAATTAAGTTCTCTCTGGACTATAATACTAGAAATAATTTTTAAAAAGAACAATATCAGTACCCAGTAGTAAGAAGGGGGAAGCCCTGCTAGAACAGTGCTACTGATAGTGGGATTGATGCTGTGTGTATGCTGCACTTAATGCCTTTTACATAAAGGCATGAAAGAGCCACGTACATGTAACAAGTAGGCACATAACCATGCCCCTCTGTCCTCATACCAAATGCTGTAGAACAAGGGAAAACACTGCAGACTGAGACAGGCCATTAGTGCTGGCATTGCAGTTGGTCATCAGCATCCTCGGATTAACTGGGAGGGTCAACTCAAAGTGTGATTTACCAAAGTTTAGCATGTTAGTATCGTATCACTTGAACTTTGCAGTGTGACAAAACTTACCCTTCCATAACAAAGAGAAATGAGAGAGAAGGGAAGTTTTTCATCCCCTGTACTTTTGACATTGTGAATTATCGAGAACATTTGCATGAAATGTTCCTTTCCCCTTGCTTCCAGAAGACTCCCTTTTCTCAGTAAGCAGCAAAATCACCGGGAAATCCTGTGAATACAATGGTACCACCTACCACCATGGAGAAATGTTTGTGGCTGAGGGGCTTTTCCAAAATAAGCAAGCAAACCAGTGTGCCCAGTGCAGCTGCTCAGTAAGTAATATGATTTGACAGATCCTTGCTGTCTATGCTCCAGTTTTCTTTTCTAGAAGATCTGACACTGAAATACAAGCAGTGCAGAGCAAAGGCTTGGAATTGAGAAATAATGCTGAAACTCATGAGAGTGCTCAGAGCTAGTGTGCAGTACCTGGTAAATAAATGCCAGATGACCTCTTAAACACAGTGCACAATCCATACCCTGCATCTGCTGTAACTGAGCTTACAGTGCAGAGGCAGCAGGTAAAATATTGCTGCTTGGCATACATGGAATATTTCCCTTCAGCCTAACTGGAAAATATAGCACTGAACCAATGACTGATTTCATTTAGACTGAGTTGATAAGTAAAGAGCCCCAAGGCTGGGAGGGGGCAACTCTGAACCGGCACTGGGCCACAGAGCCATTCCTGATATGTCACAATTCAAATCCAGTGTATTTGAGCAGTTACCCAGTGACTCTTCAGAGCCACTGTCTGAACCAAAACATGTCTCTTAATCCAGTCAGCTCTTCAATATCAACTATTGGCAACTGTCTACTTCCTCTCATAAAATAATCATCATATTCTTCTTCATGAACTAAGAATTCATGGCCAGGTACTGAACAGACTGCTCTAATCTAATATTCTGCTTTTGCATAGAGTGGCATTTATGTAAACACAGATTTAAGCATGTCCATAAAAAAATGAATATACAGTACCAGACAATTGATGATTGCTTCTAAATTCCCTTTTGTGTTTTACTGACAGGAAGGAAATGTGTACTGTGGATTGAAGACTTGTCCCAAATTAACTTGCTCTTTCCCAGTTTCTGTTCCGGAGTCCTGCTGTCCAGTTTGCAGAGGTATGTTCAAGAACAGTCTCAAGAACAGTCACAGAAGGACAGGCTCTGAATTTACTCCTTGCCCTTTCAGAGCCTTGTCTGTGCATCAGCACTGTCACTCAGGACACTGTCTGCAAGTTTCCCATGTAACTACAATCCAATGCATGTTGAGAAATTGCCCTTCCAGTGCCAGCAAGGTAACATTGCTACCTTTGTTTTCCTAAATTGAAACAAGGTGAGAATGCTCTGATGATAAAGTTGCAACTCCCTAATGAGGTAAATCAAGGCTTCAAATGATGTATTGAAATAGCTGCCATTACTCTGGGTAGAAAAGCTTTGTAATAAAAGATGAGCTTCTATCCAGCAAGTTACCAGACCTACTCAAGTTGTTCAAGACATAAGAGTTTCAATTCAGAGGCAAGGGCAATTACTCCAAATTAAATTAGGTGTCAGACAATGGTCAGGTGACTTCAGTATTTTACTAGCAATTGCATTTTCGATCTTGTACACACAGGACACTTGATTCTAGGTGCCTTCCCAGCCTGTCTGAATGTCTAAACCTAACTGTCTATCTAAAAGCCCAAAATGTCTGAGAATTTCTAAATGTCTTTTATCTCACTATTAGTATTATGGCACTTGAATCACCACTTCCAGGGTATCCAAGCATCTATGACCTGTTCTGAAAGATGCAGATAAGCACCTAAAGGTACCTGTGCTTTTCAGAAGTGCCACTCATAATATCTGTGATGCTGGAATGCTTTGAAAAATTCTCCTGCTTGCACCTTTGTGCTGCTATATTCTTTTGATACTCTGGTCGTTTGAACTCAGTACTATTGCATGGTAAATATAAGTATTATCTAGTTGGTTGTACAATTTTCTCTATGGTGCAAGAGTTGCATAACACCAACCAGCACAGTCCCACAGCCCCTGACCTGAGGAGTTGACTGAGTGCACAAACTGAACCAAAAGCTCTGAGCAGTGGAGGGCTGAGCCAGCACCTGAGAGTGCATCATTGCTAATAAAGCAGCAGGATGCAGAGAGAGCCCTGCACACTTGGAAGGAATGAGGTCCTGCACTGCAGCTGTGTAGTACTGTCAGTGCAGCAGGCTGACAGAGCTGCTTACTCTGGGGCCCATGCATTGGTAATTAACTTATGTATGGCACCATGGAGGACCTGCTGATCTCTCAGGAGAGCAGTGCTCTGTGCTGCGTGGACATGTCGCCTCAGACAGAACAAGGATGAGGATCTCTCTGCAGTGCTCCTTTGCACACAGATTGTTCCTCATTCTTTGGTGCTTTGCCATGTTACTCCACAGTATCTTTACAGATCTTGAAAGTTTTTGCCAAGCAAATTGCTTGTGAAGCCGCCTGATCTCAAACAAGCAAAATGATAGTTCTGTACCCAGGAAGAAATACAGTGGTATACTGTTTTAAATATACCACATTGACAGTTAATTAAAGTAAATCCTTGGTAATTGTCTGGTGTCAATTACCAGATAGTTATGTGGGCTGTATCTGAAACCAGCCTCTTCCAGTTACAAAAATCAATCTGATTTTCAAAGTACAAAGCTATGCAGTCACTTCAGACAGTCACTAATGAGAAACCAGTTCATTAGGATTTCCATATGAGAGGTGAGATGACATCAGATTATGCACTAGAGGTGACCCACTCTCTGCAGTGATCCAGGGCTTTTTAAATGTATATTCCTGCTCTTATTTAAAATGTTTAAATGATCATTAATCTCATAATCTACCTTTTCAGTATGGCAGAAGCTCTTTTATCTCTCCTCTGTGTTTTCTATGAAATGCAAACCTAAAAAAAATATTTGCAATGATCTAGCATTGCTCATGGGGAGGAAACTGGGAGTTCAGTTTCTGCTCCCTGCATGGTCAAGTATATTACTATCAAAATTTGCTGATTTTCACATTCATTCCTCTGCTACTGACTAGACCCTGTTGCAGCTGTAAAGCCAGGTGAGACTTCTCCCCTCTGTATCGCCCAAGGTGTTGCACAGTTAATCCTCTAATGGATACTGTTCTGCTTTGTGTACAGGAGATGGAGAATTATCATGGGAACATTCTGATGGAGATATATTTCGGCAGCCAGCCAACAGGGAAGCTGTAAGTGGGACCTACAGTTTAAAGACAGGTTTTCTTACTGTGCAGTGCATGGCAGTACATTGGGGGAAAGGAGAAAAGGATAATAATGGATCTGAATACCTACTGCCTCATTCTAGGTTCTGTGAATCTAGCCCAAAATAGGTTTCTTTCAGTCAACCTGAATTCATGAATAATGTTGAATTAGAGTAGGAGCTCCTGAAATCTCTGGAGTTGGCTTTTTCTGTATATGCTGTATAAGAATAAAATTTGACAGTATTGGTTTGCAATGCAGGAATTGCTTTTAAATAGTAATTGCAAATACTTGCTTCCCAGTTCACATACACACATAGATATCTACTATAAGACTTCACTGTCTTTGGTGGTAAAAGTATCCATTAACAACTTACTGCTCAAGAGATTATTTTTGTAAGAGCATTTGGAGAGAATCTGAAGGGTTTTTAAACATTAAGTGCACTACTTAAATACATGATCCAGCAGATCTTTGGATGAGTGGGAAGAATCACATCTATAAAATAAGCACTGTGATAGGAAACCTTCAGTTTCATGGGCATTTTGGAAATGATTCTCTGAAAAGAAGCAGTGATTTTGCTCTAGAAAACATGCACTACTACAGCTACTTTTAGTCCAGCAGTAGTCGTTCCCTACTCATGCCCCTTTTTCTTTGGAATGAGATGTACTTTCCTGCTCTCTTTCTCTCTCCTAACAGAGACACTCATACCATCGCTCCCATTACGACCTGACACCCAGCTCTGCCAGGCAGGTCGTGAACATTGCACGATTTCCCAGTGCCAGGAGTAACCGCGGAGTCCTCCCGGATCCCCAGCAGGCCTCGGGAACAATAGTGCAGATCGTCATCAACAACAAGCATAAGCACGGACGAGGTAAAGACAAGCACTTCTTACAGTATTGCTCTGGGTCAGGAATCAGTCACCTGGAGCTTAAAAAGCATCTCAAAATATACAGCAGAATCTTGAAAATTCGCACTGGTATTGAGAAATACAATGCAAATCAGGCAGGCAAAAGCAATAAGCTATTGAGAATATTGAATTCCTTCTTGACTGAGATAAATTCTGCCTACACATGTAGTACAACAATGCATTTCACTCTGCAAAAACTGTGTTGCTGTGTGAGTTACTTTGTGGGATTGTGCCCCATAATTCTGAGAGTTCATGTGGTGGCTGCCAGGGAAGTGAGTGCTTTGTGCCACAAAGGACACCACAATGCCTTTAGATTCATTCACTTGTTCACACAGTGACTTGTCCTGGAGGAAATTGTTTGTGGTTAATTTCTTTACACTCTCTCCTATTTTGTAACTTTTATAGCTGTAAACAGCTTATATTTCAACTGCCCCACAAATCTCAGACCATAAAGCTTTGCCACAGTATCAGAAGGTTTTCTTCCTCTGAGACTTAGCAAATTATTTTAATGAAAGACAGTCTTATGTCTTCCCCCACCTTAAACAAGTTTCCTGAGACAGTGGGATACAAGGGATGATCTTTGTCCCCCATGACTAACACAACAGGCAGAGTAGGCAATTAGCCTGTACTGGATCCCTGAACTGTAGAGAGGCAAATTTAACCAATGTAATGAATCTCACTCCACGAATCCTTTAGTCCCTTCTGCTAACAGAATATAGGACGTGCGACATTTTGGGGACAGCAGAATTTTAAGCCCACGTGGCAAACTGTATTCAAGTCTTATTCCTCGTGCACTACAGGAAGGACAAAAGTAAAGGGAAAATACCAGTTCACCAATTAGTGGGACAGCAAGTTTTGTACAGTAAAAAGGATGGGATGCTCAGTTCCACACAGGGCATGTACCTCAGTAAACAGAGGTCTGCTATAAAAGAAATAGCTGCAAAAACACATGCTCAGAAGAGCATCTACCCAGAAATACCAGCCAGCATACACTTAGAAACTACCCACAAAGAGTTAAAATCCCTTGCATTAGGGCCAACTAATCTTTTAAGGTATTAACTAACAGAAGGAATGTTGGCTATAGGATCTTTATTATCCACCTGAACAAGCATGAAAAAGCTTTCAGATCATGCCAGTGTTTTATGGTGAATCTAGGAGCAGGAATCTCCACACAGTGCAATGTCTTTGACATGTAATTCACACATGAAGACATCATCAAAGCAGTTTCTGACTGACTTGTTTCAGCAAATAAAGGGCATACAGATGAACAGCATATTTCTGGATGCAGTGTAACTTCAGACACTCACTGCCTGGAGAGTGTCTGAGAGATCCCCATGATAGAAACAGGAATGCTGACCATGTGTTTTCTTTTGTTCCTGTGCAGTTAACAAGTGTTTTATTAATTAATGCACACGTGCCTTGGGACACATTCAACAAGTTAAACACACAACAATTCTCCTGACATGCAAATACTATGTGGTTGTGTGGATATAGATTTATCATTCTGAGCATGAACAGCACTAAAAACAGGGTAACTAGAAGTTATTTGCCAGTATTTGGCATCTACTAGAGGCTTCATCTGCTACCTCAGAGTATTTATTTAATTGTTCTGTGTCAAATAACCCTTAAAAGACAGAGAGTATGTATCCATACAATGTCATGTATTATCCCTTCCGCTGTCAGGGAGAACTCAGGAAGTATTTATGTCCATAAAGGATCTGGAGAACTCTGGGGGAAAAGAAGTCCGTGTAAGCATACAAAAAAGCAGTAATATGCTATTTAAGCATGTAAGAAGCCTGCTGAGCCAGCTGAGTACTTACCAGTTTTTTCATTTATAGTTTTTTCTCCCATGCTCTTCGTATACATTTTGTTTGAGAAACAAAACTGTTTCCTACCTCTAAAAAAACCCCATGTCTTAAAAAAGAGTTAAAAAGTAGCAAATTATAAACCAAATGATAGCATAAGCTCATGAAATATATTGCAAAAACCACTCCCCATAAATCTCAGTAACTCACTAAAGTATAAACCAATTGGTTACATCTGTTGCCAGTTAGATATAAATTTTGGATTACAGATAAAAATTAAATTGCTTTTGAAAGTTACAGGCAAGATAGGAAAATATTTTACAAATAAAAAAGTTAATGAAAATGATGGCATATTAGAAGAATTGGAAATATTTACAACATATCCCAGCTTCACTTTTGTTGCTTTTACAAATCAGGCAGTGCCCTTTCTTTCACCTTGTTAGGATTAGTTTGTATTTTTCTTTGTGTTTATAAAATATTTTAAAAAAAAGAAGTAGGATTTATGGGACAAATGGAAACATGGTGTAAAGTGATTTAATTCCCATCAACTGCTGGGTGACCCAAAGTGGCTTCTACCAGGCATGGATTTTTCCACTCTCTTTGTGTCAGCTGTATTTCTCTGACTCCCAGGGGCTCTGATGAATAAATATTCTGAAGTTCTTAAAAGCTTTCGGAATGACATTTCAGTCCCATATGCATCTTTTCATATTTTCTTGTGATTCCAAAAGCCAAATGAATTTATATACCTATCAGCATATATATTTCCACAAAGGAATTAAACTTCATTTTGCAAGTATTCTGTGTTATTTTCTGTGTGCTATGTAGAAGAACTCTCATGTATAAGCAATAAAAGGCCCAGGTATCACTTATCCATCCAGTTGATGGCATTGCTCTCACTGCAAAGGCCATGTTCAGCAAATGGCTGGAGCTGTGCAGATGACTCAGTAGCAAATGACATGAACCTCTCATCTGCAAATTTGATTCAAATGCAGCCAAAACCACTGTAGCAGGCTGTGTCCTATGTGTGAACTGAGAATATGAGGGAAAGGGAGTGGGTTTTCTAATCTGGTTAATGCAGAACTAAAATGCATCAACTGGGGGGGAGCTAGTCAGACACTTGACTCAGATACCTTCACCATCTTCCTCAAAATATAATGGACATCAGCATCAGCAGAGTTGGCATCAAGAAAACACTGCTCAGGAAAGGGTGACTACTGGCTCAGATTCATTTTAAGTAAAGGAACTACAAGTTAAAATTAACAAGCAGGGAAATGGGCCTGAGATGCTAACAGATGATGTATGGAGACACTACTTTCAGCAAATGTGCATTAATCAAGTGAATATTTATAGATAGGTAGCCAATGAACATACGTTTTCCAGTTGTCCCTTTTCTTCTTTTTCTTTTCTTCTGTAGTTTGTGTTTCAAATGGCAAAACATACTCACATGGTGAATCTTGGCATCCCAATCTCCGGGCCTTTGGAATCGTAGAGTGTGTGTTGTGCACCTGCAATATCACCAAGCAAGAATGTAAGAAAATTCATTGTCCAGAGCAATATCCCTGCAAATACCCTCAGAAAGTAGAAGGAAAATGCTGTAAAGTCTGTCCAGGTAAAACAAAGTTGATCACAGACCACGTTTTTGCTGTGCATGTTAAAGGGCTTGGCTCAAGCCTCCTGATTACAAGCTCTGATGTGAACAGCAGCAGTTGTGCCACGTTCCAGTGTGCATGTACAGAGACCTCTGTGCCTGACCACCTCTCCTCTTGCTGCTGCTCCTCACAGGAGACATGATGCTGGGGCATGAACGGTCACTGCCTTTCTCTCGCTATTAACACGACTTCATGATGCTCATTTCCAGAGAGTATTACAGGAATGTATACAGAAAGTTCATTACTGCCAAAAGACTCCCATCCTTCCCCCACCACAGTGCCCACAGAACCTTCAAATCATTTTCTGTCTTGTAAAATCCATATGGCAATCACATAATTTCTGCTTTTTAAAATGGACCAGAAGGATTCAAAACTCTGATTGGTGTCGGTTACATAACTTAATCCTTAAAATAAATACTGACTTAGCACAGATTTAGCATTGTGTCTATGATAAAACTTACGCAGACATTACTAAAATAAATGCTTACAGCTAGTGAAAAATCTAAAAGGATTCTGCTGATGGTTTGCCAAATGAAAAGCCATGTTGCATGTATTACAAGTCTTAAAGGACTGTCCAGTTCCCTTCTGTACCCATTTGTGTGTTTGTTTGGTAATGTACTGGGCGAGAATGCTCTGAGGAAATGAGTTGCTCAGCCATATATAGAAACATTCACAGAATGCACACTTCCCATCTTCTCCTGCTAGTCTTGCATACTGGGAAAAAAACATGATGCAGTGGCAGTAGGAGGCAGGAGGTGTATGTCTAGGTGTTTTAAATACTTGTGAAGCAGACATCCACAGCATATTTTAATTGGAAGAACAGCCAGCAAAGGCTTCAATAGAAAAAATAACAGCAAAAAGGTTACTGCCTTGTTTTTTGAGATCTTATGTGCCCATTTTTAAGAAAGCTGAACTTTTTCCTGCAGTCTATCCTGTATATCTGGAGATAATCATTAGGTGTTTCCACAAACAGTGGTCTGACTCTCTAAACTGAATAATCTATCCTATATTCCTGTCCAACTTCCAATTGCAAAAAGAATAGTTACAGTTTCTACTTATGCTCTACAACATTACCAGGTGGGCAAGAGATAATGTGCACTGTGGCTGGCTCAGGCTTGCACTGGCCACATGGCTGCTGCCTAGCAAAATGCAAATCTCACAGATTGTTTTCTTCAGCAAAACATTAATTCAGGTCTCTTCACTCTAACCAACCACCAATTTTCACTTAGTTCTTTTATTACCCTGAGATTTCTGACATGATTTCAAATATGCTTGAAACATAGACAACAGGTTCAAAACTTGTGAGGAGTCTCCCAGATCACATTGTTGTACGCAGCTCATTTCCTTAGGAAACTGTCTTGCCACCATGGACAGGCTACCAGAACCTGGAAGAACACTGTTAAGTGTCTGTGTTAACAGCTAGAGATGGATTTGTGTGGCCATACAAATGAACATCCTACTTTCAAACTAACCCTTCTTGGTTATTGATGCCAAGTAAATTCTGGAAGACTTGATTACAGTTGTAGTATGTGTTCTGTGCTTTTTGTTTTTCAAATAGAAGATGTGCCAAGTCAAACCTTTGACAACAAAGATTACTCCTGTGGGAAAGAGACATTTCCTGTCTATGAATCCATTTTCACAGAGGAAGGAGAAACCATCAGGAAAATTGCAATAGAGATTGAAAAGCCACCTCAAATAGAAATACATGTGTGGACAATTAGAAAAGGTGAGTTGAGCAAGTTCTTTCTTTAAACAGTGTATCATCTTCTATTAAAATCCCAGGACAGTGTACAGATCCAAGCATTCTGACACTGCTATTCTGTGGTATCACTGTTACAGCCATTGCCAACATATACAAATTTTTCTGTACAAAACTCATTAGGAACACACAAAGCTGTAGTTCTGCTAACTTCTACCCTGTCTGGCATAGTGATGATACACCCATGATGGTACATAAAGAATATGGGCAAAATATGTGTTAGGGATGGAAACAATATCTTTTACTAGACTAACAGTAAAATTAGAACAAAATAGAGAAGCATTCAGAATTCTAAGCACTGCTGCAAATAGTGAATTTTCAGTGTAATAAAAATTATCTCCAACCTCATAAAAATCTTCTCTATCTACTTTAGGCAAAAAGCATATGACCCTCATAGGAAACCCTCACATAGGAAACCCTCACATAGTAAACCCTTTTGCATGGAAATTATATATCTCTACATGCCTTAAAGGAGAAAGCCAAAGTGGGAGCAGAAATCACAGAGCATTGGGTGGTTCACACCTACCCTGTGTATTAAAAAGCCACAAAGCCTAATAATGATTTGCCAGTCATGTTGCCTGATGGCTCAAAATGTTATCTGACTGCAAAATTATGTTATTTTTCTCCAAGGCACTGTGACTTTTGGCTTCTGTTGTAATCTTACATTTACTCATAATGAGGAAGGATTCAGCTAATTTGGAAAAGAATCGGCTAATTCTCACACCCCTCACAAACTTGCTGCAATCCCAGTTTCACAGGAGGATTTACAGGGGAATGACAAAAAACAGAGGCACAGAGAAACAGAATTTAAAAAAAAAAGAGTAGATTAAAAATTTTACAAAAAGGCAGGACAGCACTCCAGGTTTAGAACAATGGGCACATTTCCAGTAACACACACTTCTCATTTCTTTGCTGAAGGGATTCTGCGTCACCTCTATATTGAAAAATTGTCCAAGAGAGAATTTGAAGGACTTCCTTACTTCAAATTGATAACAAGGACAACGCTTAGTAAGTAAAATTGTGACTTACTGGAGTTTCTACTCTCCATATAATCATACCCATGGAAAACATTCTCTGTTACTCAGCCCAGTCAAATGGATGTACTGAATTTTTCTCTATTATATCACCACAATATTTGCTAAGTTTAGACTTAAGTAATCAAAATACAGCAACTTAAAATATAGACACATGTAACAGTAGTTCCTATACATGCTGTCTTAGTCTCTTGTGTTTTGATAAAGTACAATATAGGATCTTTTCTGCCCATGCTAGCATAAATCTGAAATATGACTAAGGTCAGCACAGCTGCAGAATTTGGATTTATTTATGTAACATGTCAAGTTACCCCAGTGTTTTAGAAAGTAATTTAGAATGGAAAAAATTCAGATATTTTTAAAGGGGTTCTATATACATTTGTGTTGTGTTTGAAAGATTACTTTCCTATATTCTTAACAACTTCTTCATTATTAAAATGTGTTTTATAAAAGGATATGTACTTCTTTTATCACTGTTGATTCAACTTGGTTTTTGTATTTCATCCAGTTTGGGATTGTGACAGGAGTTAGCAATTACTAATTCAGCTAATTTGCTAACTGAATCAAGATATATTTTTAATCCCTATTTTTTTGCATTACAACTGATCATTTTTTATATGATTTTTTTCTAGTCAAAAAGTCTTTTTCCCAGAAATAATATGCTCTTAACTGTTATAGACCTATTGAGATACAGATATGTTTTCATATAAAAGATTCCCTGGTTTTTGCTGTCAGCCTTCCATAAACTTGTCATTGTTATCTGTAATGCAGTATTCTATTTACCAGGACAGCATGCATTTCTATTAATACTATCATAAATGTGTAGAAACATTTGGCTGTGTTGCTTCCCAGCTTTTAAATACTTTGGTTTACCAGGGTATCCAGTGTCATAAAATAGAGCCAACTTACAGGACTACTTAATTAAAGAAAATAGTAATATTCTGATCCATATTTATTTTTTTAACAAAGTTGTTTTGAAGTTGTTTTGCCTGGAATATGTTACATGGTTGTAAGATGCTTTGAATATTTTCCATGGGAGGATTGGACAGTCCCTTTTTGACGATTGTGAATCAGTTGGTTCGCAGAGTGCTTGTAAATGTCTTCAAAGTCTCTGTGCCCTTTTCTAAGTCAATACCTGTCTCCTTTGTGTTTTTGTTTTCAGGCCAGTGGAAAATATTTAGTGAGGGAGAAGCTCAGATCAGCCGAATGTGTGAAAGCAGAGTGTGCAGGACTGAGCTCGAGGATTTGGTAAAGGTTTTGTACCTTGAAAAGTCTGAAAAAGGTCACTGTTAAGGGAAACAGCATTGGAGGGAAAAACACAAGAAAACTTATGAAAACTTGGATCTGCAGCTGGACTGCAGGCTTATTTTGCTTGAGTCAACAGTTGCCCTAAACCCCAAAACTATAATGCAGTAACTATTCCCATCGTGCACAGCAGATTTGCTGCTTTATGTGTAGTGGTCTGTGTCAACCATTCAAGTATCTCCTCCAAGACTAGAAGGCTCTGTATTGCTGGTGGATTAAGGAGAAAAGGATTGCTTTCCCAGAGCTGCATCTCTTTACAAGTTAAAAAGAGAAAACAGAATATTTTTACATTTGGCAAGTTATTTAAACTAATGAAAAGAAGGACACCTAATAAATGTACAGGAGCTATGGAGAGCATTATATCCTGTCCTGAATTTATACCATTTCTGGAGTTGAAGTGACTCATGGATTTCTTGTAGTAGTGGAGGAAAAATAAGAGTGATACAATACTCATGTTGGAGACATAAAAACCAGATTTAAACTAACAGACTTTTTAGCAGCCTGCCTTTGGGATGATGTCTTCTTGTTGAGCAAACAAAGTCCATAAACTGAACAGCAGGTGTTAGTGGCAATCACTATATTTTTGTAGCAATTGGAGCAAATGTTTGCTTTTAAGTGGTTTTCACTGTTTCCTCCACCCACTTCTCTAAAAGTGTTAGCTCCCTATCATAACCCTAATAACTTCATTCTTCTGGGCCCTATTTACACATGCTCTTGGCTGGTAAACCACATTCTAAAGTGACACGGCAGAAAGTAGTGAAGTACTTGCAGTATTTTCTAAACAGCTAAAGCACTAAAACTCATGGTTTATTAATAATTAATAATGCCTTAAAAGTTGTGACAAAACCTAATTTATTTTTTCTGATTTGTTACAAACATAATCTGCATTTTTCTGAGGGTGACTTTTCAATTCTCGTGTTTCAAGGACAGCTCTCTCCCCTGACAAACAGCAAACAGCTATAGGCTTGTAGAGCACAAGCAACTGCTTGTTGGGATAACTGTTATCTTTGGGAAAAAACTCAAATCTGTGAGATTCTGTTAAATTTAGTATAGCATGTCTACAGTGTGTTTAAGAGAGGTGATTTTCATCTCCAGAGTAATTGTAACGATTTGAAAACTGTTTTCACCTAAATCCTGCACTGCCCCATGGCTGCAATGTTGGATTAAGTCCCAAGATACAAGTGACTCTGCCTGCTTTTTCTCCTATTTTCTACTCTACAAGCAGACAGAAATAGTGCTGTTTAAACACATGCTAGGAAACAAAGCTTTATGGAAATGGCCTGAGCCAGGGGCTGGGGCTTCACAGGGAGTGAAATCAACAGTGACAAGCGAGGATTTTGAGAGTTGTCATTCTTCCAGTGACACCACTGAAGGGTGTCCACATTCCTGAAGGGATGAAGTTGTGGGAGAGGTTGATACTGAACACCAAAAGCCTATTCAGGCAGAGCTTCACCATTGTAAGGGGATCCTTGGCTAGGGCAGCAGACCCTGACAGTCTCCATCAACAATGCAAGCCTCAGGACCAGGTTTCTCCATGGCACCCAGTGCCTGGCCATGCTGCCTGAGCCTCAGGAGGAGAGAGGTGCTGGGCTTCTCAACAGAGAGGAGCAAGTGAGGAGAACAGACATGAAGGTGAAGGAAAGCCTGAAGGGAATTAGGAGAAAACATACAGGGTGATCTCAGGATCATCCAGCTGTCCCTAGGCCTGGACAGAGAGCAGATGGGGTTTGGGCATACAGGCTATTTGGAAATTCAGCAAGTTGAAATGCATGAACACCTGGCTAAGGGAAACCCTCTATCACTGTTCATTTAAAGCAGAGCTAAGTGAATTGTGCCACCACCTTTCCAGGGGACTGTAGCTTCCATAAGTCCTGTCCTGGTGTTGGAAAGGGGTGCAGCATATCTAAACAAAGGCCCTAAGAGCTCACTGCACCAGAGCTGCAGTGTAACTGTAGAAGAAGCAGTTTGGCATAAGAAGCACTGATTGCACGTGGCATCTACTGGGTTGAAATGTGCTGCAGGACTGTAAAATTTTATTATAAATCTTTAGGAAGAAGTTCTGAGGAACTGTAGTGTTCTAGTGAGAAGACCAGCGGTTGATTTCTCACCTAACAGGCATCATCTGTTTGTAGCTGGTGGAAAAAGACAAAGTGGAAAGTGTATGGTGTTTGTAATTTTTTTTTTAAGAGGAAGGCAGCCTGCTTTTTGGATTTGTGACAGGACTGGTGGAATCCAGACTGTGTATTTATTTTATAATAAACACTTCTTAAGAAATGCAAAAAACAATCATAGGCATTATTTAGTAAAATGCAGTGTTGCATTTTTCCGGTTTCTGGTCACTAAAGTCAACAAAATACACAGTGTCATGTTTTGCATTCTCTTCATGAGATTTATGTCTGCTACAGTACTTATTTATGTACTTGTTGTATCACTTTGGCCTGGTTTGATAAATTAATAAACTCTGAAGTTGATAATAAAATAAGATGGTTTGCATAGGGTGCTGTTTGTTCAAGATGCTTGGTTTCTGCTCCCTGTTTGCAGTCCTGCTGCTGCCACCTCAGAGAAAGTCTGAAGCCATGTGCCCAGATGGGTGCAGTGCTTGACTGCCTGTTTGAAATCAATACCTGTGATATGGAAGAGTCAGACTAGAAAATACCTAATTTAATTCAGCTTTCACCTACCCAGCAAGATTAATTTTGAAAATCAAAGCATTGACATCCATATATGGAAACCAACTTAAGAAGAAATCAAGCATTGCCAACTGAGAGAAGAGTACAGGACTTACTGCTCAAAGTAATTGGGGAAATGTTGATGGAATCAATATGTGCTAGTGCCTAAAAATTAGATCGTTTTCAGAAACATAAGGAAACAAATACAACTCCCACTTGGCTAGCAGTGTAATTAAAATGAAGAATATCAGCCTTGGCAAAGATGAGTGCTCAAAGTAAATAACTTTGAATCGGTAAATACATGAAATCTGAAATCCAGAATATCTCTGGAAATTTGTAATGAAATTGATTTCTGTTATTTCATCACACCCTGTGTATTCATTTTGGCCATCTTTTAATTTTAGCAAGAAATCTGCTAGAGAATCCTTTCCAAGAGAACACACTCTAGGCACATGGGCCTGCTCTGCTCTCCTAACTATCAGGAACATTCACCTTCCTACTGGCTAAAGACTGAAAGTCATCAACAGTCAGGGTTGCACAGCTGCATCCCCATTGATTGTATTCTCTTGGTTTCACAAGATCCAAATGCTTTTTAGCAGCACACTGAATTTTATTTCTCACTTCACTCCTATCCCCTTCTCCCATAACAGGGATCATCTCTGGCTCCACAGGACTCCACAGGTCGGGAGGGGGTGGGTATGGAGACAAGAGTCCTGTTCACTGCTAACAAACACTCTCCTCTTCCTACGCTCTTCATTTAAAAAAGGTCAAAGCATTTCACAATTCAGATGATGACTCCTTCCAAAATAATTGATAGCACATGAAGCATTTGCGTAATGTTGGTGTGCTCTAGTGCCTATTGTGTTATCCATCTAAGATAAAAGCCAAGATTTTGGTGATTTATTAAGGGAGGGGTGAAAATTGACAAAGTTAATCCTTATTTCCATTTATTGCTTTTGTTTGAGGTTTAAAAAATGGCTTCCTCTTTTGATCTGAGGTTTTGGACTGTTTTACTTTTTGGATAAAGTATGTCTGCAGCTACATCAGTATGTGAGTATAAACCCACAACCCTCCCTTCTCACATAACACCAATCCAACCATGAGCAAGAATGCAAAGCATCCAAAGCAAAAACAAATATTTGATCTTAACTCTACAAAACAGTTTTTAATGTAGACACACTGGATGATAGTTCATTCAGTAAATGCAATGAGCCTGATTACCCTACTACTTAAAGTAAAAACTCCCAATCTGTCTTCAAGTAACCTCAGCTCAGAGTGAAAGACAGTACCTCACACTAAGCCTGACATGTAGCTAAATACTACAAACAGCACTCACAGTGAGTTATTTCTCCAACAACATCAAATCTATCTCCTATAGACTTACATTCCTCTTTCTCTCTACTTTGTTCCAGAATCACACCACCACAAAATCAGCTGTGTTAAGGCCACAATAAATTAAGACTGTATTCTATTCCCACTGATTGCAACAGCAAAAATCCCAATCTCCTTTGAATGGGGTCATACTGATGTATACTATACTGGCATTAAACCCACTATAGTATGCTCTAGAAATTCACATGTACCACAGGTACATTTTACACTTCTCACAGATTCTCAATCACTTCATGTTCCCTAGACAGAACAGTTGCTCTAGCCTGGTTCTCCCCAGCTCAGTTCTCTCCTGTGCCAACAGCTAGGATGGGACAATGAATTTGAGTTTTAACTATTGAAACACTAATCTTAAGAAAATTAGGGTTTTAAAAGTTAGTTATTTACTAGAATTAATTAAAAAGCAAAAGGATAGATAGACCTTGTTGAAAATAATTAGAAGTTAGAAGAAAACTAGGCTTGAGATAGATATCTGAAACTTAAATAATTGATTGATTGTCATCTTATGTTTGCTCAGCTGTGCTTACAATGGGAAAAAACTAAACTGGTAAGTGGACCCAAAGAAACATGGACAATGCAACCAGAAACTCATTCTTTGAAAAACTGGACTATCCCCAGAAACCATTTGTATTGTCATTGATAGAAAAGAGAGTTCAGGGTGAGGAAGACTCACCTTACTCCTTTTAAGACCCCTCCCCACAAAAACGACCCCAGACCTAATTTAAGAAGCCAACAACTCATGCTTAATAGACATTCATGGGAAGCAGGGGATGGAAGGGGCTGGTATTATGAATATGTATTTGTTTGAATCCCTTGTCAATAGACTCTGTGATCACCTGTGATTTTGCAGTGTGTATTGAAGATCACTTCACAGCTGCTGCCCAGCGCTGAATAAACATACACTTGTTTACTTTAAAAGACAGAGTCTTTTGTCCATCACAATTGAGTATTGGTGTTAGACCAATACTCATATTTTGGAAACTCACTATAGAGGTATAAATACAAGTCTAACGATGCTTAAGGTTTATGTACTGGGGTATTTTTGTTCCACATCTCTAAAAGGGAAGAGCCAGACTTTCCACTTAATACACTGAGCTTGACATTAACACAGCACTTACCTTCACTTCCTGTACTAAAGTGCTGGGCAGCATGGCCAGCTTTTATGCTGTTAAACACACAGTTTGTGGTAGCTGCAGTTCAGAGACTGAAATAGTTTCTACACAAACTTTTCTCAGTGTACTTAGGGTGGAATGGGAAGTGTTATAGAAGCATCAAACAAGAAAAGTGAGCTCTTGGGCCAGCTTTTTCCTTAGTGAAATAAAAAGACATTATGTAGAAGTATTTATAGTTATGGCTGCATAGCCTAATATGCATGCATGGCTCCATAACCTAACAGACAACAGTCACCAACTAATCTTCACAAAGGTCTTCCTAGAAAAAGGAAGATTAGAATCTAAATGTGGTTATTAAGTAAACAAAAAAAAATATTCTTAGAGACATGTATACTACTCCAAGTTATGATATGTTCCAGAAAGCTGAACTTTCATATCTGAGATCATGTTTTAAATTCTGCGTTATTAGAAAATATTTCCTTGCTTTGAATGCTATATTATAAATCCACATAAGCTAAGTCTCACAAAATCTTTGGGTTTAGATCTAGCCAAGCAGTGGCATCCTTTCAAAAATGACAACATTAAAAAAGCATTAGAGGAAGTTTACAATCAGAACTGATTATCCACTAAGTATAACTTTACCATTTATGTTAATGCAAATCAGGTGTAAAATTATGCAACCAAATCCTACCAGTAGCCCTTCTCACTCACTTCACACTTTGTAAATTATGATAACAAAGTATAAATATTTTAAAAAAGGAAAAAAAAATAGTGATTTTGAGCTTCAGCAAATGTGTCAGAATTATGGAAATTAAACTTCTGCTGCTGTTTTGTTTAAAAGACTTGGTTTATAAGTTATGGATTGTTTTCATGAACAAAACTTTAAAAAAGCAGGTTTTTTTATTAATTTGGCTTGCAGTCTCTTTTATTTTGCAATAATAAGCAACTGAAAGATTCTATTGGTAATAATGGTCAAAGCCCATGGAAAGAACTTACACCAGATTTTCCCACCCTAATTTTTCTTCTTACTTCAAAGTCAGACATCCTTTAGAGACCTTTGCACTGATGAGTCCCTGCTGAAGAGACTAGGCTCTTCCTATGACATCAGCATATAACAAGCTCCCAATGTCTTTATAGTCTGCATGTGTTGGGAATTATTTATCCCATCTAAATGATGAGATCACTCTTATTAAGACAGAGCTATCATAACCACTGTGTTCACGATGATTGCAGCTCCCATTAATGCATTGAGTGTCTAGGAAAACACACTTTTCAAGCAAGAAGTTAAGCAAACCCTAGAGAAACTGAGGAGCAGAGAAACCTTTGACAGCTGCAAAACCACATTTGAATACTGAACATTGCAAAATGCAGCTCTTTTTCCTAGCCTCTCTACCAAGTAGGGGACTTCTTAAGAGATGTTTTTTTTGCTATGATTAAAATATTGAAAGGAGCTTCTGCTAGAACGGTACCTCTAGAATAAAGCTCCAGCAAAATCTATCTGCTGGAAGACTTTTGAAGCCAAGAATTCACTAACAGGCAAATGGGGATTCCAATTCTTAGATTACACAGCTCAAATACAACAGAAACTCACTGCCTGCCACTGTTCCCTTAAAATATATTTCTCCACAAATCTACATAACAGTCCCTAAAGGTGTTTCTGAAATTCAGTAGAAAAAGACACATCAAGTAGGATTTAAAAGGAAATTATTAGATCAAATTCTGTGCAAATCAGTCTGTTTGCATATTAGAGGGACATCTGATAACAGAGGAAGGAGCACTTCTATCTGGACAGAAGTCACAAAAAATTAGGAAAAATATGACATTGTCTGTTATAAGTGTAAGGAGAAAGATTTTTCTCATCTTCTCATTCTCATTTTAAATTGCAGTTTTCAGAGACATTGCAAATCATTAATTGCTACTCCTGCTGAACAACTTGTGAAATCTTAATATATTTCCAAACAGGTTCCCAGGGGAGTTCTTAGTCCAGAGGATCAGTAAAGAGAGTAGAGTAGAGCAGCTGTCACTTTGTTCTACTTCAGGGCAGTGGGCTGAACCCAGCCGACTAACTTTTATTTCCATCTCAGAAATCACTCTGAAAGACCTTGCTTGTAAAAAAAGATTGCTGTGTTCTAGTACCTGAAAAGTAGTCAAGGTGAACCCCAGGATCTGTTTCGGGGCTGCCTCCATCAGCCTTAAAGCCACTGCTACTATCCTATATTATGTTGCCTAACATATATTAACAAAAAAAAAAGAGTCAAAATCTATAGACTGCACCCTGGCATCAAACTAACCTGATTTCTATCAGGTGTCACCTCTCTTATCAGCTTTCCTCCAGTCCCAGAGCTAGGGACACCTATTCCACTGTGAAAAAATTCTGGTAAAACAAGATTTTGTGACCCAAAAAAGCAGAAGATCCAAAATCTGCTTCCTAGGAACTTTTGATGACCTTGCTTGGAGAAACTGTAAAATTCCATTTCTCCTGCCTGGGAAATCACAAAGGATCCTGGCCCATTTCTAAAAAAAGCTAGTGAAAAGCCAGTCTGCCCCTGCCAACAGCATAACTGTAAATGCCATCTGAGAGAGAATCCCAAAAGAAAGTTGGCAATTAGGCTTAGGATAGCTCAGAATGGTGTAATGTTTGACAATAGGCTTTTGACTTAAAACAGGTAGTCCAATAAATTCAAAGTGCATCCAAATAAAATATTTTATAGATCAAAGGATTTTTCTTTCTGACAAACTTTCAGGTGCCTCATAAACTCTTCAATTTGAAGATTTCACTGCTGCATGAGAGATGCCAAACTTGGGGAGGAAATGAGAAAATTTGATATAACCCCTTCAAAATGAACTTTTAAGTAAGTTAAAACAGATTTTGTGCTCTTTTTTTCACCTTTAATTCCGCCCTATAAGCTAAATACTTTGGATATGCTTAGATCTTTTTTCTCTGTTATAAAATCTCATTAACTCCTCACTGGAAACACATCATCATCCACTATCCTAATAAAACTTATTTTTCTAAAATAATAAATAAAATAGGGCAAAACCAAGCTTAAGGTAGTGATGGAACTCCTTTATGAAATGAATAGGTGCTGTCTGTGCCAATACTGTCTGTTTTATCACAGCCTAACATTTTAATTATGTATATAGCTAAGGATTTGCTTGCACTGGCTGAATTATTCTGCATGATAATATGAACAAAGGGCCTCTGTTAAAGTAATCAACAAGAATTTTAGCTGGCTGAGTTTCCTCAAATGTTCCAAGAGCAATGAAAGATCTGATCATTAAGCATTTGCTGCCCCTGAGAGCTATTTTAAACCTGTTCCCTTCATATCACAGCTGGCCTCAAATTCTTTTTAACTGAAAGCCCTAGTAAGACAGAACAAAAGAATGTTTCTCATTTGGAGTGAGCTGTGTCATCTGTGTGATGTTCACTAGCAGGAGATGTCTATCTTAATGAGCTTTTGGCCAGGAACAGCACTGCCACTTTCTAACTTTTGTCCAGTTCACAGGGCTCCTGATGCAGGGCACACTGGATGTGTCAGAATTGTAAATGAGCCCCAGAAGTGCACATTGCCCAAGGATTCCACAGTAACAATTAAGCAATAGTCTCTCCTCTCAGGGGTCTCTCCTGCTAGATAACTGACCCCCCAGATAATTGAGCCCGACAGGAGCTATGCAGAGAACCCACGCTGAAAGTAGGGATGCAGAACAGAACTGAAGGTTCATTATCTTTCAATGAAAGGGAGGTTAGCCCCAATGGGAACTGGGTTTTAAAGGACCAAAGGGTTAAAGCTTTTACTTTTTGAAGGATTTATCATTAATTTCTCCTTTGCCCAACAGAAGCTGATTGTTTTGAAATACACCCTATTTTAGTGGACGCCAAGAATCAGATAAGTGGTAGAGAAGTAAACACTCTGAGCCTACCCACATACAGGGATAAAGAGAGTCCAAGAATCCTACAAAGTTGTACAGAATAAGACACAATAATAATAATGACATATCTTGGTTTAAAAGCTAAACACTCTGCAACTTATAAAAGTTTTCCATGTAAAATCTGGAAGCACAGGAAGAAAACCAGCACTCAATGTATTCCAACAGGAGAGGATCTCTCTAGAGATCAAGAGCAAGAGCTGAAGTCCAAGTACTTTCTGATCCTGCTTTCCTCTGTAAGTCACCACCACCACATTGCCCATTACACAGAACCTTCTCTCACAGAGGTGACACTACAGGTGCACCTGTCCATGCTGCATCTGAAAGATTCAGTTCACCTGCCCCACTGAGAGCAGGGATAGGGTGAGGACAACTGCAAAAGTCATCCAGTACCATGGTGGACATCTATGTAATTTTTATGTTGACTTTTTATTCAAACATTCATTTTTTCAATAAAACAGGCACCTTCTTATCAAAAGATACCAAAATGTTTGTGATAAATCCAACAAGAAAGACTTCAAGATATTCTAAAAACCTGTAAACTTATTATGTGAGAGGCAGATTTACTGGGGGGAATAGGGGGACTACTGTACTTGAAGGCAGCCCTGTGGAGTATGTGTTTAATCCATGTGACTTAGCAGAAGCTGTAGCACTATAGAATCCCCATGTCACCACCACAACTAATTCAATCTCACATTCACTATGGGTGGATTTGATGTTTCTCCTATTCAGTACAGATTACTCCTGAATCTGTGTTCTTGTTTTGCACTCAGCTGTCTGCCTGTTGTGCTGCCCAGTGGCCTCAGCTCCATTCCATTCACCCCCATTCCCTGCCCTATCACTCCTGCTAACAGGCCTTATCATTTTCCCTGGGTTTATAATTTCTCCTTGCTTTTCAGTTCCTCTGCCCCTCAGATTACAATGTGCATTCCTTTTCAAACATCTTATTTATGCAGTTGATCATATCAGTGAAAAGGCAGTGGTGATGGATGGTCTTTTTGAATAAACTTGTGTCAAAAAGAATGAGCATAGCTGCAGGGAGAAAGTGTGGTGTTACACAGTGGAGAGGCACCAGTCACATAAGCCTGTTCTGCTGTTCAGGAAAGTGTCTCGAGGTGACAGTTGTATTTTGTTAACAAGTTACATCATTAAACAAGGTAATAATAAATATGCATTTTTCCATTCCCACTCATTAAAAGCCATTCCAGAGCTGACTATTCCCAGGATCTTACTTGCTTCATCTATATTCTAGTCCAGTCCCTGAAGGTTTTCCCTTACCTAATCTGCATTTTTCCTCATTATTTTCTCCTTCCACAAATTCAATTAGTTTTGGCCACCAACTCAGAAATGCCAAAGGCTCTAGGAGAACAGTGTAGGGTTTTTTCTCTCATCTTATTGGCAAGGGTTGCTGTTAAAAAGCCTGAAAAATAAAAGCAGAAATAAAATGAGGCAAAACAATGACTGAAACTCTTAGAATGCACCTGTGGTTTTAGAGAGCTGGCTGTTTGTGAATGGTTAGTCTGCTTTCCTCAATCTGTCCTTTTGAGACACGAACATTCACTCGATAGGAGACGGTGAGAAGGAAGAAAGCAAAACTTCTACAGTTGTGCAGATTGCAAACATGAGGCGAGGCTCTGTAATGGAAAAGATAAAGAAACTACCACAAAGTCTTGTCCTGTGTCTTGCCTTGCACAGGTATGGTTGATTTACTTTGCACCTTTCTGAGCAGTTTCCTGTGCAGCACTTCGTTGCTTGCTTTCATGCAAGCATGGTCTTAGCTCCCATGTTTGGCATAGTTCCTCTGTAGCATGAACCTGATTTCCAAACATACTTCCCCCACCACAGCCATTAGAGTGGACTGTGAAATATTCACAGCCACACAACTGGTCACAACAAAGACTATTACCTAAACTGTTCACAAATGCCAACATGTATGGCACAGTGATGGCACAATGCCTTGGGGAGAAGGGCAGGTACCTGCCAGTCCTACCATAAGAGCTGTACTGGGCCAAGCCCCAGCTTACACAGCTCACATTTCACTATTGCCAAGCAGGTGATACCCAGCACATGCTGAAAGAAAACAAACAAGGCATCTCAAACTTCATTATGGTCTCAGTCTAAAAATGCAAATCCCAGAATCTATCTGGATCATTGGATTTCATCTGGAGGGTCCAAAATTTTCTACAGAGCTCTGTAAACACCAGGACCTCATCAGAATAGGCACAGAGAAATATTTTCTCATACCATCCACTTCTCTGGCTTGCAAATTTCCAAAAATTTTGGCTAACAGAAGAGTTTTCCCATTGAAGTTATTTTTATGTAATTCACAAGCATTTATTAATCATGGCATCTGAAAACACAGCTCTGTATTCAATATGTTGTTAGATTTTCATTTGGAACCAATTATAGACTTAATCACCTTTGATTTGGGAGGAAGAACAATCCTAGTTCTCTGTAGTGTGGATTTGCCTCAATACACAGCAAAAGCCAGCAAGAGAATCCCCAGGACAACAGCAGCAAATTCAAAACTGGTAAAAAAGAAAATCTCTTCTGCCAGCAGTCTTCAAAACCACTATGGCAGGAGACCACACACAGGAGACCAGAGTGTTAAAAATAGATCAGAAACTTATGTGAATAAGAAAATCAATATTTAAACCCCTAATAATTTTTATAATGTGACAGCAAGAAAGAAGAAAATCTGAACTGATTTCTGGCAGTATGCAGTGTTAGCATTCTGGCATCAGTTTCCATATACAGATCTACCAAAATAGAAACAACTACCATTAAAAGAGTTTAAAAACTAAATTTGCTTTCACTGCAGATAATAACACTTCTCCCCACCCTGAAAAAACATCCCTTTATTTGTCAAGTCAGGAAAAAAGGTCATTATAGTTTTCATAAAATTTGGACAATTCCAATGACAATTGATAGCTGAGAGCCTTAAAGCTCTTAAATTGTAGGAGGGAGGGAGAACTCTGCACTGAGGAATTAATTCTTTCCTGTATTTGCATTTCTGTATTATTTCTATTTTACTTGTTTATATAAGAATTTATACACATAGATCTCCATTCCTTAATTTATGCCTGTTTTCAGGGAGGTTATACTTCTGTCTCTCCTGCCTGCCCTTCCAGTTTTCTCTTAATACCTCATCCGTCTTAATTTCCGAAAAATCCCCAACTGTAGTTTTCTGACAATAAAAAAAAAAAAAAAGGCAAAAGATGTTTTTGAGAAATATTACATTCATCCTACCTTTCTACACTTGGTTCTCTTTTCTTACTGCACTGGTTTTGGCTGGGGTACAGTTAATTTTCTCCATTGTAGCTGGTATGAAGCTGTGGTTTGGATTTCTGCTGGAAACAATGTTGATAATTCAGGGATGTTTTTCTTATTGCTGAGCAGCGCCAACACACAGGCCTTTTCTGTACCACACCAGGGAGAGGCTGGGGGTGCACAAGGAGCTGGGAGGACACAGGGCTGGGGCAGCTGACCCCAGCTGATCCAAGGAATACCCCAGACCAAATGGTACCATATAAAATGGGGGGAAGAAGTAGGGCGGGGGAAGCTGACTTCTTATGTGTAATGCTTACAGACAAATGGACTCTGGGCAGCAATGACCTGCAATTACTAGGAAGCCAAACATATACCAAAGTTTTGAACATACCTCCCAGTGCAAAACCCAGCCTCTTCTGATGGAGCATGTTGAGTAGCACAAGACAGAAGCATTGCCTGCCATGCATATACTCCAAGAAGGAGCCTTTTTTGCCAAATGTTTTTTTTCAGTTATTAAGATGGTGGCTACACAGTTCACTTATTGACTGTTGGAGTAGCTGCTGTAGTTGACTCCAGTTGTGAGATTCTACCAACAATTTCCTCCTAAGTGAGGAGAAGATCTCCATCAATCATGGATAGATCCACTGCATCCCAGCAAAGTACCAGAGCAGAGTAAGGCAGAGCAATGTTTGCAGGGGTTTTGTTCTACACTTTCAGACTGGATTCTACTTATGCAGATTCAGTCACCAGGCAAAAATCTCAGACCACCTGTTCCTGAAAAAAAATTGATCTTTCCCTGGTATCTAAAACTAGACACCCAAAGAATAAATAAATCTGCAGCACTAATATTCAGCTTCCTATTTTCACTAGTAGCTGCTTTTGCAAGGATAATTTAATTATTCTGTTTCATCTAGTATTGCAGCTTGTAAACTCCTTTGAGGATCCCTACCAGGAATTCATCAGCATGAAAGATATATGCTTGTAAGATCCTAATCAAGTCAATCAAGGGGAGAAACTCAAAAGTTTTGCCACTAAAGGAGTCAAACATAAAAGCCTCCCTGGGGGGGGAGGGGAGGGATAGAGGTTTATATACCATGCCTGGCCTATGTTAAGAAAATTAAAAGTCGTTTCGCAACATAAAAGAACTGAAGTGTGACATCACTAAAACCAGTTTCCAGTACAGATGCCCAGTTTGAGACTGGTTTATGAGGGAAATTTATAATGCATTTAAAGAAACACAACTGACAAAAACATAACTAAGGAATATATACAACAGGACATAAATTAAACAAGGACAATTTAAACACAATTTAGCAGCCGTCCATGTTGCTATAACGAAGAACACTTCTGTTTATATCAATGGCAAACTTCTTACTTTTTTCAAAGGAAATGTTTGCAGAGCTGATTCTTCTAAGTATCTGCCTAACATAAGAGTTGAAGTTTGCTCTTATTACTTCCCAGAATCTTTTCAGATAGGGTAGTAGTGCTCCAGAAAGGGAATCCAGACTGCTGCTGGGCAATGTGTGTCAATGAATAGAAAACAGGTTTGGGTTTGCATTTGCTGCTTTTTGGTTCTATTGGATAAGGTAATTCTCCTCTTCCCTCTCACTTACCCAGCAATTTTGCTTTAAAAGCCTGCATATTTAAGATAACACATGTTCTAAATACATCATTCAGAGAAGGATGGAAAGAAATCAGTTTTCTGAAGAAGGTTGTCAGTGTTCTTCAGAAAAGAACAGGGTATAAAATGATTGTTACAAGGCACAATTCAAAAAACAAGATATCATTTTTCCTTGCATGCAAAAATGATAATCCTTTGAAATTGTGTCATTTTAGGGGACCCAGTAGAAATTAAATAGAAATGTGGCTATACCAGGTAAACATTTTGTTGTCTCCAAGAAGAGCCATAAAGGATCTGGTGGAGATTTTTCAAAGCTGCCTTAGGGGATGAATGTCTAGTCCCCATTAAAATTAACAGAAACTGGGTCCTCAGACCCAGTCAATGGCTTTGAAGAATGAGCTCTGTGGGGGTAATACCTAGCATCAAAGAACAGGGATGAGTCGTATTGTTCACTGCATCACATGGGAGTCACTTGTACATTTGTTTGAATAAAAACGAAGTGGGGGAAGAAAGACAAAAACAACAGTAATAGTAACAGTAACAACAACAACAAAAATAGTGATTGAACTAAAAAGCCTAAAAATAGAATTTCCCAATGGACTTCAATAACTTCAAACATTGTGGAAGGTTTTATAATGGTAACTGGAATTCACTGAGTATGGGCATCACATTTGCCTCTCCCCCTGAATCCACCTGCAGAAGCCTTTGACAGTGCTGAGACAAACAGGCCTGGTTTGAAAAAATTTCAGCACTGCTGCAGCCAGCTCTCCCAGCCCCACTGAGAGATTTAAAATGAACTCTAATTTTAAAATCCCATGCTCTTAATTTTTTTTTACAGGAAAAATTCTCCTCTGGCAAGACTCCCACAACAAAAGGAAAAATTACTTGCTTTGAGATTATGTACAAAGTCTTTTTCTTTTAGCCTCTTTCAGGATTTGGAGGTGGTATTTGTTGCAATGCAGAAAAATACACACTATTTGAAATGAGAACTTTGACATTAAGTTTCCCTTTCTGCTAAACAGCTTCTGCCTTCCAGATAACTCGCACTTGGTTTGGAGCATTTCACTCAGTTTTTCTCCTGACCTCTGGCTTAAGGGGTTTTATTTCTACAGAGTAAATTGAGAGTGGGTCCATTCTTAGGTGTGAAATTGGGGTGAAAATCACCACAAAAACATGAATAATGCTCAAAATTACCAGAAGAAAATTAAGTCTAACTAAACAAGTCATGGCAAACAGAGTAAACTCACACTCTACAGTGGGCTTTCACACAGAAGTCAGCTATAAACTGAGTGTGGCCTGCAAATCGATCAGCCCCCTGCCTCTACCTAATGAGACTCTTTATTGCATTTTTATAGACTTATAAAAGCAACATAGGAATGATTATATGAGCTGTCTGTCTACCCTGTCCATCTGTGGCTCTACTGGTGTTCACCCCCATAGACCAGGATAGTACCTGGCAGGAGCTGGAACTTAAAGAAGTACAGAGGTGATTGCGAGACTTCTAAAAAAATAACAAAGCAACAACAGACATACAGCCACTTCCTAGTAAAACACTGATTCCAACAACAGTAACAAGGCACTTGGTACCAAGTTCTTGGTAACAAGGACTGTAAAATCAAAATGAGTCAACAAGAAAACATCTTTACTAACGCAGCACAACACTTCAATAGCCTTTGTGTGAGACCTTTGTGAATGTCAGTGCTAATTCACATTAGAAACACAGACAATTTCTCAGAACTCTAAATGGAACATAATTATTTAAAAAAACCAGGTCATGTCTATTTGGACAGACCTATTTCAAAGTTCTAGGATAATGACTTCATTTAATATGCATTACACAAGACATTTTTGGAGCTATTCCCATAGAATCAAAGCCTTCCTGTTCACGAAACTCAATTTTGTGATTCTTTATTTTGTCAGTGTTGCCATAAACAATGTGCTGCCCGTGGCAGGGAGGGGAAAAGAGATATTTTTAAAGGAAAAATAGTCATCCCTGCTCAGAATTTTGTAGTTACATTTACCAGCTGCATAAGTGTTCTGATAAACTGCCAAAAAGGGTCACTATAAAGCAACACTCCTTTAAAGTTTTAATCCCTAATAAAGGAAATCATCTGGACTCTCTCCAGAAATATTTTGAGGGGGAAAAAGGGGCAAAAGCTTCCGCAGAAGATCAAATGTTGTTGATTATAGCTGCTAACTTCAGTAAATTAGCAAGGAACTTTTATTATATCCAATCAAGCTCTTGTTAAAGATAACAAGTTCTTTTCATTCCTTGCATATTTGTGTAACAGTCACTTTTCTGGAACTCATCAAAGCTTGTTGCAAATCCGTGCAAAATTACCACTCTTTTAACTTCCTAAAAATAATAATGAAACTTATGATCACAGTGAAAAGGCACTGGTTATATTAAAATATTTCAAAATAAAAGATTGGGAATTACAGAGAAGTCTGCCCCAGTGCCAGCAGACTGATAGTCCACAGCAGAAGAGCCCTAAAATGATATGTTTTTCACACTTGTTTTTTATTGTTTTGTTCATGCAGAAGAAACTTAGCTAAACAGTCTTTTTATGAAATCTGATAGTGTAACAAAGCTCCATTGTGGTTTCACTTTAGAGAAGGCATTCACTCAACTATTAATTGCTAAAAAGCTATTTTACATAATGAGCTCAACCATATGATTATGTAAAGAATACCATCTTTATCAAATAACCAAAAGTGGGAGGAAAGAATGTTTTCCTTTGAAGCTTTTCACTAATAATACATTTTACAGTATTTTTTTTCTAAAAAAAATTAGCTACTTCAAAAGCAAATATCTTGGTGACAGGCTGTTGCACTGAGATCCCTTTCTTACATGCCCTACTCTAAATACATATTTTTCATCCATTTCATTTGTCTGCTGTCCAAGTTTACCAGTGATGAAAGAATCCTTTCTGGAAACTATTTAAGAAAGTTCCAATACCCACTGAAATCAATGTCTAGACACGATTAGTCTAATATGAGAAGTTTTCATTAAAACTTAAAATTATCCCTACATTTAAGTATGACAAAAGCACAAAAAATTGATGAGAATCATTTTCTAAAAGGCAATGCAAATCAGTTTTTCTCAGTCCCTCTCCTTTAGCATTACTGAAAGAAAATAAAACCTAATACATAAACTGTGCCTTTTTAGGTTTAGGTCAGCTAAAAATCCATCTAATGTACAGTAATGTATTTCCACAATTGTAAATGTTTTTTTCTGACAGTCAATCAGCCATTTATTGCTTATTACTAATACTGCTCAAAACCCTTTGTTCTAACAAGCTAACTAGGAGCTTTTACTGAAAGCATAGTTCTTTTGTTTATTTCTTTTCCATTTATGTTGGCCAGAATGAAATAGCACAGAGAAGCTGAACATGAAGGTGGACATTTCTCCTCCCAGTAGGACACAAGTTGTATCTGGGCAGCTTTCCATTGTCTGCTGTTCCAGCATAGGAGTGTTTGAAAATCCTCTGTAGCAGCTCAGTCCAAAAGTTAAGAGGTGAAGTGGAGAGACCAGCCACCTGCAGTCTTTTTATTTCTGCATAATATCAAATACATTCAACTTAAAATGTTCTTGGATAACTCTAGCATCCTGTAATTCCCATGTAATGGATCCCTCCTCCCCAAAGCAGTCTGAGTTCATTGGTTCTGATTAGCTAAAAACCACCATTGCTACTAACTGACATTATGTAATGAGCTGCTGGAAGGCCTGTGAAGCAGCGCCGAGGTTTGCAGCATAAGCAGAGTCAGTGCTCAACGCTGTCACTCTTTTTCTGAGGCGTCTCAAGCAAGTCACTTAATTTTAGTGACATCTTTGTTCTGCACAGATCAAGAAAGGAAGGGTTCTAGCATGCTGCTGCTGGTTTGGGGTTGTTCTGGCCCTTGCTCTTAGCCAAGGTCTCTCAGCTGCCTCAGGACCCGAACAGAGCAGCTTTTTCCTGAGCCAAAGTACTACAGCACAGCACATCTTGTGTTTGCCCTCCTATCCTGCCTTGTACCCCTGCAGGTTACCCTGTTGGTGCCACTCCTTTAGTGACAGGACAAGAGGACATGGCCTCAAGCTGTTCCAGGGAGGTTCAGGTTGGACATCAGGAGAAATTTCTAAATACAAAGAGTTGTAAAGCATTGGAATGGGCTGCCTATGGATATGGTGGAGTCACCATCCCTGGAGGTACTTAGGAAACGACTGGACATGGCACTTAGAGCCATGGTCTAGTTGTCAAGGTAGTGATCCAAGTAGTTCAAGGTCAGACTCTCTGATCTCAGAGGTCTTTCCAACCTCACTGATTCTGTGATTCCTGAGTAACCCAGGCTGTCTACTTGGACAATGGCAGGAACAGGGGTAATTCACCTTGGTAGAGAAGTCCTGGATTAGGATTTAAGAGGTGAAAACTGGTGTCTCACATACACCCAAGTGTTCCGCATTTTTCATCAAACTAGAAAGTCCTAACTCAAGCTGAACTGAGATATGATGTACCAGCATTTCTGGAAGATGTGGGGTTCCTTGCAGAACCAGGACACAATGTTCTGCTCTGTCACCACAGCACTGGTTCTCTCACAACTGACGTTCTCTGCAAAATACTGCAAGGCAATACTTGTATTCACTATGTGGGTCCTTCCCCCCTGTCCTAGGGTGACTATGATGCTTGCATCCCCAATTGTCTTTTCTGTTTCTGCTGGATATTAAGTTCTGCACCTTTAAGACTGGTTTTGTAAGCAAAGGGGGGAGAAGAAGCATGCAGTTTTTCTGCAGAAACTGCACTTGGCTCCCTGCATTCATTCTCACAGACTGTGTTGTCTGCAGCACAGAAGCAGGAGAGAGCTCTCCTTAGCTTTTTAGTTAGTTTTTTTTTTTTAGCTAGCTGAGACAGAGAAGTTCCCTGGACTGTGGCTTTTCTTTTCTTTTTCTTGGAACTGATCAACCCTGCTCTGGACTGAAAATCCTGAAAAACAGCAGAAGCTCACACCTGTGGCCCACCAGGGCTGGGACACGGCATTTTTCGGTGCCAGAGGGACTGATAAGAGACTCTGTGTGATGAGTGACACGTCACAAAAAGGACTTTCTGAACATGTCATCTCTTCAGAACAGAGAGAGGTTTTATTGTTTAATATATTCAATTTTTTATGCTAAATAAGCAGGTTTTTTCTACTTTTCTCCAATGAAATTTTTCCTGAGCCAGCTGGGGGAGGAGCTGCTTGAATCTGCTTTCTAGAGGGACCCCTTTGAAAGTTTCCTCCCAAATTTGCTCCAAACCAGGACACCACTCAGGATGCAGAGTCACAGTGAGATCTAGGAAGGAGGAAAACTGCAGATACCTAAGAAAAGACAAAGGAGCTGAAAAGAAGTTGCCCAGAAAAGAGAAGGGATTGATGATGGAAGAGAAATTGTAGAGAAAGAAGACAAAGTGGACTTGATTCACAAAAATCTCTCATAAACATTCATAACAATAAATTGTCTCTGTGTGCCAGAAACTGACACAAATTATTTATGATTCTTCATTATGTGTTTAAACAAATCTGCTGTAATCTAAGTTTGATGGTATGTGATCTGCAACACCAAGAAAATTCAGTCAGCATTCTCTTTAGAAGCAGACTCTTGCTCTAGCAGCAGCCAAGGATGACAGGTGTTCTCCTTAGGTTGGAGACTCTTCCATTCTTTGAAGTAGGCAAAATGTCAGGAAAGCTACTCTGACACAGTTAACACATAAAGAAATAAATTGAAGATTTTTCTCACAGCAGCAGGCAGAAAGAAACACTAACAATATCTATACAACTTCCCAAACAAAAGACAACATGAAGATTTACTTGTGTATTAAAAATGTTAAAATGCAACAGCCTACGAACAGAAAACATTAAATAATTAGTTATATATAAGATAGGTAACAACACCCATACATATATTTTCTTCTTTGGACCATAGATTTATTGGTTGATGCAGGTTATGTATGTATTCTACACCTTGTACAATTCAGAAGCAACAATATCTGCCAATGATATTTATCAGGTGTTCAAATGTTGATTGAACTTTGAACATTTAAAACTGAAAAATGAACCTAACAGGTAGGGGGAAATGTTTAATGTTTCATTCTAGTACAAGCAGCAATTACACGTCATTAGATATAAGCTAAAACTTCTACATTTTTTCCTCTTTTCTTTGTTTTCTTTATTCCTGCAATTGTCTTTCATCCCATTAAATTTATTGGCCAAATTAGTCACTGTTATATGTTTTAATAATAATTTCATAATGAAGCAAATGGAAATACACCCACCAAACCAGGATGTTTCAAATTCCCTAAAACCCAGATCTTACCCATCCACTCCAACAACTGCAGATGGTAAGTATAGTCTGTCTCTTCTTTAATATCAATAATGTTAGCTGCTAGTATCTACATATAATAATCTTTTGATCTATACTGGGACTACTTGTTTGGCCCAGTTCTGTGTTCATTACCCAGGCAAACCTAACCCTTGAATCAAAGAGAACTTGGATCAATTAAAGGCTAAAGGAAAGAGTTTTTACTTTGCTCTTGGCAGTAAGTGCACTGAAAGAGTCCCATAAAACACGGCAGTGTTATGGGGATATTTGCCTTTGCATTCAGCAGCTGCAAGAAGGAGTCTCAGCCCCATGAGTCAGCCCTGCTTCAGTAATGCCACTCATGGAACTATATGAACAGATTTTTTGTGGAGCCAACAGGTATTAGTAGGAGCTGGTTATGTTCTGCTAGAGTTTCAGTATCTCTAATAATTTTAGAAAGGACATAATTAAGCAGTAATAAAGTGTGAGAGATATTAAGGACTTTCCATCTCAAGCATTTAAAAACCAAGTCAAATCCAAATACACTTTTTCATTGACCTTGGACTTTCTAAAAGAGAATTTAAGTCTTTGAGGTTTGCGTTTCTGAGTTTTTCTCACATGGGACTTGAGAACTCTTTTTGAAAACCAAGATGCTTGCAGAATTAAATTATTCTAGGAGCTGAGGCTTTAGAGAAAAAAAATACTGAAAATCACCAAAAAGTCATTAGCTATTAGTTGGGTTAGGTAGTTTAGTGACCTAGTTCCCTCCACAGATGTTCATCTGAGGAATGTTGCTGCAACTGTTCCAGACGAAAGAGATGCAAGAAAATTTGGGTTTTTGTGACCAAAGAGTGGTGATTGCGTTCATGCACTGAAGGCTGAGCAGACTGTGTTTCACCAGTCGATGGTTATTCCCAGAACATGCAATTAAAATGCAGCTGTTCATTAGGAAAACAATACACTATTCTTGCATAAGTAAGGTGTGTCATGAGTGAATAAAAGGAACATTTTTGGTCCAAAGCTAGTCTGTGAATAAATGCTGGATGGGAGATTTGATATACAATTTGACAATCAGCAATAAAGAGGCAAGACTTGAACCAAGATCAACAACAAACCTTTGAAAGCTGAAAACATGACTTGGAAAACATCTTTAAAAATACTTCAAATAGACAAAAAAATCAATACTGTCAACACTTATAGTGAATTTATCTAGTAAAAGCATCACATATTTCTAGGAACTTTTCTTCCTTGAAATAAATACAAGCCTAAATGCGGGCTGATCTGGTTGTTGACTAAAAAAGGAAAACACTTGCTGCAATGCTTTTTATTAATTTTATTCATCACTGACTCACATTCCCCTAAATTTTTGTACCTAGGGGAAATACATCCCCATGTTTGCAGTCTGGTATTAGCAAATTCTCAAAGGATGTTCCATAATCAAAATTTCACAAAACCTGGTCATGTAGGATTGCCTGTTCATGAGACACAAGTGGCCATTCTCCTAAGATCTGTGGATTTATCCACAAGTAAGCCCTTTCCATCTGGGTTACCTTACTAAGGTAGTAGGTGTGTTTTTGCATTCTTCATTAAACCTTTCTTTGACTCTGTAATTCAAATATCCATCAGTATGTTTAGAGAGGAAAGATTGTTCAACACACCCTATTACAGTGTGTGATAATCACAGCTCACAAGCTACAATGAAATCCATTTGAAGGCATCAAAATAAAAATCTGACTTTAGAAACCATCAGCCACCTGCATCTTACATTGACTTCAGTATATTTTGCAAGTACTCATTTCAAATAAAGACTTTCTTCAGGTGTACACAACTCCAGTCAGCCAGAGTGCTTCTCCATTGAGTGCTTCTGAAAAGACACATTGACAAAGCATGTTCTTTCCTCCTTTGCAGTGAATGGATTCTTTGAGGAAATGGGAGTATTAACTGTGATACAGCTACCCTTTTTGTCAAATTCTTTCACAAAGAGATCACTACCTCTGGGACCCACAGACCCACGTATTATTTACAGACCACACACTGGGAGGAGATGCATTGACCTCAGGTCTGTTACATCATCATTAGTGTTACTCCACCCAGGATCTGAACAGTTCATTTGGATGAAGTGTCAGAAGTTATCAAGAGCAGCCATGAACTTGGGCTGATTCAGTTTTGAAAGCCTGAACAGTGCTCAAGGAGCCAGAGAGGCCAAATTTTCCATAGTTCTTCTAGGGTTTTGGTGGTATTGTTTTGGTTTTTTTTAATTCATATTACAGATTCCCTATTTTATTACTCAGTCCCAAGGAAACAAGAGAAAAAATGCATCTGTACTTATTTCTCTTCTCTGTCATTTAGGAGAATCATATAAACATCCCTTCTGGATGACATGGCCTCTTGAACTCTACAAGCTAGCTGCGAGCAAAGGCCACAGTCTCTAGGGCCAGACCACAGGGTTCTCCTTTTATACAGATGAAGAAACACAGAGCAAGTGTGAAATTACCAAGGATTCCTTCCCTTGATACAGGGGATCCTTTGGGTGGATGGATGACAGAGTAACTTTACTCAACAAATGCACATGCTTCACAGAAGGGGCTGTCAGGAGTTTTAAGCAACTAAAGGGATTTGGAGCAGACATAATAATCCAAAAAGTCTTTGGGTAGCAGAATAAAGGACTTCAGCTCAGCCTTAAATGTGTGTTAAATTACGTTAAAAGACAAAATTTTATTAAGCCTGAGGGAACAGGGAGAGACCTGGTTTCCATGTCCTTCCTTCTTCTGATGTACTGAGCATAACCTCAGCAAGAGAGAGAACTGTGCTTTTAGGTCTTCATTTCTCAATCTACTTAGCCTTCCATGTGCCCACAGCCAAAGGGGGGAGAGTAACAGAGAGGGTTAAAGGCTTCGCTACAGTTGACTGGTGTTAAAGCTGGGGCAGATGTGGGTTTTAATTAGAAAGCAGCTGCACATACATAAACCACAGCAATCCTAACCCAGAGAGCAACAGCGTGAATACAGACCTCTTGCAAAAGCACATACCTTTAATCCGCATTTGTCTGTGGTTTTACAGGGAAGGGTTTCAGCAGAATTCTATCCTCATAGGAGAGGAGCTCATAGGAGAAAGAAGGAAAAGCATATTCCAAAAAAATCAGAAAAGGACACTTAATTATATCTATAATTGAGCTAATTATAGCTATAATTGAGCCTTTTAGGAACTCAGGTACCCAGTTTGCTAGGAATGCTGCCAAGGAGGAAATAATGAACATCAAATTCACTCTGCTAATACTTACCATAGTGGCTTGGTTTGAAAGACAGGTGTCTGCTAAGGCAGGCAGGAGCCTCCCTTGGAATGAAAAATGTAAACCCCCTCCCTTCAAATTATTATAATTTTAAAATTACGGGGCTCTCAGGCAAAGATATGGTAAGAGGGATAACAGTTCTTTACTAGTATGTATAACAAGGCAAACAAAACAACAGCTGTGGAATTAACACCAAACAGAACCACAAACCCAGTGACGCTCCTCTGGGCCACAGGCGCTTTCCCCGTTGGTGCAGTTCCGCTCACAGCCAGCAGGGGCGCTGGTGGCTCCCGCGGGGCAGGGCAGGTGCGATGATTCCCCCGCGGCTGCAGGGGGCGCTGTGGCGCAAGCTCGGGGAGCACACGGTGATGGCGGCACGGCCCAGACGGGAAGGGATGGAAAAGAGAGGCTTTGCTGCAGGAACCCCGGGGCAGTGTCGGTCCCGGAGCTCCAGCAGAACACTCGGAAGCAGCAAGCTGGGTCGGCAAGATGTATTGGCAGGCAGGGGTGCGGGGCTGCAGTGCAGTGAAAACTCAGAGCAGTGGACCACAGTGTGACCACTATGTCTGTATCTGAATTTGCATGTATATATGTATATAATTTAAAGGTTTAAATTTGAGGGCACATCTCGGCCATGCCGCCATTACTGCATGTGAGAAACAAGACTCAGTCTTTCAATTTTTAAAAGTTTAATAAGGGATAAAATGGACAGTATCCAGTACTGGGGTACCTGGCAAACTGCCAGAAGCACACTGTTAGCTTAAAACAAATTTCTTATATATATTTTCATTACATTGATTAAATGCCTATTCATGAGGGTCATACATATTCAAACATTCCTGTGAGTTCACATGTTCCAGGAATTCTTTTGCTTGATTTTAACCTTTGACTTGTCTGCATGCCATCCTGTAGATTAAATCAATATATTTTAGTTCTTCTCAAGGCTTAATTCTGTTGTTTTGACACTTCCTGATAACTGGAGAGTCAGTAGTAAATTTTTCTCTTGGTGTCCTGGTTCTTGTCACTGTTGTCGCACCATTCAGATAAGACAGTCCACACATACATTGAATCAACATAGCTATTTCACACAGTTATGTAAGTTAGTTACACAAATGAAAGCATTTAACATTACATAGTCTCTAATATTCTGCGAAGGCCTAAGCTATATTTATCACACTACTATTTATAAGCTATACTGTGCATATCAAAGTAGTTTAAAGGGATTACAAATTGTACTATGTCAAAATCTTTGTGATAATAAAACTTGCAAAACCAATACATAAATGCAAAAGCTGACTATATTTTCACTTACATGTGCTCCCCGAGCTCGCGCCACAGCGCCCCCTGCAGCCGCGGGGGAATCATCGCACCTGCCCTGCCCCGCGGGAGCCACCAGCGCCCCTGCTGGCTGTGAGCGGAACTGCACCAACGGGGAAAGCGCCTGCGGCCCAGAGGAGCGTCACTGCGTGTGTGGTTCTGTTTGGTGTTAATGCTGTAGTTGTTGTTGTTTGTTTGCTGGATGCAGAACTACAGGTGGGGTCTCACCAGAGCTGGGCAGAGGGACAGAATCTCTTCCATCCTCAGCTGCCCACAGGGCTCTGGATGCAGCCCAGGATATGTTTGGCTTTCTGCACTGAGTGCCTGTGGCTGGCTCATGTCCAGCCTCTCACCAGCAGCTCCCCACATCCTTCTGGGCAGAGCTGCTCTGCATCTGTTCATCCCCCATCCTGGATTGATACCAGGGGTTATTCTGACCCAGGTGCAGCACCAGGACTTGGTCTTATTAAACCCCATGAGATTTCCATGGGCCACTTCTCTAGCTTATCCAGGTCCCTCTGGATAGCATCTCGTCCTGTAGGTGCATCAACCACATCACTCAACTTGGTGTCATCTGCAGTTTGGGGTATGAGTGTGGATTTCATAGATTTGGAATTCCTGATGATATTGTTACTGAGATTAACAACTCTTCAGAAAGGCAGATTAATCTGAAAGTACTGGTCACCCATATAGTCCTTAACTGGACTGCTGCTTAATGAAGGTTATGATTTGCTCCCATGTCATTTGTGGGTATGTACCACATTTCTTTAATTCCCCAAGCATCCCAGTGGTGACTGCTGGCATTTCTGTGCACAGAAAAGTAACTAATAAAGTATTTAATACATTGCAGCTTCTTCATTTTAACCTAGCTGCAGAAAATAGCCATTTTCTCTGTCAGTGCTTCCAGAACCAATTGCCAGCACCTGATAAAATGCTGGAAGATCTCAGAAGCAGCACAGGAGTTACCAGTAAAATAATCAGTGAGTGAATTGCCTCCAAATGAAATCTTTCTCCCCCAATCTTCAGCTATGAAATAAAGTGCTGCAGTAATTTCCTAACATCTATATTATGCTGAAGCTACTTTTTAATGTATCTTCTTTTGTACAAAGCACATCGAAGTGGGGAGTGATGTGAAGGTCAGACTTGTTTTGGAAAAGCCCAAAAGCTCTTTCTGCTGTTATTAGGAGAGCTGTGAGAAGGCCCAGTGGCAATGATATGTAGATAAACATCTGCATTCCTTACATACCACAATCATTTTTGCTTCAAGTAGAACTTCACACTTTCAATGCTAAGCAGATCATGCATGTGCCCATTAGACACCCAAATACTCTCTCTCCATTTGGTGTCCGGTATCCATCTGATAATTTTCTTTTGCATTATGAAGAGCTATGACTGATGCAGTGATCCTCTGGATTTGTGAAAGCTCTCTTGCATGCTGAGCAAACATTTAGTTCTTTTACAATACTGTATGAGCTGATTCTTCAGTCAAAAATATTCCACTATCACAGAGTTGCATTGCAAAGATCCTCAACTATTTTATGCACTGCCTACTTAAAAAATAAATAAAGATTGAATTTAATTCCTGAGCTCAGGATCCTCTTGCACTATACAAATATAAGTATTTAATTTGGCTTTCCTGTTTATGTTTGTTTTAGTTGCTCTGTGTCTTACTCAAACACAAGAATCCAGTATAATTTGACTTACTCAGAACTGTGTGTTTTTGGCAGCTTTTTGCTTCACAGTAAAAAACCCCAGGTTTTAAAGAATGTCTAAAAGTGTTTTTTGTTCTTTAATTGTGAAACTAAAGACAAACAACCAAAAAAAATTTATACCAACAGCCCGCAAATAAAGGCATAGACTTTAAAAATGAACTGTTTGTAATATTGCAGAAAGGAAGCAGGTTGCCAGCCTGCAGATTGCTGTGTTCCTGCCTGTAAAAAGATGGTGGAGGTTAGTACCCACTCCAAAACCCTCTTGCCAGTATAAATTGGTTTATGGCAGGTACAGGGGAGAAGAGGACAAAGCTACATAACAGTGATGGGGGACTTTTCTGGGGAAGGTTTATTCTAACCCAAGAGGTCTGGGAAGTACCAAAAAGCTGTTCCAGCTCACACTGTAGGAAATGGGAGGAAATGGAGCTGCTGGCTGTAGAAAGAGCTGCCACAGCTCATAGGAGGTTGGCTCAGCACAGCAGCACCTCGTGCCCAAGCAGCAGGACTAACAATCCCAGTCACTGAGTCACAGAGTCAGTTAGGTTGGAAAAGACATCCAAGATAATCAAGTTCAACCTTGGACTGATCACTACCTTGTCAACTAGACCATGGCTCTAAGTGCCATGTCCAGTCACTTCCTAAGTACCTCCAGGGATGGTGACTCCACCATGTCCATAGGCAGCCCATTCCAATGCTTTACAACTCTTTGTATTTAGAAATTTCTCCCGATGTCCAACCTGAACCATCCTGGTGCAGCTAGAAGCCATGTCCTCTTGTCCTGTCACTTTGTGCCTGGGAGAAGAGGCCAACTCCTGCCTGTTTACAACCTCCTTTCTCAGATCATCACAGATCTCGAAGGCATCAGCAGAGCTTAAAGATGCAGGAACAGTATCTGGGACAATATGGAAGAAACTTTGTGACTGATGTTACTTCTGGTATCTTCACTTAGATCCATACAAATACATAAAGTTTCCCTAAAAAAACATTGAGGATTCTCCTATGAAATGTGTTTTTTCTGGCAAGGTAAACTCTGCTTAAGCAATTGCTCACATCCAGGTCCACATCAGGCTGGAGAGCTGACAGCTTCTCAGTGCCAAGTGCACAGTCAGGGTCACAGCTGGAATGTGAAGCTCAGCCCTTCCCAGACACAGGGAGCATCCCTGAGAGCCAGCCTAGGAAGCTTAGGGCAGCCCTGTAGATGTTTTTGCCTGTTTCTGTGAATTATATTAAATGAGTAACAACTAAACCAAAATAAATCCCCACAGGAGGCTGAAAGCAGCAGCATCCAGAGCAATTATAGTCAAATAACCAGAAGCAGCTCCCAATTTGGAGATGTTCTTAGTTCTTTTATGCCTAAGAAAGATGTACCACATAGAAGCCCCATTTGCCATATTTTAAAACATTGATTTTCTTATTCTGACTTCTACCCCTCAAAGAGCTCTATCTAGCCATAAAAAGCTGAATAATTTTACTGAAATTGCTGGAGTTTCAGATATTTACATTTTGTAATAGTTTACAAATGAAAAAAAATCGTAAAAGCACCTGGAATGAAAATTTATTCTAATTATTGTTCTAATGGTTGTTTCTGAGCACTGTGCAAAAAACTGATTCTATATTCAGTTTTAAAATGCATGTACAACAAGCATTACATTAGCAAAACAAGAAATAGTCAAAGAGAAGCAACATAACACAGAGACACACCCTTCTGAGACAGAATGCAAAGCAACACCCATGAGTAATAAATAAATAATTGGTCACACATTTTATACCATACAGTTTTCTGTTTCAGGGGCTAGTGCATAAATATTTTGCAGATGCTATCTACAGGGGGAGCGAAAAATCTTGTAGTAAATACAATAAATTCGGAAACAGTTCTTAAAATCTCATAATTCCTCATGCTAGCTGTTGCAACAGGAAGAGTGACCAAGTCAATCGTCTCTTAAGGATTTATGAGGAGCCAAAAGAAACTGGAGAAATGTGAACACATGAATGTTAACATCATTGAGACAGAAATTAAAGTAAAAGAGAGGAATTTCAATTAAATACTGATCATAAAACTAAGAAGCCAGTGGTATCCTTGAAAAGTCCTTCAAATGGGGATTTAAACTCAGAGAGGTTACACGCTCTACACACAGACCTTAAGGCCTCATACTCTTATTATTTATACCAGGCTGCCCTCTAGCAACAAAAACCAGTGCACAGCATTCATGAAGAGTTTTCTCAGAATACAAGTTGCTTTTCCCTTTCAAAAACTGTTTGGAAAAAATGATCGCCCCACCTGTGCTTTAATCTGCATTTTAAAGCTCTTATTTGGTAATTTTTCTCATTAGTTCAATAGAAACAGCAAAATTGGCTACTTAATTGCAGTGCTTAAAGTTAAATATATTTGGAGACAGCAACTGCTTTATAAAGATATATATACTCGACTGATCTTTGCTCCATTAGACCACTGTAATCCCTGATGTACAATCAGGGAATGTGGCTCCAGCCTTTTCTTACTCAGTGCACTATATGAAAAGCAGTCTGGTGCTGGTGGACTCCACAGTGGCTCTCTACGTCTCCAAAAACCTGGCAGGATCTCATCATTTTTTCTAGCACAATTTGTACAAGGTACATTCCAGTTCAAGACTGAAACTATAAACACTAGACCACACTCATGGGGTCTGACACATCTCGACCCATTCTGCCTCTCCCACACCTTGCCCTGCAAAATTTATGATTACTGTTTGCTGCTAACTCAATCTACCTGGAAATTAATATGCCAATAAAATGCATAGTCATTGAAATTTTTATTTATTTTTTAAAGGGAAGTTATAAAACAAATAGTTATTGTTAGATTTCTTCTTTGGCTTGATAAAATACATGAAAATTCCCATGCCCTGTGTTGATATTCAGGCCCTAGGCTAGGAAGACATTGCAGAGCACATTCACCTCTAAGCCACCTTGAATAGAAGTCAGTAAAACCTAAAGACAGGCTTACAGACCTTTCCAAGTGCCTGACCTAATCTGGAGTTAAAATTCTGAAACTGAAAACATAATTAAATATTCTGATTAAATGGCTTTTATGATTACAAATAATGAATAATCACAAGTTTTCTGTTAAAACAAACAACAAAAAAAAGAGTATCTGAGGGAAAGCACCAGAAATGCTGACAAAACAACAAAGACATTGGGCTAAGGGAGGTTCTTCAGCTACCTGCAAGAACAACTGTTCTTTAAAATTATGTACAGTTGGAAAGTTATAGCAAAGTAAAGGTCAGACAGCAATAGAAACATAATTCAAAAGGCAAAGAAATTTGTATTTTACAGAGTATGCTCCCTAAGGACTTAGCAAAAGATCACTGTTGTCATATTGAACTGAGGAAACACTGAGAGGAAGGCATCAGTAGGATGCATTTGACTCCCTGCTTCTCTCCCTCACATTACCCCAAGCTGAATTAGCTGCCACAGCTATAGCACCCACAAGCTGGAGGGACTTGAGAGGGCCAAACTGACCTACATGTCCTTCTTCCCCTCTTTCCTTCCAGTGTCTTTTGTGGACAGCTGAAGTGGAGGGGTTATGACTACCAGGATAACACTTTGCACTAGAATATCTCAGCTGTGTGTCTGAGGAGGCTTTTGTGTTGCTCAAATAGGACAACAAGATTGATTGTTACATATCCAACATTAAATAAACATATGAGGGGCGAAGGCATGGTAATGTATCTGTCTCAGGGACTCAGTGTACTGACTCTTAATTTTACTGGCACTTCACAACATCTGCTGTGAACTTCATATTAAACTCAAAGCATTTCCATTAACCTTTACCCCATAAATTTAAACCTTGGGAGGGGTTTATATGTGACACTATTGTAAAGCATGTTGCAGTAGTGGAAAAATACGTTACATGGAACAAACCAGTAGATTAAAGCCTCCCCTCTATTTTTCCAATAAATACTCTTTTCCATTAACCATGGCACTGGAATCCTATACCACAGACTTTGAAGCTGATTATGTGGAACTGCTTTTAAATATTACTTCTGAATTTATCTTTTTAACGAACCAGTGGGACATTCTTAGAATGGTATTCTTACAATACCATCAAATTATTTTCCTTGTTTAATATAAGTAACAACACTTCTTGAAATGTTCAGCTTCTTGTCCACACCCAGCTTGCTGAAAGGTCAGAATTAAATCTACTAGGGATTCACACTGGATAATTTTTCAGTGTGTTATAACCAATAATTGTCAAATAGCATAGTTAAATCTTAACTAGGATTCTGTAGACCGCAGGCAAAATTCCTACTGAAGTCATGAGAAATTTTTCTTGACAAAAGACCAAGGGCTAAAACTGCTGAAAGAAAGAATAATTTTATGAAGTCCTGCTGGCCAGTTTACACATTAGATAAACTGGTATTGGAACTGGCAAGCTATTTGGGCAGGAATGAGAAAACACAATTAGACCTTATTCAGCCACTGCAAAATCTTATCTCTGGAAATCAAAAGTTTTCACATGTAGGGGGACACCAGAAAGCCCTACTACTGAAACAACTTATAAAAACTACTTTGAGTCAAAAGAATGGTTAAATATAGTTCTAATAGTCCTAAATAAAGTCCTACTGCAATGTATACTTATCTTCAGGTAATGATGGTACACACCATGAAACCCTAATTTTGAACAATGTATTTTATTCCTCTGAGTTTTCCTCCTCCTCCTCCTTCTCTCTTTGTCATTTCTTCCCAGGATATGTAGATAATCTGACTACAGTCAGCAGAGATATAAAAAGTATGTTTTAAGAAGAGGGATTTCTAAGCCATCCTACAACAGAATCATTGCATGGGGACAGATAATGATGGTGAGAGAAGGGGAAGGCACTGCAGCACCTGCAATAGCCAATTTTCCCCACAGTTCAAAATATAAGACAGAATGCCACTGACAGGCTTCAGGCTGCAGCTGACTTCTAATGGAACCTCTCCTGATTTGTGCACTTCAGAGTAAAATCAAGTTCAACAATAAAGCCCTAACTCTTGTCACAGAAGTCTATGCATTAGAAACTGGGTTAATCACAACTCTGAGACAAAAATTCTTTCATCCCAAGAAAGAATGTATCAAATTACAAAACTCACTTTCTTCACATATCTGAAATGTGTAAGTTGAGAAAGAATTACTTGGATTTATAGATGTTCAGTGGAGTAGAACCAGGACTATTTTGCTCAATATTTTCCCTACCATTTCAAATAAAATTTTTGGTAATGGTATTGTTATCATTCAGGGATAGGTTGCTTTGGAGTACTCTAGCTTATCCTATCATAAATATAAAATTGAACAAATACAGTAAGACGAAATTGAACATTTCATAGAATGGGGATAAATGTGGATTTGATGGTTGCTAATAGCAATTTCTTAATATATTCTCTCATTTTGCTAAAATGCTTGGGCCAGGCAGATGCAGAATATATCAAATTACTACCTTAGGACAAGCAATACTATGTGATGCTTCATTATAAACTCAGGGAAGTAAACTACATCCTTGACATACTCTGCTTCCAGACATTGTTGAGGCAATTGATAATTCTTTATGTCTCATGTGAGGATCACCAGAGGAAATCTCTGGAACTAGTCATTAATTAAACAAAAGCATAACACAGAGCTAGAATTTTTGAAATGGTGCCAAAAGCATTTGTGGAAATTTGCAATGACAACTGATGAGAAACTCAATGCCTAGAGGGAGGGAGGGTTGTGGTTTTCCTCTGGTTTTGTTTTGGCTTTTTTTCTTTTCTACTGATTGTATAGAATCATTCTAGGGAAAACCTTACAGTCGCCTTTGTAGAAAAGAAAATCAATTTTACAGTTTCTATTGTACTGGCAATTTTCCTGTAGTTACACAGAATGAGATTTATCCATTCCAACAACAGGCTTCCAATTAAAGAAGAAAACCAAAATATAAGGCAACAGAATGGGTCTGGAACACACTAGGATGGGATGAGCCACAATCAGAATGCACTTAGCAAGAGAAACAGGTATTAAAATTGTTTTTTTTTTTTAAAAAAAAAGGAGAATGCCCCAGACAGTAAGGCAAAAAGGCAAAAAAAAGGAGAGCAAAAATGAGTGAAGAAACTCGTAGATCGCAGGAACTGTCTATGTCTAATCAACCTTAGCTGAAATGGTGAAATATATTCTAACAAGCCCTTGCAAATCAGCTGTCAGGTACAAAGAGAGACCTCACTTCTCAGGTTCCTGGCATAAAATGATATATTTTGCACATTTTTGTACATTGCCTAGAGAAAGAGTGCTAGCTATGGGACACATGAAAAAAAGACAGTTGCAGTAACCAAGGCCATTAGCCTTAGGTTTCCTTATACTACCAAACCTGGATCCTTACTGTTCAAACAACCAAGACAGACACAGTCTTCAAGGCACTAATACTTATGATACTTCCTAGCCCTTTTTTAAAATTTGAAGTTACTTCACGTAAGTTCATCCTTAAAGTTTTCCTGCAGTGTCAGGTACTGTGTTTTTTCTCTTCCCACCAATTTTACCAGGGATGGCATTCGAGGCCTAATTTCAAATTATGGTCACAACTAAGGATAAAGCAAAGTGTCACTTTTGTACCAGCTCTCTCATTGTGATAAAAAGATAATTATCTGTCAATCCACTGGAAGTCTTCCTACTTCAGTGACTTACATGTGCCAGGTATAATTCTGAAATTCATGCTACAAAGACCTCCCTAAAAAAGAGACTACCTCATCAGAAAAACAACTGGTGACATCCTGCTCAGTGAAGCTCAACAGGTTTCTGTAATGGAATTCTCATTTACACCCACACCAGCCTGGTGTCTCGACTGGACTAGTGGAGACAGGTCTTTGTTTCTCCAGAACAACCAGCACTTACAGGCAAAGTCCCTCACACCTTCCTGGATGCTCCAATACAACCTCTGCTGTGCAGACAGACACAACCACAGGTGATTTATGGATCACGCTGCACTCAGGGTAGGCTCACAGATAAATCAGTCCTGATAGGACAGCACTAGTTCCAGGTACTCTGCCACTTCTTTTCAGGGAAATCAAAGACAAAAGCCAGTACTTAGCTTACACTGGATGCTCAGGCAAAACTTAAATCATATGATATTGTGATGAGAAAAGAACAAGAACATTCAAACATTTAACTCTGAGGAGCACATTTAAGTAATTTAGAGAAATCATGACTTAAAGCATCATGCTTAGGGGGAGATGTATTTTCTCCATACATCTATTTGACAAGCACCATAAGCATTACTGTATCGCTATAAGGATGATGGATGTAGGATAATGCCTTTGTTTCCATGCCAAACAACCCATCTAGTCTCTGCTCAGAATTCTATCACACACCTTTCTTTTCAGTCAAAAATACAAAACTATGCATTATCAATACATGTAATTTATGTCTAGACTCTCAGTGTTAATGAGATTCAACAATAACAAAGAGAGAATGGCTTTGAATACTAAGTTTCTGATTGTTTAAGATGTAGCATTGCTTTATTGTGTTTACTGTGTCATTGTGTTGCATTAGCAACCTTCATAAGAAGGAGAGACAAAAAGTGTTAGAATTAATTACCTGATGGTAGCCAGGAAAAGAAACTCATTTTTTAATGCATAGTTCATTCATCTGCTAACACACAGATACTAATGATTGTCTCATGCTGATATATAACTAGCAGTGCACCATACATGATGAGTTACCTATTAGCCATCATTACTACTAGATTTAGGTTTTATTAATTTATTTAAAAGGTACCTACAATGCATTTTGTGTTATCACCTGCTGTTTCAAATATGGAAATAGCAGTTTGCTTTAGGAGTTTTTAGGAGATTAGTAGTCAGATTTCCTGCACTCACCATGAAATTTATGTGATATATTTATAAATCAACACTAGATGTGCGTAAGTGCTTCCTGCCTGTTGTCTGCGAGTGAATGCTGCAACATGAGTCATAATTATTCAGGCCATAATTTAAGATATTCTACATTTCCTTCAGGCCATAATTTAAGATATTCTGCATTTCCTTTTGGTCAGCAGCAGTACTTCAGAATGGTGCTGCTGGGGTATAAATGTAGATTAAATGACCAGCATACTTCAGGGATTGTCTACTCTTCTAGCTTCTAAGAAAACATTTATGATCAGAATAGCTAGAATTGAAGACAGATGAAAAGACCTGATAATAGGCCTTTTACTCCAAAGCACCTACAAAAGGTGCTTTTCATAGTTGGGCATTCTTAGCTGCCCTTGTACATGGGCAACTTAAATGACTGCTTATTGTCACAATGCTCTTCAGCCCCGGTGTTGCAATGGGTAAAATCTTACAAAATAACGACCCTGTAAAATCATGGCTCAGCCCTACTGCTTTGGTTGTGTACAGCTAACAGCAGGCTCACAGGTATCTATGACAATCAGCCTGTCAGCCTGTTCTGTGGGAGCCAGCTCCCACCTGTGAGAAGAGGGACCCACAATTGTGTGAAACATCTTCTTCCCAGGAGACAAGAATGTAAACATCTTTTAGAGAAGAAAGTCTTCACAAGCACGCACACTAGCAACTACTAACCAATGAACTGACTAGCAAAAAGTTAGTACCCAATTAGAATTAAAGACGATGTTTTTAGCACACCATATAAATTTGAGCTGTGAACAATAAAGGTGAGTGTACTGCATGAAGAAATGAGTGTCTCGTCCGTCTCTACAGCGACACCTGGTGACCAAGGGCGCGAGCAGCGCCGCGCGGGGACGGAGCACGGCACAGGACACGCGGCCACCGAGCCGTGGCACAGCCTGGACTCCAATTTTAAAAAGGTGAGCCACGGGGAAAAATGGGAACGCAGGTATCTACCGAAGAAAAAGCTATAGTGAATATATGGATGCTAAAAACTGTTAATTATGGTGTAAAAGCCAAGGGCTGGCCCCTGACTCAACAAATGTATTTAGTGTATCAAGCTGGGAGCAAGCGTGAGAATTGATTTTTGAGTCTGCTTCTCGCGGCGATGAGACTGCTAAAAGTATTACGACCACTTTGTTTCGGTAACTTTAAAACTACTAAAGGCAGACAGAGATGCAGAATTACTAACCGAAGAAGCCCAGGTAGCTAGCGCTGCAGACGGAGCCGGGAGCTGAACGCCACGCCGAGCTCAGGGCGCGTGAGGGGAGCCAGCAATGGGGCTGGGACGGCCCGCGCCGCGCGCATGCGCCGTGCGCACAGCCACAGCCACCTGTCCCGTACCTCCCGCTCCCACACACCCGCTGCATTTACCAACCTGGGCACGGAGCTACGGCATGGATCTTGAGAACAGACCCGAAACACGGATCCTGAGAACGATCCACAGAACGGATCCAGGGAACGGCTCGATCCCCCTGTCCATGGTTAACCCCACGGCAGGCACTGAAAAGCCCCCCCCAGCCCATGCCCCCCCGCGGTACATCCCCCCCGCCCATCAGCTCTGCTGCACGGCACGATCACACCCTGCACAAAGTGCTGAAGCTGTAGCACATCGTTATCAGAATGCCTAGAAGACGCATTGAAACACGTTTGTTAAAATTAACCTTGTGTTTTCAGTGAACTGTGACTTGTAACAGGATTGTTCACTGGAGAGCCTGAAAGCTGTCTGTGTGTAACGTAGCAAGATCTAACTTCTTTAACAGAAATGCTGATATATTGCATGATTGATAGAATTTACGATGTGGAATGTATACTCCCTTTTCAAGAATTATGATTTAAAGGTCTGATTGCACTAAATTAGCACTGGTTCTTTGCTGACTTAAAACGGTGTTAGCTATCACCATGGCAATTAGAAACCTACAATTCAATGCTGAATTAAAAAGTTCGGGGGACCCCTCTTTGCTAATATTTTAGGAGGATGTAGAACAGCAATTAATTTTCAAGCCTGGACTGAGTAATAAATCAAATATTCCTCTGTTCTCTTGAAGACAAACCTTGGATTTTATCTACAGCAATTTAACACTTACAGTAGTTTCACGAATACAAGCCGCACGGATTATAAGCCGCACCCCCGGTGCCTCGACAATGTTGCTGTCTTTGTCAATAGATAAGCCGCACCCCGAATATTAGCCGCACTTTCGTTCGTCGCGAGAATCCATGCGCAGCTTTCACAAATTGGCCAATTAGTAACAGGATCGCGGCATAGCGGGCTTTACTGGCTCGGGGCGGGGCCAGGCAGGCTCGGCCCGCTCATGGTTGCCGACGGGGCCGGGTGGCCCAGCTCAGCGCCACGGCTCGGCGGGGCTGGCCGGGTGGTGCTGCCGCCGCCGCCGCCGGGCTCGCTGGCCCCCCTCTCCCGTCAGCACCGCCCCGCTGCCGCGTTCGCTCGCCCGGCTGGCAGGGCTGCCGCCGCCGGGCTCGCCGTCCGCCCCGCTGCCGCTTTCGCTCGCCCCGCGCCGCGCCTCGCGAGCGCCGCGCCCGCCCCGCGGCGCTTTCGCGGCTCGCGGCGGCGCTTTCGCGGCTCGCGGCTCGCGGCTCGCGGTTCGCGGCTCGCGGTTCGCGGCTCGCGGTTCGCGGCTCGCGGTTCGCGGCTCGCGGCGGCGCTTTCGCGGTTCGCGGCTCGCGGCGGCGCTTTCGCGGCTCGCGGCTCGCGGCGGCGCTTTCGCGGCTCGCGGCTCGCGGTTCGCGGCTCGCGGTTCGCGGCTCGCGGCTCGCGGTTCGCGGCTCGCGGTTCGCGGCTCGCGGCTCGCGGCTCGCGGCGGCGCTTTCGCGGCTCGCGGCGGCGCTTTCGCGGCTCGCGGCTCGCGGCGGCGCTTTCGCGGCTCGCGGCTCGCGGCTCGCGGCTCGCGGCTCGCGGCTCGCGGCGGCGCTTTCGCGGCTCGCGGCGGCGCTTTCGCGGCTCGCGGTTCGCGGCTCGCGGTTCGCGGCTCGCGGCTCGCGGCTCGCGGCTCGCGGCTCGCGGCTCGCGGTTCGCGGCTCGCGGCTCGCGGTTCGCGGCTCGCGGTTCGCGGCTCGCGGTTCGCGGCTCGCGGCTCGCGGCTCGCGGCTCGCGGCGGCGCTTTCGCGGCTCGCGGCGGCGCTTTCGCGGCTCGCGGCTCGCGGCTCGCGGTTCGCGGCTCGCGGCTCGCGGCTCGCGGCTCGCGGTTCGCGGCTCGCGGTTCGCGGCTCGCGGCGGCGCTTTCGCGAGCGCCGCTTTCGCTCGCCCCGCCGGCAGGGCTGCCGCCGCCGCTGGCAGGCTCGCCGGCCGCCCCCTCCCGTCTGCACCGCCGCCGCGTTTCCTCGCCCTGGCCGGCACTGCAGGCCCCCGCACCGCCGGGCTCCCCCACGCTGCTGGCCCCGATTATGCTGGGCTTCCCCCGCTGCCAGGCAGCCCCACCCGCCGGCCTTCCTGCTTCTGCCATGCTCCCCTGCGCTGCTAGCCCCAGTTCTCCCGGGCTCCCCCGCCCTGCTGGCTCAGGCTCTGCCGCCCGCCCCCGACACTGCTGGCCCCGCCTCTGCCAGGCTTTCCCACCTCTGCCGGGGCCGGCCGGGCTCCAGCTTGGCTTGGGGCTGCCGCGGGCTCTCACTTCCGTGTTGGCAGCTTTTAGAATTTTGTTAATAGATTAGCCGCCCCGGAATATTAGCCGCACTTCCGGGTTTCCACCAAAATTTTGGTCAAATTGGTGCGGCTTGTATTCGTGAAATTACTGTAGCTAAAATCAGTACATGAAATGCACCTATAAAAGCAGACAAAATTATGTTAACTTTACCCATTCGCTTGTTTTTTAGTAAGGTAATTTTACTGTGAATCTTTTTGCCAAAAAGACATATGTGGCAACATTTCAGAACAATACAGCTATTTAGTGATTCACAACTGGTTATTTTTCCTTACCATCTATAAATTGAAATTGGACTTGACATCAAAACAGTTTCTTGCTGTTTTAGCCTTCAATATGTATATCCTATTACCTTTATTGGGCCAAGCTCAAATCCATTGTACAAGCACCTGCAAATGGAACAGGTTTGAAAGGCACTTTGCCAAAATCTACACCGTTGTAATTTTTTGTTTTAATAAAGCTGCACTTAAAAAAAAAAAAAATCCGACAAGATTATACTTGCACCAGAAAAATCTTCACTACAAATAAGTAATTTTCAATTTTCAATTTTCAATATTTGCACTTACCTTAAGTTATTCTCAAAACTAAATTACATAAAACCACAACATACTTGTCACACCTTTATAATCTCTCTAGTAAATCCATGTTGCTCTATTTCAGTCACAGAACAATTGTTTACCTGCGTATTGTTCTTTGATGTTTAGCTGCTGTATGACAGATTTCCGATAACTTTTTTGTAACAACAGTCAAAATGAGTTAAATTCTACTGTATTTGGAGCTTCTAAAGAGACACTCTCAACTCTAACTTTAGTTTGATTTAATTTCAGTGATGTTAATTTTCAGTTCAATTCAGTATAGTTTAAGTGATTATAAGCAGATTATAAGATTCTGTTTTCTTGAATTTAAGTGATGTTCTTATTTTAATTTGAAGTTCTGTTACACTTAAGTTCTGCCAGATTAAGATTCTGCTAAAGTTAAGTTCTATTAAGTAAATTTTTGTTAAGATTAGTTTCTGTCAAAATTAATTTCCTCAAGTTGAAGTGTTGCTAAATTGAAACAAACTCAAGTTATTATTACTATTACTATTACAAAATAATGGCCTTGTAAAATCATGGCTCAGCCCTACTGCTTTGGCTGGGTACAGCTAACAGCAGGCTGATAGGTATCTATGACAATCAGCCTGTCAGCCTGTTCTGTGGGAGACAACTCACACCTGTGAGAAGAGGGACCCACAATTGTGTGAAACATCTTCTTCCCAGGAGACAAGAATGTAAACATCTTTTAGAGAAGAAAGTCTTCACAAGCACGTACACTAGCAACTACTAACCAATGAACTGACTAGCAAAAAGTTAGTACCCAATTAGAATTAAATACGATGGTTTTAGCAAACTATATAAATATGAGCTGGGAACAATAAAGGTGAGTATTATGCATGAAGAAACAAGTGTCTTGTCTCTACAAGTGTCTCTACAGTGACACCAGAGAATAAAGCGCACAGACACTCCTAAGTACAGCTTCGTTGCATCAGGTAGACAGTTCTACCATAATGGTTCAGTGATTACACACCATTATGTTTGAAGCACAGTAAATATTTTGTTCTCTCTATGAGTCCATTATTCTTTTGCACATATCAAAAAACTGAAGTTAAACTAAAAGCACATTCAGAATTAATGGTGATGTTCAGCCCTTTTCTCAGATTCAGAATTGCTTTCCAAAGAAGCAGCTCTTCATAATTGTAAAATGGTGTGAAAGCAAAACCAGCGAGAGACTCCAAGTCAGAAATACAATTTAATAAGAAAAAAAGATACAAAAAATAAAATACATGCAATAGTACAAAAGAAAAACCACTGACAGAGTCAGAATACAACCTGAAACTCCGCTAGTTAGGGTAGCAGTCCAGATGAAGTGGTCTTGTTGAAGTAGAGATCCTGTAGAAAGGTCTGGTAGCTCTTGTCTTCTGGACACCAGTGGGAAGGGCTGCCTTGGTCTTCCAAATATCTTTTTTCATCTAGGTAGGAAATGTTTGGCTCCTCCCCCCAGGTGGAGCATCTCCCAATGGGATGATTAACAGAAGATATCTTCCTGGAAGAAAGAGGGTCATGGGAAGGATAAAGGTTTTTAACAGATGGCCCATTAGCAGAGGATATCTCCCACAGAGATAAGAGTCACTGCCCCACCTGTTTTCAGCAGATGGTGATAGAATGCATACTTTTGGGCACATCTTTATATTGCAACCTAGGACAATAATCCAGTCCCATATGGCTTGAATCTAACCCAGTTACAGCACTGAAACCTTTTCAGTGTCAGTACAAAGAAAGGTGTGGACTAGGTCCTAGTCTATGCTCTGGCAGCTTTAATACTGGCCTAAATAGGTTACTGAGAATTACTTTTGTCATTGCTTGGAAAACTGAACTGATGTCAAGCCAATGTACCTCGCTTTCTGCCAACTGCTTCTTGTTCTCTTCTAAATCAAGGAAGTACCACTAATAAGTGCCAGGGAGAAAGCTAAGGACTGGGCTATGCTCTAGTGACCTGTGCAAGCACAAGGGATCCACAGGGAGCACTTACAGATCAGAACAACCTGGGGTAGCTACTGTAATTTGTTCTGGGCACCATATAGAGATGCCAGTGTCTCCTCCAAGACTGTACCAAACACTGGCAAATCTTGTCATTTTGTTCTTATGTCACTGCAGAAAAGTTCATAAATATTGTATTTTCCTTCCTTCCTTCCTTCCTTCCTTCCTTCCTTCCTTCCTTCCTTCCTTCCTTCCTTCCTTCCTTCCTTCCTTCCTTCCTTCCTTCCTTCCTTCCTTCCTTCCTTCCTTCCTTCCTTCCTTCCTTCCTTCCTTCCTTCCTTCCTTCCTTCCTTCCTTCCTCCCTCCCTCCCTCCATCCATCCATCCATCCATCCATCCATCCATCCATCGAAACTTTGTCTGAATTCCTTTCACTGTGTGGGACCACAAACAGTTTAAAGTGAATATTTAGCATATACCCTACACCAGACTGAGCTTTCCAGAAGTCAGAGATCTTAAAAACATCAGTTTCCCTGACTGCTTTGAAATTTGAAATAGGGCACTGCTATGAAATACTGTCACTACATTACAGATGAAAGGAGTTTCTTTTGGATCATATTTCCTTTTCCATCTGTTATTGAAGAACTTTCTTCCACTGAGAACCCTTAAGGGTTAACTGGCATTGTGTGGAGGAAGGGGAAATCAGAGGTCAGCTCATGTTCTGATATCAGTGAACTCACAAGTTACTCCTTAAGCATGTGGTTTCATCCTAGATTCTTCCTGCCAGCAATTTCTCACTTTAATCATACACCCACAGCAAGCCAGATCTTTAAATTCAGCAATTCTTTCTCAGGTTTCAGCAAGTCATTGGCAGCCTGAGCTATTTTTGGGATATTTTCTCTACTGCAGATGCAGCTTAGAAAAACGCAGGGAGCATGCTAAAGACCTGCAGCTATTTGCCTTGTACAATTTGCTCATTTCTCTTTATTTCTCTGTTTTCCTGCACTCATCACTTAAAGGACAATATTTCTTGCAAACAAAATCCCCGGAGCCTGATTAGAGGGACTGAAGGCTCCCAGACACGGATTGCCTGCCAGCCACAGCACGGTAAGGACATGGACACTTCTGGCTAGCTTTACGTTGCAGCTTTTTAAGCTTTGCTGAACGTTTATTTGTGTCCATTGCTTCCAAATCAACATTGCTGGCATGGCAGGCAGTCTCCACCTCTCGGTCTCCATTTTCATTCCCTAAAATCCACAGCACTTGTAAGTAACACATTTATACTCACCATCTCTTTGTGTGTTTTAGAAATGACTGACACTAATTTTGATCGGTTCCAGGGGTCGGGGATTTTTCTTTACATTTTACTATCTTTTGGACATCTGTAATTTCCAATCCTGATTGAAACTGTGGATATTTTATTGCCTGATCTTCCCTGTTGAAGTTGTATTGTTAATTGTGTTACTTAGCTCAGAAAAATTATTTAAATCAGGGAATGTTTTTATGGTAGATGGAAATGTTATAAAAAAGCCCTGCTCCTGCTGATTTACAGTTTTATACATTGCCTTCCTGTCTTGTGTTGTGGCTCTGCTTTGAGACCTTGAGGCTGCCACAGAGCAGCACATTAACATTACAAAGGGACTGGCAGCATAAAACCAATGCAGCAGACAGAGCTGTACTAAAAATGACTAGATTTTATCATGCAGTTATTTGCTCACAGAAATGCATCAAGTAATCTCTACAAAAATGGTGAAAATTTATTAAAGTACTTTCGATTTAGTAGATTAGGATCAGGTTCTGAAGGAGGTATTTTTATTTCTGAAAGTCTCTTAACAATTTTGAGGCAATTTCTATGATATTGTCAATATTGCCTTGAACATAAGGCTGATACCTGAGCCTGGCTCTCTCATCCAGCTGGTGAGTCTGCCTCAGTTTCACTGAAATCACTGATACTAAATTAGCTGAATGATAAATAGTCATCAATCCATTAATCCTCAGTTCAATTTTATACCCAATCCCAATGTTAGTACTCAGGTTGGTTGAAATCTTGAGACTCTACATAGAAACCACAGGAAGAAAGATGGATGTGTTTTAGTAAAAGTTAGCAAACCACTCATTTTTTTACTGCTAACAAAGAAACTGTTATGTCATTAGACAAGTTACAGAGCACACATGTAAAGCTAGATAATGCATTTCTCTGTCAAAAAACCAATGTTGCTCTAGCACAAACAGAAGTCAGGTGAAGGAAGTTTTACCAACAGGACAGGTCTGTGCAGAATTGAGTGTTTTGGGAATTCAGTGAGATAAACCCAATACAGGGATTATACCTGTACAGACAGCAATTCAAGTGGTGCCTGTTCGGGCTCATTTTAGAAATGTCCTGAATTGTGCCACTGATAAAAATTATTACTAGAAAGACAATGCATGTTGTCACAACATGTGCAGAAAGGAAATAATCTGAATAATGAAAAAACAGATGACATATACAACTGTTTATTTTCAAAACAAACTGTTGCATACAGGAGTTCTCTGGAAATTGAAAACCTTGTCTTTGTTAGAGGAGGAATATGGACTACGGAGATTAGCAACTCCACACCTTCCCAACTGAGAATACACTCATACCATGTTAATACACTGATTTTTTGGCATGCATATATACTAAATCAGCCACATACAAGATACTAAAGATTAACTGACTCTATAAATGAACTGATTGGTAATTCAGCAGCAGCACTCTATAACTCATACTTGATGATCCTTGCCTAGAAACCAGAATATAAAAAGGGCTAATGGATATCAATAACGGCAAGTGGAACCCATGCTGATGTAAACTAAAACTTGTTCTAGAGTCAGAACATGAGTCAAAACCTTGATTATTCCTCAGAATATCATAGAAATGGGTCCCTGCAATTTTAGTGACGTCCTCAGACACACACTAAAGCTGAATAACATACTGTACATGAACACAGCCATGGTAATTGGCCAGTCATATTCCACTCATCTAACCTGGTTTCCTTAAGTTTACACTTTACAATTTTAGCTTAAAAATCACTTCAGAAAAGGTTAATTATACTACTCTGCATTTGGCTAGACTACAAGCACCCATAGTTTCAATGGCGCCATTGACATGTGGTAACTTACTACAGTGCAAAAACCTGATCAGGCTAAGCCCTTCATTAAAATTGAAGAGACAGTTTTATTTTTCCTGGCTGTCATCTTGCATCAGATTAATTCTATTAAATCCAGTTGAGGGACTGTGTTGAAAGAGGAATAATCAACAAAAAGTGAATAGTAAAAATTCTTTCAAGGAACTGCATCTGAATTTTAATAGTCATACAGAGCAGGGCTCTGCAATAAAAAAACTGACAAATAAGGGGTGTGCTGGTATATGTTGGGAGGCAGCATCAGTTTAGAGGAGGAATAAGAGAATTGCAGAAATGAAAGAAAATGTAGTAAGAAATGAAGGTCTTACTGGAGTCAAGAATAAGCAAACAAGGGGGCAGCTGAGGCCTGCAGGCTGCAGACTTGCATGTGAGGAGGCAGAGATGCTTGATGAGTCTGAGCAGCTGGACATTGTCTTCTTTGTAGCTGTTGAGTCCTGGCAGCACCAGCACTCCCCAGCCCTCTCCCAAATGGCAATAGCAGGATGAAAATGCTCTGCAGCCTGTTTCTCTTGGATCTTCCCATCTCCATTTCTTCCCACATCATCCCACAGCTGGAGTAGGCCTTGGCCCACTTCTGGATTTCATTTCAACCTAAACCTCAGCCTGATAACAGTTAGAGAAGCACCAGGTAGTAAGGGCTACCTGGGAAGGATCAGAGAGGGGCTGCAGGGCTGGGCAGCAGGATGGAAATAACAGAGGAATATGGAGAGGTAACAGAGATTCTGGAGGACTGTGCAAAGAGACAGGTAGACAAACAAAACCACAGCTGCTTCCACCCAACACTCCAAGTGTAAAACAGCTGAGAAAAAGATAAAACCATATTAGAGTACACCACTAAAGACAGAGATATTAGAGAGACCACAGCACTGATGGCATCCTATAAATATGGCTCAGTATTTAAAACATTATACAGTTTTGGTGACTCCCAACACAGAAAGATCAATGTGTATGGTAACAATGAGGCTATTGGTAAAAATACCATCATAGAAATTAATTATTTAAGATGCATGACCATGTTGGCCCAAGAAAAAACAGATATAAATCAAACATAGCAATTAGAATTCAGAGAATACAGTGAAGCAGTGAGATGGGAGCAAGAAACCCAATATCAGGTTTTTATGATGAAGAATGATCAATTACCAAAAGCAGTGACTGTTTTGGCAAGTTGCTGCAACATTTTAATTGCTCCAGGACTGTTTCTAGGTCACTGTCATACATGTTAATTTAAGTGAGATACAAATCAGTCTCTGGGTGTGATGAGTGGACAGGTGCTATAACTTTAGTAATGTTCCTCCTTTTGACATCACTTCTCTATCTGTGCAAATATTAAGATAACAAATGCAGTAACATCAGCCTCCTTTAGATACACAAATAAAACTAGCACTTCAAGTTAAAGAAAATTGAATAGAGAAATCTTGGTTCTTGTTGATATTGGGAAGAATCTTGGAAATCTGTTAGAAGACTGCATAGATTAGGGTATTTTGAATGTATTTTAAGTGTAAATAAGAACCAAAAATTTACTTCCATGTTAAGTTTTTCCTCTATTGCTCAAAAACCAAGCTGACTTGGCCATTGTCATTTAATGTTACATGAATTTCCATGATAATTCTTTGTAGTTAAATATAATCCCTGATACCACCTTTTGGTCTTTCTAGCCATTGGCTTCAATTAAATATAGTTGCAATTGATTCTTTAGCTGTCTTCATCAACTATGTCAACCCTTCTTTAGTCAGTTCTCATGGGTATTTCTATAATCTTGCTGATTTTTGATTGACTTTTGTTTTAATACATATAATGATCAAGCTAGCAATCATAAGAAATAGAATCACTAGCAAAGGCACTTAAAAGTTATATTTATACTTGAAAGTCCAAGTCCAGGTCACTAAGGAAAGTCACTGACAGATATTAATGTTATACAGCAGCTTCTAACTCCAATTTATGCAAATTATGCAACACCTTTTCCTGTGCCATGTCCCGTTAGTTACTGAAGTCACTAACTTTATCTAAAGCTAGATAAAATATACAAACTCAAAGATTATAATATATCAATGCAGGAATGGTCTACTAAATGTAAATACTACTTTTAACAAGGATAGCAAATGCAAGTAAAATTTGGCTTTCATTAACACTGGCTCACAGTTATCCCTAAATATTCTATGTTATGACACGGTATTAACCTGTCAGTACTCAAAATTTGAAGGTAAAAAGAATCATTTTTATGTTTGGTAAAGAAAAAACATAAGGTCTCAGGAGGGAGGAAAGAGATTACTATCCCTAAGTATGAGAAAGCCTTCAGATATTATATTGATCCAGTCATATTTATGTCTAATAATTTTAGACCTATACGGAAGCAAACAATATCCCAGTCTTGTAGAGCATGCTGACATCACAAGGCCCCCAGTTTTAGTTCTTTAATGTAGTTTGTGCTGGTGTTATTAATAGACAGACTAAAATGGGAACTTCGGCCTGGCTCAGCTTTGGTTCACTGCACGGCCTTGGGCATCACATAACCTCTGTCTCCAGTTCTCTATCTGCATAATGCATTTGTCTATCTAGTGACTTGGCAGAGTCATGGGGCAAATAAATGAGTCACTTCATAGAATTTTTCAATTGAAATACACTGGCTTCTCTTCTGCATTTTTATAATATATTTCCTGAATTTTAATATAAACTTACCTTTTTCATAAAGGCAACCAAAGTGTTTAAATAAACAGAAAGAAGAACTATTTCACACTTCCAAATCAAAATCTCTTGAACTAAAAGAATGGAACCACAGCCACATAAGACCAAAATACCTTTATCTGACACTTTTTATAAAGCACTTTACTGTCCAGGGGAGAAGGAAGAAGGAAGGCAGCCTAATTTGGCACTGTGCAAAGAAAGAAATGATTACATAGTAAAATCTGCACTGCAAAGTATGGTCTGGGCATAACAGAAGAATCTGTCAGCCAATCTCCACTATTACACTAGCAGTGAAGACCTGTATTAATCTAAACTGGCTCTGAGTGCAAGAGAGTCATACTCATTTGACTGCACCAGAAGACATAAATCCTCCATGTGGCTGAGATGACTTGCCCAAAGCTAATCAAGTTAGTTATACGCTTAGTTAATTTTTTTGCTTGTTGTCCATTGAAACGTATCAAATTTTCTCTAGAAGATAACTTCTCTGCTGCAAGTCTAACCCTTTGTGTCTTAAGGAGAGAAAAAAACCCTCCCGTCAAGGCTGCCCCGAGGGGACTTTTAAGGCAATGACATGCAATACTCAAATGTTCATTTGTAACGGAAGCCTAACCTAGACACAAAACTGAATTACAGAGTCATCTGGCATTACTTTAAAATGTAAAGATGGGCAAAGCAAGCACATTAAATTATCAAAAGTTGAAAAGTTCACCACTGATTGCAGTGGATGATGCAGCTTTACAAAGCCCAGACATCCAGTGAACAACTGATGCCTCATTAGATTCAAGCAATTGTATCTTTCAAGGTGAAGTACTTGGATGCTCACTCATCCATTGTTGTCTTATTTTTCCTTATGACTTGTTAATTCTTTGACTCGATTAGGGTCGAGATCAAAAATGGACCTTAATATAAAGGAGTACTTATAATCCTGGGACACATGAGGCATACTCTGACCAGTGCTGCTGTACTAAGCAAGCAGTGAGTTGTTCACAAAGTTAGTCCCTTTCAGCTCTGCTAACCAGGAGCATGGATCTCGTGATAGCACAGCTACCAGAGAATAGCAAATGCCATTCCATTGCTAATTATATCACTACAGAACGGTGATAGTAATGTATTGCCCAAATGCATGTTGATATGTTTGCATGCACCACAAATGCATCCACAATTTTCTGGTCTTGGAAGTACCTTGCCATTCCACAAGTAAAAAGAATTCAGAACTCCAATCTAATTCATAGCTTGTGTCCTCATGGAGCTTGGCAAAAGGATAAACAATAAAAAAACCAAAACAACCTCTAAAGCTGATCTAATCGCTAACAATGACATAATTATTATGACACAACTACAAATTGATGATAGATCTAGTCTGACAATGCTATTTTAGGACAACAGGTCAAACGAGGATGCAAAAAACCCAAGGTCTAATTCATTCCCAGTGTAAATTGGCAGTATTCCCTTTGACTTCAATAAGAGATTTAGTTGTTCACTCCAGCTTTAATTTTTAGTCAGCATCTTCCCAATATTATTACTAAGTTCACCAGCCTAAAAAGTACTCACTTTTAAATCCAAAGCAAGAACCTCCAGGGAGCTGGGGAAAGGCATATGTTCATATAAGAGTCTTCATTTAGACAGTACATTTAGATTTACTTTTACTGGAGTAACTTTCCCATATAAAGAAAAAATCTATTGGGAAAAAACTAACAAACTTCAGAGGAACAGCAGCAAGAGCCATCTAAAATGTCAATGTGACTCTTTTATGTCCAGATAACCAAAAAGTAATACCCAAGGAGGAAAGAATAGAAGGAATTAAAAGAGAGAACAAGGAGAAATAATAAACAAGCAAATACATGTAGATACATGTAATCTGACTGTATTGTTTAAGGGATGATAATAAATTCAAACATTAAACCAGAAAGAGTTGTTTCTATTTTCTTATTTTGTAGAAAATGGGATTTTTGTTTTCACTGTGACACAGGTATTTGAGAGTTTCAAAACAGCAAGTCTTGCTGAGGAAGGGATTTTGAGTTGTGCTAAATTAAATACTTGAGTCATGTTAGTTTGTAAATTGCAGCAAAACACAGAGAGATATTCCAGCCTTTTGCAGCTCAAATGGTATCAGCAATGAAGCCAGAGGATCAGTACTACCCCACAGTCAACCCAAAAGTATTGCCACAGAAAATTCTTGATTTTGGAGAAAACACTTCACCATAAGTTGGACTGTGATGATAAAGTATATATTTAAATTATATACTCTATTACCAGAGGGATTTTGCCACAGTGTAGCCCTGAAGTAAAAATGAAGAGAGAGAACTGAGGCAGCCAAGTGGTCCATTATGTCTTCTCAGAAGACAAAACAGTGAATGATTTATGATAAGTTCAAGCAGCAAAACCCCTGGTTTTAAAGCTTATCTCTATAAATACTTTTTTAATGTGGTTATTGATTTACTATTTAATGATGGTTGGTTAAAAGATGAGGTCCCATGATCTGTATCCATTACTATAAATGGATAAGTGTTGAAAACTTGTGGATAGGTGCTGTTTATTGATTTCCACATACTGTATAAATGCCATGGCTATGCATCAAAGACTCAGGTCAGGGTGTGTTGCTCAAAACTCTGTACAAAAGTCAAGCAAGGAAAATTCCTGAGTCAGTATTTTATATAATAAAATATAAAAAGAAATACAAGTTTTAGAAAAGCACAGGACTTGAATGGCAATTTCTGAGCTGCCAGGTTACTTTCAATATTGATCAACTAAATTTTCATCCAGGGTAACTATTGCTTGACATCAAAAAGGAAAGAAATTAACTGGGCTCCATTGTCTGACTGGCACTGTGAACTTTTGCCACTAGAGTGTGTCAAGGCATTTGTGAGGAATAAACCTCTTCACATGCTGTATCATTCAATTCAAACTATTACCAGAGCCCTGGACAAAGACAAGTAGCTGGAATGTACCATTTTTTCTGATTTCCTGCTTGACTGCTAGAACTTGTCTTAAAGACTATACTACTAAGAAAAGGTCTCACCTCATTAGTCTGCTTATGCTGTGCACAGAGATTTTTATATGGATACTGAACACAGGTATCCAGAAAGTCCAGCCAATTTTAGGATCCATTTCACTGTGCCTATGTTTTCAGTTCAATGTCAATGAAACATCCCTTCCAGGGTAAGACTCTTACTTTGAAGCAATACAATAACCATACTATTTTGTATTGAAAAGTCAGCACAGCCACTCAATGTATGTAAATCTGTCCTTTCCAGCTTCTGTCTCTGCTGGATGTCTGCAGTTGCAGTAAAATTGGGAGGGGACGAAAGGAAGGGGGAAGGGAGCCCACATACCTATACAAAAACTGCTGAAAATCTGAAAAGATACTGAAAATCTGTGTTGAGAATAGAGATGCTCCAGTGTATTTTAAAGATCAATTTGAAGAGAAACTATAAAAGCCCCTCTCTTTGATGACAAAAAAAAAAAAATCAGAACATTTAAAATTAGAAATGCGTTGGCATAAAGCATTTCCAGGATCAGAGTATGTTGAAATGTACACATTTGGTAATGCTAAAAATCAGGATCTGCCTCCATATTTTTCTGAATCAAGGCTTGTCCCCTTCTCCATCTGTAAAACTGCACTGACAACACTCTTTCTCTCTCTTTTTTGCCACTTTTGTCTCTTCATATTGCAAACAGGAGTTCTTGCTAAGTTTTTCACTGTCCATTATGTCATCTCCATGCTGAAGATTTTAGCTACTAGACCAACCCTAATAACTTTTCTTTGAAAGACATTACAAGAAAAACAAAAACATTCAAACAACCACCTATAAGAGACAGGAATCCTACACCCAGTCTGTAGTCATTTCATGCTCAAGTGTAAATGAGACACACAGTAATCTTGATTTCATCACCTGTTTTACTTCTCCTAGGAAAGGTCTGATAAGCCTTTCTTGGACACTGCAGCAGCTTTCTGAGCTTCCAGAGGTTGACACTGTTAGAGTGACAATGATGACTGAGGAAAACAGCTTCTGGAATCTCTAGGCATTCACCCAAGTCAGCCTTATAGGATCAGAGGGAGAAGAGCCACAGATGAGAAGACTGCTTTTGAATTCCCCAGATCAGCCTGAGAAAATGAGTCTGATAGGGTATCTGCAGTTCTGATCACCTGCTCTGTAACTTTAGATGAAAATTTCGAACATCCTATCTATTTGAAATGAACTGATGGCTGACAAAAGAACAAGGAACAGGAAAGAAAAGAACAGGAACACAATGTAGAAGGGAAAGACCTGTGATCAGGTGTCTTTTACTCAGTGTATGCTGAGCTAATGATACCTCACGCAGGTATCCCACAATCACATTAGAATTAAGAGATCCTGCTTTTCATGAACAACCTGCTGAAATCACATATCACTATCCACTGTATTTTTGTCCCAAGAATCAGAGTACAGCACAGGCAGAGCATGCAGCAAGGCTCAAGGTCCAGCATTGGTACAGCACAGGGAGGAGCTACACCCTCATACTCTGTAACAGTCACCTCAAAACACACAGATCACCTGAAAACTCCCAGGACAGCATCTCATGAAGATTTCATAAACAGAATCAAGCATGTGAAGTTTTTTCCAGTTCAGTAACAAAACTAAAATGTCAGAAAGAAGGAAGCACCAATCTCAGTTCATACAGAATGCACACAATACTTTTCTTTTTTTTTTACAAAATAAAAACCCAGTAATTTCCATTTGTGGTAAATCTCAAATGTTATATCTAATTAAAAACAAAAAGTTCTGTGACTTTTTAACAAACTCACATATTTTACTTTAAAATATATATTAACTTGAAAATGGAAAATGGTATTTCTGTTTCAAAAGATGAAAATTTAATTTTCAGCATGTTAAGATATTTCCTTTAAAAACTAAGAAAATGTTTCATATTTATTTAAGTTGAAACTATTTTAGTTCAACCTAACCTCAAGAATGGTCCCAGTCCTTTCAAACCTCTGTTATTCTAAGAATTTAAAAATCCTTCAAAAATTTTGTCCACCTCTATTCATAAATTCAAGCAACATTTTGGCCTTAGAATCTTGGGAAAGGAAATACTCAAGGGACTTTCTAAAATACCTTTCCATTTCCCACCACTGTGTCACTAGCTGATATTCCTTTGTATCCTCATGCAGCAATAGCCCTACCTTCACTGGGGCAGTCCCTCGTGAAACATTTTCTAGAATTAGAGTGTGAAGGCTGGAAAGTGAACTTGCTGCTTTTATAAAGAGGGAAGAACACCCAGGAGTAGGTATTTAAATTATGTCCTGAGGCAGAATGAAGTTGATTTATGTCAGGGATTATTTTTATCTCTCCAGTCAACTAGAAGTTATGCAGCAAAGCCTGCATAGGCGCAGCCATGCAGCACTGATCTGTACCAGACTCTGACAGTGCTTGCAAATAAAGCCAGCTTAGCAGCAGGCTGAGCTCTGCCCTTGCGCGCCTTTGGCACGGCTCTGCGGGATGGGTTTCCCCAGCCAAGCTCCCAGGCCTGCTCTCTGCTTGGACAGGCACCACATGAGCCCACTCTGCAGCACTTGGACAGTGCAAACCACACTTCACTCGCAGATTGCCACAGCAATTCTGGAGCCTGTTGGGTTTGGCTCCTGCATCTGCCACTCCATTCATGTCCTGGCATACTGATCAGGGAAAAATGGGATGGTTCTGACAAATCCCACGCTCCATTCTTCAGTCACAAACTGCCTCTAAACATCTCTAATCTGTGCTGAGAGCAGGTTATTTGAACCATGGACACCTGGGACCCTTCTCCTTCCTTTTTTTTGGTCTGGCTCTGACACTGAAGTGAATATATTCTTCCATGCCTGACACCTCAATCCAAAGTACATTATCCTTTCCATTGATTTCAGAAGTCCTTGCATAGAACTCCAACCAAGTATCCCAAGAATACCATTAGGAAAATAAAGCAAACCCCCACAACTGTGACATTACCTCTGGAAGAGAAATGTCTATTTCCTCAAGACTTTTTTGCCTGAAAAAAGCAGCACATTTACTGAGTTTTTAACATGTAGATGCATGTATGTAGTTGCCTGTAAGTACATGATCTAAAACATTAAATCTCTGCATTAAATTTTCATGTGTAGGGAAGGAAAATCAGTAAAAAGTTTGAATAAATAAATTCTCATGCAGTGTTTGAAATTAAAAACTTCGCACCACATTTCCAGTGCTTTCCAGCAAGAACAAATTCATTATAAACTCACATTAAATTACATTTTCCGGTACCACTGGTGAACAAGCAGCGATGTGCAAGGTCATAAATAAGAAATGTAAATGAATTTGTATATTAATAAATGTAATTACGTATCTAGCTGAATTTTAATCATCTAATGAATGCAACTCCTAAATTACAGAGGGAAAGAAACTAATGGATTCTCTATATCTTTTCTGTTGCGGCTACAAGTAGTGTATTTTACATTTCCTAGCACTGAAAAAGGACAATCCTGTGGCTAAGGAAGGAGTTCCATACAGAGGCCAGCAAGTAGCTTGAACTTTATGATGTGCAGCTTTTTATCCTTTTTCTTCTTTTAATTTTTCCTAGAAATACACATTTTAAGAGACACCCCCCAGTCATTTGAAACAAGTAAAACTGAGGATCAGTGAGATATATCATAAAGAAAAAGATAATCATCAAAATAACAGCTAAAAGGAATAGTTTACAGCTAAAATAAAATAACAGCTAAAAGGAATACTTCAATCTCTTTAAAATTTCAAACAGCACATCTTCACAAGAGCTAAAAAGTGATTTTACACTATTTAATACAGTGTAGGGATGTAGTGGATATATGTGTTTTTATACATATATATGTTTATTAGGAAAACTCTGAGTTCTCAACATTTTGACTCAGAGCAGCAAAAAGCACTTGCATGGGTTAATGCAAAATTTAAAAGAAATTTTAAAATTCTTTACATGTTTTCTGCTAAACATACAGTAGGCATATGTATTACACTCACAAGCTTTATTCCTTTCTAGACATTAATGTTTATGGCAATATTACTTGAAAGGGGAACAGAAAGCTTATAGCATATTACAGATACAATACATACAAATAAGGTTCTGTCAATTAAAATCCTAAAATTCATATGAGTCCTATATTATATTTGGCTATCTTATTTTTTCTGTTATGAGAAGAATCTCTTATCATTCCTATGAGATAATGACATCAAGCAGATGAAATTTGCACAGCAAGAAAGATAACTATTTTTTAATATCCATCTGACACAAACAAAGCTGATAGTAGGAAACCTTCTGGTGAATAAATTATTAGCAATTACACCTAATTTGGGTACAATACTGTCAGAACATTTCAGCAGTAGACAAATGCAATTTGATTTGAAATGCAGTGTGTTATTAGTATTTCAATCACTGCCAATTGCATTTACTTGCTATAATTATTGTTTCATAAGATTTAGAATAAGCATGTTTTGCTATTGCTGCAAGATACCATACCACAAATTGAGGTGATTCAGATTAAGACTTGACTTATAATAAGTACATTTGGAAGCCTAGACTTTAATACTTATAAATTATTCATATCTCCTCACAACTGTACCTGTTTCTTTTAAAAAATAATCTTGTATGGATTTGCCACTTTTTCCCAGAAATGGCTGTTCCTCAGATTCTCCTAATCAGGACTCACCCATTCCAAGTACTAATTCTTTCTACCACTTTTCCTTTCCTAATTTTCCTAAAGGAATCCTAGTGACCACAGTTCTCTGATGTTGAAAGAAGAGTTTAATTTACAGCTTTCTACAAACTTTGTGAATTCCCTTTTTTCACAGAAAGGTGGTGCAACAGGCCACCCTGTTTCACCTAGCAAATTACAAGCAAACATTAGAATAATTTACACACAATCTAATGTGTTGGTAATGAACACAAACCTACCTAATAAGGGATGCCATGCCAATTTTCTGCACACTGATGTTGGATGATTACCAGCAGTGGCCTTGTGAGGGAGCATATGGTTGGAGAAGTCATGATGTGATATTGACTTGTGTGATTTATCCAACATTTTGAAAGCAAACTTTCTTCTGATGTCTTAACCTTAAAGTGGTTACAGTAGATATTGCCATCTGATTTTTATAAATAAAAAGTACATACACTTTCCTTTGTAACCATTTGGAAAACTAGCACAGCATTTCTCTCACTGTGCCCTTGTTTATAATGATTACCTCAAATATTGACAACCATAGATACATTATAATATTAAAGGCTGTATAAACAAATAACTATCTTTCTGACAGATGTTAAATGATTTAAAATAGAAACTTTAAAAGTTGTATAAGTAATAGATTTATAATGTACCAGTTTGGAAAAAAGCCAGAACAAACCCAGGAAACAAAAAACCCTCAAACAAATCTCCAAACTCGGATTTGTCTTTCAAGGAAAAAAAGTTGTATGTAGCATAATTAGCAAGCATGGCTTATTTCCTTAATTATCTCACAATTCCTTGAAATGTAGAATTATGTATGATGTGAGTGTATGAATACAAGAGTTAATACCCCTCACTTCATACATCACAGAACAAGTTTCCTGCATTGTCCTCATGAGGCCTATAAGAATTGAAGGTCTGCATTAGAGCAATAATTGCAATCAAACCACATCCTTCACCAGCAATTCACAAGGCTCAGGAAGGAGTTAGTTTCCCCGAAGCACAATCAATTCCTTTGATACACAATTAGTTTTTATCTGTTGGATTTAGGTTGAGTATTTCTCATTTCCCTCTGAAGCATCAGTTCAGCCTCATTGTCTGGACATACATCCAAACTCTATCCACAGATCAAATCAGAAGTTAAATCAGACAGCACCAAGACTTTTTAAATTAAAAGCAATGTAATTCAGCAGTGCATAAATCATATTCTTCCATTGGCAGCCATGCAATTTCTAAAGCTCATCTGGTAATCTTGTTCCAAAGCAGAAAGACATAATTTTATCTTCATTTAACAGTTTCTCCAATAATTGCCCACGTTTTTCTACAAGCTTAGTATAGTACAAATGGCTTTTCTGATATTTTGATTAATTTTTCCCTAGTAGTAACAACTAAATAATTGGACTAGGAAAGTGTATGATTATTTCACAGAAATCTGTTTTGGTTAATGTATTTCTAGTCTTCATGACCATCTTCACGACTGTGCAGCATGTCCCTCACCCTCCACAATCCTGAGATTCTTCCCTCCCTGCTCTGCCCTTTTTGGTTTTACAGCACTTTTTCTCAAGCTCACAGCCTAGGTCTCTCATGGAGTCCACCTGATGGTAAACTGCATCTTCAGACCTCTGAGTGAAATAAAATATGAGCAAACCTGATGTGGCCTTTTTCCCCTCCTGATCAGCATGACAACACAGTCAATGGTAACACCACTGTGTTAGAGTCTTGGCTGTTGCTAAGGAGAAGGCAGTTTGAAATGTTACTTTAAAATCTGCATGTACACAAGGTATTTCATTCATCTCCTTGTCTCTATTCTGGGAAAAGGAATACGGCATCATAATAACAATAATATATCTGATATGGCATTATTTCTCTGCTCCTTGGATACCCAAGGAGGGCTACCCAAGGACTCAGTATTTATACAGAAGATAACTATCTTCTTCACTCCATCAATGTTATTTATACGATGTAAAATTTGAGGACACATGAATTTTGCATTTCTTTGGTGCTGACAGCACTTAGAAGAGTCTTAATTTGGTCTGCTTCTCATCCCTTGGTGCAGATAGTACAAAGAAAAGGATTTTATTTATCCCCCTTCTCCCTCTCTGCAAGTTCTTTATGCTGTTCTCTTGACTTTGTTCTCAGCATCTCTTACTTCCCTCTCTGCCTAGCAGACAAGGCAACCTTTGGGACCTGTGCTATTAGTGTCATCACAGGGCAGAGGCTCTGTTCATGGAAGAGCTGCTTCCTGCCTGGCTGTTAGCTGTATGCTAATGTGACAGCCTGGCCAGTATTTGAGAATGTCACTTCCAGCAAAATAACTGTGCTGAATGGTATCTGTCATATATAAAACCACATATCTGTCAACAACAACAACAACAAAAAAGCCCCAACAAAATAAAACTCTAATACATATTTCAAATGAGATGCCCACAGGCACTTTAAAACATGAGTACATGTCAGCAGCCATATGTGCTGTAATCCTCCTCTTTATACATAGACTCAGCATAATCCTTTCATGCACCATGTATCTAATCTCTGTTCTCTGCTTTGGAAGCAAAATTAATCTCAAACTTTCAGAATTAATTCAAAGGCATTAACTAGCTTTCAAATCTTCATTATTTTGGCAACCAAGTAGTTAAACGATGTGGCAAATGACCAAATCATTTGTGGTACCACTTCATTTCAGGTTCTTTAAAGCCCTGCAGCTGAACCACAGCTGGGTACTTAATGCAGAGTTTTATCTTTTGGAGGAATGTTACTTTTAAATACTTAATAATTATGAATTCATTTGCCATTTATTTTATAAGCAGAGGATCATAATGAACTCATCTGTTATTCATGTGAATGTCAAATGTGTTCCCATGGGACTTTTATTCTAATTCACTATTAGTTAGTGGACTCATGAAATAAAATGTTATCCATTTTTTACTCTGAACATGTAATGCTTGGTAATCGCTCATCAAAGGGCAAATGTAATATTTTTCTTTGATAACTTTCAGTTCAGATTTAACTAGACAGAGAACTAGTTTTAGAGTAAGTGTACCTCTAGAAACAGAAGTGGATTTGATAAGCTGTGAGTCTTCCATTTAAAATGCAATGAATGAGATTATAAGATTACATTAGAAAAAACGTACGATACTTTAAGCATGCTTGAACTACATGGATTTAACATAACAAGACAAGCCATATACAATATATATTGTTTAATAATAGTTCAATGAAAGACATATTTCAGTATTCCTCAACAGTTTTCAGGCTGTTCTACTGCAATAGAAAATTTAGAGGTGAGAGACTTACAGGTCATGGCAGAATCTGAATGTGATGACACCGGGCACTTGGACTTTGACCTGTGAAAACAACCACAAAGCAGGCAATAGTAAATCAGAGAATTCAAACTCTTATGTGATTTTTTTAAAGAGCTAAACATATAGGATTTGTTATTAAATTATTTTCAAATTTCTTCTATATCCCTAATCTAAACTGAGCATTAGCTGGAAGGACCTACCCCATGAATGGATAGCCTTGAAATATTTCAGTGCCTTAGATCTGACATGATGTCCTAGGATTCTCCACAAATGTGTCACAGGGATACTGCCAATCTTGAAATGCTCTTTAGAAATGCTAATCAAAACAAATGAATTATTATTGAGATGCAGTTTAAAGGGAGATGGTAATAAACCCATTTATAACTGGAGCCTGTAGAACAAAATACTCATAGATTTACTCTAAAATACGTAAGGAGAGATGTTCTTTTTATTTTCATTTGAAGGAACATGGGTATGCTTTTAGTATTAGGAATGGAAATAATAATTTCTTCAAATCATATGTATAGTATTTAAATTAAAAATATATTATTATTGTGTAATCTCTGGCAGTCAGTAGATTATTAGAATATTAACCATGAAGAAACCACTGAGAAAAAAAACAAACATGCAAATCAAAGCTCAGATACAAGTCGTGATGATCACAGATATTTTCAGATGTTAAAAACTGTAACTTCACCTTTTATAATGGTTAGCAGGAAGCACAATAAGCAACAGTGTTTCCTAAATGCAATGACTTCTTTCACAGTTGAAGAAATAGTATTTATTTTAGTCTTCTAAAATATATTTTGCTTTATTTAAATAATGATCACGTTTAAAAAAAAAAAGTCTGCTTTTACTTGCTGTAATGGCAGACTGAGTTATGGACAATGTGAAAAAGGCACATCAGAATTAGTGAATGAAAGGAAAAGTGCACAAGAGAGGTAAGACTTTTGAAATTTGCATGTTTATCAGCTTTTTATTCACAATTAATGCGATGTGTTTATTTTATACATTAAATAACTATGACAGAAATTATCACCACCAGCAGGCAGCCTGAAGGGCCTTCCCTAGAGTGAGAATACAAATGTGGGAGATAACAAAAATGGGAAGATATAAAGTTTTGTGGGGATGGGTATTGATCTATAAAAATATCACTTTCCTTGAAAACAGAAAACAGCCCAGGAGACTTAGAAACCGAAAAATCATTCAGTTTAAAAGGCCTGGGTTTGAACTCATCATTCTGTAATTGTGAAATTCTATTCACCACACTGGAGTAATTTGATTTATATATGTCTGAAAGGAGAACTGACTTTTGCAATAGAAAGAAATGAGAAAATATGTTGGAGAACATGAATTCTACAGAAAGGAAGCAATAAAACTAATGAAAATGTTATTATGAATAAGTGAGGCCCTGAATTCTACCAGTCCCAACAGATCCAATTTTATTCAGAAACTTGCAGGAGTTGAGGTTCAGGATTGCTAGTCCCCTCTAAAGCCACAAAGATAAAAGGGTGAGGATTTGGTGCACGTGAGTTGTTTGACTTTTCCTACCCACTTGAAAGAAGAATTTGCAGGACTGAACATGTGAAAGCAGATTGGGGATGAGGGTGAGGCTGAGCCTCTGCCACACTGGGGCTGCCCTGACCAAGTGCCACTGAGGAAAGGGAACAACTGCAATGACAAGGGCTTTTCTGGAGCCCTGCTGGCTTTCTGCCACAGAGGGTAAGAGCTGCTCTTAACTAAAATTCAATTTATATCAAGTCTCTTTTAAGACAATGTATTGAGTGGTTTTAGTGCTGAAGGACCAGCACCTTTATGGCAAAACACTGGCATTTGTCAGCTTTTACTTTGCACAGAAAAAGAGAGAAGTGCAACAAAGTGACCTAAGTGGTAATTTCACCAGACCAGTCACAGAAAGAAGGATCAACATATCATTTAGGGTGACATGTACAGATCAGAAGCACTTGAAGATGAAAGGGTAAGTAATCTAAGCATTGCATATAAAGAATGCTGATACTTCTAGGGAGAAAGGAAAAAAAATACAGTTGATAAATAGCAATGTATTACAATACCAAATATGGAAAAATACTTGAGTGCCCTGCTTGCATATTTTTAGAAGCTGCAATAGTTTACTAATGAACACTTTCAAAACAATAGCCAAAACACTACATTAGGAGAAACTAAACCCATCCAATATCAAGTGACTAGATGTTTCCATCTGGAACAGTGGAAGTAGTCTTTGGCCAATCTTAAAATTCATTATTTTATAGAACTGAGAATAAGTAGCAGAAGCATTCACTGAGTTTTCACTGCTCAAAAAGGTTAAAGAAAAAAATTCTTCAGTCTCTGGAGAAAAGAACAATATATCTCATTTCTCTGAAAGGAACAGAGAGATGCTATCTGAACAGTGTAAAATACCAGAGCAAGGGAGCATGAACCTGAGCTAAAAACTGGACATTAGAGGAATGGAAGTGGAATTCCTTAACACCAAAAGCTAGATAACATGTGCATAAAGATAGCAAGAGCAGCAGCCAGAAGAAACCAAATCATTTCACAAGAAAATTAAATGACACCTGAAAAAGGAAGCACAACACAGTCTCATATGAAAAGGAAGATCAGAATTTATGCCTGTTGGCTTCCTTACATGGGAGCATTTTTGTCATCCTCATCAATTAACATCATTAACAATCAATTGGTATTGTTAACATTAATCTCTTTTCTGAAATTGCTGCCCCTTTCATTAACTAAATTTATATGAAAGTTTCATTTTGGTTTTTTTAACATGAGATATAAAATCAAATGCTGGCCCCTTGGGATGGCTAAAGGCTTAGTGCAACTCTTAGGAATGAGCAGGCTTGTAATTGTGGTGTCCTGATCAGATTTTAATTCTTAGCAAAACATCACTATGCATTTTATCTTTCTAATCCACTCATACACTTGGAAATTAATGATTCAATTTTTTCCCTAATACACCTCAATTGTTATGTCCTATTTGACTGTTGCTGAGGTGCATTAGTGGTGTCTGTATAACTGCACTGGATAGACACCAATATTGTTCTAATTAACTTACAACTCTTAAAGCTCTGACTCTTCAGAATTGAGAAATGCTATTAATAAAAAAGGTTCTCCACAGCAGTGGCAAACATTTTATGAAGGAGACCAACTACAAACAGCCTAAGGCCTGTTATTAATGTATGAGCTAACATAAATCACTGTAACTCCATTGACCTCAATGAAGGTATGGTGAATTCATATTGAGAATACAGCTACATAAACTACATCTCCTTTTATCACTGTACAATGGAAAAGTACATCAAAAAAGGTCAGGATGTGGTATTAACATAATACTTGAGGAACACTGCAGCTCACAGAATTAGTTGAAAAGAATTCCTTTAAAAAGGTAGTACTAGTCTCACCTTCCATTTATTACAACTGCTTTGAACTTCAGTTTTTAAATTAAATAATTTTTCTGACTCAATTGACACACTTAATACTTTTATCTCTGGTTCAGAAATTGTTCAGTCCTAGATTATTTACTTTGACAAATAACATTTTAGAATGCATGGTGATTTTTTTGGTTTATTTGTTTGTTTTGGAGGATTTATTTAGTGGGGTGTTTGTTTGTTTGTTTGTTTTGTTGTGGTTTTTTTAAATGCCCAAACTAATGCTCAGTTTTGCAGTGCAAGCCCAGACGGTTTAACAGGACCAAACTCTAAATTCTGTAAATGTAAATTCTGTAAATTCTGTAAATGTCTGTAAAACAATGCAAATTTTAAAATAATACAGACTGGATTCACAGTATGGTAAAATTACTACACAGCCCAAAATATGAAACAGGATCAGAATTCCAGTAAAATAACATGTGAGGACCTTTTATCTGCTGGCTGTTATCACATCCGGAGATGATTTTTTGTACAAGATTTTTAGAAGAAACTTCAATAAGGGTTTCATATATGGAACAATAGCAGGATATGGCCTCTAACTGGTAGGAACAATTGCTGTTCTCAGACATGTACAAGTCAGCTTTCATTAACTTTGTTAGATTTTGTGTACACTTTTGGGCCTAGATTCAGGGCTGCATCGATTTTTTCCTAGGGACAGCTGAGACACAGAGTGAAGAAGTAAAGAACAGTAAATATTCTGTCTAAGCAGAATATACTGGGGAAAACTCACATGATCCTCAAGAGTGTGATAGACCAGTTTGGGAATAATGTGAGAAAGTAATACAACCAAACCCACTTTCTTTCCAGCTACAACTTTGATGCTGCACAGCAAGGGAAGAGTTACCAAGAGTGGCTCTAAAATGGGTGGAAACTCCTCAGACCAAAGGAATTTTCAGCATGTAAATCTTCCAGCTTTATGGCAGGCCCATCCAAAAAAAAACTCATTATGATGGGAAGATAGAAAGATAGAATTTAACCTTTCAATTTGGGAAGATGTATGCACAGACTTTTCTCTAGAATAGTAACTAACAACTCCATAGATATGTTATCTGTTTACATAATTCAAATTTTGAAGAAGTGTTTTTTTTTTTTTACAGAATTTTTTGTAGTATATTTCCTTCAGTTCTCAGAAAGTGGAATATTCTGTATTTCGAAAAGAGGACTTTCTGTTTCCCTTTCCTCATTGCCTGGCTCTGACTTTTCTACAATCCCAAGCAAAAATGAATTTCCTTCCCATTCAAGGCCCTTTATCTTTCCTCAACTGGTTTTCTTCATCTGTTATTTAAAATTCAAATGTTTCTGTGATTTCTTTCATTTTCTCCATAAATATGTGAAATGCTGCTTTAGGCTGCATTTTCTAATTTTTTACCACCACTATTTAATTTGCCCAAGAACAACTAATTCTCAATTTTGTGTAGCCACTCCAAGAAGCCAACACAGATTTTTGTAGGGCCCTCAGATAAACCACACTGGAGAACTGATTTGGCTGAAAAATAATTGAGGGAAAAGAGTGTTTTTAAACTTGATCTTCTGCCTCATATCTGCACAAACAACTGCATGAACACAACAGAATGGGTGGAGCAGGAAAGAGAACAATTAGCTGAGGTAGAGCTGCTTAAACCAACATTACTACTCCTGCAGAAGTGTACATGGAGCCAAACAGCCTAAATGTGCCTATTTAAAGTACCATTTTAAATCCCTCACCTGTTCCAGTGCCTATTAAAAGAACTGATAGGAATAAGGCAAGGATTATATCACTCCTGCTTACTGATGGAGCCAAATTTTGGCTCATTGTTTCCTTGTTCTGGTTGATTCATCTTCTAATTAGATTGTAGGAAACATAATGGGAAAACATAAATGATCTTTTGGCCCACTTGACAACAATCTGACTTCTACTACAGTCAGTGCAAATTCTACCTCAGATTCAAAAGGAATTAGATCGTGTCTATTAGGATATCATTTCCCTCAGACACTAACCATTCTGATTGTTTTGTTTAGAAAAGGCAATCCTTCAGAGCAGGTCCAGATCACTGAAAAATACCTTTCTGCAAATAATGCTGTTTCCTATAACAATTTACAGCTCTTTTCAAGAATAATGAGCTGTGTTTTTTAATAAAAACATTAATTTTAATCTGTTATTTATAACAAGTGATTTTTCTGAAATCACTGGGGCTTTAGAACATGAGATGAGCAATAGTGCTAAACAGCTGAAGTCATAGTTAAGAGCTCCATCACACCTAAATTGCATTGACCTAATTGCACAACCATTCTGGTTCTGTTTATACTGCTAAAGAGCTTGTTTTTCATCTGGAGTTCGCTTGGGACATTTGACTGCATATGAGGCACAGCACCATCATCAACTAACAAGAAAGAGTCTACTAAAGTTGGCAGAGTGTGGAAGTACTTTAAGGAACTGAACACATTCAGACTTTCTTGTAGTAAGAAACATAAAAGTCCTTAATACTTAACTGAAGCAAAGGACCAATGAAACACGTTGCACCTAATCAAAACCATATGATCCAAAGAATAAATGTCCCTTCAAATAGAAATGGAAAATTTCCACTGAGCTATGAAGAACATTTTGTGAGTCTGCAGTTCTCTCCATTTCAAGATACTTGACAATACAGTTATGTCCTCCCAATTCCACTAGTTTCCACGGTTGTGTTTGTGTATTTGTTGTTGTCTTTAAAGATTTGGTATGCATTACATGCATTGAGGTAAAACAGGAGCACAACTATAGGCAAATACAACAAAGAACATCAGCAGAAGTGGAAAAAGTAAGGTGTTTTGAATGATTAAGTAATATACTTAGTTTACCTTTTGATTCAGGGACCATTGCAATACAATGTTTAATCAAGAAGTTATCACTGTTCATTATCTTGACAATTCACTATTAATAATCTTGATACTGCATAAGGATATCATTCCTGGCTCTGAGTCTTACAATGAACCTTCCAAAAACCTGTTCCAGTGGAGTGAACATCTATTATTTCTGTCTCTATCATAAGCTTTTGAAGTTACTGAGTATTTTTATAAATATTGGTGTTAAATAATATATGATGTTAAAAAATGAGAAAAAGACAGAATTCAATACCTGAGAAACTATTTTCCCAAAAGCAACAGAAGGTGTCACTGCTAACTGATTTTAAACAAATGAATCCCTAAGCGGAAAACACTGTCTTTGTTTTGAAACTTGAAAGTTGTTTGGGACAGTAATTGGGTTCCCTTCACAAGTATTCACCAGCTCCAAACACAAATATTAATTTTAAAATGCAAAAGACTGCTTCACACCATGTAATTCTCCTTTCTGTTTGCTATTATTCCCTGCAGCTGTTTTACTTCTGCCTATGATTCACAGTCAGAGCAAGAGGAGTTTAGGCCAGTATTTGGACAGAAAACGCCCAAAGACCTTTTAACCCATTAATATTAGAAATCTAGTAATTGGGGATTTTCTCTTCAAGTCCATCATTTAAGATGCAGCCAAAATTAATAAAATGAGGATGTTGGAGAAACCATTTCCACCATGAAATGTAAACCTGAGTCTCTAAGTAGATTAAGACTGAAATCTATCTGTATACTGCATTTCAGCTTGTGTAATGGCTGTTTCTCTGAACTTGTGATATTATTTTAACTCTGTGTGGCAGTCCTCACCCTCTTGTCTCCCTTGATACTGTAGTGCTGCTATTCTGTGTTAAACAGCTGTTACATCCCATGCCAGAGATGGCTGCATAACACTGAGGGGTGAGGTGTTATTTTCTAAATATACATACAGATTTTGAAGTACTTTATGGCTGTTTGCAAGTCTCTCCATCCATTCTGATATACCTATATGGGAGGCTAACGTAATATAACACATAATATAAAACACATTTCCCCTCCTCAATGAGCTTAATTTTTGGTTTCTGGAGAACAGCAGGATCTTTTTTCCTTCTGGACTTCCCTTCCCTAGAGGTCCCTCCCGGGCTGCCAGCACCCAGGGCCGTGGTCTCACCGGGTCACGGCTGCTGGCTCTGTGGCTGCGGGCCTACGCTCCGAGCTGCTATTTACTGGTTGTGAAGTAATCGCTAAAGCAGTGATTAAAAAAAGAAATATATATATATATACATCTAAAGCCCATGGCTTTTAGCCATCACGATTGCATGCTTAATAGCTGCATCCAAGCACTCTCTCCAGGCTCCGCTCTGTTGGCGGCTCCAACACAGAAGAAGGCATTTCAGGTCACTTGAATTATTTAGCGGGGTGTTTTTAACCATCTCAAGGGCTTTGCTCCTGCCGTGCGGCGCCTGCAGAGCTCGGGTTTGTGGGTTATTTTTTTTTTCTTTTTTTTTCTTTTTTTTTTTTTAGCACGCGAGGTGGAGTTGCTCCACTTCCCTGGCAGAAGGAGGAGATAAAGCGCGGGGGGAAAGCGAGAGAGGCGGCTCGGCGTGTGTAGGGGAGGGGAAAGGCCGCCATACCTGCGGGCCGCGCTGCCCCCTCCGGCCCGGCCCTGCCCGCCTGGGCCGATCACCGCGTCGCTCTAACGCAGCTCTCTCTGTCTCTTCTTACTCCCCCTCCCCCGCCGATCCTCCTCTCCCTCTCGCTCCTCATTCATCCTTCCCTTTCCCGCCCCCTCCCCGTGCAGGCGAAGCGGGCGCGGCAGGAGGCGGAGCAGGCCGCCGCACGTCCCCCGGCCGGCCGGCCGGCCCCCCCGCCATGGGTCGGAAGCGCTGCGTGGGGGGAGACGGCTCCAAGATGGCGGCGGGTTGCTGCGGGGTGAAGAAGCAGAAACTCTCCAGCTCCCCTCCCTCGGGCTCGGCCGGCCCGGGTGGCGGCGGCGGCTCCCACTGCAGCGGGGCGGCGGCGGCGGGGGGCGAGCCGGGGGCGCTGCCCCCGCCGGGTGGCCCCCGCCTGAACGGCCTCGGGGGGCTGGCGGGGGGCGCCGCCAGCTGCGCCCTGTCCCCGCCGCTGCCGCCCAGCTGCGGCGGGGGCCCCGCCGGCCTCTCCCCGTCGGCGTCCTCGCTGCTCGCCTCCCCCGGCTCCGGCGGACCCGGCTGCAGGAAGATGGTGGTGTCGGCCGAGATGTGCTGCTTCTGCTTCGATGTGCTTTACTGCCACCTGTACGGATACCAGCCCCCGCGGAGCCCCCGCTTCACCAACGACCCATAGTGAGTATCGCCGCGACCGCCCGCGTGGGCGCCTCGTGCGCGCCCGTCCCGCCCGGCTCCCCCCTGGCCGGGCACCCTCCCTCCCTCCCTCCCCGCCGGCTCCCGCCTCCCGCCCGGCACCTTCCCCTCCGCCGCCGCGCGGCCGCTGTCCTCGCCTGGCCCCATGCCTGTCCCCGGGCCCGGCCCGCGGGCGCCCCCGCTCCCCCGGGAGCCGCGCTGCCCTGCCGCGCCCGGCTCGCGCCGCGCTGCCCGCCGGCTCGGTGACCCCTCCCTGGCCCCTCTTGGCCCGCTGCGCCTGGGGCTCGCTGGTGGCATCTCCCCTGTGATTCCTCACACCCCTGGTAGCGCCCTGCTCCGAGCGGCCGCCTTTGTGGCGGGCTCCGCGCCCCGGTTTCCGCGGCTACCTCCGGCCGCCGTGTTCCGTGGGCAGTGCCCTCTCCCCACTCGTGGGCTTGTGTTCAGCAGCGCTCGAGTAGCTGCTCCCCGCTCGTTTCACCAGTAGTCCTTGCTGGGACCCCTTGACTAGGCAGCCTCTTGCTGTCCATGTGTTCTGCCTGAGTGCGGGCCTCTCCTCCTCCAGTGTTGGATGGTGAGTACCCAGTGTAAGAGCCCTGTCGTGCGAGTACCAGATTTGTGAACACTGGTGTACTTGTACATTCCTTGTGCCAAGCACTTGTAACGCTACTTTGGTCTTACATCGTGCAGAGTCCTTACTTTGTAATGACTCCTGAAGATCACCCAGTGTTAGCCATCCCGACTCCCTGAGTAATCCACCACATCAAATTCCCAGAGTTTTGAACATATCACATAAACACCTGCTACTCCCATCCTCCCTCCGCCTCCCAAGCTTCCTTGTAAGAGTGTCCAGCAAGGGACACTGCCACTCTTGTTCAGTGTTTGTCTTGAACCCTGTGACCCGGCAGGACGGTGTTGCCCGGCATGTCCGCACCTGCAGCCTGCCTGTGCCGGGAGCCGGGCATGCTGCTGCAGATAGAGCTCAGACACTTCAGGGAGTAACTTCTCTCTGACAGGAAGTTACTTCCGCTCAGCTGGGATGAGTTACTGAGTTGCTGCATGATCCAAGTGCATTTGATTGCAGAGTTAATGTAAGGGGCTGTTGAAATTGAGTTTCCACTGGTTTACTTTGCTTTTCAATGGAATGGAGCTCATGTGGTGAGTTTCCAAACTCCAGCTGAGACTCTACCGTGTTGGTCCACCAGAGTGCATGTCACTTTTTTCCTCTTATGTATAGCATGACTATCAAGTTTGTGAGAGCCTATGCTTTCTCAGTACTTAATGAATACAAATTATTTGTACACCTTCACCAATCTGAACAGTTACCGTGCAGTGTGTGTTTCATTAATGAGATGTAGTGTATGCGTCTTGGTGTTTGAAAATGTAATGTATTAATAATCTTGTTTGTAGTCCTTGCTGTTCTAACACTCAGGATCTATACATCTCTTGCATACTTTCAGCTGCTGCCATGACAACCCAGTTCTGTGGATTTCTACTTAACCTACCACCCCAGCGAGTGTTCCCTATATGCTCTTCATAACTCCTATGTGATTTCATCAGAGTGCCAATAATGAAAGGAGGGCAGGGAGACTCCACTGTGAGTTTCTTTACCCAGGTCTTTTGCAAATCCATGTCTGTCCTTTTGTAGATACCAACTGCTGCTCTGAGTAGCCATTTTGGTGTGCATTGTCCTGTGTCTCTTCTCCATGCCAGACCACTATAGGTTGCAACATCAGCTTTGTGCTGTTTCACTCTTTGATTGCTGTAAGAGAGTTGAATTCTGTCTGTGTCTCTGTAACAATATTACCTTGGTGTTATGGTTTTTTCTCTGTATTGCAGAATGTTTTGTTGAGCAGATTAGTTCTACTGTCTGTTTTATAAGTGGGGGAAACTGAGGCGAGATGAAGATCTCAGCACTGATATGTTTTCCAGTAAGCACTTTGATTCCTCTTAGTAAGCAGCAGATGACTTTTTACCTCCCACTTCTTACTTAAACAACACAATTGCAAACTAAGTAAAATTGTTTTAATTTTTCTGAAATTCACATGTCCGTCAGATTTAGTTGCTAGACTTGGTTAGAAGTTCTTGCATCAACTTCTGAACTTTTAGATTTCATAAAGTGGCACATCATTAAAATGATGTAATTTCTGTTTATTCCCATGCTTGTGCCAGCATGCATGGCTGTATAGATCAGGAAATGATTTAACAATTTTGTGTTTTTCCCTGATTGGTTACAGAGTTTGGTTCTCTCTGGATCATTGCATGGCTTCACAAAGTGAAGCCTGCAAAAGTGTGAGGTGGGAATAAGCAGACAGATGGCAGAACTGCTGCTTTCAGCAGCCTTGTGAGCTGATTATGTTTGTGCAATTGGGGATGCAACTTTGAAAAAGTTGTCCAGTGTTACACATAAAATTTTAGGTCAGCGAACAAATTGCTCCTGTTAAGTGTTCAGACGTAGCATGATTTCTAGCATTCACAATATTTACAGGCAATCTTATCGATAATTGGGTAACTCACAAAGATAAGATGACTTTGAAGCTGGGCTTCATCCTGTACAGCATAAAAAACCTGAACAAGAAGTGCTGTTTTTCAGTGAATGTGTATTGCAGCTTTCTGCCTTGGATTCATTTGGAGGTTTCATCCACAGACTGAAATATTGGGTCCAAGAGAAGTAACCTTAAATAAGGGTTTGTGTATAAATTATAGAACTATTTTTTAAAGTTACGGTAATTACAGGGAGGATGAAAGATACTGTGATCAGGTATCCTCACAGAAACATGACTCATATTCCTTGCAGGTCTTTGAACAATGAAACTGGGCATGATCAAAGAAAAGCAGGTGGCTGAATCACTTGGACAAGGGGTTCTGGCATATTGTCTTCAGAACAAAACCTGGTTTTGACACCTCTGGATTTTTCTGACTTTCTGATGCCAAGATGAGGACAGTGTCAGGGCAGCAAATTCAAGGCAGTAGGAATGAGTTGAAAAGCTTGTTTTGAAAGGGTGCAGGTTTTGAACTCCAGGGTAGCCTGTACATGGATGGAATAGTTGGCATTTTCATATCTCTGGAGTTCCTAAATCACAGAGAATAGGTTGTCAAAAGGTATTGCTAGGGAGGTGTTGGGCTGGGGAGCGTGGTGACTCATGGAGTTAAAAGAAGATAGCTGGAAGACACCGAATCTCTTCAGCAGTATTTTGTTGAGAATAGGCTGAGCAAGTGCTTCCAGCCATGGACTTCATCTCCTCTTGTAGAGGAGATGACATTTTATTCTATCGCTCTCAATTGAAGAACTTTCTCATACCTTTAATATGACTTCACTTTGGGTTGCTCTCTAAGCCACCCTTTACCTTCTTTGCAGGATATGACCTACAGGGCCTGTGCATTGCTTCCACCTATGTGGTGGCTCTCCAACTGCAGGTGCAGAAGACGTGTAGAAATTATCCTGGTGGTGTGAATACTGATACAAAATTTGAAAATTGCTGACCCAGACGAGATTGCCTCTTGGACAAAGTGTAGTTTAGTCTCTGTTTTTGAGACTCAGTTTGATGAGTAAGTTATAGAGCAATGAACTTGTTTAAAAGCAGATTTTTTAGAAGTGTCCATAAAATGAATTTTAAGGGGATGCAGGAAGAATTGTAGAAGCATTTTAGCCCACTCATTTATGGAGAAGGAAAACTGAGTAGCCTTTTTTTCCTGTGTTTCTTGCCTTTCTGACAAATAACTCCTGTCCCTTTATTGCTTTTCTGGTTTGGTCTTTGTGCAATACACAGGATGGGCCATCATGATTAGTGGAAACAATACCATGTCCATTGTGGAAGTGGAAAGGAAGTGTCTACTAGTGTGAAGGGGCTCAAGGTTCACACTACTGCTCTCTGCTGTTTTCCTTCTAGTACGAAAGTGTTTGAGTAGAAGTGCATGAAGGTGGTGACAAGAGAGGGGAGGGTAAGTGTGTAAAGAGAAGTTCAGTTGAATGTGCTGTGGGGAATGAGGAGGACTTTTTTGTTAGAATTGCACATCTCTGCTCACTGTAATGATTTCCCTTGGTACATAGAAATCACTTTTCTGACTTTCTCTCCTGCACAGTGTCTGCTTCAAGCTCTTCATCTTGCCTACTTAATTTTAATATCAACATCTTTGTGGAGAAGACTTTTTCTGGCAGTCTGTTAGGTTAACTCTTTTGCCAGTTGTTTGTTTTTTTAGTCCCCTCTTGAAGGTTTCCTGCTAGTGAGCCAGATTATTTTAGTGGTGACCACCTGTACTTGATGTAATTTGTAAGGGGAATAATTTGTTCTGCCCCTGTCATCTGGTACTTGGTAACCAAGAACACAAGTTTGCAGCTGGAATGAGTGATGGGGCCTGTGCCCTGTTTCCCATCTGTCTGAACAGCACTTTTGAAATTGTATTCAAATGCCTAGATGAAGACTGGCTCACATCTTCCTCATCTGTCGGGGGATTGCCTCTGTGCCAGAGGCAGTAGGTGCTGCCTGTAGCTGACCTCTGTACCTGTGGGGGTTCTGATGCTTTAGGGAAGCTGACAGCCCTGTGCATGTGTGGAAGTGTTGCTAGCTACCACCACGTTCTTTGCCACAGGAATAGTCTCTATGACTTGACCATCTTCTGTGATTGAAGATCTCTGTATTAAAATGTTATCCAGGTCATAGCCGGTTTTGAGCTAAAGACTTAGCTCAGAAATTTATCTGTTCCTTTCTTCATTGATGACTTATGGTATTTTGCAGCAACTATTTGTTTGGCTACAGGACAGATACGCAGATCTGTGGCCATGTTGATGTGCCTGACTTTTGTATTTCATTGTGTTTTCAGGTCTAAGATCTGTTAATTTACATAGTCTGAAAGGGTATGGGGTAGCAGTACTACACTACCTTAATATTTTGTTAGTGAAGTTGGGAAACATTTCAGTTCAATGTAGCTTAAAAATACAGAGACAGTCTTGTGCCCATTAGTTTCCTCACTCAAGGAAATTTGTGATTCTACTCAAAGTGAGTGTAACTTTTAGTTGTACTTGTAGTAAAGAAACCGTTCTAGGATTACTGGATATCCAGAATTTTTTCTTCATTACTGTGTCTTGGTGAAGTGTTGGTAATGATGGAGAAGTGCTGATAATTCAGATTGAAATAGTTTAAAATCTTTCTGTACAGTCCCAAAACTCATTTTTTCCTGCAGTGTTAACTGTCCAATGTCTCTTATTAAGGCATTGAAGAGAGATGAGACTTGTCTGTAGATGTGTTCATATGCTTACACATACACGTGAATAAAAATGTTATGGCTTGCAGTTGATAAGATTTCATGCTTTTCTCAATTTCTTGTTTCTTGGGTGCAGCCCAACCTCCTGCTTTAGTCTCAACAATTTACTGTAATGTTGGAACATTGCTCTTAATTACTTGCTTGCTTTGGTATATGTTTCTTTATAAGCTTTTCTTTGAAACTTTGTCTGGAAACTTAGACTTTCATATTGTCTTAAAAGTCCAAGCAGTGTTCTTTTCTCTGCAATCCCTGTGCAGAGTAGAGCTCTACCTATTGTCTTTACTGCTCTTGATGCCAGGAATATGAAATTTTGGGGTTTTTTTTGCAGGACTTGATTGTATAGCAGGGGAGACTTACAGTTTTGTGTCAGACTTGGTAATAATTTGTATTTATTGTTACACTCCAGTATTACACAACAGCTATAATGATTGCTTGGTCATGGCCAAAGATCAACAAGGAAACACACAGGGAAGTGTTCTTTCATGTCTGTGTGTCTGTCTGACTTAATTCTGGTTTTCATGTGTATGTCACATGGATTTGTGTATGGTTCAGTATTTTCTTCTGAATTAACAGGGTGTATTGGTCTTTACTGTTGAACGTTAAATGTTGGAATGTGAAGTGGTAGTTCTTTCAGTGTCACATGCTGTGGTGTAGATGCTTTGAAAATATAGTGCAGTAGAGAATGTGTATTTTGGCCAGCATTGGCAGTGCTCAGCAGGGAATTCCCAACATATTTGAAAGCAGATCTGGTGAGTGTGTCTTGGTGCAGCAGAGGGGCAGAAAGGATAAGGTTGCATGGCTTCAGAAAGAAGTTGCCTTTGCCAGTAGGTTCATCCTCTGCTATGACTGGTGAACTGAGAAAATAATGCTATGATAAATTCCAAATTAGATTATCTGTAATTTGAGGACATTTTCCTTCATAAGTTCACTTCAGTGAGCTGTTCTTATGTTCAGATGAGGTAGTTTCTATTAGTACGGGAAATCAAATAATTGACAGTCTTGAGGATAGACCCTGGTTTTGTTTTCTCAGCTAAAAGCAGTCACCACAAAGTTATACTAAGTGCTCTGATTTTCTGCAGTACTAGTTCTGTGGAAGTCAATGGTTCTCATACTCCTTGCAGGGTGAAGAGGAGTCTGCAGCCACCTCTCCTTGTGCCATCAGTCTGGTCATTCATTTTTATTGCCTCCTTTGGTTTAGTTACATTCATACTGTTCGTCATATTTTCTTTATTCTGTTTTGTGCTTTATGTTCCTGCTAAAGATTTTCATGGAAATTCAAATTTTAACATTATTTTTTGCATTTAAACTCTCTGACTGTCAGAAAAATATATTTTCTGTCTAGATTTGGTTTACTTCACACATACATCTAACTTCAATATTTATTTGCTAGAAATATTGAGATGTTAAATCATTAAGAATGCAAATATTTAATTTGGACCTGCTGAAAGAGTATGCAGCTCTGCCTTCTCTTCAGTTGTGAGTTAAATATAATAGTGATGTTATCTAGCATGGAACACTAAAACAAGAGAAATTTAATGTTGGCACTTTTTGGTCACTGACAGTTAAGAGATAACCAGAAAATAAAAGTTTGGAACCATGGGCTAATTAATTTTGCTTAGTTTACAGTTCTAGACTGTGACCAGTCAATGAATGAAACATAGTCCTTACTTTTTGGTTCTCTCAAAACTTGTGCCATAATTAATGGAGCAAACTCAGTATGCGAAGCTCTCTGTTCTTTCTTTAAATAACTGTTTACAGTTAAGTGTGGGTTTTCTGTAGCATCAAATTATTGTGTTCAGAAGTAGAAGTGTTTGATGTATACCATATACTGGTGGTTTGTGGCAGGAGTCTCCATGGAGGGGCGGGACGTGTAAATTATTTAAAAATAATAGTAGACTCGCCAGAGTTTGGCCAATACAGAAACTGTTGCTAGGTTGGAGGCCAAAACAAGTCCAGTCAGGCCCTGACCCTCATTAGCAAAGCATTATGAAAATGCTTGGCTTTTTTTTTTTATGTTCATGCTGCTAAGGAGTGGGTCATTAGGATTGGTACTCAGCTTAGCATTGCAAAGTTTGCATTTAAATAACAAGATGGGGCAGCTCTGCTGTGGTTAACTGACGAATAGTTAAAAACATGTCCTTGATTACAAAGCATGCTGGGAGTGTAATAGCTCTCAAGTGGAATATTGCTGTTGAGTTGGTCCTAGTACTGCACTTCCTTATGCTGACCAAAAGCTGGGTGGTTTATCAGTCCAGCACTATAAACAAGTCAGCATCATTCCTGGGCTACTTGTATGACCTTCTAAAAAGCCATTCATTTTCCTAACTGGGATGTTGGCTAAAGGAATCAATGTAAAGAGCTTAATTTCTGAAGTGGGATATCTTCCTGTTCCATTGGTCAGAAACATATTCACTGAGATCTTTTATTTTTGCATTTATGTCACCTCTTCACAGCTTGTGTTCCCTAACAGACTGCATGTCTGTGTCCATGCTTTACAGGATATGCCTGAAGTTTTTGTAATCTGACTGGACTTTGATAACTTCCTGGAAGGCAGTGCTTGTTGTGAGTACATGGATATTGCTTTGCTGCACTAAGTACTTGCAGCCAGGATTATTAAAGTGCTAATTTTATCAGAATGACATCTTAGGGAATGTAGAACAGCTCCGCAGAGTTGTGGCAAGGTCACTGGGTCAGCAGCTGTATAGAGATCTGTGTGTCTTCCCAGAGCACTCATGTTATAAAGATGGAGTTCTCACAGTCCATAATGGTATATAGAATCTCACCTTATGCTTTTCTTTCCATTAGCTTGAAATCTGTGGCTTGAAATCTGTAATTTAGCTTTTGCCCCTCTGCCACCAAAGATGTCTCCTCTCCAGGCTTTGTTGGCAGCCATGGGTTCTAGCGTCTGTGAGGCTCTCTGCTTTACTGAGTGGTACTTGGAGGCCATGTTTGAGACAGGAGAGAGGGAGAGAAGGATCCCTGTCATAACTTTTTATCTGTTTATCAGTATTGCTTCTGCTTTATCTTTTCTGAAAGTTAAACCACTTTCCCTGTTTTCCATGAGGTGCTTTGTACGGAGATAAGAATTCTTATGGGTGAAGCTAAAGAATTAATGAGGTTTAGGTGTATTAGGGTAGAAAAAAGTGTGCAATTCTCCACTGGTGGACAGCAGTGTGGGCCGACTAAGTAAATGTGGTTGCTTCCAGCCCCTTTTTCTAGGTGACTGTAAGAATATAAGGGTTGGGTGCCACACTGTTTTCCTTACTCAGTAAGTGAGCACAAGGTTAAGTTCAGCTTCCAAGGAATGGCAAGTTTGCAAGGCTGTTCTTTTCTGTATAAATAAACTTGCTGAAAGATTGACTTTTGGGAAAGATGATGTGTTAGTCAGAGGTCCCTTATAAGGATCTTTATGAGGTAGAAAAAGCATTATTTTTGTAGTCCTCAATACTTTGACTGCCACGTTAAATATGTGAAGAAAGTGCTGCACCAACCTTCTGCAAGTAGTGTTTCTGCAGAGAGATTGCTGGAGGTTGAGCAGGTGCTTGAAAAACCCACAGAAAAGGTGTAGTGAGGAAAGAAGCCCTCTTCAAAGAGTGCTGCAGTGCCTGAAGGGAGGTGACTAATTGCAATTGAAGAATGACAGGAACAAAACTCCAGCAAGCCATTGACACAAATGAAAAACTGCAAGTCAACCAATAGAAGACAAGTTCTTTCGGTACAGTGTTGTACAAGCAGTTATCCAAACTCTGAAGAACTAAATGGTAATGTAGTATTAAAACTGGTCCCTAATAAGAAGCTGATAGAATGCAAAGTTGTTGTAATGAAGGTCACTCTTCCTTAAGAAATAGGAGCAGGATTCTGACTCAGTTCAACTAAAATTGAAAAATTATCAGGTAGAGAAGAGGCAGGTGACAGAAATCTCACGTGGGCTATTTCCCACTGTAGTACTTGAATTCCTCTAAAATACTGGGACGAAAAGTTAAGAGGATATATGAAGATTTGGGCTGTTCATCTGGAAGGAACACTGGATGAACCCAAGCATTAAAGTGTTGTAAAGAAGGATAAATGGAACACAAATTACCTTTTTCTTAATTCACAGGAAAAAGGTTCAAGTGAAACAAGTATTCATGTGTACATTTAACCACTGTGGTCTCTTTTCACCTCAAGGATGAATTATTGCAGTTTTCTGTGCTTGGACAGCTTGAGCTTTTAAGGTAGAAAATTTAAGCCCCTGCTTAAAGTAGCTCCCAGCAGTACCTCTTTTTGGGAGAATAGGAAATCTGTGCTTCAGGTTGTTTGGTGCCAGCTGCTTCCCACCCACCCAGCCCCCCCTTTTTTTTTTCCTTTTGAAGGATTTCAAGTTGTTTGTTCACATGTGTAATGTAAGTGTCTTGGAATAATCTGCTCAAAGACAACATACTACCCTTTGCTATCCTGCTAATTTAAGTATGCTTTCCTCTTTTTCACATGTGTTGAGATGCTCAGCAGCAGCAGATTCTTGCTTGTCCTGAGCTGAAGTAGTTACACTAGACAGGATAGATGAAGGTAGAGGAACATGATGAACACTCTGCTGCTACAATGTGAGATAGATATTACTCTTTCTCAGACCAGTGGTCATATAAATGTGTAGATGACAGATATACATCCAATAGTTAGTGAACATAACCATCATACACTTTCTTGGTTGTCATTTTATATAGAATGTTTAATGGAAATTGCTCTGGTGGGGAAAACTAAGCCAGTTCAGAGTGATCTCTCTCTTGGCACTAAATTTTAGGGGGTTGGAGATGGCAGAAATTTATTGGAAGAGGCCATTGCAGAGAGATCAGTAATGTTCAGATGGTTCCACTGACAAGGCCTCAACTTGTTTTTAAGTGATTGGCTTAGTCAAAAGGAGAAAGAGACAATCTTACATAAAAACATTGAATGGCTGTTGGACCTCTGAGTATTTCTGGGGCTTTGCAGGTTCTGTACAGCTTCTCTGTATGCAAGTTGTTAGAGGAGGCAAGTGGGACTTAAAGATGAATCACTGCAGTGGTGTTTTGAAGGATTGTGTTTTGTTCTGGCCATGTGATTATGGCGAACAAACCTTGATGAGGCCTTCAATCACTCTACCTTTTGTTCTTAATGTGAAAAATCAGGCACCTGAACCTACTTTTCTTTGTCATAGTGTAGAGAGAAATTGGCTGTTATTGTGTTTGTTCTTTCCCTTGACTGGATTACCCTGCCAAGAAGCTCTCCAGATTCAGCTCAGGATATTTTTTGCCTAAACTGGCAACTTGGCATACCCTTTTCCCCTCACCATTTTCCCCTCAGCCTCTTTCCCCCTGTAATCCACTACATCTGAAATGAATCTCAGTTGTATTCATGCTAGCTTGACTCATTTAAAGGCTACTGTTGCTTCTCAGTTAAGTCACAGAATTTGCAATGATTTTTTTTTTTCACAAAATTTTTTTCATTTAGGATTCTCATAGTTACAGTATCCTCCTTCATATTTTAGGGTACTGTTCAGTGGCTCCTTTCCCTGAGAATAGTTCATGCAGTTTTAAGTCTGCTAATACAAATTGAAGACAAGACCTTCCAAAAATCATACTGCATCTTGTGTTTCTGTTCAAGTTGCATGAACCACATTCTTTTATGGATGTTTTGAAGCTGTGCAGAAGGTATGGTTACACATTCCATGCCCTGCTAGAGCCAGTAAGTTATGGTTGTGTAGAGAGACAAGATCTCTTGATTTACTGAATGTTGGAAGTGGAGATGAGCAGAAAAAAAAGGAACCAGAAGGGATGTCTTAGCGTAATTCTCCCCAACACCCCACCCACCCCACTAGCTATGAGTAGATTATAAATGAAGTTTTACTGAGGTGAAGTTGGAAGGAAGATGAGAATGTTTTGCAGGAATGGTTGAAATACTTCAGGGGCTATACTGTTAGAAATTGAATGAAAATCAGCATTTTTTAAAACAATACCATGTACTTCAGGGGCACATAAAAACTGTTTCTGTAAGTTAGGAGTTTTTCTCTCCTTAATGGTTTTCTGGTATTATCAGTTGACCGTCAGATTGCTTAGCTTTCATTATAGATACATAGATACATAAAGGGCAAGTGACTATTTTAAAAAGCAATTTTAAGTAAGAATAGAAAAGTATTAAGTACACTTTTAAAATTGAGTGACTGAGCACTTGCAAAAATTTATGGTTCTGCTGCTGTCAGGAGAAAGACATCTTGTGTTGAGAAACAGGGCAGCCAGAGTGGTTGAAAGTGTGAAATCAGCTTGTAAAGGAAGCTGGGAAGGGCTGGGCTGCTTTAGAGGACCAGAACAATGACTAAAAGGTACAAGATTTGATTGAGGGGAGGTGTGTATGTGTGTATACATACTGGTCTGTCTGTATATATATCTATATCTATATATATATATCTTTGTGTGTGCTTATGTATATGTGTATAGGAAGAGAATGACAAAGGGACACAAACTAACTCTACAGCAGATGCCAGTACTGCTAGAAGAACAAAAGGATATTAGAAGACTGTGAATTAGTTTTAGATTGAGAGTGTAAGGTTTCTACTTTCTGGAGCAATGTGGCATTATTGTAACCACTAATAGGATTAGTGGAGGCAAGCAATCCAAATAGTTTAGACAGATCTTGATTACTTTATGATAAGATATATATGGCACATTGCCTTTGGTAGTCAGCTTACTAGATTTGATAGTTTAAAAGGTCCCTCTGAGTTCATTGGAGTGGACTTGGGCTTTAGGCATGAGTGTGATATTTTACCTTCTCATGGGTCCCCCATGGAAGGGTACTGATAGATGGCAATAATCCTGGTCCTTGTTTGTTTCTGCTTTGGGAATATGTTTTAGATTGACAAATCTTCTCGTGATGAAGTTTTCAAGAATGAAGACGGTAATTTTGCCATGATAATGTGACAAAGCTTGTCTTCTGCATATCATCTTATTGTCTTTATTTCTTGCCTGAAAATTCCTCTTTTGGTTTTTTTTTTTAACTGACACTGGTGATCATTGCCAAGTTGTTCATATCCTCATGTGCAGCCATGGTAGTTAGTAATGATCCACTAATACTTCTGACATGAAGTTAAGTGCTGTCACCAATGAATTCTCTATCTGAATATGGGGATAAGTCACCATTTTAAACTGTGGCATTGATGCTTTTCTTGCATAAAAAAGATTGTTTATGGGGAATAGTGATGATAGATGAATTTTATTATCTCTAAGGACCGTTAGATAACTATCTTTAGGCAGTTTCTGATAGAACTTATTTTTGAACAGATTGTTTGTCTCATTGTGAGTTCAGAGATGCCCAAACTGATGCTCTCTGACCCGACTGGTTCTAGCAGTTTTACTAACTTGGTGGGGGTTGTTCTCTTGTTTTGCTTTGATAGAGAAACTTTTACCTTTCTTTCCAGCCTGCTTTTGGTTTGAGTACGATTTATGACTTTCTTGAGGTGGAGATGAATAGAAGCAAACATTGGTCAATAACAGAACTCTGTGGAGATAATGAATTTGGAGAATGTTATGTGTACAAATAATTTTTCACTACATTGGAAACTGAACCATAACTCTGCTATTGTTCGTGTTGAGCAGGGAATGAGGTATTGGTTTTCTGAATGCAGTATCTTTTGCTCTTTATAAGAATGGTTACCAAAATAAAACTCAAGGAAAGGATTCAAATGGCAAACAAAGTATATGTTAAGCAGAAATGTTTTTTGGAGTAGTGATACTGGAGACTTTACCGCTTGACTTCAGCCACCTAATAAAATGGATTTTTATTTGAACAGCATTTCATGACAGCAAAGAAATGGAACAGTGTAGGAGCACGGTTTCTATGAAAGGGAGTAACAGGGAGGTGAACAGACAGGCTCACCCTGAGGTGTCAGGGAAAGTTGGGGCTTCCATGTTTATGTTGAAATGTCAGAAGACTTCAAGTTGATAATTTTGAAATTGTGATATGCGAAGGACTTTTAAAGCAAAGCTGTGGTTTGGTGGGTTGTTTGTGTGACTTTATTTATTTTTTAAACCAAATGCAATAAAGTGATACAGTAGTTGATCATTGCTTCTAGAGCTGGTAACATGGTTGTTTATCAGTGTTTTTATATGGTCATCCTGCTGTTCCTCCTCATCTCAATTTAGGTTTCCCCCATCAGCTGAAGTAGGCCCACCTGTGTTTTAGGCTTGGATGCAGTTGAGGGAGTGGCAGCCTGTGGAGCTAAAACTGGAAATGATGATCAGAGGAAGTCTGGAATGTACCACACGTGGTATATGGTCTGGCACAGAGCTGAGTGCTGTTCCTGAGGTGGATGCTGTGCCACTGCCTGTATCTGAGCAAAGTCAAGTGTGTAAATCCATGCTGTAGTTTTCAGTAAACTTTGCTAATCACAGTGTAGACCCACCTTTCTTTCCCAGGTTACTGAAAGAAAAATTGGTGCCAAGCTCCAGCTGTCAGATCTGAAGTTGCAGCCTCAAGTCAGGTCAGGGAGCAAGGTGCTGCAACAGTGGAATTATTCTGCCTTAGAAGAGGTGAAAATAGGAGATTTGGCACCATGAAGCATTGCAGTGACAAATCCAAAAAGGAACAATTTGAGCCTCTCTGTTGTTTTCAAGGGTTTTGTAGTGTTTTTTCATAGACCTTTAAAAATTATCTACCCTTTTCTGTGTTGATTTTAAAAAATGTTGGCAGTCGGATGGTTGAATGTTTAGGTTTCTTGAAGTAAAGATAAATCTTCAGGAAGTTCATTGATTAGCCAATGTACAGATTTAATAACAACAAAATAATATTCATCTTTAGATCAGTGATTTGGTCTGCAGCTGTTTTATTTTAGCTGATTCCTAGAGTGATTGAATCATGGTTGTAAGGGATCTGCTCATAGGTGGTGAGTTGGTTGAGGGCTTTTTGGCAGTATACCAAACAACTGTCTTCAACAAAACTAGAAAATTTATACTAAATAAATACTACACATATTTTTGTGGCATAATTGTAGGACACAATATTTTCAGAGAACTGATACTACTTTGGAAAGGCTATATATATACTTCACTGATGTGCGGTGCAGTTGTGTTTTGTGTTAGCTTCAGAAATGTGTCATTTTCAAGGTTAATTTTGAAGATGTTGTTAGCTTTTTGCATTCATGAAATAGCTAGGTAACAAAAACAAAACATGAACACACAGATTTTGATATGTCAAAATTAAAATGCTCTCTGGTTGTTTTCCAGAGTTTTCAGTCTGATAGGATGGTTTTTGAAATTTAGTTTTGACATTTGAAGGGATCTCACTGAAGGTTGATAACATGGTTATGAGAGACTGCATCTCATGTGATGTTTGAGAGAACATTTAATTTTAGAAAGAAATGTTTAAGCTGCTTGTGGAAACGTTATAGTGCCTTTGAGATTAATTCTGGGTCTTTCAGAACTTTGTTTTTCTTTAGTCTTGTTAGTGTTGAATAGCTGACTATCTCATGCAGTGTATTTGTGTCCTGTGAGCCACTTAAGGGACATTATAGAACTGGAGTGCAGTTTCCCAATCTGACTTCACTCGCATACCAAGAGTATTGCAGACATAATTAATGCTCTCACTGTAGTTGGCTGGTTTGGGGAAGTAATGTGAGTTAAATGCAGCCTTTGGATGAGACTCCATGTCCAAGGCAAACAAAACATCCTCATACATGTGCCCCACACCTCCCTTGAACTACTTGCATTCATCAGTGTATGCTGGCTGTGCTGTTTCTGCTTGATAAGTCAGCAGCAGATACTCTGCTGCTTTTTGTTAAGCTATTTCTTTTGCTGGGTTCTAAGACTTTTTTTTTCCTGAGTTTTTTAGCATGTTAAAGGCCAGCACTGGCATTTAGGGATGTGTCTTCCCATGTGGTCTGGGGAAAGATAGGACCCTTGCAACCAGCCAGTATTAATTTTAGGCTGACAAGAACTGTAACTCAAGATTTTTTTTGCTCTGAGAATGTAAATGCTTACAGTTGACACTGTAAGCCTGCTGCTGTACCCAGTGAAGGGAATAATACTTTTTTTTTTTTTTTTTTTTTTTCTGGATGGAGTCACCTCAATGATTTTTTCCAGCTTTTGGCACATTGAGGAGGTAGATTGGTGCCTGGAAGTACATCCAGAAGCTGTGGAAGAAAAAACAATCACGTACCAGATTTCCTTTTGTGTTTCCGCTGTTAACAGCATTGCCAATTGTTTGGCCTACACCTAATTCCTCAGTGATCAGAGCAAAGCTTACAGGCTAGAATATAAGGCTAAACAGGGATTTTTTTTTTCCCCCTTCATTGAGTTCATCTGGGTTACATCATGGAGCTTTTACACACGTAGTTGCAGACATTGCAATGTATGGCAAGCCTTTTGGAGTGTGATTTTAAGATAGTGAAGGAACCTGCAATATGTAGCAGAACCATGTGCTGTCACAGAAAGCCTTGAGCCTATTTTGGGTGGCTGAAGATTACATTTACAAGTGGATTTTTTTTTTCAAAATAGTCCTGATGGATTGCTTCCAGAAGACTATCTGGTGCTCAGCTCTGTGGATCCAGCAGTTGGGTCCCCAAATTCAGAGGTGGCACCAGCATGGGGGCAAGTATTGTGTCCTTAGTAGGATTTTCTCTCAGAGAAGCTGTGTGTATCTTTCCAGCAGACTGGTGGTCTGTGCTCAGTGATCTGATCTGCTGCTACCTTGCAGGGATAGAAATTGCGTTTGCTTTTCTGTTATGTCAGTCCCTTTAGAGTATTCAGTGTGCTCTGGAGTTACGCTGGCAACTTGTTGCCCAGCATTTCCTCAGTATCAGGGTTGGAACTGTCCTGTGGAAGACCTGTGCTGGCCCCAGTGAGCTATGTCTGACTTGTGTGTTCAGCCAAATGCTTCCCCTGTACATAATTCAAATTGACCTCATCCCTCTGACCTATATACTGTGAAGATAGGGGTGAATGTCTCCCCAGTTGCTTCACTGGTAGACACTGGGAATAGTGTCCCACTGAGCTGCTCTCCACTGGTATTGTCAATCCTCCATTCCTTTCTCATTTTGGTCTGTGAGAGTTCCCACTGGTTTTTCTAGTTGGTTTCCTGCTTTTGATGTAGTTGAGTAACTTTGCAAGGTGCTACCCAAACATGTTAAGTTCTGTTTCCGGTTTACTTTTGACCTACCGTGTATATTTTAATCTCTTCTGTTCTCATTAAGCAATCTTTCTGTTTTTAAAAAGCTGGCTTCTCAGATTTGCTTCCTAACTTCCCCATTTAATCATGCAGTATAGGCTTTTATTGCAGGGGCTGATGTATTCCTTTGACTGTTTTTGTTTTACTTCCAACTGTGAGGAGGTTTTACTTGATCTCTTAATACAGCATTACAGCATTTTGTCTGCTTTTTTTTTTTTGTAGTTTTCCCCCCTCTTTTAGGGTTGTGTGGTTTTGGGTTGGTTTGTTTGTTTAGGTTGTTTTTGAGGGGAAACAGGTTTGTGAGGATTGCTAATTACGTTTTTTTTACAGTGTTCCCTGAACATTAATTACCCATGTGCCAATAGTTTTTTGTCGCACTGTGTTCAATTGTGATGTTGAAATATAATTGCAGTGCTGGCACAGTTACAGAGCAGCTTTCCTATCCTTTAACTAGGTCCTATGTACCACTCAAAACTAAGCCAAAAATTGGATCTTTTCATGTAGGTCCTATCCTAGCACTAATTTTCAAAGTAGAAGTCATTATTTGGGGGAAAAAAAAAATCCGTGTGGCATTCTAGTGAGTCACAGGGTTCACTTTACATCAGGAGATTTGAGTTGCCCATTGTTATTACCTTTCTTAAAGTTGAAACTCTGTAATCTTCTTGAACTAGTAGTGTAGTTGATCATGCATCTTTATTACTTGATTATGTATGTGACTTCTACCATAAGAAGTTCATTTTGCTTCTCCTTTCCTGTGATACTTTATGCCATTAAATGTTTATATAACCTTCACAGACAATGCCATTCCCCCACCTGCCTGTTGTTTGTTGTTCCTATTGGAATTGCTGAGTAAGCTGGCAGGCTCTCAGAATTACCCTGTTTTGGTTTGTCTTCCTTCCACATATCTTGGACATCCTTTGAGGGTGTCAGGTGAGGCCAAGTATTTGGGCTTCCCATGTATTAGGAAATTTCTAGCAGTAGTGTAGAAGTGTTTGTGAGTTCCAAAGCTCTTATTAGCGTGCCAGTCTGGCTGACTCTGGGCATGACTAATGTGCGTGCCTAACAAGTTCTTCCTGTTTCCATCATGCCTGAATCCTTGCTGTCTGTATCACTGACTTCCTTTGTCAGCTTCACGTGTGGATCTGGCAGCACTTGAGAAAGTAAAACCTTGGAAATCCTGAGTGTAGTGCTTCTGTCCATTCTGAGTTTCCTTTCAGAGAATCCATCCTGTAATTCCATACACTACTGTTACTAGTGTGGATTCAGTGGACTACTGAGATGTTTGGTGGAGTTTTTTTTGTTTGGTTGGTTTTTCTGTTGTTGGGGTTTTTTGTTTGTTGGGTTGGTTTTTTGGGTTTTTATTGTTTTAGTTTGATTTGGGGTTTTTTTTTGCTGAATCACCAAGTAGTCAGTGTTCAGTGTAGAAGCCCTGTGAGGTTGCTCCCTTTCCATCTGCAAGGTGTTGTGCCAACCAGTTGTCAGATGTCATAAATACAGCAAACTGTGTGTCAAGTAAAGTCATCTGATGAACATGCTTGCTTCTTCCTAGTCCTAAGTCTGTCAAGGAGGATTCCTATGTTAACAGGAAGCAGAGGGTGGGTTGTTCCAGAGATTAACTCTGACCCATCCTAAGTCCACATGAATGCTAGAGATGGCAAAAAGCATGATGAAGCATGGAAGAGGAAATAAGTAGGCAACACAAGAACCTTTTAAAATGGTATTGCTTGTTATCTACTATAAAACTGCAGTGAAGTTCATATGAGGTAGTGGGCTTTTAAAAACTTTTTAGATTTGTTCCTTCATGATGAAGGCATATCCCTAAAATTGTCAGTCTTCAAACAGGAAAAAAAATGCATTTTTGGGAAGCAGAATTGCAGGCATCATCTCTATACCTGTGTGAACTTCCCTTTGGTAAAAGGCTGTGATAGAACTGATGTCCCCAGTGAGGATCTGCTTTATTAGTGTCCCAAGGATGGCCAGTGGAAGATTCTGCTGGAAGAATATAACAACAGGGAAAGCCTATAAAGATGCTTCTGTATCTTCCAGTAATTTCTTATACTAGAGCTGGTGGTTGTGTTTGTTGGGTTGTCTAATTGATGTATACTTGCTCATAAAATGATGCTCTGTTACCTTGGATGTCTGGAAGTAGCCAAGTCACATCTGTTGCCTGCTTTAAACTATGGCCTCAGTGCTGGCTCTGTGTATTACTGCATCATGTCACTAAGTTCCAAACGCGTCAGTGACCCGTCATCTGGCTTATTGCTAACACGCTTCTCTGGTGCCTGAGTGCTTAGTGTGTTCTTCTTCAAGGTTAGCATGGTTATGTTTACTTCATGACCAGTTTTGTTCTGTTTTGTGTGTTGCATAATCTGCTAAAGCAATATGTCTGAAAGCTCCTCTGCTTTTTCTAGCAGTATAGTCTGTCATCATGAAAGTAATTACCTCTCTTTAATAATCGTACTGCTGTTCCCTGTTGTTTAAACTATACTGCTTGTGTTTCTTCTTATGAGATACAAATGTAAGCAGTCATCTCCTTGCCCTTTTTTGTTGCCCCTTTTGCCTCTCCTCTTTTTGAGCTGACACCCCTGTGCATGCCTCTGCACAGTGAAACAAGAGGAAACACATTTGTTATAGATAAAACTGGCAAAAAGGAGAGAGACATTTTTAACCAGATCAGTTCCCCTGTCACATGTTCATTGCAGAACAAGAGAGGAGGCTATCTGGTGATGGGAGGCTAGAGTGAGTCTGTATTTAGGCAGCAGCTCTGGACTTCACTGTTGCTCAAGCCTTGATGCAGTCATTCGTGATTTAAGGGGTGCAAAGACAGTGAGAGATCATCCAGTTCATCTGAGGACATGATACCCTGTGTTCGGTACCTGTGCTGAGAGACGTCTGTCTTCCTTAAAAGCATCCAATTTCCATAGACTTTAAACCAGTGAGAACTCTAATTTTGAATCATCTTTGTCCATCTTAAAAATGCTGTCTTTTATTACAACTTTATAAAAAAAATAAACTCCACTTCGCTCCAATTCCAGCCCTGTATTTAGACTATCTTTAAAGTTTCATCTCGTTTAAATTGCATGGCTAAGTTCTGTACATGCAGTGCAATCTAGAATGCATGGATTTAATAGTAACTGATTTATTCCAGCTGTTGAGTTAGTGAAATCTGAATTAGAGGGCAAACTCAGATTCTTCTGAGGCTTGTTTTTTGGCTCCTCCTGCCAAAGGAGCTTCTTGAAGCCACTTCCAAAATAACTGAATGTTTACTAAATTTTCAAAGTTAAATATTTTGAAAATAAATTTTAAAAATCTAAAATTAAATGCTAATGTGTCTTCTTGTGTACACTGTTGTACTGTTATGCTTTAAAATACGTAATTTAAAATGAGAAGGAACAATGATTTTTAAAGGAATATTTTGAATGTTTGGCTGAACTGCAGTCTCTCCTGACACTTTGGCATATAAGTTTTGTAATATATTATTACTATAAAAAATCCTGTCTAGTTTCAATTTTTTCCTTACATTTCTTTAAATATTTCTCAATCCTTTGAACCAAATTCCACTTAAGCAGAAAACTCCTGTGTGTTAATTTCTCACAGACTTGGCAAATTCTAAGTTATTGGCATAAATTGTTTGTTCATCTGTTTATGCTGTGCCCTTAGGTGCTTGTGTCTCAGCATGCATCATGCATTTGGCAACTAACAGAAAGTATTTTAAAGGTCCAAATGGATGCCTTTATGACTCTGCCTAGTGTCTTGTGTATATATAAAGTGTCTGAACTTAATTAAGTAATTTTCCAGAACGAATCACATACATTGCATTGCCTGCTTCTACTCACTGATCTAATATTTTGAATGAACAGTGTGTCTCACAGTTAGCTGAAATTTATTAAAACATAAGTTATGATTCATCTGTAGCTGCTATATCTCTAATAAAAAAAAAGTGTGACCTTTAGTTAACTGTAACTCCTGATTTTTCATTGATGGCTTGAGTAACTGCCTCAAGTAATATTTCAGTACAAGAAAATAAACAGTTTATTGAAATTCTGTGGTCACTGGCAATTTGGGGTAAAAATGACCAGTCTAATCAGAGTGAAAAATTCAGTATATTCACTGACAATGAGTACAGACTCTCTTTTAAGGTAGTCTCTGTAGACTCTCAAGGTAGTAGTGGTTTGTTAAGGTGCTGTCTGAACTCTATTCAAAACAATGTTCACTCACTCCTGGTTTGTACTAAATCTGCAGCAACTACTTGCGAGCATGGAATTGTTTTGTCTTAAAAGAATGGAAATAATGTTGTGACACAAAGCTTCCAGACTTTTACTGCTTGGAGAATGCTTTTTCTCTATCAAATTTAAAAACTAATTTTATGCTAGTGATAGAAGCGGAAACATACCAGTGCCTCAAAACGAATGTTTGCTGAATTCTTGCTAGTGATTTCTAAGGAAATAAAAATATGGGAGCTAGAGCTATTTTTACCTGATCTCTTTAACACTGTCTTCTGGTCTTTAATGGGGTAGAAGTTCTGGGGATCTTACACAGCTTTCTGGAACATGTTGCATGTGGTGTTCTTAAAACATGTGGGTTTTTGAATTTTAGAAAAGTTTTCTGCTGAATCCTTTCAAAGCATTAGCTTCAAAAATTACTATTGAAAGGAAAATACTTTCAGTGGAAATACTTTGTCTCAATTCCAATCTGCACCTAGAGTGGTGGAAAATTATACCTGAGATCTTTGATGGTCCAGAAATTGCTTCAACTTTGACTTGCAAAGTGTCCAGTTATGTTATTAGGCTGCCTATTTTGCCCCCTTTAAGATGATTTTCTTTGACATGACTATCTCTAATTCAGGACTACTTGGTATTTCTGGAGAGGAGGCTCCAAAGTGTTGCTTTGGGTGGATAAGTAGTGCCAGTCCTTAACTTGAAGACTTGTTAGTTTGTTAACGGGTGCGTGTGTTTGAGCTCATTTTAGATATGAGAGCTGCTTGTGGTTTGAAGTTGCTCACTTTCTTTGAAACTTGGGTGGGGAGGTGAATTTGGCTGGAACCTATCTACTTTGAAAATTTCAAATGTACCCAGACTTCTTGATAAGCATTTTCCTGGTGTTTCTATCAAGAACTACCTGCACAAACATACAATAGTGTAATGTCTTCTGGGGAATGAGGAAGGTGGAAATACCAGCTTTGCTTTGTGAACAGTTTTTATTAACAAACCAGTAGTTTCAATGTATAATCTGAAGTTAGTTTGAGTTGATTAAAAAAAGTATAATGGATGACTACTAATAAAAGTATCAAGGAAACAAAAGTATATTTCTTCAGAACATTTAAAAATGTGCTACAGAAAGTCATAATCAGGTGATTGCAGATTCTGAAGTAATAATGTTAATAATTTGTAATGGCACTTTATTGATTTATGAACTTCATAAAGTCTGATTTTTTTGCTCTGGTTCATAATTGTGCAATTGAGGAAAGAGAATTGCTTAAGTAGGTCAGAGCATAAATGTGAAAAGTTCTATAATGTGTGTATATATTGTTGTGTAATTTTATTAAATATTGCAAATTATCACACCTTCATAACCTAGAATGTAGTGACACTCTTGGGTGCTTTTGACATTAGAGCAGAATTTTATCTGGAGTTACAGTCCTTACCCTCGATGTGTTTAATAAGCATGTGTACTGTCTTGAAAGATTAAGCATTACTTTGATAAGAAAAGTTCCAAAGAACCTTAAAGTCTTCATTTCAAAATTCAAACTCCACTTTCTCATAACTTTTTTGCCACTCTTTTGGGGAAACATGCTGAATGCTCCAGAAGTTTTAATCAAAATGAAGGTTCCAGAATTTATTAAACCGATAGACTTATTTAGTGAGGGTTGAGGACTTTCTCCCTGGCTTGTTATGGGCACGTGGAATGCAATAACTTGAACATTATATTATTTCTGCCCCCACTTTTTAAAAACTGGTTGCAAAGGGAGGTTTAAGTATGGAAAAGGTGGAGGGAGGACAGAAATGGAAGAGGAAACAAAAGGAATGGGGGAAGGGAAAGAATGCCTGAAAACACATGGAATATAGAAAGGAGCACAATGAGCAGAAGGATGAATTTTGAAATGTAATGAGTTCAGAGTGTGATGGAGGCAGGAGTAAATGCTTGTTCTGTAATACCTTGCTTGTCACATCTCAGATTGTGTGAGGGTGATAATTTTCATCAGAGGACTGTTACATGTTTATGGCTTTGTTACAAAACAGTGTACAGTTCAGCAATTCCTGATCTCGTGTATAATGAGAGCCAAAATCATCTAGGCCAAGTGCAGAGCAAGGGCTCATGATGTGCCTGATCACAGAAAGTACTGTGATTACACCTTGGTGAATGGCCTTAGCATCACATGTGCTGTGTTGTAAAGAGGCTGTAACCCCTTGTCCCATTCTGGTAGTTCATTTCTACATTGTTAGCTTTTATTATTTAAAACTAAGGAGACGTACTCTACTTGCCATTCAGAAGAAGGTGTAAAGCTCTTCTCTTTCCTCACAGTTCCTTCACTTCTGTAGTCTTTTGAGGAGCATTGAATTTTCCATTTTATTCTTCCTTGCTTTTTGATTCCTCTTATCTGCTCTAATCATATCCTTCCCTCCCTGTTTTGTGTGGGTGCCGGCTTCATGCCACTGTTCTTCATCATTGCAAAGAGTATTTTCAATTTGAAATGACTAATGGCTTCCCTGTTGCATGGATGATTCTGACAAGAAATAGTAAACATAAAGACGATGCTAATGTTACTGTTGCTAAGATCAGCAGCCAAGGAGCTGGAACAGCCTTGTGATACTGCATTGGCTAATACTTGGGTCATACTTGGAGAGCTTACTTCACAGCTGTATGGGTTAGAAATATTTTTAAGGCTTGATTTGTTTTTTTAAATTTTAAAAAACCCTTCACAAATTCCATAGCCATATCCATACGTATCCCTTCTGGCCTAACTGCAGAGGATCTCTGTTGGATACTTGTTTTAACCTGATCTTAAATTCTTGGAGATACAAATGGCTTTAGTGACTAAAATACAGTCCTAGGCTTTGAGGCTCTAAAGATACTCAATTCTGGATTACTTCAGTTTAAGATTTAGCATCTGTCCAGATATATAAACCTGATACCTGCTGATTGAGGTATAAACCAGCTTGATGATCTTGGAGTTTGTGGTAGGCAAGAGCTGGGGTTGGAACGTTGTTGAAGTGTTGTAATTTGAAGCAGTCTGAGCTGATGAACTGGTGTGTCCTCTTGGTTAAGGTGTGCATACTCAGCTGTATGACACATTTGTCCCTTGTACAAACACAGTTTATACCCAGTTGAAGTTATAATTTTGGGAATTCAGGGAAGATAAGCATTCCATTTTAGAGTGCAATTCAAGTGTTTTACCTTAAAACAAATCATATAGGCCTAAAGATTCATCAGTAATTCTGAGCAATGGAGGGAATACAGTAATTTCATGACTATAAGGCGCACCCTTTTGACTAAAATTTTCCCTCAAACCCGGAAGTGCGCCTTATAGTCCGGTGCGCCTTATCTGATGTACAAAGCGGCGAAATTTGCCAAACCGGAAGTGTGAGCTGAGAGCCATGGGGGGAACCGGAAGTGCCACAGCAACCGGCTGGGGGCGGGCCCGGAGGCCCGCGACACTGCCCCTGCCGGGTGGAGGCGGGCCGGGGGCCCGAGGCACCGCCCCTCTCCGGTCCAGGCAGTCCTGGGGCCCCATGGCTGCCGGGTGAATGTGGGCTAGGGAGGCCGCAGCACCCGCCTTCCCGTGTCCAGGCAGTCCCGGGAGCCCATGGCTGCCGGGTGAATGTGGGCTAGGGGGGCCGCGGCACCACCCTTCCCGGGTGGAAGTAGTCCCGGGAGCCCACGGCTGCCAGATGAAGGTGGGCTAGGGGCCCCGCGGCACCCCTGCTCCTGGGTCCAGGCAGTCCCGGGGAGCCACGGCTGCCGCGTGAATGCGGGCTAGGGGGGCCGCGGCACCCCCGCTCCCAGGGAACCATGGCTGCCGGATGAATGCAGGCTTGGGGGCCGGCGGCAACCCCGCTCCTGGGTCCAGGCAGTCCCGGGGAGCCATGGCTGCCGCGTGAGTGCGGGCTAGGGGGGCCGCGGTACCCCCGCTCCTGGGTCCAGGCAGTCCCGGGGAGCCATGGCTGCCGCGTGAATGCGGGCTAGGGGCCCCGCGGCACCCCCCTTCCCAGGTGGAAGCAGTCCCGGGGGCCCATGGCTGCCGGGTCCAGGGTGGCCTGGCGGCTCGCGGCAACGCCCCTACCGGGTGGAGGCGGGCCCGGGGGCCAATGGCTGCCGGGTTGAGGCGGGGCCTCGGCCAGCAACCACACGGGGTGAGCTGGGGGCGGGGCCTCACTGCAAAAAAAAAGTGCGCCTTATAGACCGGTGCGCCTTATCTGATCTACAAAGTTGCGAATTTTGCCGAATCCGGGGGGGTGCGCCTTATAGTCTGGTGCGCCTTATAGTCGTGAAATTACTGTAATTAATTCACCTGTAAGGAAGATGCCATCCTGAGGAATTTTCAGGTGCATTTTGACCTCTAGGACTGCAGACTTAAATTCCCTGACTTGAGTGGTTGTACTACCCTGACATATATCGCTATGGAGAATGTCATGATTTTGAAGGTTGTTTCTTAAAAGTGCAGTCTGAGGAACTATAGATAGTCAAACTGTTTTTAGCAATGGTTACACATAACCAACAAAGTATAACATGTACATACATTATATATACAATATGCATAACAAAAGCTATATATAACCAATGTGTGTGATTTCTGAGGCTATCTGGGTTTTGTAGCATGTAAATATTTATTTCAGCAAAGTGAACAGTAAACTTAGGAACATATGTCATAGAAATTAAATTTGTTTCATGAACTTGAGGGATTGTCTTGTGGGAGTTAAAGGGAGAAGGTGCAAAATAATTACTTTTTTCATTTGTTTTGGTGTTGGTCATGACTGACTGAGCATTCAGCCTGAGCATACCTAAAATTTCTTGTCATCCTCTTATAAATTGTTGCTTGTACCCTCTCTTACCTGAAATGCTGCTTGTATTGCCTGAGCTCATGTAATAGTGTGTACAAGAACAGCAGCTCTGATGCTGCAGCTGAAGGAGCAGACACGTAATCTGACTGTATTTGTGAATTTATGTCCTTTTTTGAAATAAATTTTTAATGTGACCTTAGTTAAGGTGTTTTAGGTTCGCTTAAGAAAATTACCTACCAGGTAGCAGTCCTTTTCTTTTTAATCCTGATTATACTCTTGTTTGAGCTAGATAGTCTTAAAATAGTAGCTACTTTCTGACCTTCCTTAAGATTAGCTGCTTAGATAAGCAGAACTTGCTAACAAATTCACACCTAGCAGCTCAGGTTTGAGGCTGCTCTCTCTAGGGGACGTGTTCATTTTGGTAAAATCACCAAATGTACTAAGTGGTTTATATAACTAAAGAAATCAATCTCTGAATGTTGATTTCTGAAATACAGTAGTTGGAAGTGTTGCTCATTTAGTTCTGAGAATGGAAGAATATGCTGTACCCTCGAAGTAACTGACAACCTTTTCAGTAATTGTATAGTAGTTTAAATTTAAAAATTACAGTTCTTTCTTCTGACTTCTGAAGCTGGTAGTTGTGATTGTCTTTGGGTCACCATTCATTGGCAGTAATGAACCTTCTCCATTGGTTAAATGTGTTGAAGGAGTAGTGCAAGGCAGACTTTGAGAAGCTCAGCATGTTTTCCACATGGAGAAAGAATGTTATCATGGAGTAATTTTCCTTCTGTTTGGGGAAATCTATGCTTGACATGCTCCAGTCTTCATGGATTTTGCTGGATGAGGTCATAGTCTTAGAAAGTTGAGGTATCTTATGTCTATGTGATGTGATTGGACACTGGGCAGGGGAATGGATTTGAGACCTTACTCATAGCTAATGCATTTTTTGATTGTGTAAAACTAGTCAAGCAAATTGTGCTGTTAACAACTAGTGTCAAAATATGTGTTAAGTGGCACTGTTGTGAAAAAACCCCAACCTTTTGTTTGCAACTAGCCCAAAAGACTCTTTACATTGACCTCCAGAAAAGGAAAAATATAATGTATGGGCTTCTCTAAATTTTCACTTCAGAATGGTTTTTTGGACTTGAGATGAAGAAACTGGTTTCTATTCTGGATTCAGAAAAAGTTGAAGAGCACCTTGAACCTCAATGAGGCTACTCAGTCTTTTGTTCCTTGAAGAAATAAATATTTTCTGATCCTTAAAATATGATATTATGTATCTCTCTTTCTCTACTCAATTCTGCAATAGTGCTACGTAGAAGGAAACAGAAGTATGATATGAATGTGGGTTCTTCAGATTTTTTTTTTAGGATTTGTAATGACAGTTCTCTCCCCCAGTTTTGCGCAAGTTTTCATGTGCGAATTGTCCCTTTGTTCTCTTATATTGCATCATACAAAATCAGAAAAGGAGTCTGCAGTGAACATCAGGAAACCTTTGATCTTTTCTCTTGTTAAAGGATGGAATCAAATATATTTACAGCATTCCTGACAGTGGCCTGTTTTTGGAGGCCTTTGAGGATACACTGGTGATGGCAGCTGTACATCCTCCAAGGCAGACAATCCCAACATTCATGTTTCTTACCATTAGGACTTCATTTAAAAGGAGTTCCTTTTATACTCATTTATATTCATATGTTGCAAATGGATTGTCTTTGTGCTTCTTTTTGTGCTTTGCTATTTTTCTGTCTGTCTTCTCCAGTTTTTCCAAGTAGATATATTGCGATGATTATCAGTCTTTATGCACTTAGGCATTTTAACTTTGAGGAAGGAGCTTTGGGCTCCTGTGAGAAGCTACTGACTTCTTCCTTTTGTTGCTTCTCTTGGCTTCCAGAAAACTGTATGTATTACTTTGCTGTGGTTGCCGAGACTTCCCCGTGGTCCCAGACTAGCTCAGATCCCAGGAAGAAGTCTCAGGCCCAGCATGGACAGAATGAAAGATAACAAAAGAGGCTCTTCTCCCCCTGGGGGAATTCCAAGGTTTATTTTTTGATGGCTTCCAGGAGGGCAAAAAAGAGCAAGGTCAGGGGACAGAGGTATTTTCTAGGGTCAGGGAGGGGACGGGGGAAATTGGATCTCAACCAGGTAGGTATGGCCAGAGCGGAAAGGGGTCAGACCACAGGACAGTACAGGGGTCAATACATCTAACACAGTGAATTACAGCATTAATTGTCTACATTTACCAAATTCTGTCTTTATAAATGTGGATGGAAGGCTATTGCTGTTCTCTCTTTTTCTCCTTTGGGGATTCATGAACTCCTGTCTTGACTTTCTTGTGTCTTACCAGACTTTTTCTGGAATATATCTGGTGAGCTAAAATGTCCTTCACCCACATTGTGTGCTTGTATTATGATGACTGTTTTAGAAAGATAACCAGATGTTTTTGTGGTTGTTGACCAGCTCCACCAAGTTTCCCCTTTCATCATAAGCCATATACTTCCAGCATACCCCAGAAGTCTGTGCAGGTGCCCTTGATAAAGCTAACTGGGGGGTTGTGTGCTGCCTCCTTCACTCCTGAGCTGTATTCTCTTATGTCGAGTAATGAGAGTTAGCTCATGGAATTGTGACAGCTGGAAATGCCCCAGCCTGGAGAATGCCAGAGTTGAGTGCATGAGTTATAGGAGGGAGGCTCCTCTCTGTGCTTCCAGACAGGGCTGGTGCTGCACCTGTGAGGGTCACAGCACACTGTTCAAGTGACGACTTTGAATTCCTTTTCCTCCAGGTGCTTCTAATTGGAAGCAGTATTAGGTGAAGGTTTAATGTTATTAAAAGGTGTAGCATGATCACAAATAAGACAGAGTAAGCTTTATGTAAAAGAATATAAATCTAAAAATTTCTGGAACTAGGGAGTAGTAGCTTGTTCATTTGTGTGAAGCAAAAAGGAAAATGCAGTGCCACTTTGCTTTTTTCGAGTGCTTCGTGGGCATGTGAGAGCTTGAAGATGCTCAGAGCTGAAGTGGAAGCACTCTGGTCTTACAAAGGGATGAGTGTGCAGCTTTTCAAAGTGTCAGATGCTACTGCTCTGGGTGTCAAGTAATATGAGGGCTGTAAAGGCTTTCTTACCTTCTCTGATTATAAAAGGCTAAATAACTATAATTAAAATAAAATCTAAATATCATTTTACCTTCCAGTTCATCAAGTTTAATCCTTTTCACTTCAAAGTCCTCCAAGTTTTTTATTACTTGGAAGTAAGTCTTCAAATGAAACAAACATTTCTCACTCATCTTTTAGAAAAGTAAAGAAATATTCTTCATCTGTTACCTTCTCTTTCCCCTGTTCTTCTCACCTTCCCTCCCCCCCCCCTTTCTTTTTCTCCATATCCACAACAAGGAAGAGAAGTTTTTCATATTGGTGATACCAGGACAGGACCAATTTATTTGTGGTTTTTGCTTTCTCTCCCACGCCCAAACTTAAAGAATCCCTTCACTTTTTTTGGTGAGGCAGCTTGTATCCAGTGCTGCAGTATATTAAAGAAGATATTTTTAACAGTGCATTCTGCATGATGTCAGTGTAAATTATTGGCATGATGACTCTTAACTGTGCTAGCTGATTGCTAAAATAGCTTGCAGACTTCTGCTTTCAGTCAAAATATTTTCAGTAATGTATAGCAACAGGTGAGTAATTGGTTTAGGCAACTTTGACTGTGAAACATTACCAATGCCCTAAACTCACTTTTTAACCATGATGTATCAGAGACTATTCTGATACTTGCTTTCAGTGTTTAGATAGCTTTATAATTGCAGCTTGCATAGGGGTTGTAGCAGTTCTCCAGGAGTTGTGATAGATTAATGCTCAGGTGAAGTACAGGGCTGTCCTAGTTTTTCCAATAATGGGAAGGGTATCATATTAGCTGGAGTTTGACATGGGCAGCACTGATCTGGCGACCCAAGCACCTGGGCTTCAGCACTCATTTCCTGGCTTGCCTTTAAGGTCAGTGTTCAGGGCGTTGGATGTATTTTAGAATCTGACAAGGAGACAAAGGGACTGTGTAGGTATGCCCCTTTTGATGACTGCAGTTGTATATAAGGAAGTAAAATCAGTTTAAACTCACTTCGTTGCAGTGGTCTGTAATTCAGTTTTGCAACTGAAAGGGGAAAAAAACTATACATGGTCAGCTGATTTTCATGGAGTAGTGCCTGACAACCTCTGTAGGAAATATCTGAAACAGTTCCTGCTATTCAGATTGGAGCTGGGCAACACTTTTTGATAAATAGCAAGTTAGGCAATGTCTGGATGGTGAGTTTATAGTCTTCAGGTTGCATGTGAATTTGCTGTGGCACCTGTAAATAGTTTGTTAGAAATACTTTTTCAGCGTCTGGCTCTCAAACAAATCAAAATGTAGACCCTTATGAAAGAAGAATGATTGTCATGTTTACAGGGGCTTCAAAGGGTCTGGATTTGGTCTCCTCTTCCTTTATGGTCTGAAACATTTTCCACCATCTTCCAGCTACTGATACTTGGTGGTGCTTTGCAAAACTCCTGTTAACACTGTCAGCAGCATATATTAGAGGTTTCTGGCACCACAAAGAGAAGCTGAACAAATAAATTTCCGAATCCGGTGGTTCAGGATAGCTCGCTCCCAAGCTTGAAGCTCTTTTGCTTTTATGCTTCATCCTAAATAAGAGAACTGTTTGAAGCTGATTATTAGAGCACCTCCCAGGGAAGGGCAAAGTCTGGTTTTGTGAATGTTTCTTTTAAAACTAACAAACAACATCTCCAACTTTCTGACTACATCAAGAGGGAACCAGACAGAAAGGTAGAGTACTCCACCCAGTATGCTCTTTGATTTTTGTGGGATATGTGGCTTCAAGCTTCCTTAGGCAAAAAGAAGACTGACCTCCAGGATGCCATGCATATCCTTGCTGTACATCATTGGATAGCAAGGAATCCAAGCATCTGCCATCTTTCCTGCTTCTTACTGAAGACTTTTGGGTCTAACAACGTGTTGCTCAAAAAACTCCTTGTTTTTATTTTACGAACAGCAGGTCAACAGATAAAAATTTTTTTTCAAGTTGAAAATGAACCGATTCACTTAGTTGCTTTTGACATCAATATCTGTGAAGTTTGTGACTTTAAATTTGCAGTTATGTCAGATAGCAAGTTGATTTTAGAACCAAGAAAAGAATTGCAGGCTTGAGGAAGATGGGCTGGCAGCTGAAGCCAAGGATGCCAATAAAAAACAACATAACATCACTAGAAAGAAAAATACTCTTTTCTCTCCATAACTTGTCTAGCTTCTGTGAGCAGGTTTGCTATGGTATTTATTTAGTGTAAGTTCAGACATGCTCTCTGGAGACTTCACATTAGTCTGTAAGAGTTAGTACTACTTTTAGTAGTCAATGTTCCTAATTGAGAGATAGAAGCATCAATTCCATCCGGGTGCAAGACCCTCCTCTGTAATTCTTCTGTCTGTGGTTCTAAACATAGGTGTTCAAGAAGGCAGATTTAAACTGGAAAAAACTGTAAAGAGGAGATATCATGGTCAGAATGGAAAGGTCCCCTTTGAGAGGAAACTGAATGAGCACATTCCACTCAGCAAAGTGAAGTCTGAAGAGGCATTTGAATTATTTCTATAAATACTTTGGGGTATAATAGCCAGGAAGGGAAAGAACTGTTTAAACTAAAGGACAATGTTGGCACAAGAATAGCTAGGTAGAAGCTGGCGCCGGAAACATTTTGGCAGGAAATTGAAATGTTTCCAGAGGTTCTGAACGTCAGCAAGGTTTTGAAGCAACATTCAGATTTTTCATTTTAGGGATTTTGTATCCATTATTTCTACTGCTGATGGTAGAACTTGGATCATTTGTGAACAGAATTATATAGTTATTCCTTACAATAGCAGGAGTCTTATTTCTTGAATTTTAGGAGTTAGAATCCTCTTGGGTCAGTGACTGTTCTGAACCTGCGGTCCCTATTACACTTTGAAGACATCTGTAATGATAATTGAGTAATTCTATTCAGTAGGCTTAGATTTCCTGTGTAGACATCCTCATACCTTCAGTGGATCCTGGGGAGCAGTGCAGGAGTTGAAAGATTACAAATACATCTTTAGTCAGACTATGTGTTGTATGGTAATAATGACTGCCGGTGGTTCATTTATTCGACTCAGTCTGAACAGTATGTTCATAATCCTACTACCAGTAGTACAAAAATGTATGTATGTAACTTTTACATTTTGTCTTTACTTATTGACAAGGACCTTCAAAGTGTATGCAAATGTTTCAGTATTATTTGACATTCAGCAAAGTTCTCTGGTCCTCTCTTGTCATTTTAAAGTAGCAGTAATGATGCATCTTAAAAGGAATTCAGTTTTGACAGGAAAGTAAATATTTATAAGTTTCCCTGAATGACAGCCCTCTACTATTACAGCTAATAAATCTCATAATCCAAAGATAAAGGTCAAGACAATAATCCTAAAGTCCATTTTGAGTCTCACTCATGCTTATTTCTGTTTAAGGGGAGAGACTGATTTCAGTGTCATTGTGATCTAATAATTTTGTTGGTACCATTAAGGGTGACTGGGATACCTGTCTTGAAAATGTAATAAAATGTCACATTTGAATGGAAAATAGTGCAATAGCAATTTCATTAAATGTTTGGGTCCTTCTGGCTTTATGGTTTTTATGGTTACTAAACTTTTTTAAAAGAGTGGGGGCGTGGCAGTAAAAAAGAAATAGAAGGAAATACAAAATAAAACTATGACTTCAGCTTCCTCTTTTATTCATCATCATTGAAAGAAGGGAACTTGTCCAACTCAGTCAAGTAAGGAGGAAATTGCTGTAGCAGCAGGTGATAGATAACAGGTTTTAGCAAGTTAGGAGAGGACTGAATGCTGCTGTGTTAGTGCTGCAGACTGAGGCATATCCTTTTCTGCCATCACAGGACAGGTATCTTGTGCCACATCAGATAAAGTGAATAGTGTGGAAGGAGAAAAGAGATAGGGGCTATTCCTTGAGAGTCCCAAAGTGCGCCCATCCCTATATATGGTACCCCCAGTAGTTACACCCATCTCTGCTATACTGTGCAGTTGTGCAATGGCTGATCTGCTCTTGTAATACATGCATTCTTCTCTATGTAATGCTCTTTGATTTGTCACCTTTCTAGAAAAAGAACAGATATTACATGCATTTCTTCTCGAAACATCCCTGTTTGTCTCAGTATTAGAAATCTTTGTTAGGATTGGTATCCAGATGCCATATACACTCCCTTGAGTAATTGAAGTTAGTGTAGTTTTTTCTTGCTTGTGTATTAATGCAGTTCATTAGAACTGCAAGGAAAGGTTTGGCTCCCAAGAGCTGTATAGTTCTCTTCTTTCTGATTAATTTATTGTATGAATCGCTATGTTGTTAGTATTGCTTTGTAACTATCATGGTCGTGTTCAACTTAGAGATTTTGCTTTACTTCTCGTCATTTTTAATATTTTTAAATGCTGACTTGGGATTCATGGAGAAAATATCTTTTTTTCTGTTAGCTCTTTAAGTTTAGAGGGCATTCCTAAATTATTTTTTCTTCCAAGGATTTCTGTTTCTAGCCAGCAGTATTAGCAACCACGGTATTTGTATTCAGGAGCGGGTGGCTAGTGGGACAGGGGTATTTTTCCCTTCCATAAAGGTTCCTTATTACAGATCTCTAAGGTGAGGCTTTTCCCATTTGCAGGAGAAGGTTAATGGGTAACAGTAAGATACACTGAGCATATCGGATCTGTTACCAAGCATTTTCATTCTGTCCCTAAACTATTCCAGTAATCTTATTTTTTATTACATCACACAATGTTTCTAGAACAGACAAAAGAATTGCAAAGGACATTTCTCACTGCTATGGCCTCTGCAGATAGAGTTAATTTAGAGATTTGCCCTCTGTTGCCTGAAATGGAAGGGCCCTGTTGCTGAAATGTCACACTGTCAAAATTGCTCCTGTGATCACGTCTGTCTTTTCCTCCCTAACACAGCCCACTGTTTGTAACGTGGAAGATTGGTCGAGATAAACGATTGCGTGGATGCATAGGTACTTTTTCCGCCATGAACCTGCATTCAGGACTCAGGGAGTACACACTTACTAGGTAAGAATTTGTTTTCTGTAGCCTTCACTTACATATTTAACTAGTCTGTTGAGGAGTTGATAGGTGTGCTTTGGTTTGTTTTGGGTTTTTTGGCTGTGTCACTGTACGAGTCAATGAAAATCTGTCTCCTTTTGATGCTAAGAGTATTGCCTGGATATTTGACTACTGAAGTCACGAGGCCATGCTTGCAGTTAAAAACCATAAGTTGAGCATATTCTTATTTTATTGGTCTGTAAACTACTCTCCAGTAGCTTATTGTAACTGATTATTAGTATTTTCCAGTGTTCAGATAAATTTTAACCTTAGTAGTTAATCTCAGGCCAGAAGACCAGAAAGTCAGATTTGGGGATTATCCTATTCACACTTCTAAAACAGCAGGTATTCTCACCTCTTCTCCATCAGGTGCTTCCAATCAGCTGCAGTTAATTTAATGCTACAAATTTCCATTACATGTTACTCTTCAGATACATCCCAGCCCCTGAGTGGGAAGCTTCTGGATGAGGGAGGTAAGTGATGATAATCCTTCACTCCCTGATGGCATAATCTTCATGTTTCGATCTACACCTAAATTCATTCACCTTAATATTGTTCCATTTCCTTTGCATAGAGTGAAAACTAATAAGTTTATTACTAGAGCTAGTAGCAAGCTTCTACTTGTTTTTCTAAGAGTTTTCTTAAGTTTATTCTCTAAAGAATCAACGGAATTTTGTTCATCTCAGTTACAATAGACTTTACTGTGCTTTAAAGTAGAAGCTGCATTCTGGCATGTGTAGACCTCTAAAATTGTCATCACTTAAAATAATTAGTGCTTTCAGATCACTTTAGATTTGAGGCTTTTGTCCATTATAGGATCTTCCTCTTTGCTGTTAAAATGCCTTGTCCATCCTGGCATTAAATAATAGTAGAATGGGAGATGTTCTTTTTGATATGTCTCCCTAGTTAATTGCAACCTGAAGTTCATTTCATGCTTCTCTGCTGAGCTTAAAGAAGATAACTACTCATCTCCTGGAGCCCTTACAAACTTTTGAAAGACTTAGTTACTTTATTGTGTTCAATTTATTTATTATGCACTCTGGAATGTTTCTGCTTGTGTCCTTTAAAACCTCAGCATTCAAAATGGTCAGTGAGAAGAACCTTGTAATAAAATTCAAAGTGATTTCTTTGTTGAGGGTTAAAAGGCTTAAAATCTTAACCATTAGTGAGGCAGACTGAATGAAAAACAACTTTTCCCCTGTACTGGAGAGTGTTTCATTTAGGTGTATGCTTTACAGTGCATGATCAAGAACAATGAGCTTGTACAGAAAATTTCCCCCTGAGGCTAGGAATAAGGCTCAAGAAAATAGTTTTTGTTCCTTGTAGATTTCTCCTTTCTCACAAATCAGATAGGACTGTACTCTTAAATACCTTTAAAACTGGTTATATGATTTCTGTCACTGCATTCTAAGTCTGAAAGCAGAAGTCAAAATAGATGAAAAGTGATGAAAATTACAGGGAACTGAAATAACTTCAGTGCAGTATTTGCAGGATGGCTACATGCTGTGGAAGTTTATACTGGGCTATTCAGAGGATAGATCAGTAATTTCCAAGATGAGGAAAATGAAACTACATTCCAACCTTTTTTTTTTAAATCTTCGTAAGCACATAAATTGCTTTGAAATAAAATACAACATTTACTGCATATTGGATTTTTTTGCCTTTTATGGTAAATCTTTTTTATACCTGTGATACCTAAAAAGTTTCCAGGTTGCTTTATTTTTTTTTAAATGACAACCAAACTTCAAATATGATCACTGAAATATAGCGTTCATATCAGAATATAGAAAAAAAGTGTTCCCTTCTATCAATCATCATATAAAAAATGAAAGAGAGAGTTACATGTGATCAGTTTCCTTCTTGAGGTCAGTCTTTTCAACTATGGGATTTCCAGAGGAGAGCATTTGAGGAATAAAAGAAGCACTGTTGAAATGTCCGTGGGCTGTGAGAGTTTGGAGCTCAATGGGACTCCCTAGGAAGGATTAGAAACTAAGACATTGTAGCTTGCTCCAGCAGTATATGGGCAATAGGCTGCTGCAGAAGATGTGACAATTCCTAAAAGGGAAAAACTTATTCAGGAAAGGCAGAAATTAATCAACAAAGTAGATAGAATGAGAATGGGCTCTACTGCAGAAAGTGCAACTTGACCAAAACTTTAGTTGATGATGCAGTCATATGACTGCTGACTTTATTTTCCTTTGACACTGGGAGGCACTTTTCTTCAGTTATTTTGAAGATACAGTGTGGATAAGCAGAACCAGGTCTCAATCATTCTTATTCTTACTCTTTTCCACCTTCTGTGGAATTGTGGCCCAGCTTTGTCAGTAAAATGGTACAAAAGAACAGCTGTTTTAAATGCCCTGGTGCTTAGCAATCAAAATATCCACAATTCCCTTCACACGTAATTTTATTGCAAATATTCTGAATAGTCCTTAGGATCACAGTAAATAAATTTTGTTATTTCTAGTGGTGATCTCTGGCTGTGTGTCATATCCAATGTGTAGAATACATATCTCTATCTGCCTATGTTAGTATAGTTCCTTTGAAGCAGCATGATGATAGTTCATCTAGAAATCTGGAATGAACAATTCCTTTCTTGGGATACACCCACCCTACACTTTTTCAGGTCAGTAATCAAAAATGATGGTGATCTGTGACCATTTTGTAGACTGTTGTGCTGATATTGCCAGTATGTTCTAAACAGGAAAGTTATGTGGAATGATTCCTTATTGATTGGATGTATCTGCCTAAGTTCTGAGGAGGGATGAGAATACCCATAGTTTAAAAAGCTGTTACTGCACTCCTTACAAAATCTACGTGTTAAATTTTTCTCTGCAGTTATATCAGTGAAACCCAGAGGAAAGGATGTATATTATTAAAATCGTCTGCAGAACTTTATGGAGAGAGAGGTTCAGATTTGGTGATTTCTATTTCATTTTACTTGGGGGGTAAACAATGTCCAAATGTTCTGCAGTGTTGAATATTGCATTTTAGAATGAAGAAATTTTACCATGGGCAAAATAGTCCTTTAGACTGAATGTGTTAAATTGACTATCCCATCTGAATACATAAAAATAAACCAATCCAGATTATGAAAAATACCTTATGTTTTACAGCTCCTTCAAGAAAATACTCTGAACTTGGAAGCAGGTTACCAGAATTTCATAACAGGTTGATAAATTACTTTTTCATGTATATTGTACAGTAGTAAGACTTAGGTTTTGACACTGAAGTTTTAAACTCCTGCTTTTGCACATTTGAGATACTGAACAAAATGGTTTCAGTTCTTTCTTTCAGTTTTAGTTTTTAATTGTTTCATGGAACTTTAAGTAATATTTTATGCCTATTGGATGTAAAAATACAGGTGCATAGATTTTTAACTCTGTGTTGGTTTAGTCCATCAAGGCTAGAATATGTATCTGGGGAGGGAGATAGTAGAGAACAGTCAGGTAAAGGGAGATGTTACATGGCAGTCTGCTGTCCCAGAGGAAGGTAGAAAGAAAAATTGGCAGACTCCAGGGCTTAACTGTTTTAACCTAATGACTGAAAACTGGATTTAACTCACCTTCCTTTAGCTAGCATAGACCTGTCTCTACTGACTATACGATGTAATCAGTGTTTTTGTTATGTGTTCTACTTATCACTGCAACTGAGGGAAATAGGGCTACTGTCAGATACAGCCTAGATGTGGCTGATCAAGAAAAGAAAACAAAGAGAAACTTGGGATGAGAAGCACAAGATAGAAGGAAATGAAACCTTTTGTTTCTATACTTTCTTATAACTGAATTTGGGCATACATTCCATATGAGGATTTGGCTACTGCTGGCATCAAGTACTGCTCTGTCCTTGTCAGCAATTTCAAAAGTCTTAGTCCTTGTTGCTGCAATACTGCCTGCTCTGTCAAAAACACTAACCCTTTCCTCCTGTTCCAGAGTTTAGTGTCCAGCTGTAAGGCAGCAGTATGGCAAGCTAATTGAAGGGGTAAAATTGAAAAATATTTAATGGCTGATCACATTCAAATTGATGCTGGTTGTTTGATAAAGACTAGTGACAAGTATTTGTACAGACAGGACAAACTCCTTCATGTGTTTAGTTGAGTTTACAACTCAACTGTAATCAGCCCCACAGGTCAGTGCTAACTTCCCAAAACCTTCACCACCAAGCAGCATTGCTATGGGTGTAGGTAGTCATTACCACTGATCCAGGGCAAAGCATATTCATTGGACTGCAATTTTTTGAACTGCAGAGTTGGGGGAATGACATGTTTTTGACAGTTGTTGTGGCCTTCACTATTGACAGAAGTCATAGGTTGAATTAATTTGTGCAGATAACATTTGATGTAATATTTCAGAGCACACTGTTGCTTCTGTGTTGCCCACTGATAGTACTTTGCAAGCTGTCTTGCTTTTGGCTTTGATTTATAGTAGACCACTGCTTTAAAAATTCTGTTAATACACTGTCTGATGGGCATCAGTGGCAAAACTGATAGTGAAATGAAACTTATATTATCACATTTGAAATTAAACTCTGCAGAGAGCAGTGTATGTTCATGACAACCTGAACTCACCAGGGTTATGCTGTTCTTCTGTGTTTAATACTGTTTTTAAAGACAGAAAGCTTCCTTTCCATTTGTATGTGTCTGTGAAAAGCAGGTACCTGCTGCTCACCTCCGACTTCTCAGGGTTGCCTTATTCAAGGTAGAGGGTGCAAATCTCCAAGTGAGAACAGGCATTTAGGACCATGTGTGGTAACGTGGTTCTGTGTGTGGTTGAGTGGACAGACAACCACTATGTACACAGAGCAGGTGAGAAGCCAGTGGCAGTAACCCTCTGGAATGTGTAACTCCTACCTTAACAGTGAGTTGCAGTCATGAAGGGTAAAATTTTTAGGGAGTGGTTCAACCTATGAAATCCACTAAGTTTTAAGAATAAAAATGCCCTACATGCTGTCAAAGGTTGTTGAACCAATAAGGCTACAGGCAACTGGGACTCTGCAGATACTCATCTTTCACATTGAATCATGGAATTGTTTACATTGGGAAACAGCTTTAAGGTCATCAAGTCCAACCATTAACTCAGGACTCCAACAAACCCACCACTCCAACATATCTGCAAGTGCCACATGTATATGACTTCTAAATCCCTCTAGGGCTGCCACGTGTTTGGGCAGCCTGTTTCAATGCTTGACAACCCTTATGGTGAAAAAAATGTTTCCTAGTAGCCAGGCTAAATGATGCATGCCTGGTACAACTTGAGGCAATTTTTTCTTGTCCTATCACTTACTGTTTGGGAGAAGAGGCTGACCCCACCTGGTTATAGCCTCCTTGCAGGTAGAGAGCAGTAAGGTCTCCCTTGAGCCTCTTCTTCTCCAGGCTAAACATCTCCAGTGTAGGCAACTCTCAGTTACACCATCATATTCCCTTACTGAGTCACAAGGTTCTGTAGGAGTGATTTCAGAGCATCCTACATTCCTGGGGGGTAGGAAGTGGGGTAACAAAGACACTAGAGGGTATACTGAGTGCTTTTCTCTCAGACCAGAATGGGGACTCCCTGGCCTAAGGAGAGTTCAGGGATGCTGAAATTCAAGGATGTTGCAGGACTGCTGTTCTGCTCTACCAGCCTTGGGTTGGTAGTTGATAATGTTGCCGTGATACAGACATCACCCAGTGCCCAGTATGAGGCAGGTTCTGCTAACTGCTAGGCACCAGCAGAGAGAAGGGTTTATTCTCATCACTTCCTAGCAATTTCATAGCTCTAAAACTCCTTAGCAAAAGAAATAGATGTCTGAGCCAGAGCTGTGTTTGAAAGACATTGGGAAATACATAAGTACTGAACACTTTTATTATATACACCTGTATATTTGTATATAGCTTATAATGTATAGCCCATATGTGTTCTGAGTCAGAACTGGGCTGAAGTGTATTGAGGCAGTTCAGCATTCAACTTCACTTTACAAATTAGAAGATGTATATAGATATGTATATATTTATGATGGTGTTGCCCTCCAGGGGTACTAATAATACTGTATTTTAGAATTCCTTTTTCTTTTCAAAAATGCTTTTGTTAAAATATCAAATTAAGATATTAGCACTGTGATTTTTAAATATTTACTGATTACCTCTATTGAAACTGAAGCAAAATTATTTTAACCTACAGACATTTGGTACTGGCTCATGGCTTTGGCTGCCATATCATCAGTATATAGATGAGACTTGGAACTGTTCATATTTCTAAATTTTATCCAAGTCAATGAAAGCTAGTTGCTTTGACTCTGCCTGTACACACTGACTTTACAAATAACAAGCACTTTAATTTGGGTAAATCCTAAGGTACATTCTAGTGGAATATATGTTCATTAGAAAAATGATTTGTGGTGTAAACCCACAACAACAGAAAGTCCAAATGAAGTATATAAATCTGAATTTATTGAGTCTGGCTTAGTTACTGTGTGAGTCAGTTCAGTAAATGGATCAGTAATGATTTTGTGCACACAGTGCCAGGTCGTTACTTCAGGGAACTGTTGCTTAACAGAACTGTTTGCTGCCTTCTCTCAAAGAGCAAAACTAAATAACGTACTTGCTCTTCACATGAAAAAAAAATCCCCAAATTTTTGTTTTGATGATGGGTTAGACCCTTCTTATTTTGTTAGGAAGGAAAATCTTGTTGTTAGAAGAGAGTAGCATGCCCTAGGGAATACATGTTTTTTTGCATATTTACATGTGTTGAGAATATAATAATTCTTATTTTTTTCTTTCTTTAAAAACAATCCAAAAAGCCCTGATTTTGTAATTGTTACTCTGTTATTCCTGAGAGAAACCTTGCTAAATCCTTGGACCTAATGGTAGGTGAGAGTATGTTTCCTTAGCAACGCTTCTTGAAAGAAAGCAAAGGAAAATGCCACAAATGGAAGGACAGTCCTTAGATTATCTTTATGAAAGGAGGAGAGCATAATGATGCTCTCCCAAAGCTTTTTCAGTAGTCAATGGATCCTGGGTTGTCAAATATTGAGAACCATTTTACTGGTTTTCTGGGAAAACTGAATTACAGAATATGAATCCTTTGACACAGGAGAATGCATTACTGTGTTTTGTAGAGTAAACTTACTCTGGGAGTTGACTGTTTATGAAAGGTACCTGAAAATCAAGGAAAAATAAATTTTATAATTAAAAATTACTACAGAATTGCTGTATCTGTATAAAATGGCTCAATAAAGTTTAGAGGAAGTTTTACTGAGACTTAAACTTACTGTCATAAGTTTAAGGTCTCAGCAGTAGAATTTGGTGTGACTAAGGAATTGCCAAATTTGAAATACTTATTTCATCATCTTATTTAAAAGACTCAAAAATGTACTTATAAAATGCAGGCTTAGAAAAAGACATGCTCAAGCAAGATAACTTTCATTAGTTGATGTAACTTGTGGTATTTGGAATAAATCAGATGTTGCTGAAATTTGATTGAACTGGTGCTATGCAGCAGTTACTCAGACTTTCCAGATGGGTTTCAGGGAGGAGCCATGTCCTTTGTGACTCCGGTCTTTCCATGATGATCTTGCATTTCATCTTCTTCCACAGTCTCCTGTGATGAGAACAAAATGCTGAATATATGTTCAAACAGAGTTGTAGTTGAATTGAAACACTAGTTTGGTTCTAAGTCAGATATTGATTTGTCTTTGGATATTATTTGACAGAAGTGTTTGGGAACTGGCCACTCTGGCTTTCCTAGCAAAGCTCTGTATTTCCATAACTTACTTTTCCTTTACTAGTACAGGTTACTAGTGTTGGTACTTCAATGGGTTTTAGTCAACTTTTCAATCTCTTCATATGATAGTCTTAAGGGGAACATCATCAGAGTACTGCCTAAAAATATTTTATAATGACATTTGCTTTCTTTTGAGACTCTTGGTGACTTACTGATTCCTGAAGCGCTGCAGACAGAGATGTGCTGGGCTATGGGCCAGTGTTCAGAATGCAAGATAGGACTGTGCTCACAGCAGACAGAGGCATAGGTGAAGTGTGTCCCAGAGCATTTGCATTGTAAAGAAATGATTTGTCTATTTGGAAACAGGACAAAATGGAAAAAGTTGACATAGAAGTTATCTGCTTTGGGTGAGCGTTTTTCTCTCTGGCTATTCTCAGCAATAGGTGTTAATTTTTAATACAGAGCAAGGGATGTTTTCCAGAACTTTCTTGTGAGTAAAACATCCCACTGCACAGACTGGCCAGTGCTTGTATGTACTAAATATGAGACACCCTAAGTAAGCCTCTGAGAATTGAGGTGCAGCTGTGGTATATTAGATACTTTGCCCAGTAGAAGTACACTTTAGTTCAAGGAACTGATTTTTACTGAAATCTGATGTTTTAATACCAGTTAACAAAGATTAAGCAAGGTCACAGGTAAAAGAATTCTCTTGCTTTCAAGCTGTTAAAAACTTTAAACTATGGAGCTTTGTGTGGGACACACTGTGGGAAAGGAGTCTCAAAGTTTTCAGCCTGTCAGCACTTCTTCCATTTAGGTGTTTTCTGATGCTTCCTTTTAAGACTATAAAGGAGAAATAGCACAAACAGTGTGGGGAACTGGGCTCCAAAAGCCCTTGTTATCCCTGTTCACTTTAACACAAAGGTGTTGAAGCTTTTGAAATTGTTTTTTTACCGTTTTCCATAGATCAGAATAGATCAGAATAATGAGAGTTACAATCCTCTTGTAAACTGTAGCAGTGTTTTCTGAATTTTTTAAGTAGTACTGACAGATAACCTATTTCTAAAATTTGTTCCTGTTGATACCAGGAAGGGAGAAGTTATGTCCTTTACAAGAGCTGTGCAGTTAAGATGGTGGAAAAGCTCTTGGAAGAAGAAGAAATAGCCTATCCACTGCTGGAACACAAGCAGCCATATAAATGCTGAAGAATGTCTGAAGACATCTGAAGTTAAGCATACTTCTGAGGTAGTCCTAAAGTCTTAGAGGCCCAATCACTGCACTATTTCAACTCATATCATGTGTGTATTTGTGAGCAAGTGGCCTGGAGTGGGGAGGGAGAAACACAACACACAGGAAAGTCTTGAAAGACTTTTTGAACTTCATTGTTTACAAATGACTGGAGTTTTGCTCCAGTTCATTGTAGGGGGGAATATATACCTACCTGAAAATAACCAGGTTTTTCTTTTCAAACGTGAATTTAAAAATACAGTTAGAGACAGAAGCACTGCAGGTTTGTCTCTTTTCTTTGAATAGCAGATGCACTTTTCAGATTCTGCCATTTTCAACTGTACTCCTGAGAAAAATACATGGAGTGCTGTATACACTCTAAACAACTGTATGTTTGTGGTAGCCTTTATTTAGAAACAGACTAAATGTACTTTAATTATTTTTTAGCTCTGTAAATAATTGTGTTGATGCAGTTCACAAAGCATCTACTGCTGTGAAAGTACGTAAATAAACCATTACTTAGGAGTATTTGTTGTATAACCAAAAAACATTGCTAATCTCAAAGATTCCTACTTGTATTTTAATTAGAAGTCTTGAAAACTCAAACTTTTCTAAATATAGTTGTAATTTACTTGTGCAGAGTAGCTTTTTACCATGGTGGAGAAGAGCTTTTTTCTGCCATCAGTACAAATTTCTGTAGGACTGGTAACACTCAGTTCTTCAAGCAAGGATATTCTCTGTGGGGGAATGGTGACATGTGCCTGCGTCTTAAATATAATACGTAGGCCACGAAGTGTCAGCTCACATGCTTAAATTTAGGTTCTGTGTTCCAGTGCAATGGTATAATCTTTATTTCTTAGTGCAGATTACTTGTATTAAAGGGTCAGTTGTCAGGCAAGGAGTCTCTCAGGTTGGAGAAGTACAGTATATAAATAACTACCACAAGAACTCGAGGATCTGGTGCAGATGTTAAGAAGTGCTCTGCTGAGCCTGGGCACAGCTCCTGTGAACTTCCCATCTGTCACAGTTCTCCTGTGAACTTCCCATCTCTGCACCCCCAGCTTCAGTGAAAGTGCCCTTTGTGGTCATGCCAATTACTGACAGTTGTGGTTTAAGCCTGTATATGAAATCAGGTATTGCAAACTTTTACTGGCAAGGAAAGATGACTTTTTATTTTTACTGTATTTTTCAGTTCATTACAATTCCCTTAGTTTTGATTTTACAGGGAAAAAGAAAAAAAGCTCCTGGGTTTTTTTGAACAGTACAACTTTCTGGTACTTTTGATTCAAGTAATCTTATGACTTCTATAATGACACAAACTGAAATGGGTGTTGTGCTTCTTGTAACATGCAATTAATTTGCTATTTTACATACCAACCTAACTGTAACATTCACAGTACTTTTTTGATAAATAAAAGCCAGATTAGAAATGCATTCACACTGGTACATTCACACAGTATTTCTTATTTCAGGAGACTCTTAATTTCTTTCATTTAATGTTGCTAAAGTGAGTGATATAGAATAAAAATATATTTAGTATGTAATAAAAGGTTATGCTTTTATTTTCTTCAAATATTGGCTTACATCCCATTTAACTGACATGTGAATATAAAGCCAAAATGTAATATGACTCAATTGCACAAAGGTTTAAAGAGATGTATCACTATGGAAGAAAAAAGTTATCTCTGCATATGTATATGGATTTAACAGCTTCAGTTCTTATTGAATTAGAGTTTAAAGAGCTGCTTGTTTTATCTCTAGGCCAGTTACTTCCAGGTATTGTTGTTGAAGCCCCACATGTGATGTGTTCATTTGGCCATGATGAAAGAATGCTTGTTATATAAGGGAACACAAAGAAGGGAAAGGAGAAATGTAATTTTAAAGTAATTGAGAGGTCATTGTGACCTCAGTTCTACAGCAGGGCATCACTGCTTTTCACCAGAAATATTTTACATGCTCTGTCAAGAAATTAATGCTGGTTTTGTTTCTGTTCCAGAAGCTTCTGCACAATTTGCAAGCTGGTTAGTTGGCCCTTTCTCATCTGTGCTGAGGATGCAGTCTGCAGTTTGCTCACTTAGCTACAGAGAGGCTTTTTTCCTTTGACCTAGACTGCTAATCCCTCATTGCAAAGAGCAGCAGCTGTGCTTTGTCTGCGAAGGTCTCTGCACTGCATGCAGCCTCATTTGCCAGGGCCACCCCTCTTTGTGTGCTCAGCTTTTTCAATCACTGAAAAGATGACTTTCTGGTTTGTTGCTCAGAAAACCCTCTTCAGGTTTGTGGAAGTCTACAATTCGTGGGTTTTTTTTCCCCCAAAAAATGTGAATTTCCAAGAGCTGTTACATATGACATCACAAGACTGTATTGGACTAAAGCTTTCCTGACAGTCAGGAAGTGAAACATTTAGTGAGTCACTTTTTAGAAAAATTTAAATACTAGTCACTTTAGATAGATGTGTTGAATTCTACCTCTAATGGTATGACTATGACTAAACCAATTTTTTGTGTGTCCACGCTGTATCCTTATTTAACATTGAATAATTGAGCTTTAGTTGGTCTTGATACAAGTCCCTTAGTTAAACATGTAGCAGTGCAAGATGTTCCAAGGTAGTTAAAAACTGAATAGACACATGGACAAAATGGTCCTTTGCTGATTTAGGCTTTACTGCAGTGAATGGCAAAATTCTACTGCCTTCAAAGGTAGAAGAATTTGGCCTGTAGTTTTGCTAAGATTATGTGATTTCATATACCTAATTCATAAGCAGACTTTTCAAATGTTTGTAATGCTGTTGATTTAAATGTGTTCCTTGAATATTTGAGTTATAGTTTCTGAGGCTATGAACAGATGTAGCCTAACCTGGACCTTTTGACTTTCCTTTATTTCAGAACTTCCTTTTCATTCCACTTCAGCTGGTTTTTTTTGCTACTCAAAACCTGGTTTAGAGTGAAAAACATACACAGAGTGACAGCTGGCAGACTTGGAACTGAATGTACTGTATAGCTGAGCTTGCAAATGTTCTGTTGCTTGGGCATCTTGACCTTAGATAAGAGTGGTTTGTGAGTGCCCCATCCAGGCACTTCTGTAAGCTGAGTAGGTTGCAGGTGGTACAGAGCGTGCCACTCCAAGTAGAATTGTGACAGGAATCTGGAAGGAATGAAAGGATGAAATCGTGACCTGCTCTCATGAGTGAGAGAGAAGTGGCAGTTGCTAAATAAGAATAAGAAGATGGCTTACAGATACCTTTTGTGTGTGGAAGGTAAAGGGAAGGAAATGCAGGAGGCAAAGCTTCCAGATATATAGAATATGTTTATCTATCTAAAACATACTTTAGTTTTTATTTGGGGATTTTTAGAGGTAATAGTAATCATAGCTTGATCTGTTAATGAGATTCATATATGAAATAAAAACCTGCACATGTACAAAATGAACAGAAAAAATGTTAAGACTTTTTTGTTGCCTTAAATAGGAATTAAATTCTGTTGATGCAGCATTCTGGAATAGTTTCATGGTAGCAGGAGCAAGTGCCTAGAAACCTAAAGTCTTATGAAGTAGGGGGGGACCTTATGAGGGACCATTTCTTTCCCTGAGGTCTTGTTACATGTGATGTGCCACAAGGGATTTATCTTGTGCCTATTTTTTACTGTATTTATAAAAACACTGAGAATTAGTAAGATGCTATGATCTCATTTACCATCATCTACACTGACAGCATTCAGATCTGCATCTCTGCAGATGTACTCACAAGATGTGTAAGAGATTGTGTTTAGCTAAAAACCAGTTGGTTTGAACATAATCCAAGTTAAGTTGTGATATTGATGAAACACGTCTGGGGAAACAAGCCAGGATATTATTCTGTGTTCTCTATTTTGAGTGGCCATATTCCACTGTAAGGCAGTGTGGACCTTGGGTTATTCTCAGTTTATGTGTTTGTTGAAGAATTTCAAGACTGGATTCTCTCACCTTTCATTTCTCAGACTATATTTACCAATACCTTCATATTTCAGCATATTTTCTTGTCCTAATCTTTTTCTATGAACCATTTACTTCAATACCTCACATAAACAAATATGATTGAGTAACCTAGTCGGGTGGAAGGTGTCCCTGCCCACAGCAGGGGTTTGGAAAGAAATTATCTTTAAGGTCTCTTCCAGGACTGTTCTGTGATTCTGCAGTGTTTGTCCTTAATTGATTTACTGCATAATCTACCATGCCTTTTGCTTCCCTTGTATTTAACTTGGTTGTATATATTTCATTTGTCCGTCACTGTGATTTCAAAGTCCTGATTGAAAAACAGTTTCAGTGTTTGTGGCAAATAGTACTGAAACTGAGCAATAAAAACTCAACTGTCATATTTTTATATAAAAATACAGTGTTTCTGGTGACAGAAGAAGTGTTGAGAAAATGAAGCAGTCTTTTGTTCTAGACTCTCAGCAGCACAATTTAAAAAGACCCTCTTTTTTGCAAGCTGCAAGAATTTGAAGATGTAAATGTTTAAATTATCTTCTTATATTTATATATAACTACATTGCTGACACATTTAGAAACATTTTTCTGTATGTGCTTGAGATGAGGCCTTTTCAAAGATTGTAATAAATGAAAAATACCTGATTGCTTTGTTCTCTTATAAAATTATGGCTTGAATGCATCTTTAGAGGGGGAGCAATATTTTGTGAATTGTTTAAATGAGAGTTGAACTCAGCTATTATGTGTCCTTGAAGATTTTTGTCTTGACTTCAGTGTCTGTTTTGGGGTAAAATAATGATTTCAGGTCAATATTGAGAGATGTGCTGGGGATGTAAAGAATTCTAGAGATCTCATTTTATGTTCCTAGAGATTTGAATGGTTAAGGTTGCTCAAGCTGTGTGGTTCTAAGTGTAATTGAGCAGTTCATTTTTGTTCATTATCTAAACTTTTCCATCTGCTGGAAAGCCTTTTGGTGACATTATCATTTAGTCCAGTTGGAGCTCAGTTAGAGTTTTCTGCCCAGTCTGGTATCATGTGTTCACCAAACAAAAACCTACACACCAAACCCTGGTCGGTTTTGCTGCTCGGTTTTTAAACAAGCATTTGGAATCACTGTGACAAGCCTGTGTTATGCTGGGAGATTGTTTTAAGTGCTGTGGATTTAGTTTTTATGTGGCAAACCAAGACATTTATGTGGCAGTTGACACCTTTCAGCCTCCTGAATGTTTGACACAAACTGTCAGGCGTTTTTTAATTCCATTGTCGTTTGTCCCAGCAGGATCTATGGTGCTTGGACAAGTGAGGGACAATACAGAAAAAGACAGAAAAGAAATTAAGAAATTCCTGTATACAGCTGCTGACCTGATGTTCCCTTATAGTCATAAGATGTCCAGGGTCTGTGCTGAGCAATTCCCAGTGCAGGCAGCTGTGGGGCTGTGGATGTCCCAAACTGCCTTGATTCATTCCTGCACTGTGGATGGCTGGAACAAGCAGTTGCAGCTCTCCACCTACACCTGGGCAAATGCGCAGGAACTGCTTACTCTGGGCTGCCCCTCTCTCTCACTGCCCTGTGTGATGGGAAGATTTTGGATTTAGCACACCTCTGTCAGGGTGTACTTCTGACCTGGTACTGAAACTCTGTTCCATCTTGAGGTTAACAATTGAAGATGTTGATTTTTTATTTTTTTTTTCTGGAATTGTAGGATATATTGTATAGTAATGCAAAATGATACCTCTTACCCTGCAGGACTAAAACTGTGAGGAAAATGAAGTCTTTACCTTATTTGGCCTTTTCAAAGGACAGTAAGTCCTTTAGAACCACCACTATAGTGTAAGATTTCTGATTTCAGGAAACAGTAAGGAAGTTAAAGCCATAGAAACTTGACTCTTTGAATGTAATCAGGAACCTACAGTATTACTTTGTGGATCTTTTTAACTTTAACTGAAAACTTTTTGATGGGAGCAGGTTGCAAGAGCTGTGACTTCTGTGATCATACTTTTCCCCTTGAAGTCCATAACAGCACGTACACAAACCTTTGTTGTTTCCTTGATACTTTATGGCAGAAAGAAAGAGAAATTAATTTCAGACATCATGTCCACACAGTGCAACATCATCATAGCATAATGATGAGCTAGATTTATTTGGAAGAATCCAGTGTGATAGAGTATTTCTCTGGGTAATTGTCAGACCAGTAGAAAAACATCTTTGGTTCTTTCTGCTAAAAAGCCCTGAATTTATGGGAGTGTTGGCTTTTTAGAGATTCATGCTTGTGAGCTTTCTTTTCTTAAAACAAATTTTGTGATGGTGAGTCTATGAGGAGTTTGTTTTCATCTGCTAAGTTTACAAGGCTGACAGACCCAACTGAAGGAGCAGCAGTAGTGAAACCCCCAAGAGTTTCAGCCCATGGTCACTGGGCAGGTGCACATTAGCTCTGTGTCTTTACAGGTACTCAGTGACTGCTGAATCCCTGAGCAACACCTCAGATGGTGTCAGTCCTTTGTGTGTGCTCTGGAGTGGATCTGTACCATGTAACCAGAATAAGAAATTGAGTAAAGATTTGTCTGGAAATTTTAAGTACTCCTAGAAATATTCTGTAAAGGCTTCTTTTGATTTAAACAGCTCATGGACTGTTTGTGGAAAAACAAGGGCCCAGAACCTTACCAGCAATACCAGTATGGTTTTGTAGGTATGGTTTCCACAATACATGTACATAAAAATACTCTACATATAGTAGAAACTGTTAAATAAGAACATACAGACAGCTTATTTTAGGAGCCACTGACTATCTAAAATGACTCGTCTTATGCAGCCAATATAGTTGCCTTTTGTGATGAGCTTTTCTAAATGCTTCATTTATATATGTCCTCTGATTTGTCTTAGAAGAAATGGCATTTTTTCAAAGCTAAAATAAATGTCTAAAATAGAGTAGCAGATTTTTCCTTCTTCCTATTAAGTTACATGTCTAATTTCAGGCAGATTGAGAGAAGAGAGACTTTCTGGCATACTTCACTTTTGTGGAGTAAAAAAATAAATAAATAGATTCAGGACCCAGATTGCCAGATCAGTATTTTATTTGTCCCACCTGGAATGCTGTTGCTGTTACCTGCTGCACTGTGCTGATAAAATCAACTGAGAACTTTAGAGATGTTCTTCCACGCCACACAATAAATGTGTATTTCTTTTTTATACTGTGACTACCACCTAGCAACATTATGTGCAGGAAGTATAAATGTTGTTCTTTCCCTTTCTGTCTCCTAAATGTAGGTGAGAGTTCAGGAAAAACACATCACATTTGTTTTGTTTCCTGGAAGTATTTCCAGTCTGACCCAAAAAAACCAACAATATAAATAAATTCTTTTTGCTTACATTCAAGTGATTTGATGTTGTGTTTAAATTACTCCTTGAAATCTCCATTTAAATTGGCAAAATTCTGCTGCTCATCATAAATAAAAGCTGGTAAAAGGCTGACCTGTGGGTTGTCTTGGGCTGTCTGTGACAGCTAGGAGGATTGTATTCATAATAATTTCTACTTTCTGAAATAGAGCACACTTTGCCCTGCTTTCCTGGCTTAAAAATTAATTGCATGTCATGACTTGGAAGCTGTTAGCTTTCTCTGGTCTCTGCCAAACCAAGCTATGAGAGCTGATTTTCATTAGGAAAACACTGGTGGTCTGCTTAAGTGTTCCTTAATTTCTTCCTCTTGAAGTTACTGAAAAAGTAAAAATCTGAACTAACTTCACTGCTCAGTTTCGCAGCAATTGAACAATAAATACTATCTTTTTTTTTTTGTTCTTAAGTCCTGGCACTGTGTCTCTTGCTGTTGTCTTCTCTTCACTGTTCCCTAAAATCTAGTGAGTTTGCTACTCATTAATTTAAGGAGGTTTTGAATTAATTGAAGTACAATATCTCAGCCCTTTGGCTGAGTTCATTGACAAAGGGCCATTTCTTTGTTAAATACATCTTCAAAGGTAATTCTACTAAGCTTAGTTCACTCAGTGAAAAAATTCCAGAATCTCAGGGTTACATTTACTGAGCTAGATGAAGAGCTGGTAGGATTTAAGTCTTTTTCCTACCATCTGAAATTAGTGCCAAGGTACTGTTTATCAGAAGAGGGAAATAGTTTGTGAAATAAGATATTTACTCTATTTTTCATATGTCTACTGATGATATTTGAAGAATTGTTTAGATGCCAGAAAGTTATGGTTTGGTTTAACTGTGCTCAGTATCAGAAGCTGGTTAAGAGAAAATTGATTACAATTGAGTGAACTAAAAAAGTAATGGAAAAATTATTTTTAAATTGGATTAAAATTATTGATTCCATTTGATTATTTGCGAGCTACATTTCTGCAGAGTAGGATGAGTAGACTAAAAGAGAGGCTGTCACAAAAAGAAGATTTTTAGGAGTCAGGGATCTTAGATTCTGTTCTCAATTCTGTCACTGTTTCACTGTGTAAGCCTCCTAAATTGCATGACTCACTTAATGTCTCTGCCTCATTCACACTTCCTATAAAAGTGAATATTACTTACATCATGCCCAGTGTTTGACAGCTTCCTTTGCATCTCCTCCCATGTCATGTTTAAGCCTTCAAAGTAATTTCCAGCAATACACAAAACTGTATCCAGTTTTATCTAAACTCTCTGTCCAGTATAGGTCTGTAGATGTGACTGTCCCCAAAAAAGAGCTTTAGATCTCCACCTGATTTTTCCAACTTCTTTTGCTGATTATTTCCACTTACCCTTCCTTAATTCTAAGTTTAACGTAAAAATTGTGGAGTTAATATTTTTTAAACATATTTAATATACCAAATTTTGTTCCTTTTTCTAACAGAAGATTTGACAGAAAAATACAGCATTGAATAAGACTGTAAAATCAAATTCTAGGGGTTCAAAAGTACAGACATATACAGATTCTCCTGTGCCATTTAAGAATGTTGATGACCCACAGTTGCATGGTGATTTTTTTGTTATTCTGAGACCAGTGCCAAGTTTTTGAGGAAAGCAAGCATTGCCTTGTTGTGTTCTCTGCTTGTTTGGAGTTGGTTAACAGGAAGCACGTGGCAAGTGCAGTGACATGTCAGGGGAGGAGGCACAGGTCTGGATTTCCATCCGTAGATGTTTGTAGAGTGTGTGAATTGTATGTTGAGGGCTAAACTGCTGCATGTAGAAGCTGTTTCTCCTTCTTCCCAGAACAGGAATGGCAAAAGTAAAAGCTCCTGCAAGGATTTTTATCCTTGATGACTAAATGTTGACATCTACTGACCCTTCTGAGAGCAATGCCAGTCCATCAAGCAATGAGAGCTGGGATTTGTATTAAGTGGAAGCTGCCATTGAGGAACTACTGGGCACCATTCTCTTGTTCCACTGGCACCATCAGAACAGAGATGGTGATTTATTCACTACCCACAGTGATGAAGTTTAAAGTCGAGGATAGTGGCTGAGTTCTGAAGGGAAGCATCTCTAATGCCATATTTCCTGGTAACTAGGCATTGAGAAATGCAAAAGTGAGAGCAGTTCATCAGTGAAGAGATTTTACAAAGCTGGTGTGCTTTTAGGTTTTGCAAAGGTATCTGGAACTTACTGTAGAGTTTGGGCCATGGTAGCAATAATTGAATCATTGAGAAGATGACTGATATTCTAACTTTACTATAGAGCACAATAAATCAAATCTTGATTTTTGAAGTAGTATGTGATGTCCAGACTTCTTAGGAAAAGGTTATAAAGTTTTAAGGTAGTTCTTCTAAAATTGGCACATGATACAATTTTTGCTTCATGAATTTTAATAGGAGACAGTATTTCATGTGTAGCTAATCAGTATATGCTCTCTGATTGGCATTTCCCTTTAGTAGGTTTTATTCCAGTTCCTGATTGTCAACACAAATTTCTCCAGGTAAATTTAGGTTTTGCTTCTGAAACAACAGAGGCAAAAGCTGTTTCGAAAGACCAAAAGGGTCTGAAGACAGGAAAAGGAGGAATAAAATCACAGCAATACTCTGTGCAGAGTAGTCACAGTGGTGTCAGAGAATGTTACTCAAATCTCTGGTCTGTTCTGCCAGTGTTCTCACTTCCAGAAGCAGGAGTTTTGAGACAGGATCTGTGAGCCATTGTCTGTAGCCTTGGAGAAATTTTCCAGCATGCTGTACAGATGGAATAGTGCCTGACAGTTCAACAGGAGTTAGTTACAATTGAAACCGCTCTATCATTTGATGGCAATATTTTAGTTCTCGTGAGGTGGTTACATGAAGACAAGGTATTTGTGCCAGTGTCATTACTGAAAATGGTCAGCTGAGCTTGCTGCTCAGTGTGTGCTGGTCACTGCATGGCACTGCTTTCACTGGAACCAAACCACTTGCCTGCCTCTGTGTACATGAGGCTTTTACACCTTTGTGTGCCTTCCTGCTCCCGCTGTTCACCTGAAGGTTTCGTATCTCAGCTTTTATCAATATTTAAATTTGTCATGATTTCGCTCATCTCATTTCAGTTTTATTAGCTCAGAGTTTACATGTGCTGAGGTGTCCTGTACAGGGCCAGGAGTTGATGATCCTGATGAGTTCCTTCCAGCTTAGGATATTCTATAGTTCTGTGAGACATGGCTTACAGAGTATGGCATGAGGTTTGTTTCTGCACAGCTTAAAGAATGTTAAATTACAGATGGTTTATCATCTAGCAATGCAGATCTTCAATGAGTGGGAATTTGCTGGAGACTCTACTGTTGTCTTTGTGGAGATCAGGCGTATATCCACAGCACACAGACAACGTTTGCCTCAAAAAGTTGCAATTTACAGTAGGTTTTGGCAGCTATAGGAATTGGAATTTGAAGACAGACTCCTGGTACCAAGTTGTGCAAAAAAGGAAAAAAAAAAATATTTTGAGAGTTTTAAATTCTTGCAATATGGGAAGTGTTTTGCTTGGTAAGATGGTCGTATAAATTTCAAGAAACAGATTTAAAGCAATATTAGCAGTATCTGTGCATGCAGTTATTTGTAGGGATAATTGAATTTGTTGCTTGTTTTTGAAATAATGCTTGTCTGTCTGGGTACTTCTCAGTAGAGTGTTCACATAGCTTGATTATATGGCAGAGATGCAGGAGACCTTGGGGAAATGAACCATCTGCAAATAAGCAGATGGCTTAACCTGTAGTAGCAATGTATTTGAGGATTAGGATTTCCAGGCATAGTTTCTTATTTAAAAAGAGGGTAAAATGTTTTAAGTGTGTATACATGAATTTACAAAATAAAATTCAGAAGAGCTTTAAAGTACAATAATCCCATCTCTGACTCAAAATACCTAAGCTATAGATAACTATAGCTATAAATTCCTGGAGACTGTTCTAGGAAGGTACCCTGGACATTTGCTGTGATCATATACTTTTATTCTTTCATTTTGCTAACTGCTGTTGGTAGTGACTTACTACAGATAGAACTAGATGCACTTTTGGTTTGAACTGTCCCTGTGTTCTGAGTGTCCTCCCTTTACATACATATATTTATATGTTTCCCCCCCATGTGGGGGGATATGAAAGCTGAATTAGGTTATTACTATTTTGGGATGTTGTTATACACTGTGGCTATGGGAGTTCTCTCTGATGTTGCTCTGGAACACCAGAGGGCAGAGGATAGTAACTCTGCCTGGTTCCAGCAGTTTGAAAGCTAACCTGGAAATTCCTATCAGCATTACCTACTTTAAATATATCTTCAGTGGAAGTCATTAGTTAAATATCATAGGCCTTATACTTTAAATCTCTTTACTGATTTCTCCCAGTTCTTTACACATCTGTGTAGAAAAGGACTTTGGAGTCTGAATTTCAGTATTATGTTGTGTTTTGTAATATCTGCAATAAAAAATTTGCCTTCCGCCCCACCCCAGAAAAACATAGGTTCTGTTTTAACTCTTCAGTGTATGGTATTAATTCTTGATGGGAAACTATTTCTGGTTATACATATGATTATTTCCTGTAGTGAAATTTTTCATGTTTTCTTGGTTTGGTTTGGTTTGGTTTTTTTCTCACGTGTCTTTATGTGGTCTGCTTTAATGAAGTTCTGTTATATAAAAAGATGGTGATTTTTGGTGGAGAGCCTGCAGCCATTATTCTAACACCATGGCTGTGGGTGTGATAGTATCAGCTAAGGGGCAGCCATTGGCTCTAGGCCACGTAAAACTGTTAAGAACAGTCTAATTGTTAGATGAACATGAAGAGCTTGGTAGTATTTCAGTGTCTTAAATTCTCTGTACTCATCCCAAAGCTCAGTTAGCAGATCATTGTTTTTGCTGGGAGATGAGCATGTTTGTATTCATATCATATTTCAAAGCTTAAGAGAATAAAAGATTGAGATGCCATCCACACTTTAACCTTCCCTTCGCCAATTTAACTGGTTCTTAACCAAACTTATGCAAGTAGGTTTTTACAAACGTTCTTATGGCACTGCTTGCTGTGTGTTTCCTGACGTGCTGGCCTGTGCACAGGTAGCTCCCCTCAGTGTGGATTTTACCCCACTAGGTGTGTTTGTCTGTAGAATGGTACGTCTTCCATGGATTAGCTGTTTGCAAGCTTCCCTGTTACTAATCATGACATCTGCTTTGCAGAACCTCCTCAAGTCCTGTTGGTTTATAGGTCTGTAGAGCCCTTCGATGTTTTCACCTTTTTATATTCACCTTTGCTAGTAAGCATGACTATTAGTCTTTTTTTAGAGAATATTCTGCTTGTTTGGGTTTTTTTTTTCGCTGAATAATTAAATTTTACAATTTGATTACTATATCAAGTGTTCCATCACTGCAGGCTATAGAACTTCCCTCTCCACTGTGTGTTGAGAAGTTTAATCCTTTTTGAAAGGGGTTTACAAGTTGCAAGTGGAAGAGCTATTGCTTTTGTAACTTTTTTTCAAAAGCTTTCTACTGCTGTAATAATAAGATTGTCACAATAGCAAAACCAGCTCAGGAAGGAATGACCCTCAGAACATCATCTGATTGGCCAGCCAAGAACCAAAACAAATGTCTAAGGAAGAAATTGGGAATGTTGATCAGAGTGTTACACTGGTGACTGGATTATCAAACTGGTCATCATTTCATCAGGATTTTTTTTTTATCCTTTATACTCTTCAGATTAGATCCTTGAAATTTAAAAAAAAAAATCCTTTGAAATTCTGTTTTGTCTCCAACAGTGCCCTTAAAGATAGTCGTTTCCCCCCAATGACGAGGGATGAGCTGCCACGGCTTTTCTGCTCAGTGTCTCTACTCACTAACTTTGAAGATGTGTGTGACTACATGGATTGGGAGGTAAGAATGTCAGATATTTTTCATGAAAATGAACATCTATAGCTTAAGTCACACTGTTTAAATGATCTGCATATATTATACCTGTCACTGTTTTGAACTCTGTACACATGGTTCTGTGCCTAGATTCAAAAGACACTTTTTGATAAAGCTGTCATCACCTCAAGAGTCTGAGCCATGCAAATGGAATAAAGTTGTGGTTTTGCCCACAAAGGCACTCAAGTGGTCTGCACAGTTGTCTTGATGTCTAAGACTCCATCAAGGAAGGTGGTGTCTCTGAGCAAGGTAGACCTGGTAGATCAGTCCATTGACTCTGGAAAGGGATGTTCCTGTATGGAAGTTAACAGTCTGATGTATGCTTCTGGAAACAAGCACTGCACAAAATTGCAGTCCCAGAAAAGCTGCTTCATTTAGCTTGTAGAGACGTTCATTGTTTACTTTCAGAGTGGGTGTTCTGCACAGACCTCACAAAGCTTTATATAGTGAGGCCACATAAATCATTGCTGTCACACTGCTTACGCACGGAGCTGAATCTATTCTAATTGCCAGGTCCTGGGGAACCTGCATGCATCCTCTTGGAACAGCAGGATAAAAGAGATCAAGAAGCAAATGCTGATGTGTGTATGACAGTGTACACTGATGGAAGTGTTAGTCTGTAATGTTCATTTCCCCAAATTATTTGGCATTAGACACTTGCAAAAAACAAGGTACTAGACTTAAGATGAATGCCTCATCTCAGTCATGATGTTAGATTCCTCATTCCTCTTTGAGTCTATTTTTGAGTGGACATAAGAAAAATTTTGAAATTAGCATAGAATAGCAGACATTATAATGCCAGAGACACCACAAAAGCTACAGTATTTCCCTGTAATAATAACTTAGCTTGACTAAATAGTTAGAACTTCTTAGGAGAAAAAGTGGCTTTCTGTTTTATTTAGACATTTTAAAAAGTGTTTTCAATAGAAACTGCACTTGTTAGAACTGTAAGAAGCCCTGCTGTCTCCAAAGGAGGGTATCAGAGGTAACCCCAGCATTATGAATTTTACAGTAGCTGAAAATTGACAAAGATATGTTTCCTGTTCATGTCGTAGAAACAAGTGCTTCTTCACTTCTGATACGTAATTCTGATTTTTGATGAATCCAGGTTTTTCTTTGAGGTTTATGAGCATTTTCACCATAATCAGAAATACTCATTTTTTAATGTAATGTCAGACCAAAAATAAACCTTAGCAAAAATTTTGTCTGCATTCTCAACAAGAAACTTTTACAGAGTAGTCTGCCTTGTCGTTGAGCCATTTGGCACTTTAAATGGTGTTTTCAAGTAATCAAACTGGTGACTATTGGTGCTAAAGCTAGAAATCAAAATGGTAGAATTTTTCTCCTCTTATTAGGTTGGCTGCTGGTGGCCAGCACTGTGATATTTTTAATTTCATTTATTTATTAAAAATCAGACTGTGAATGCACTCAGAAAATGTGAAGTGCATAATGAAATAGCATTTAGCTCTTTGCATGCCATAGTCTATAAATATTACTAGGTACTCTTTCATTGTCTGAATAATAAACTTCTAAGATGACCCAAGTATTCATCCTTAAGGAAAAGCTGAAAACAAAGTCTGAGTTCAGAAATCCACTTTTCCTTGGAAGGAATGGTTTTAGCTTTGTTCCTTGGGCAACTGCTGATTCATAACTAATATTGTATGAAAAAAGGAGGCTTTTACTTTCTGTGCTCTTTCTGTATTTTACTACAGAACTTGTGAGAGTGTAACAACAGTGTAAGTAAGCATAATGCAGATTTCTAGTGTTTTTGAATTCTGATTGATTTTATGGATTCTTACAGCTGTTCTTATTGGAAAGCCCTGACTTACAAGGAAAGAAAAGGTGTGAAAAATACAAAAAGCCTTGTGTGGCTTAGTTGCTCTCTCCTGTTTCACTCTCCTATTTCTAATGACAAGTTTTTAAAACCCTTTGTAAATTCCTACAGTTCTAAGAAGTGGTCTAAAAACTAGGTTTCCATGCAAAAGGACCTAGAGGAGGAGGGTGACATAAAAATATGAGATTATAAAATTTGTAATTGTTAGTCCTTAAAGGAATGATTAATCACTGTGTGTGCCTGGCAGCGAGATAGCTTATGTCATCCATGTGTCTTTTAGGGGAGCTGCAGTTATGCAATATTAACGGCAAAAGGACATTTCAGGATATCTAGAGTATGATGTAAAGAGAGATTCTGCATCTTTCATCTCCTGTCACGCTGAGATCATCCTGAAAAACATCAGCCTAATTAGCAGTCCCTGCATTTGTCGGTGTGCTACTGATCTCATGGGAGCCAGGTCAGCTGACACAGGTCACAATATTTCAAAATTGCCAATTCAGACAGCTCAGTGCTCTGAGGGGCTTAGAGTCTGAAGTCAGGAGTGAAGCTGTCTGAAGACAGCTCAGGACTGTCTTCTCTAGGAAGCAGAGTGGTGGATGTTTTCTCACATTAAGGAATTACCTTCCCAAACTAAATGAATAAAAAGCAATGTGAGATCCTTTTGCAGCAGAAACTTCCACAAGTAAACAGGAGATGTGTGTGAATTCACTGCTGTTAGTTCCCACGTGATTTCTGAAATGGCTGCATTTTCACCTTTTATAAATCTTTTAAGGACCACTTCAATGCCATGTTCACAAGGATGCTTCCTAAAATACAACTTAGCATTCTTACATACCCGTGACTTTGTCTAAATTGCAGTGCTGAACAGATGTAGGGTTTTGAAAGGAACACTGGGAGTGTAAGACCTGCATCTCCAGTTCTGCTTTACAGAACCCATGAGAGACCACTGTGGTCCAGTTGCTGCTGGGGTGGAGTTGCAAAGCCCTAGTGGAACACCTCCAAGAAACGGACAGCATGAAAAATTCAAAGACATAGTGTTTTTGTTGATACTATTGCTCTTTTATTAAAATCAGACAGGAAAGACTAGTTACAAGACAAGTCATAAAGACCACTTACTTTTGAACATGTGTGCTGTTGATAGCAGTCATTCCTTCCCTACATAGACTAATTCAGACCTGCTGATTCAGATCCTCTCCTCTTTTTTTATTAGAAGATCCTAAAGCATTGCAGTTGTATGCCATTATAACAAAGAACCTTTTGGCTAGACTTGAGCAGTAGCTCTTCCTTAAAATACCTTGAAAGAGGTCTTTGCCCCGAAGTTGTTTTTCTTCAGTAAAGTAAAATCTGCAGAATTGTACGTGCTTTCTTGATAGAAAAGACCTGTAGCCTATGTGCACTGGTTTAAATATTAGATTAAATAGTTGTAGCTGATAATGTTGACTGAAAGGCAGCTTTTCATTGTTGTCAAAGTGGGTATATTCAAGAGATGTGGAAGTTCTTTCCTGCCTGCAAGTGCAGCGACACCAGTGGCTCTCGACTTCTGTTCTGCAGAAGTGAAAAGAAAGTCTGGATCTTGATATGTTATTCTCTCTGGAGAGTATTCAGTGATTCCATGTATGTAAATGAATGACTATGCTTGACATGAAGTAGAGAACAAACCTCCAGAGGCGTCTTTTGCCTCTGTTGTTAAATCAATATGTCATATTTAGATGCTACTAAAGATGGTGAGAAAGAAGCCACCATATATGCTGCAAATGTGGAGCTAAAAAGCTGTAGCATTCAGCTAATATGAAGTGAGATCAGCTTCAAGATAGTAGCAATAGTCACTTAATCTGAAGGTTTCCATTTCCAGAAACATTTGTGTACAGCTATTTCCACAGTATTAGTCAGGTAAACAAAGGGGAAGGTTGCTGTTCTATGGTGTCATAAGGAATACTGTGCTAGTTCTAGGCCAGCATTTTTGTTGGAAAACATTTCTGGGTTGCTGCAGAAACTGAGCTGACAAACAAAGGGCTGTCCCTAACCCAGAGCAGGGTGTCACAGTGCCACTGGTGTGTGGGCACGAGCTGTGCAGCAGGTCTGGGGAGCAGGAGAGCAGAGAGAGGGAGTGGAAATAAGGAATAGGCAGATGCTTGTTCCTGACACCATGGGGGTGTTGAAGTGCTGCAGCTCTGGAGCATTCCATGTGGATTCTCTGTAATAGGCTCTTTGTTACCTGCTTTAATGTATTTCTGAACAACTGTTTTATGATTGATTAATCTTAAAACTAATTAGTGGTGATTACATGCAAATCACTTACATATTTCAGTGCAGTAGATATAACTGAATAGAACCATTATTGAACGATAATTTACTGCACAGTGGAGTCCACAGAAACTCAAATGTCAACAAGGCCTGATGTTTAGGTGCTTATCCAAATTCCCCATGGGCAGTCTAATAACAATAATGTAATTTCTTCCTCTCTGTATGGTTGGAGAGTCAGTCCAAGAGGAACAAATTAATGAACTGTGTTTGGAGTCTTGGGGCAGAACAGTCCATCAGGAGAGTTGCTTGGGCTTTGGAACCATTTTTTCTTAGATCTATAGAGGTAGATATTGTGGGCAGTAATCTGGCAAGTGCCATAGGACTTGGCAAAAAATAAATGTGGCATGTACATGTTTTCTCTCATCCCAAGGTGTATGGGAATAAAGAATTAATTTAAAAATAATGTATATAAATGAATATTAATGTATTTAAATACACAACAAAGTCTGAAGTTCTGTAAAAGTCATTTCAGAAGTAAAATAATGTAGTTTAATGCAATCCTTAGATATAATGAAAGGTCTATTAATTTAATTAGTATTGTCACAGAACCTAATTTTAGGTAGCCTCTGGCCTCTTACACAACTGATCAGGAAGTTTATATCTACAAGTACCACTTTATTATATGTAATAGGACATAGTATTTCATATTCTATAACCCCATAGAAATATTTCTATTGGCAGATATTGTTTTTTGCCTAAGTCTCTCTCCTTATCTTGCTTTCCTCTCCCAATAGCAACGATTTAAATAGATTCCTATCCACGTGGGAGGCTGAAGCAGCAATTGTGTGGTCCCTTTTCAGCTCCAGAGGATACCTGTAGGCAGTCGTTTCCCTAATAAATGGTAATAGGCGAGACAGAACTCCAGCTCCATCTGCACAAGATTGGTTTGTTTTTCTAAACTTCACAGACAGATGTTGTTGTTCTACAGAATGCTGCCTGTAGTGTGTCAGTATTTTTAGTCTGAGAAGCAGACCTGAGGCTATGTAGGAAGGTACGTGCTGGTCCTGGTAGCAGGGCAGTTAATGCCTTCCACAGACCCAGCCCTTACCTCCCATCTTGCAGAGGGCCATTTTGGAAAATCTCTCAGAAGTTTGCATCAGTTGAACACTAGTCTTTCTTGAGGAAGTCAAAATAAATTCCACACTGTGCCCATGCGAGTCTTAATGTGGATCATTTTTATTTTGCTCATGTGTGGCTTCCATTTATTCAACTCAAGCCTGGTAGCTGGAGTTGAACAATGAAATGCTGTTTGTCCTGCTCAGCTGCACAGTTTGAATTCATGCTCCACAGGATGCTATGAAATTTTCCCCTGCTGTACATACCTTTTTTATACAGACATGGGCCTGAAAGTCAATTAAAATGGTTAATTGGAAACATCCGGAGCAGTGATGCAACTTTATTGTTGCGTCATACTTAATACACCACTAGTGCTCCTGGGTAGTTGCTCATGAATATTACATTGTCACTAATATGCAAAACACTTGTGTAGCATTTAGAATCTCATATTCTGCAGAATTTAAAGGTGTGGAAACCCTGGAAATATTTAATCTTAGCATTGAATAAACAGTTACAAAATCACCAGCTGCAGAAACTTACTGGTTTGGGCATAAACTCTGTAGGCTTTTTTCACCTTCTAACATAATTTCATTTTACTTTCAGGCCTTTGGGCTCATAATTATATCTTCTGAGTATGCAGATGTGATCTCTAGTGATTATGTATATCTGTGTAATGAAAGTTGGAGTTTAGGAGTGTTTGGTAATGAAACAACATGTTAAAAGTTGCAGTGAATTAAATTCATTAGTCACAAAGTTACATTTTTCCTATTTATGAACAATGTTAGATTCATAGAGAAAAATGGTTGTGGCCATGGCCAGCCAGCATTTCCCCTGCTTATGTCATATATAAAAAGTCTTAATATAAGCAAATATGTTAATTGAAGAAGTGGTAGAGCTTATAAATACTGCTTATTTGTTTTTTGCCCTGTAAAGTAGGTAAAGTAAGTAAATTGTCACTGGAGAAGCTGTTACAGCATTTTTTGATTAAATTTGTGTCCACAAGGATATGCCACACCAAACAATGCAGTGTTGGGACCTTTGGATTCAAATGAAAATAACATCTTGGTTATGTGGGCATAAAAATCTCCATCTAATAATGCTTTGTGTTTGTGCACAGAATTCAAAAGCAACTGAAAACCTTCTGGCAATGGAATATCTTTTATGGCCTGATCCATTTCAGGTACTCTCCACAGAATAATTGTAACCTGAAAACAGGGGGGCTTTAACAGTGCCCTGGAAAGGTGTCCAGCCTCTTTATTAATTTTTTTTCAATATTTTTGGCATTTTGATTTTTATCTGCATCCAGCTCCTTGGTATTGGTAATCTTGGTTTCTGTGCTGTCATTTTGTCATTTTAAACATTCTTAGTAGCACAGAAATAGGAGTGTGAGGCTGGGCACTTTGTAATATTTCTGTTTCCTCCTTATACATGAGGAGAAATTTTGAAGGCTCCAGGCTTGAGTCCATAGTGTGACAAATCTTTGATCGTTCAGTTGCTGCTTTGAACATAATCAATGCTCTTAATCGAAGCCTCATTAGATTTGGCAGCTGTTTTGCCTGCAGATTATAGCTGGTGACCAGGTGATTTTATCAGCCACAACAATGGTGACAGTGTCAGAGGAGACAGAACAACTTTAGCTCCTCAGCTGGATTTCCTCCAGCCCAGGATTGAAGCTCCATGGTGGGGAGGAGAGGAACATCCTGTCTACCTGTGCTGCTGCTGAGCTTTCGTGGCTGTAAGTGAACACCTCTCAAAAAGATGACACCTACTGCAGTGCCACCTCCTGTGTGAAATGCTGTTAACCACTGAAAGGTTCACATTTTGGGTTTTACCATGTCAGAAAGCTATTGTATCTTTTCTCTGGTAATGTATACTAATGAAGCTGCCAATCTCTTGCAGGTGGGTGTACATGGCATTAGAATAGAATTCATCAACGAGAAAGGATCAAAGCGCACGGCCACCTACTTACCAGAGGTTGCAAAGGAGCAAGGTCATTGTTGCACTTTATTTCATATGATCTGGTGAAGAATTTAAGCATACCTATAAATCTAAAATGCAATATTTGACCTTGCACTGATGTCAGATGATGGAGCAGTATTTAATTGTAAGAAGACTCTTATATGAAATGCCAATTACATGCCTGTGTCAGTCTGCTAGAGGGATTCAGTAAACTGTGGCTGTTTTTTAAGCCAGTCATAAATGCAGCATAGCTATAGGAAGATAAGATGTGGAGGGGTGGTGCAGTGCTGTCAGCCAGGCTAACAGCTGTTAAAAGCTGCCAATTTCTGTGTGGCTGCTAGGCTGGGATAGAAGGGAGATGCAGAAGCCCTGTTAAGCGTTGGGAAGGCTGGGCAATTTTCTTAACCATGATAATTCCTGGTGATCAAGTTGTTTGTCAGTTAGGTGCTTTCTGTAAGTACTCAATTCCAGTTACAAATACTGACTACCCAGGTTTTTAATGGATGGAAGGAAATTGTTTTCAATATGGAAGTACAAAATAATGTTGTTAAAAGTCCCTTTTAATAGAGGCACAGACTCAAGTTCGTGTATTTAAAAAACTAGAGTAGATTTTGTTGAACAGTATTTAGCTGAGTCTGAGCTCTCACTATGTTTTTTTATTTCCAAAAGTGTCTCTGTCTCAATCTTTTACAGTTTGCATTACTGCTGCTTTTTTTTAACCTTTTATATGTAAGTTTGTCTGCAAAGGGTTCAGCTGATGTCTTTACTGAGAATTCTTTTTAATCGATAATTCTGTTTTCAGATAGTTTCTTAAAAGTCTAGAGGTGTTCCAGGATGTTTTTAGAATTCCAGAATTGTGGGGGGAATGTGTCTAAATTTCTGAATAGTTTTAGTAGACCATGAATTGCAATCTGATTCTTTAAAGTCTCCAGAACTACTAATTTGTATTTTGTTTGTGTCTGAATTGACTGTAGTTTTTGTAGGTTTTTTAATGTAACAATCTGACTAATTAATGCATCTTTAGGAAATAACATCTCTAACAGCTATTTAAAATATGAGAGTTCTTAAATAAATAGGAGGTTTGGATAGCATGAAGAGTTTATTGAGAACAGTAATGAATCCATATTTTTAACTCATCGCTTCTTTCATTATCCAGACACATACAATATATAGTTGTTCTAAAATCAGCCGTATCTCTGTAAAGTGAAGTGATATTTATGAAGAAGTCTAATTTCAAGTTCTCTGCACATATTCAACTAATAATTATTTTAAAGGTTATACAGAAATTTAGTTTTCCATATTGTCATAACCATTTATAATGTCTAAAGTGACTGTGGTACGTGATCATGTCTGAATGTTTTGGAAAAGTTTAGTTTTGTATCACACACCCAATTCTAGGACACTTGGATAGAATGGGTTAACTTTTAATATATTTCAATTATGAGATGAAAAATACTTGTTGTTTGTAGAGTGAGCTATGTGTGTAAAGAAATCTTAAATGTGGTATTTCCTTCAGGTGCTCTGAAGTAGGGAAGAATGTTTTGGTTTATCCCAAATGCCAGCAGAGCCCTTGCACTCTCAACAGCACCACACACTGTACTGTGCTTTTGCAACATCTGTTCCTATTGCTTCAATTTTCACTAATTTGTGCTACTGTAAAATTCAACAGGATGGGACCACATTCAAACGATAGATTCCTTGTTGAGGAAAGGAGGCTACAAAGCTCCGATTACTAATGAATTCAGGAAAACAATAAAGCTAACCAGGTATGCACTGGGACACTGCACATAGCCCTGTTGTAATGCTGGGAGGTGCTCCTTCCTGGTAAGTGCTCCTGCAGGTGGTAATGGTAAACTCTCCTGGCTGTATCATTTGTGATTGCTTTGTTTCCACAAGAGCAGTACATCCTTAGGAGAAGCTTTACACAGGGATGAATGGCACTAAGCAAGGAGTAAGAGGCAGCTTTGCAGTACTAGGACATGTCAGGGTACCTGCACATCTGGTTTGATAACTCTGCATGTTCACAGCAGTGTTTTAGCTCACAGAGGATTTTTTGGCTGTAGTGGGTGTCCAGGCCTGCAGGCAGGGGTTACTTGCTCTTGTTAGATTTATTTGGGCAGATGGTGTGTGGTGGGGCTGCTGTTGTGTTGTCACAGAGGCCCCTCAGATCCCTAATCTGCTGTATCCTCAGAGAAGGCTTTGGGTTATGCCCTGTGGAGTGCAAGTTTCCCTAATCTTAATGTGTGAGACATGCAAGCCACACACTGCTTTGACAGCAGGTGTACTAGTGAAAATATGTCAGGGTATTCCCAGGAGTGGGGACAGGAATTTAATATTTTATTTCATACTAGTTTAGTTTGGTTTTGCTAATTTAATAAAAAGTGTTCTTGAAAAATTGTCCTTAGTGTGATGCAGCCAAGGTATTTCAGAATTAGCAGCAGATACTCTGCCCATAATGGTGGTAAATGGTAGAGGAGTCTGTATGAATGTCTATAGGAATGGCTCTAAAGCTATTTATTTGTATAAACCTGCAGTGTAAAACGACTGGTGAACTCCAATTATTTAGGCATGCATGGAGAAATAGGATTTTTTAAAATCTTAGGTTATAAGGAAGTTTTGACCATTTAACTTCTTCAAGGAGATAAAGATTTTGGGTCTCAATGAGTGTTTGCAATTCTGGATTCTTATAGGAACCTAACTATTGTGGAGTAGCTGAGTAAGGGAAACATTTTATTCTGAAGGTTAAATTAGGGAGGAAGGATTTAGAAGCCAGCTAAATTTCCAAGTGCAGAACCCAAATCTCTCTTTAATTTATTTCAGCTGTACACTTGGTATCTTATTTTCCAAAAGAATATTCAAAAAGAGTATCTGGAGATAGCTGAGGGCAAGAGTAATAATGCTATAGATCATTTCTGTATACCTCAGCAAATAAGGAGTATATTTTTCTATTAAAACAAAAATTCTATATAGCACGTTTTCTTCCTGCTGCATGATTTTCCTTGGAGCAATGGCATGGAGCACAAAAAAAAAAAAACCCTAAAGTTCATCCCCACCCCCCCCAGAAACCCCCCAAAGAAGCCTTATATTTAGTGTAATTAAGTTCACAACAATGAAACTGCTACCAAAATGAATTGCCTGATAAGTTAAATGAGAAACCATAATTTTTTAAATGTTCAGAAAAAGAGGTTTTTTGACTGCCTGTTTTACTTGCTTAGAATCTCAGGTACTGCTGGCACATTAGAGATAGTATTATTAATACTAATTGTTTCCCAACATTAGCCTGGTTTAGAACATCATTTTAATAATTTATTGTCATACAATCATCATTCAATTCACATTGTCATGAAAATATCTATTGGAGGAGTTAGTAAGGGCTTTTAACTTCTTTTTCAAGACTTCTGAATTGAAGTAAACATCCTGTGTGTGAAGAAAGCTTTAGACTGATCATGAGTCTGTCACTCCCTTCAGGTTCACACCCAGCAGTTCTGGCCATGTTTTAAGAGACAGCTAAGCAGCAGCAGTGGCACTGAGGGACTTGCAGCAGTCAGAGGGTCTGGAATGCAGAGGGTCAGCAGCTGGGGAGTCTGTGCCATCTGCAGAGCTGTGCAGGGGCTGTGCAGCTGGCCCAGTCAGGCACAGCCAGCTGTCACCTGCAGAGCCCTTGTTTCCATAGGGTGGGAATTCCATTTGCTGGGTGCAATGTACCATCCCCATGGATTCCAGAAAAGCTGCTGGTTTTTTGTCAGACAATACTGATGCAGATGAATTCAGAGTATGTGTTGTCAGGACCTGGATTCTGCTTTTAGTTACACAGAACTTGGAGATGTTCTTGTGGGAGCATTCTTCATTAATTTTCAACTGACTTGAGAGTCAGGAGAGGTCCCAGTTGAGTGGAACCTGGCAAATGTTGCTCCATTTGGAAGAAGGAAGACCCTTGTTATTACAGGCCTGCCGGTCTCACTTAAATGCCTGGTAAAATTGAAAATGCCTCTCTGTAAGGAGTACATCATACTGTAGAGTGTGATGAGAGGAAATTACTAGAAATGGTGAAAGGCCTCAAAGGCAAGACCCAGAAGGAGTAGCTGAGGGCACATTTTGTTCCCTTTGGAGAGGGCTGAGAAAGACCTCACTGGGTTTACAGGTTCCTTGAGGGGACAGTGGAACAGAGCTGCTTATCTCCCCTTTTGGATGACCAGCAGTAGAACATGAGGAAAGGGAATGAAGTTGCCTCAGGGGAAGTTCAGATGGAGATTAGGAAAATATTCTTTACTGGGAAGGTAGTCAGGCACTGGAACAAACTGTCCAGGGTCATAGCATCAAGCCTGTTGGAGTCCAAGTGGTGTCTGAACAATGTTTTTAACCATATGGTTTAGTTTTAGGTAGTTGTGTGAGGAATAGGGAGTTGGACTCAATATTCCTGATGGGTCCCTTCCAACTGGAAATACTCTGTGATTCTAGTCTAAAAAGAATGTAGCTACATTGAATGTAGATGGGATAATTTTAAAAGCAGAATTTGGCAGACAGTTGATACTGATTGTTTGAAAAACAGCCTAAAAATCTGTACTGCTTGTTTATGGTTTTCCTACTAGGTTTTTGTAGAGTTGGCTGAAGAGACAGGACATTCTCTATTACCTCTGCTTCAACCAACATAGTAGGCAACCGTTTTTAACAATTCTGTTTGCTTAAAGTATTTTTTCATAAGCAGTTATGTTGTGATTTGTCATATGATTCAGGAAATGACACTGACAGTTGTGGCAGTTACCTTGTGCAGCTGAAGTCAGTCTTATTCCCAGCATCAGAAGTGCAGAGCTCCTCTCACTAAACAAACCAGCAGTGCAGCATTTCTAGTGCTACTTGCAGCTTCCTGGTAACAGTTCCTGAATTGGCCTCTCTGCTCTTTGCCAGGTACCGCAGTGAGAAGATGACGATGAGCTACACAGAGTACCTTGCCCATCGTCAGCATCACTTCCAGAATGGTATTGGGCACCCCCTTCCAGCATACAACCATTATTCCTGACACTGAGCCGCATGACCAGTCACTGGACCTCTCTGCAGACCTCTTCCCAGGAGACCCTGCCCCTTCTTGGTCTAGCTATCTCTATTACTGTACCATTTTATGATGATAGTTTCCGTTGCCATGTTGAGACTTCTTAGTTGGTTCAGCTCATCATGGCAACGGGAGGGAAAACTGCATTACTACAAAGATCCCATACCTTTTTATTATTGATTCACTGCAGATTTTTTTGCAGCATATACCCTTAGGATTTTTTATGAAAATTTAAATTTCTACTTCATTAACATTGAATTATATCAATCAAGGCTTTCTGTAACTGTGGATGGAAGGAAGAGTTTAAGGATTGCAGTAAGGGATGTTTTGCTTAGCAAAAAGGCATTAATGGCTTTTGCATTAGTGGGTGTGATAGGGAATGAAACATATCAGATTCAGGTATTGAAGTAGACAATTAATTGCATTTTCGTAATATTCTTAATGACGTTGTGTGTACAATATCTCACCTTCACAGTAAAGATTCCATGTAGCTCTGTACAGGATCTCCAGATCCAGCACAAACAGCCACAACACCAAGGCTGACGTACAGGATGCTTTCTTGGGATGAAGAGAAGCAACTCACGTACAGACAGGTGATGTTAACATGGCAGCATTTTCAGAATCAAGTGGCATAAATGATAGGGCACAATCCAATCCAGGACCCCTTTGTGTCCCATCCTGTGCTGGGAATCATGGGCAGCCCAGGCCTGTCAGGAGTAGTTAGGAGAATGCATTTCTAATGAGACTATGCCTTTCTGATGACTTAAATTAGGAGTAACTCAAATTTGTGTCCTGAAAACAGGTTGGTGAGTAGCCGATGTCATATTAGGAAGAAAATGGATTTAGATTTTAGTGCCTTTGACTATAACATAATTATATACTTATATATAAAATTAATAGAAAATATATACTCCAGACATTCTAGCAAACCCTGTTGAGGCTGCTCTGGCATCAGGGTTTTGGACAATTTTTTTTCTCTTTAAAATGAGATTTATTTTTTTGTTCTTTCATCTGCTCTTGAACTTACTGAGTTTTACCAAGTCATGAATAGTTATATCAAGTTAACTTTTGTTTAATAAAAGCAAAAAGACTGTTATGAGAGAGCCAGGACAAGTATGCCATAATGTTACATGTTTTCATCTATTGCAGGAATAGTGCTTGAGAGATACAAATACTGTGTAATAATTCTGATACCCCTCCACACGGTAGAAGAAAGACAAACTGATTGGAACTTTTTTCTGCAGTAAAAATAGGATTTAGTAAAAGGTATGTGTGGTCTATCTGCAAGGCCAGTTGATGGCAGGAGCTTACTCCTTCCCCTGTGCCTGCAGAAGCCCCATTGCTGGCTGTTGCAACACAGGTCACCTGTTACAGAAAAGACCTTCCTAATCTGTGTGAGTAAACCACAGTAAGCAGAAATTCCTGTTACTTTGAATAATGAATGTTTGTAAATACATAGATATATAAAAATCAAATAGATAAAATTCAGTTGTTTAAAAAAAATTGGATTTACTGTAAAAGTTTTAAAATAGTGTTTCAAAGTCAGATAAGAATAAATTATGCTCATCCCTTATGTGAGGTTAGGTCTGCCACTTAATTTCTGTTGAGGTTCTTGTAGAAGGTCTTTGGTATTCCTTCATCCACAGCATTAATGTCCAAATATTACCATTTTCAGTTGCGATGCCTTAATTTTTAAGCAGAGGGCCTGAAATTTCAGGAGCCAAGAGATGCCAGCCAGAAGCTGCAAAAATTAGATGTTTATAGAGGCTATTTTGGATGATACTGTTGTCTTGTTTCAACTTGGGGAACACTTTTAGATGAACTAGTCTTCAAGTGGAAATGTGAACAAGTGGCTACCTGATAGAGTCGTGTTGGTTTTTTTTCTTGCCCTTATAGGGAACCTGAGCACAAACTGAATCATTCTGCTGCGAAAAAAAGTCATCCAACCCCATCTTTATCTGTCATCTCGTTACAGCTCGCTCGTGCTTCTGCATGAGCTCATTGTTAGAAGTTTTTTAAAAAGATCTATTATATATAAAAATATATATGTATTGAAAGGTGCTAATCAACCTCAAGAAGGTCACGTGACTGGTCATGCGGATCTAAAATCATATCAGATTTTTTAAGAAATCTTCGATATATGCAGATGTTATACAGAATTTCTTACCAGTGTAATAATGATATACTGATGCATAAACAATCCTGCAGGATTTTAAGGACAAGGTCAGCAATACTTCCCACCATGGCTTGGGGGAGAAAAGGATAGTTTTGTCTCCTTTTTGTATACAGCATAATGCACAATGCATTTTTGTCTATCTCTTAGTAGCTGTTGCTTAAAAATATAGTTCAAGGGTGTTATACAAACTTGTAAAGGTGTGCTTTTGAACCGAGCTCATGCCAGACCCTTCTGGACCAGAGTTTTGTATCATTAATTAAAAAACTGTTACAGAGTCTGTGGTCAATCAGATTGTATGATTTTTATTTTTTTTAAGATTGGTATAATCAGTCTACCTACAGTGTTTCTAGGGCACCTACCTCTGAGCAGCACACTGTGCTGAACTGCTGCAGATTGTTTCTCTGTAATTGTGGGATTCTTTGTACCAAACGTGCAGCTCTCTGTGACATGCACTGGCACAGAATAGGTCTGTTTGCTTAAAGCTGATCAGCAATTGCTCTCACAAATGTCATTCCCTCGTAGTTACATTTACTAACTTTTACCTGTACTGTTGGGGTTAGCTACAGATTTGTTTTTCATTTGGGGTACTTTATGGAAATTAAGGTACAACCAAGTAGCTTATTTCACTGTTGGTTAAGTTGAAATGCTGATTTTTTTAATGAGCACTACTCATTTGCCTTATTCCATTGAAGAGAGTGTTGGGTTGTTCTTGGTTTTTTTTTTCATTCTCTTGCCTAATGTTCCTAAAAACTCTGTTCTGTAAACTGAGTTATACAACCAAACCATAGACTTGACACGAAGCTGTTACTTGGTGATGCTTCAAGTGTCCTTCCTGCTGCCATCCCAGCGGATGCTGCTCCGGCAGGGGTGGACGCTGCTGTCCTGACCTCAGCCCCGCTCTGGAACCAAGGTGGGCACAGCCCTGGCACACCTGGAGTTTGTATATGGACCTCTACTTGTCTTCAACTGTGCGGGTTTTTGAAATTTTTGTCTGGAGTAGGTTACATCTCTTAATGTGTGTTAGATCAAACCAAAGAAGCCTCCAGCCATGCCCAAATGCTGCTCCTAAAGCCTGCCTTCCAGTCCTTACAAAATCCCTGCAGGATTAAATGTGTTAACTTTTTTATTTTTGTACAGTTTCTAACTGATTTTTGCTAGTGATGTTAATTGAATTAAGTTTATTTGGGGAGTCTGAGTATCTCCTCCATTTAAATAAACTGGTGACTTTCATTTTATGTTAAAAAAAAAAAAAAAGTTAAAAAAAAAAAAGAGAAACCCAAAGTGTGCCTCTCAGATTTAAGGGTTTCTGGTTACATTTATTCTTAAGACCAGCAATGATTCTTTATATACAAAGATATGTTTTCCTCATTTTTTATTACTGTTAAAGAAAAAAATAAAAAAGAAAAACCTCTTCCTTTGCTCTGGACTCAATAATTGTGCTGGTACATAAACGCACTGAGAAAACAAACTTTTGTTTGAAACTTTTGTAACAACTTATGACTTTTTGTATATCAAAGTTGATTCTTTTCAAGATATTTGGATCTAGTTTCTAAGTTATTTTAGTGTTTTATATGTTACAAGGAAAAAAAAACAAATTGTTCACCAGCATCTTGAGTTATCTTCAATGCCATGGTGACACAGAGTGGGCTCAGAGCTACCTGGAGTAGCTTGTAAGGCCTCGGTCTTCTCCTTCCTTCCTTAGCAACTCAGTTGATTACAGTAATATCACAGATTACCTGAACCCCCTTCTTTCATAACTAGATCCTTCTTCCTTCCACATTTAATTGCTATTAGTGTGAAGAAACTGTTGAAATGGGCATTTTAATATAAGTATGGCTTAAAAAGAGAAAAATGAGGAAAAAGAAAAAAAAATGCTAGAAGGTTATCTGTGGGTCTGTGAAATATGGCTGTGGAAAGATATATTGTAGTAGTTTTAACACTATTGTTATTACCTTTTAAATCATTTACCCAATAAAATAAGGAAAAATAATCACCATTTCTTTTTATGTTTCTCTGCTTAATTGTGTGGCTTGGTCAATGTTTTTATTGAAGCATTTGTACCTGGTGTCAATGCCAAAGGCTAAGGATGTGTTAGAAATATTTCCCTCTTTCCCTTTTGTCTGCTGTAGGAACAAACTGGGGACAGGTACATGCAGCTTTCACTAAACATTCCCAGTGAAATCACTGTTTATATCAGCTATATCAGTTATTTATCTCAGTATATTTATCTGTATTTATATCAAGTGCAGTTCAGTTTTATACTTTATTCTTATGTCTAACTTTACACTGGAATTCTGTCCAGGCCTGAGCCCCCTCCTGTGAGAGGCAGAAGTGGTTTCAATCTTTTGAAGCAAAACTTCTTTGCAGAACCTATTATACTGGTGTCAGCAACACAGAAGTGGTGCCCCTTTACAGCCAGATTGTTCAACAGAGCACTGTGCCAACATGAAGAATCTCTGTCCAAGCAACAGTACAGCTGATGCCAGAATTGAGTTGGAGAACTCCAGTCCCTCAGCCAAATTCTTGGTGCACTGAGAGACACTTTCTACTGAGTCTGAGTTAAAAGCATATTTCCTCTGTAGGATCATTCCTGAGACAAAGCATTCCATCTCCCTGGAACTCAGCTCCAAGTTTAGAAGGGCTTTGCCTCCTGTTATATTAACAACTCTGCTGGCTGTAGCTGTAAAGTCTTTGAAAGCAGAGCAATAGAATCCCTGTAACCTTTGGATGTTGAAGTCTGATGCAGCCATTACTTCACTCCCTCTGAAGTTTTGTTTTAGGAGACTAACAGACATCTGAAGGGGAACCTGCCTGGGTGAATACTAAACCAGTGCTGGAAGCTGGTTCACAGATTTGGTATCATTAGTCTGAACTGTGTAAAACTTACACCAAACCTAATCAATACCCTGAGGCAGTTAAAGGCAGAGTTGGTTACTACTTCCTACTTCCATTCTTCTCACTGCTGTAAAAATCAAACCAATCCAGTAGCATTAAGGGTGTTTCAGATGTAAAAACTTGCTTATTCTTACATATTTGTTGGTATTATAAAAGGTTGATTTCCAATTAGCTATAGACAATAATCAGCAGTACCTGCAATGGGAAATTGCTTGCTTGGTTCAGCACAGGCTGCCATATAGCTCTTTACCTTGGATTTCTACTTAAGCTGCTTCATCAGTCTTTATACTCCTCCAAAGAAATTAAGCTGGAGAATTGATTCTTTTCCCCAGCCACATGAAAAATCAAATCCTCTGCAATGGATATTTAATAATAGAGAGTGGGCACATCAAGTATGTTCCTTCTTCCAAGAACAGTATTTGCCAAGAACTGCACAGGAGGCAATAACCTGCTTGTCTGAGATGTACTGGGTCACAAGAACACATTTAACTAGGCTGCAGTCGTGTTTATCACAGCCAGAAGCATTTGCAAAGGGCATTAAAACTACTTTTCCCTCCTGTGGTGGGAACTGAGTGCAGTCCTGTAGCTGCTACAGCAGCTTTCTTAAAAGAGGTGTGAGCTGAAAACTTCTGTGCATATTCTACCATCTTCTGCTGAAGTGCTGTGAAATAGGAACTACATTGCCCAAGCTGGGGTAGGAACAGTGAGGAAGGGTGGAGAAAGCATCCTTGTATTGTGACAGTTCCCTGAGCTCTGCACCTGAAAGACAAGGACAGGTCCTATTTAAACAGCGATTAAAGGATTTATACCCTGCAGTGAGCTCTGCCAGTAAGCTGCTGTTACCTGACAGGTACCAGGCACAAGTCAGACTTGAACTGCTTGAAATCCCAGTACCCACTGTTCTCCCAGGAAGGGCTGTGTGCAAGGTAGACAACATCAGGCTGTGCAGCCTGTTTCAGACAGCAGCCTCCATCTTCTTATCTGATTTATAAAGAGCTAATATTACCATAGCCTCATGATTCTTATCTAGTTATAAAAAGTCCTAAGCAAGACAGACTCAGACCCAGCACAATTAGAATGATAACAAAACTATCCAGTAAAATGCATTTATTTGTTTTAATGCCAAGGTTTAACAATTTTGTCCAATGATACGGACTTAGGCACAACAACAAAAAAGCCTACCAGAGCAAAATATGAAAACAAGTACACAAATTACCCCTTATTTATAAATGTTACCTCATAACCAAAGTTTAGCACATAAAAAGTTTACAAAATTTATAACACTCTTACAAATTATTCAGAACTAACAGCAGTTAGGCCTATCCACATCCATCCTTGCCTTTGCCAACCCATTCATGTCCCTGCCATGCTGGGACTAGAGCATGGGGTGAGCAGCCCTGCAGGTTCTGCAGCTCCCCAGTGCTCCAGCCCAGCCCCTGGCACAGTGTGGTTGGGGACAGTGGGATGTGCTCACTGCTCTGCCTGCTGTGTCCTCTGCAGCATTGGAATAATGACTCAGGAAATGCATAAATAGTTTTTAAAAGTACAAAACTGACCCTGAAGAAAAATAAAATTATTTATAAAACAGCTTGGCTTTGACTAAGTTACACCAACAGCTGCAAGAGATATTTACAGCAATATCACTTGAAGTACTAGATCACAAAAATCAACAGATTTGTTATGAGTCCTGTCACTGTAGAACTGAAAACACCAAAGCTGACCTGTCTGCCTGCAGAAACCTTCCACCAGGGCTGACATACATCCTCTTCCTCGGTTTTGGCTTTTTCAGAGCTTTGTTAACTCTTAAGGACAAATTTGATTCCTAATCCGCCTAGAATGAAACAATTGCAACACTGAAGAAAACACCACAACTCTTATTTTCCATTAGCTATGGATGCATGGATCCATGTGCAAGACTTAGACATAAAAGTACAGTTAGTTAACAGATGCAAATAGCCATTTCTGAAAAATACAATTGAATTTTATAAAATTATCTCAAATACACAGAAATATCACAACTCAGTGGCCAGAAACAGAAACCTGCAATTAGGTACTCTCTGACCTCAGGGTTTGACTGGACTGCAAATGGACTGTTCCTGTTTCCCTGGCTCACCAAGGCAGCAGCTGCTCAAGCACATTTAAGTTTTGCTTATGGGCAGCATCTTTGAACTAAGAAACTGAACCAAAACCAGCTCCAGGTACATGTTCATAGACTGTGGTTTTTCGTTGATTTATAACACATGGGTAAGAGCTATTTGTTTGCACCCTTCAAAAGAAACAAGATGCAAATCCTCCTAAGGTGCTTAAAAGAAGGTAAAGAAATAGATCCAGCTCAGGCATTGTACAGTGTCTGAATCCCTGGAAAAATAGCACTGCAGGCATCCTGGGCAGCTGAAGCCATGGCACAAGGTGGTGGGGGCAGAAATGTTATTGGCTTACCTCTGCTTTGGAGGGCTACTTACTTCAAGGCTCCATAAACAAACCCATCAGTAAACAGGTTTATTATAGCTATTAATGCTTCATTTGTGGGTGCACTTGGAAGGAAATGCAGCCAGTGGTAGCTGAAGTAATGAGTTTGCTTAACTCTTTGTTTCTTTTGAAATGCCTACAACACTACCATTTGGAGGGCTCTGTTCAGACCCCTTAACCCATGCCACCATCTCTAAAAGCCAGGCAGTGACACTGCACAAGATTTTTTTTGGTATTCTGGCCAGCAAATGAAGCCACTCTGGGGTGAGATTTTACACTCTACTTCAGCTGCTGGGAACAGTGGGTTGGGCTCTGCAGCCCCACTCCTGCTCTGTCCCACAGTTACTGCCACTGCTGCTGAAATTCCCAGTGCCATGACCCATTTGGGCACATTTGACCAGGAGACCCACGACAACCCTTTCACTTGTGCATTGCACTGCAGCACTGTAAAATCTCATCCCCACGTACTGGACAACAGCTTCAAGATGTTTTGACATGGACTGAGTGTGTGACACCCCAGGAGAGAATGCAGTCACCTCCCAGGAACAGCAGTGGAGTTCTGTGCTTTCATTTCCTGCATAAAGCAACCAAAGAAATCTGTATAGTGTAACTGCCTGTAAAACAAACCATTTATGGAAAAGAAAAATCAGCCTCTGCCAGGAAAAACAACAAGTAACTGCTATAGAGATTAAGTACTCTGCTTTCCCATTTCCTGCATATATAGCAAGCTCTGGCTCATGCACATTCCCAGCAGATACCAGAGATAGGTGAGTAATGAAGGATGTGAAGTTCCGTAACAATTGCTTCACAAGTTTTTTCCTTTTCTGCTCCCATTCTGGCCTGTCCTTCCACTTCTGTGGAGCCTGTCTCAGCTACACTGATGCAGTTTTGAGTGGTGGGGTCACCATAAATCAACATGAAGTTCCTAAAAGCCTTCAAAGAAGGGCATGAGGAAGGAAGAAAAAATTTTAAGTTTTGGGCCTGTCACAGGAAAGATTGAGGCTCTGGAGCAGATCCAAAGCAAAGCATTAGAGCTGGGGAAAGGTCTGGAGCACACATCAAAGGAATGGCTGAACGTGTTTAGCCTGGGGAAGAGGAGGTTCAGGGTGGACCTTGTCACTCTGCAACTGCCTGAAAGGAGGATGGGGGTCAGCCTCTTCTCCCAGGAAATAAGTAACATGACAAGAGGAAACAGCTTCAAGTAGCACCTTTAAATTGGATGTTAGTAAAAATCTCTTCACCAGAAGGGTTATCAAGCCTTGAACAGGCTGCCCAGGGAAGTGGTGGAGTCACCAACCCTGGAGAGATTTAAAAGACATGTAGGTGTGGCACTTGGGGATAAGGGTTAGTGGTGGGCTTGGCAGCGCTGGGTTAATGCTTGGCTTGATGAACTCATGGGTTTTCTCCAACCTAAATGATTCTGTTCTAACTCAACCAGCCTCACAAATACTGCACAACAAAAAAGCAACAGCTTGTGTTAAAAATGTGGAGGTTGCACTGCCTGCATTCCCACCTGACTTCAGCTGCATCATTTGATTCCTTCACTGCAGCTCCAGTACTTCTAAAATCCTTACTGAGGGCACTAGTTGGTACCTCTCTACTTTTCTGCCTGTTCAGTGAGACATTTTCGCAGCTTAAATTGATACGACAGATTCAACAAGCTCCAGAATGTGCCCACATAAGGTTTAAAAGGACAGTACAAATGCCCCATCAGGGCTCCATCAGCAAACTCCATGTGGTGAAATTACACCTTGAATTTCTGTGTGACTCAAAACAACTGGAGCAGCATAAGAGGGAAAAGCACAGGTGACCAGCCAGGGAGGGAGGGCAGGGGCAATCACTCCCAGCAGTTCTGTACCAGGAGTTCCTTTCCACTGCCCAGGGATGGCCCTATCAGCTCTGTTCATATTCCTGCTACTGAATTTTAAGTTAGCCAGAAGAGCTTGCAAATTCTGCTTTCCAAGCAAAGACCTTGCACTGAGAGACACCTGAGCTCATTTAATTGACCAGAGGCAGTCAATGGTGGCAAACAGCAGCTGCTTTATACTTGTTTGGAATGCCCTGAAGCAGATGATTACAGATAGGAAATGCTGTAATTTAAAAAAGGGAAAAAGAAAGGACTCCTACTTAGAGAAGTGGTTCCAGTAACTACAATACTATGATGGGGAAAAAAAAAAGGGAAGATGCTTTTAAAAAATGGCTATTTTTAAAAAAAGGAACCCAAAACCTTAAGTTAAGCAAATAATAATGCTAAATAGTATTTGCAAAATTTGTCTGAAGTCCTTCTATTGTAATAGTAACACCAGCTGTATATGCCTGAGGGATAGTTTAGGTACATGGTGCATATTCTCACGTTGTGAGCATACAGTATATTTTTTGTGTGTGTATATATATATCTATATATATATATATATACACACACACATAAGCAAGGCATGAAAGAAAGCCAGAAACCAGCCTGTAAATCAGAATATGGGACAATGTATATCTGATTGAGGTGTACTTTTTTAAAACATATGGAGTAGAAATACTTGAATAGTTTGCTCCCTCACCAAAGAAATTTTTTCTTTTTTAAAGAAAAAAAAAAAAAAGTCAACTTACTTTTGCTTCCTCAGGTGTAAACGTCTGTACCTTTACTTCAGCACATACCTTCAGGTGATCTAGCTAGAGGAGGTATGATGGTCCTGGTTTATCTTACAAGTCACAGCTTTGACAGCACAATGAATCTATTAAATTCCCACAAACTTCTGTATAACAAAAACCTGCAGCCCTGAAACACAACAGTCTGCATAACAGACTCACAATTCCAGAAGAACACAGTCAGGATTTCCATCTTTCTGCCCAATGGTTTCTCCTCCTGTAAAATTTGAGCAGGTACACACAGTTGATCATTCTACCCATCTACATCCTGGTTCTTCAAAAGACATGATGGGCCATGCTACTAAACTGGAAAATGTTCCTTGCTGTAGAGGCCTACACTGATTTGACATTCCTTTTTATACCTGTATTTTAAAATCAGTACACATGATATAGCAGAACTGTAGAGGGGAGGGAGCAGAATTTAATTTGGTTTCTCCACCAACCAGTCTGGTGAATGAGGGTCAGTATAGGCAGAGCAGGAATGTTTCAAAAGCTACTAAGTATAAAAAAGCCTTGATATTTACATTGGACTTTGTATCTCCACTCCTTCTCCAGTCTAAGCAGAAAATGAAAAAAACTGTTTTGTTCAAAGTCAGGACAGAACAGTAGATGCAATATCTTATTATGGCCTATATATAACATGGGCTTTTGAAATTATTTCAACATTCCTTTTTTCCCCTCACCAAAATAAAAGTATCTCTAAAACATAATGATGGGACTTCACTAGCTAGGTACTACAACTTAGAAATTAAGTAGTTGATTGATTTTTTTTAATGAGTTATTATTCCCCAACATTTTCAACCACCTTAAAGAAAATACAGTAGAACCTCACTGTTTTGCACTTCTGGCAGGAAGATTAAGTATGCAGTTTCCTGTGACCATTTTGGAACATTCAAGCTTTAAGAATTAAGCCACAATGATGCAGTTCAGCATGTTGATTCACATCAGTGGAGTGCTACAATTCAGCATTTTTTTCCTATCCTAGAAATGTAATATTCTTTAACAGAAAATAAATCAAAACGAGGTAGCACTGCCACTGTCTTTGCTGGCCTAATTTTAAATGGTGGTTTAGCAAGATTCTACTGTAATCTATACAAAATGTATAAAACAGAAACCTTCCCCAGAATAAGGCCACAAATTTTGCCATTGGCAATAGGCAGTGAGAAACAGCAGGTATAAAAACCCCATCACTTCATTACAGAGTTGGTTTTGAGGCAAAAAACCGAGGGAAGAAGTATAAAGCCATTGTCCTCTCATCCCCCCTCTGTTTTCCAGTGTATCTCTGCTTCCTGTATTAACTGCTCTGTGGGGAGAAATTTCAGTCTATTTTCTTAGCTGGGAGTCTAAGCAAGTCCATGCTCCATTTGAAGGTGGGGACAGCACTCTGAAACAGCAGGATTATGAGCTTCCCATGGGTCATGGTCATGACAGTCTGATGTCCAGATGCCCAGATTCGGTACCAGGGCCCATAAAAAGGATCTGAGATGGCTGGGCACAGCATGTTGTTTAAATTCACTTCTGTAACCTGAGGAAGCAACAATAAATTGACCAATTAACAATATTTTTATCTTGCACTGATTCACCCAAAACCAGTGAAAATTTAGAAAATTACCATAATAATAAAAAATTTTCAAGTGACACACATTTGCTCAACACAAGAAGGGTAGTTTTCAGAAAAAAGTAGATACAAATTTAATAAATGGATTTATGCAGGTACATAACCAATCTATGAAATATTTTACCAGTACTTGCAAGATAGAATATACAAATGATCATTAGAACACACAATTTGCATACTAGTAGCCTTATCAAAAATTTGCATGCTAGTAGTCATATCCATGTAGACCTGGACACTTAAAATACTCAGTGTTTTTACTCTGAATATACTTGCAGACTATCCATTTATTAATCTGGGTTTACTTACCAATCCCAGGATCTGCAAGATGCTAAAATGATACACAAACATAAACCCCGTGGATAGAAGAGCCCACCAGAAATTGCAGAGCGGTTCAGGGGTGTAGACACCTTGAAAAGAAAGGAATAGATTAATGTTCAGCTGCACTGCTGTGCCCATCACACTCTCAGTGAATAATCCTCTCTCTGCTGCTCTCTGGATGTCAGGGTATCTGGCTTGAGCTGATAACCTCCTCAATACCATTATAGTGATTAATATTTGAGAGCTTTATTTCTTACTTGAAGCATCCTGATCAGCTTCTTCCCTCCTTCTTGTCAAGCAGTGAAATGTACAATATGTTACCTTGCTAAATTTGTCTATTTTTACCAACATCAATGATTTTTACTTCATTCTTCCTTCTACAATAGGAGCAATAAATGCAATAACAGTGCACAATGAATCTTCAAAAAATCGTGTTATTTATACTTAAACACCTGCTTCTTGCAGGGATTATGAATTCAGCATGCACAGAACTGATTTAGGCAGCAGCAGGTCCTGCAAAACCTATATTAGAGCACAGGTTAATAGTAATTTCCTAATTTTATGGTTGTTTAACAACTATTAATAAGGAACTTGCACCAATAATGCCAAGGAACAGAAAAGCTGTATCAGATGGTCAATCCATTAATGACAGGCCATGCTTTTAAATTAAAGCTGCTCTGGAGATATTTCCAGATATACACTACAAACAGTTTTATAATCAGTAGATATCACAGATACTGTAAAATACTTTTCCCTTCAAATGAAGTAGCAGATGTATTATTCCAGCCTTTCTCTACCCTCTCAAAACCAGGTTTTACTGACAAAACACAATGTTCCCTCATCTAGAATGTACCAACAAAATCAGATTTAATAAAATTACTCATAGATACAAGACTATCTTGGGATATTGAAATTTCATACGGTAAGAACAAAACCAGTATACAGAGTTCTCCAGATTCTTACTAGCAGACATGAAAATTGCACTGTAAAAGATGTGGAAAAGTATTACTTTCCTTATGACTTTAATAACTTAGCCTCAGAACACAGAATAAAGATGCACAATGTCATACTGTTTGGCTGCTCTAAGAGTTTCAGAGGATTATAAAAATACACTGGCAATTTTTATCTGCCTTTATCTGCTCTCTGATCCATTAGATATTATTAAATACTGGAACATGTTTCCAGTACTCAAGGAACAGCTTAGAGCACAGAGTGCAATATTGATACTTGCCTTGGCTAGCCAGCACACTCAGTAATTACCAGGAAGTAATTAAAGACTTGAGCATACACTGCACAAGGCTACTGGGAACCTAAAAACCTCCACATGCAGAGTGGCTACCACAGCACCCATCAGACCACAGCTGCTATGAAAATGCTGTGTATGGAATCCTATGGAGATAAATACAAGTAACTGCTGGGACCACATCACTGTTTAATGCTGCATCCCAGCTCAGGTTTCAGATCTCTAGAGCAATGCTTGCTCAAGCTCTGTCACCCTTCCAAAATTATATTCTGTAGAGCTTCCTTCCATAATTTGTACCCAGTGTGCTAGTTCAAATTGATTTTGCAGTAGCTACCTGAAATAAGCTCAATTAAATAGCATTTGGTGAATGCTACAGATTCAAAATCACTGCACATCCACTCAGTGTCCATTCCCAAGAACACAAGGGCTGTGCTGCTCCTTGCACAGGGTAAGACTGTGTGTGCATGTGTCAGTGCCAGCAGCATATCTGCACCCCACACAGCCCTCCTGGTTCTAAGGAACCAGCAGCAGTGTCATTACTCCAGGTACCTCTGCACCCCGGGGTTCACTGAGCAGGCTGGGAGTTGGGGAGCCCATGATAAATTTGGGCACAGGAGCTACTTGGAAAGCACAGGGCAGCTTGTGAAGTTTCTTAATGCAGTGGGAAGGTGAAGGCCAGAAGTGCCTGAACAGCAAGTAAAACCAAAGGTAAAAGAGAACTCTCCAGGAATCACTTTAAGTTCTGCAGGTAAAGGGAAAAAATTCCCAACAGTAATTCTTGGGATGCACTTGGCAAGCGTGAGCTAAGAAGTGGCATCCTATTTAGAAAACAGTACAGAAGTCTTGAATTTGATTGCAATGACAGTCATTAAACTCCATGGCCTGAAGACATCAGATAGGTGACACCACCTTGAATATGCTTTTTCATTACAGAGAGAAGAAGAGGAGGAGGAATGAGCCTTGGTGGCAAAGTGCAGGAGATCATGGCTCTATTTTTAGCTGTACCAACTTAAGGTGACCTGGTCAAGCTTTACAGAAACTCTTTGTGCTCCCTCCTCTGTTATAAAGAAAACACTGCTTGACTTGCGAAATTTATTTCTATTATCCTTGCAGTTTTAGGTGCATGTTTAACCTAAATACAAAACACAACATTAAATTTAAATAAGGCATCAAAGCAGCTCCTGGGAACTGGCTGAGCAGTGCTAAACCAAACTGGGTTTCTGTTGGCAGTTGCCTGTGTTATTTCAAAAGTATTTGACAAAGTCTGGTGAGAGTCTAAAGGGGTGAGCACCCAGGAAAGCTAAAATACAGAAATCTCCATATTCAGGTGACTTACAGTACAGGTAGGGTATAAATACTAATACAGGCAAGACCTGTAGACCCCAACTATAAAATAAGACTGGAGGGAGACAACAGTCATTAAAGGACTGAGGAAATTGCACAAGATGACAACACAGATCCACGGCACAATTTGGGTTTGAACTCAGGTTTCTCACGTCCAGCTTCAGTCTAATCAGGGAATGGTATTTCAGAGGTCCCTTAGCAGAGTTCTTCAGGTTCCCCCAGCAAGGAATTTCACTCTGCTACATCCTCATTCCGTTGCAAAATTTAAAAAAAAAATACATCAGCAACTTTTGCTCTCTACAGATTTTTGGTCTTGCTTTGTACCAGAAATATCCCTCCTTATTAGACTTTGCCATCATGAAAATAATGGTGTAATTTTCAGCAGTATATTTGGACATCAAAGGACAAAAAGGAAACACTGATCTCTGCACAAAAACATTTTAGAGCACTCTAGAGTCCACAGTGTGCTTTGGGAAACTAATTCTAAATCCATACCCGAGATATTTTCTGCACATTTCTCATTAAATAAAATACCCACTATAGATTTTATTACTTTTGAGCCCTGCTGTTCAATGGATGGCTGTTTAATGGAGCAGAGTGGTCTATTTTCCATTGTATGGTCTGTTAAAAAAAAACACAAACAGGAAAACTGAGAGCCAGCTGAGTGGTTGTTTGAAGGTCCTGTGTTGGCTTTGGCAAAAGCTACTTGCTGCTTGCATAGGAAATCAATTTCAATAGGTGGGAGCAGAGACTTTCACTCTCTTATTTATGAAGGAGCATGGGCAGTTCTTATACATTAAGCACTTACAGAAATTTAGTCCAAGTGCCAGTCTGACCCTGATCTCATTCTCAAAAACACACCCAAGGCAGCTGAGGCCATTCCAAGCTGGGCCCATCTAGGCAGGCTGCAGGTTTGCTCCTGTGTTGAAACAGCATGGCAGGGGACACCTCCCTTTAAACTTCATTATCCCAACAGCATTGATATGAAGGATTCCATAAAGACTGAAGAGTTTGGGGTTCTTCATCTGTTTCTAAACAAGAAAGATTTTGTTCATCTTGAATATGCTAAGTTGTTAATTTTGCCATCTAGGAAATGGAAGCATGGCTTCAAAAAACTAAAGATCAACAAAGAGATGCCATTTTTTTAATGCTGCTCCCTCCCCACAATGTGCTAGTTCAAATGTTCTTATGAACTATTCTTTTTATTTAAAATTTTCAATACACAAGCTTCTGAAAATTTGAACGTAACTTAATAGAAAATGAAAACATAATACAGGAGAAAATTACTCTCTGTTTGAATTAAAGAATTAGAATCTAAATATAGTACAAATTTTTAATTTAGTAGGGTTTAAAATAATCTCTTTAATGACTTGCTTTCATTCCCACTACTTCTGATAGAGTTTTATGAGTTTTCTAGTGCTGCACACTCTCATCCAGTTGTCTTATAATTACAAGTAGATCTGCTAAATCCAAAACTCAGAGCAACTGTTAAAATACTCTCATTTTCAAGCTTACAAAAACGTCAGGGCAAATTTATTTTCCTTTTATTTCTCTTGATTAGAGGGTTAATTTCAGTTGAGTGGCCTATGGAGGTAGCCTAGAGATAAAACTTCCTTTCCAGGGGAAAACAGGAAAAAAAAATGTTTTCAGGAGGATGATCCTGAAATCCATGTTTCCCCTACAGCTGTTCTGACTCCATGTGTAGGTTTCAAACTAGTATTTTATGCCAGGAGGTTTCTGTAACCCCTCAGTGCCAGCTACTCTCATCAGAACCAGCTCAGACAGAGCTCTTATGGTACGTGCTTCTCTCAGGAATAATTTTTTATATTCCATAAAGCAGTAGCTCTTCCTCTACCTTCATACAGTAGCAGTTCTTCCAGATACTGGCACCTGCCCTTCTAAACTTCTCCATCTCCTGGAGAGATGGGTTGGCAAATTTCCGAACTTTGTCCATATATAAGCCGCTCTGGACTATAAGGCGCACTTCCGGGTTTGGACCAAAATTTTAGTCAAAAGGGTGCGCCTTATACACATTAAATTACTGTACTTCTCTCAATCATAATCCACAGAATAACCGATGGAAATTTGTATTTACAATACTGAAATCAAGCTGCATGCTGATCCATGTCAGCAATGAAAAAGCAATTTTCACAAGACACACAACTCAGGACAAGGGTCTGTGTGATCTACTCAGAAAATGCTTAAACAGAGGTACTAGTGAAATGACAACATTAACAAATATTTTTAGATTGCATAATTTTTCCATCAAAAATGATCCATTAGGTCACCTGTGGCAGGAGTTAATGGGTGTTTTGCTAATTACAGCTAGTCAGATGATGAGGAGCCAAGAGCATAAGAAATAGAGCAGTTATTAGTTAAAACAGCCCAGAGCAATCTCAATTGACAGGTTTAGCCAACATAGTTCTTTTAGCAATTTTACTGCCCCCATGTCAACATTAGATGGCAGCAAATACCTGTACATTATACAAGGCAGGCACTCAGAATACTCAATCAGGGTGACAACTGTCCAACATCAAACCCTTCCAACTGCAAATCCAGTTCTTGTCAGTCCCAGGTCCTGAAGAACCCTGAGAACCTCTACTTCAAAATAATCAAAAAGTCAAACCAAACCATCAAACAATCAAAACTTAGAAGAACACATCAAGCATCAAACAAGACCAAGCCTTTTTAAAGCAAAGTGACCTCAGATGGAAACTCCAAGGCCACAAAGTGATTTATTGACATCAAGAGCTTTGTTTGTCATTACCTACAATTCACTCCACGGCTGCTTATGTTTTCTGCCTCCTCTCCTCACCCTCCTCCTGCAAAGATTATGAGTTTGTGTAACTCCTACAACAACCCACCACCCTGGGCATTATTTGCCAGAATTTTAGGATATCAGGGGTGGATTAAAATTAAGCATGATAAAAGAAAGAAACAGAATCATCTTTTGAAGTACAAGACTTCATTTTTCCTTTGAACAATTTTTCTCAATTTCAGTCAGCAGGTCACAGTGCAATCAGGTCACTGCAACACAAAGGTTACAGTGAAATAGGGTGAAGGATTGTAAGTGACCACTGGTATAAAACACAATGGATTCAGTAGGATGGAAGAGCCTGACTGTATCCCATTGCTTGATGATGTGGGAAGTGCAGACACAGAGAGCTCCCAAGGCCTTTGCATACAGGCTCAGAAATAGAGATGGACACAATGTTTGACCTAACACCTTGGAGAAGTCTTGGAGAATTAGAACATTGAAGTGACAGATACGAAACAAGTATAGAAGTTTGTAGTTTAAGAAGAAATATGCTTTAAGCAAACAGGAATATATATTATGTAAGCAAAGCAATATGTTAAGTAAGATAGTTAAAGATTTTAAATTTTAGCAATAGAACCTGTTGGAAGTTTAAGATATATCAATGTAAGTTTATAAAGTGCTAATATGATTGGTTGAAAAATGACACACTGTGGTAAAGTCATGAAAGACAAAGCAATTAATGAATGGTGTAAGAAGATGCTAGCGAACTTTGTAGAAGTATGTGATTGGTAAAAATCTAATATCAGGCATTGTAACTGAGAATTAGATTGGCTTCTGATGTTATGGCATTGAATCCAACACCTTTAATGTCTCACCCTTCCATGAGACTTATAATGCCATAAAGCAATAAACCATCTTTTACAACATCCCTCAGCAGTCCTCAAAGTAATCCTGACAGACATCACATCCTCAGGGCTTTCATTAACGCCTACTAAACATGTGGATCACAAATGATCATATTTTTTCCCTGGATGGAACAGTCAAGCTCTGCTAGAAAATGCAGCTGAAGGCATGTCAGCACTAGAGGGGGGCAGAGCATCACACCAGCAGTATGTCCAGTGCATTCCCTTCGAGGATCCGCAACTGGAAAAAAAAATCACTGGCCAGGGAAACAATTTAGGATTCCCAGACTTACTGCACTATTATGGCATAAATGAATGCAAGATGGCAATATTGTTAGAAGAGATAGCAAACAATCTAGTTCATTTTGTGATATGTGTCACTGCATTTCACTGGAGCTTCAGAATTCCTGGGATTTATCTAACTAGACAACTTTTTTTTTCATTGCTCATTTTGAGTTCCAGTACTTCTCAAGAGACATCCAAGAAGGTAAAAATCTTAAAAATACATCCCACCAACAACTGAGAATATTTCAAGATGGCAGAGATGCTGCTCAAGAAGACAATGCACATTGTGCAACTACTACTATTCTAAATACCCCTTCAGGCAAGGACCTTTTTAAAATTTTTGTTTAGTACCTGACACAACTCATTACCTGGGTTAAAACTCCTGGGTTACACATTAGAACACTAGAATATCAGGAACTGTTAATTAAAAACAGAAAATTGGCAAAAAAAGGGCAAGAATAAAACTGACTGTGTCCAGTAAACACAGTGTTTTCATTCCACAGGACCAGTTCAATCCATACAGAGTAAACTGCCTACTTACCTCCTTTCTGCAGCAGATAGATGGGCACAACATAGAGCATCACATGCTGGATGTAATAAATCTCTGTTTCAAATGGAAGCTGTGGAATAAGAAAAATTTTGTAAGTATTTTCCTCACTAAAAACCAAGTTCCTAGGAAAAATTATCTTTCTAACCCATGACAATGCCCTCAGTTCAGTTATTTTATCACCTATGTATAATAACAAACATTAATGGTCAGTGCCTTGAAAGTGCAGCTAACTGCACACATTGCATCCCCCTTAACACAAACACAACACTTCCAGTAGGCAATTCCCAAAATTAGCCAGAAGCAAACCTAGAAGGAGTAACATAAGATTGCTCTGCAAACCACTCAAGAAATCACTCAGAAACAACACACACCCCCACACCATAGAAGTCTTTTTATAAAAATATACTTGCCACCTAGGGAGAGGACTCTAAATGAGGTCCTTTATACATAGGAGTATATAAATACATATATACAAGTAATTACTGAGGAGGCCTGTGCAAAAAAATCAAAAGACCTGACTTACAGCACCCTGCATGCATGTACAGAACTGCTAAGTTTGATCAAATATAAATTAAAATAGAAAATGACCAGTCATTTATTGGTTTTAAAGACAAGCTGCAGAATTATGTGTAAACAAGTTACCAGTTGATAATGAATCAGGTATTTCTCACCTGCTGCAAACTTTTGGTAAAATTGCAATTAGTCATTTGTGTCTATTTGAATTAGTGCAACTTCTAACAAGTCAGACACCTAAAATAATACTAAAAATATCTTCAACCATACCTCTGTGTTTGAGCCTCCTAATCCAAATCCAATTATTTGTAGCTCTTTATCAGTTAGAAAAAAGGGGATGCACTGTATTTGAAAGTCACTCCCATCTATAAGTACCTTAGCCTATATCTATTTATTACACTAAAGCAGCCCATTTAAAACTGAACAAAACTGAACAGTAGTAGAAAACACTCAAAAATTCTGAATTCAGCTTTTTACTGCATCTGACTTACAGAGCTGAAAAGCCACACTGTTGCATTATTTTTCTGAATTGAAAATTGGACAATACCACAAGTATAAAATCTCATGGGAATAATGAAAAGCCTTGGTTCAAATGCAGACTCATTCTGTCATCTTGCAGCCAGAAGAATTCAGACCTACCACTGTCATTTGCATGTTGGGAAGCAGGGAGTGGTGAGAAAAGCCTTCCTTTTCTATGATTCTTCTGAGACACTAAAGTCACAACCTTGCAACTGAAATGCTACAGAAATCTCTACATCAACAGAAGAGAGGTTGAAAGAGTTTTATTTTCTTCCTAAACAGTAGTCAAACAGTTGATAAATAACAGTGATCTTTTAAATTTAACTGCAATTCTTATATCCTATTTTGAATGTAGAAGATTCTAAAACAAACAACTGAATTATGCTAGTCCTGTCTGTATCCTGATGGCAACCTCCAAGGTGGCCAGCCAGCTCCTGTGGGGACTAAGCTAAAACAACAATCCTCCTGTACAGTCTGCAAGTATTCTGTATCAAAACAAACACAAGCAAGGTAACAGCATGCAAAAGCAAGAGCTTCATGAAAATTGTGAGGTTTCCTAAATCAGAACCTTTCCTGCTGTCTTTTGTTGAAGGACACAGAGAGCATAGAGAGGGAATTATAATTATTTGGAATGGGGCTAAAGCAGTGTTCCTAACTGGAGACAAAGCTGTACCTCTCTCACATCAGAAACAATTGCTCCTGATATAAACACCACAACATGAGGCACTCACTCCTGCCAAGGAGCATTCCCCATTTATCTGTGGTGTCAAAAGGACTACCACAGCCTTGGAGTTGTGAGGATCTGTTGCACAAACACTGTGCTGGGACACTCCTGAGAACAGAGTAACAGTTGTTATGCTGCAGTAGTGTTGACAGTATTTTTTTTGTGTGTTAAACAAAACATCTTTTTCCCCCTGTAAAAGATGGCTTGTTCTGAAGCCTGGCTGATTCTGCAAGGGCATTTCCTGCTACAGAGCTGCAGTACAGCCAAACACTGAAGTTGTACAGCTAGGCTACAACAAACAGAAAAAGCAAGCTGTACTGAGCAACTAACTCACCTGCATCTTGTGCCTTGTCTATAAACAGTTCTATCAATGAAAGACACTCAGCATAAGCACCTTTCACATGCAAGGAGAAACTGGAAATAAAGACAGGCATAAGGGATCACCTATCAATCAAGGATTTAAAGAATCTCTTTGTGAAAACGAGTAAGACTTCACATTCTAACTTAAACCAGTTACTGGCCACAGAGAACAATGAGATCTTTCCATGCACTGAACTCAGCTTTAGAAAAATCTCTTCAAGGTAGCAGTAGAGTGGAGCCCAGAAGTTAGATATTTTGAGTTCAACCCAAAAGAGTATGGACATAATACTAATTTAGATTAAACACTCAGGCATAGCAGTTTGTTTTCAGTGGGCTCACAGGTTAACACTTTGCTCTGGTTTCTGACAGCAGCATGCCACTCTGTTAATTATTTATACCCTGGCTCAAGCACTGCACTGTACAAGAGCACCTACTCCACCATTCTCTACAAAGACTGCAGAGTGTAGCAGAAAAGGAATAGAAGGAAATAAATTCTCAGATTCTGGTCTTTCCTGTAGTACATCTAGAACACAGCCTAATAAACACCAAATGTTGTACTGTACCAGCCACGTTCTTAGAAGGTATCAATAAAGTACAGTAGTTTCACGAATACAAGCCGCACGGATTATAAGCCGCACTTCCGGTGCCTCGACAATGTTGCTGTCTTTGTCAATAGATAAGCCGCACCCCGAATATTAGCTGCACTTTCGTTCGTCGCGAGAATCCGTGCGCAGCTTTCACAAATTGGCCAATTAGTAACAGGATCGCGGCATAGCGGGGTTTAGTGGCTCGGGGCGGGGCCAGGCAGGCTCGGCCCGCTCATGGTTGCTGACGGGGCCGGGTAGCCCAGCTCAGCGCCACGGCTCGGCGGGGCTGGCCGGGTGGTGCTGCCGCTGCCGCCGGGCTCGCTGGCCCCCCTCTCCCGTCAGCATCGCCCCGCTGTCGCGTTCCCTAGCCCTGCCGGCGGCCTGCCGCCGCCGCCGCCCGGCTCGCTGGCCACGCCGCGTTCCCTAGCCCTGCCGGCGGGCCAGCCACTGCCGCCGCTGCCAGGCTCGCCGGCCGCCCCCTCCCGTCTGCACCGCCGCCGCGTTTCCTCGCCCTGGCCGGCACTGCAGGCCCCCGCACCGCCGGGCTCCCCCACGCTGCTGGCCCCGATTCTGCTGGGCTTCCCCCGCTGCCAGGCAGCCCCACCCGCCGGCCTTCCTGCTTCTGCCATGCTCCCCTGCACTGCTAGCCCCAGTTCTCCCGGGCTCCCCCGCCATGCTGGCCCGGGCTCTGCCGCCCCCCCTGCCCCGCCCTGCTGGCTCAGGCTCTGCCGCCCGCCCCCACACTGCTGGCCCTGCCTCTGCCAGGCTTTCCCACCTCAGCCGGGGCCGGCCGGGCTCCAGCTTGGCTTGGGGCTGCCGCGGGCTCTCACTTCCGTGTTGGCAGCTTTTAGAATTTTGTTAATGTATTAGCTGCCCCGGAATATTAGCCGCACTTCCGGGTTTCCACCAAAATTTTGGTCAAATTGGTGCGGCTTGTATTCGTGAAATTACTGTACACACTCATACCATTTTAATGCACACAGCATGTACGAGTGCCCAAATGTGCACAAACTTTGGCTTAATCACCCACCAGCCACCCAAGCACAATCTCTCAACGTCCCCCACTGTTCCTGTTGTTTTCCCTTGTGCCAATGAGATTAAGACAGTTTAGAGACGACAATGTGCTACCACAACCTATTCCATTCTGCTTTGCAGGCAAAGCCATTACAGGAAAACTATTTAGTGCAGTGAATTATGACTCCAACAATCAAGAACAATACAGCAGTCAGTGATTGGAGTGTACATGGAATGCACTCACAAGGTCTTGCTCAGAGTATGATTCTGCTCCTAACAGATTTAGAATGTGGATCTCTCAGGCTATATAGTTCTAAGAACAGAATATAGCAGCTTATAGAAACATTCAAACTGCCCCATCTCAGCCATGTGAGCTGACACCCACATATCCAACACTTTTGGGACATGTCCTGTTTTTTACTTTATCTATATCAACATTTTCAGGACATCAGCTTGCAAAAAATCCTCCCTTCTAAACCAGTGGAAAGACTTTTCTTTAAAATTTGATAAATGCAACATGAAAGCTCAAAAAACCCAGTTACTCTGGAGAGAGTTGGAGTCTTTGTGGTAGTTAAATGAATTTACATGCACAGCCAGCTTATCAATATCAACACTAAATATTGATACAGAGAAAAAGAAATCTTTCTACTCCTGTATATCCTCTTGTACCTTGCTGGCTCCCTTTTGGGAGCCTAACAAGCCAATTCCCTCAGCATCTTCTTTTCCTTTATTTCTGAAAAGGTAAGAACTCACAAAAACACTGACTGGACAAGGAACAGTTTTATCTTTATCCAATACCTATCCCAAAGCACAGAATTTAATTCCATCAGCACATGGCAAATAATGTAGCAAATAACTGCAATATTTAGGTGCCAAACAAATACAAGTGGGTGCATCTGTTGCTTAAGTCTGTGAATTGTTGGCACCTCAACCTCATGCCAAAGCAGGAAAATATTTTCTTGGAAAGAACAGAAAAGACTGACCTCACCTTTTAGGCTATATTTTTTTGAACACCATCCCAGTTGCCTGTTGTAGTCCAACAAAATTTTTAACTGCATTGTTTAGCATAGTTTGACTGAAAGATTTAAATAATAGAAGGTAGAAACTTCCTACTGTTGTTTCAGTGAGTATCTAAACTCTCCCTTTTCAATGGCAGTACACTACTATTTTAAAAGAATTTTGAAATTACTGAGGTTCTAAAAAAAATAAAGAACAAAAAAATTAACAGATACCTTACATGAAAATGGAAACCATTAAATTATGCCAGAAGTTTCCACTTCAGGATAACTTAACACTGAAGCATATTTACAAAAGGATATTAGCATTTCATTAAGCAATGTAACTGGTACTGAAAGCACATGACCCTAACAGACTGTGCCACAAAATGTAAGAGGTATTCTGGAAATTACTTTGAACAAATTAACACTTACAACTCAAATTCTGATACCCACTAAAACATCCATCATCAGCTGAAGCAATGATTGTCTCTCATTCTGAATGATTGAATCAAAAGTTTTTCACTTAGGTATGACAAAAGCATAGCAGCCAGCTTAGAAAAAAATTGAGGTTTTTTTTAAATTCCTACTAGGTTTTAGGAAACATTTCCTGCTTTCAGGACAATGTTGGTGTTAAAACCACAGTGAGAGCTGTGGAGCAGAATGAGTGCCTGCCATGAGAATCTGGATCAAAGTTGTGCTGTACAACATCACCACATTATCCTGTGCCAGGAGAAACATGGAAAAGTGAAAAGCCTGTCAAGCAGCTGTTAGGCCAGAAATATCCTAAATTGCAATTACTCCAAAAATATTTACTCTTGGAGAGTATCTTTTGGCTACTCTGTTCCCAATTACAAGAACAATTTCCTAAGTAGTTAGTATCTTTCTTGTTTAATCACCACTGCCCTAATATAAATGAGATCTGTGATACAGGCAGAGAAAATACAAGCTAATGATTTATGAAATACTTCAACATTTTTTCCTTCATAGGTTACCCATTCCAATTTTATCATGCCTAAGGTTATATTTACTTAAAAACTAGATGGTTTTAAATACAAAATAAAAAGAGTTTTCCTTATCAGGAAAAGAACACTTCTTTTATTAATTTGTTGCCTCCTCAACAGTACCAAGTTTTAATAAAATATAATTGCAAACTACACATAAGCATAAGATTATACTTCATCTTATTTAGACAGCCAAGACTTGCAAGTGGAGATCCACCAACAAAATCTGAAATGGAGTCTGAAGCTCACAACCATTTTGTTAATAATATTAATTAACCCTCTATTATTGACATAGTTTCCTTAAATATAAAGTACTTATATCTGTCTTAAAACAGACATTAAAATAGCGGCAACAACAGATTTTTGCAGGTAAATCATATGGAAAAAATATAAAACATCTAGTGTGCATACATGCATATACATATGTGCATATACATGTACACCCCCTCTACATATACATGGATAACAGTTCTTTAAATAATCCTTAGAAATACTTCATTTGAATCACACTCAAAATAGCTTTTTTTTTTACCTTTAACTCTCAATGGATTTAAGAATCTCACTAGGAACACCAACAGGTTAATTTTTTTTGTCCAGGATACTAAAGTTTTACGGCAGTTTAGAAAACTTGCATGGGAAAAAAATAAAAATCTGCTGTGCCTAATCTCGGGGGAGAGGGAATGACAGCCAACAACATTCGGCATTTTCCAGGCCTGAGGAATCTTACATTTAAATGTCTAAAACTTTGACCACAGGCCACAAGGTTAACCTGTGAAAGCCTCTTTCAAAGCCATCAAGTTTTCTCTCCATTAGTGGCTAGAATGGAACCAACACTCAATGCAATACTACTTGTCTTTTCACAGTCAGTCAATCTTTTCACACTGAGTTTTAAACATACAAAAATCCAAGATTGTTATTTTGGTTCCACTGTAGTGACCAGGAGTCTATAGCCTGGTAAAATGAACTTTAAAAGGCCAAGCAAAGCAAACATCTGATATCTCCCCAGAAATGATCTTTCAGAAATAAATAAAAAAGGAGGAGGAAAACCACAGTACACTCACCAGGCGTGTATTAACAACAGGAAACAGCAATGCTAAGAGGGCCCCATTCAGCATATGCATCTGCAACCTTAGAAAAGAGATGGGATATTATTTTCACAGATGAAAATAAAATGCAATATTTGCAGGTCTTTCATCTAGTATCTCCCTAATAAAAGATAGCAAGACACTTAAAAATGGTTTGGGCTTGAATTTGAATTAAGTCACTATTAGATGCAATAAAACTGGACAAAAACTTATCTTTAAATACACTCTTAAAGAATTACCTAAAGTATAACTGCTTTTTATAATGAGCTTTGGATTCCTAGAAAGCCTTGACTGCCCATAATCCAGTTCATGATGTAAGCTGCTAAATAGTTGGAATTGTGCTGCTCATTTGTCTTCCAGAGCTTAAAATAGCATCTTTGATAAAGGGTTTTATTCCTCTTTAATGCTGTGCATGAACAGCTTCAAAGTAAAGCTTTAAGAATTTGAAAGAAGTCCCTTAAATAAAAGAATTACATTTATCAAAATACAACAGCAAGTCCTAAGCAAAGAACAAGGCAGGAAAGTAGTATTATACGCTGTAATTTGTATAGCTTTCAGCCATGTCTGAACTACTGTCGATTGCAGGAAGAGAAAATTAGTATCAGAACTGTTTCAGTCTATTTTACATCAGACACAAAGTAAAGAATAAATTGTCTCCCACCACTGTCTGTCAAATTCCTAGGAATTTTAAAGTAACTTGAGGAAGGAAAAGGTATTACAGCTTTAAAATAGATTTTCAAATATAATTTGTATGCAGTCAGGGTGTTAGAAAATGGATACACCTGTTCTGAAAAACAACAAATATTGTGCCTCTGCTGTACAACTGGTCTTTAGTAGAGATTTCCTGGACAGCAGACACACTTTTCACACTCTCCAAGACAGAGATGCTAATACAGGGTCTTTGTTCAGCATAATCCCTGCAGAAACAAGGGATGCAGGGAAAAGCTGCAGAAAGCCTGTCTAAGGCATTCCCCCAGCATCATTTTTGCCTAGACCAGGACAAGGAAGAGCAGAGTTTAATGCCATGGTGACAACTACAGCCATTCCCAAATACCACTGCCCAGGAAGTCCCTGACCCTCCCCACAACACTTGGGCTGCAGCCCAGCAGAGCCTCCTGCACATCAGGGACTCTTGTGGCTCCTGAAGTTAGTAACAGTGTGCAGTATTGTAGAAAAGACTGCACAGATCTGAGAAATATCCAATCAAGCCAAAGAGAATTTGCTTTGCCCCTTTAACTGTACCTATCCACAATTTTGAAATCAGACCCAGACTGCCTGCACGGCTTCCAGCAAGGCGCAGTTACTAATTTCTACAGAGGATGGTAAAAAGGTTCAAGGCCCATGACCCAAATTATAGTAGCTCGTACATTAATCTGCATTAATCCACTGTTACTGAGCTAATCCCTGTTCATAAGCAAGGCCAAACCCACCAACACACAAGAAGCAAGGATAAGGGGCCCAACACTCTGCTTTAAGCCCTGACCCTTTTCAAGGCATCATTTTTCAATCCAACCAATATGCCTTTACTACTTGGTATTTCCCTTAGTATTTTATAAATTAAGCAGTGATTAACTTCTAAAATACATTGTACAAGTAGACAAATACAGTAAGGAAGAGGTATTACCTGAAGAGAATCATTGCAGTCTGACATGGGGGACAGGCAAGAAGAAAAATCTGAAATGTCAGAAACAAATTTAAATTAATGACAAGGACCTCTTTTAGAGCCTGACAGCTGCATGGATCGTCCTTCAGCCATGCCAAAACATCTGGGTGAGCCTGGCACAGACACTCCAACAAGAAAACATGTGCCTGTCCACTGCAGCAGCAAGAGACCCTATGTCCACCTGCCTGGTAGGGATCCCACTGCAGGCTGGAGAATATCCAGTCAGCTTTGACACACCTGTGCCCAACCCAGGTCCTGAGCCACACAGCATCCAACCACACCAAAATCATCATTGGCAGGCTGTAATGATTAAGAGCCCCATAGAGGAGTGGCTGCCAAGTCTGCCCAAAGCAGCTCAGGAACCCCAAGAATTAGAGCTATTGGGTTCCTCCCCAGCACCATACTGCATTCACTTTACCTTCAGCCCATTATCTAGCACCAAGGCCTTTCACAACATACTGCAGTATCAGGAGGAGTTCACCGCCAAAAGGTGGTGTCATATTCTGAGCCATGTTGCACCAGATAATCCCTACCATTCAAGTCCCAAAAGCCTCCCTAAGGGTTTGTTCTTAGTTTGTGGAGATTGGGCATGGGCAGGGATCCCTTCTCAGCTATTAGGAGGGTCTTCGGGGGGTTGTCCCTGTTAGCACCCAACCAAACCTTAATTGGAAATGGACTCATAAAAACAATTCGGCCAACAAAACTCAAAAGAGAAGTGCTGACAATTTGGACCCAAATTTATCTGAAGTTTTTCACTGGGCCAAGTCAAAAACAGTTGCTGTATCCCTGTTCCTTCCATGGGTTGCAGTAGCCAAAGCCCTGGGTGAATTGGGCCACCCAGAGTGCTGGGTGTTCAAACAGGCAAATTTAACATGCGCTGCCATCAGCTCCCTCCTAGAAGACGAGGAAATTACCAGGCAGGCCACACTCCAAAATCGTGCTGCCATAGATTTTCTCCTGCTGCTACATGGACATGAGTGCCAGGAATCTGAAGGACTTAGTTGCATGAACCTAACCTCAAAAACTCCCAACATCCGCACAGCCCTCCACAACATGAGCAGCTTGATCAGACAAGTGAAGCAGGAATCTGAAGTTTGGCTCAGTGAACTGTTCAAAAGCTGGGGACTCACAGGGATGGTGGACTTCAACAGTTAAAACAACTTTGTCAGTTTTTGTTGTTCCTTTTCTCATAGTGTTGGTGTATGGAATTCTACGTGGCTTAATTTTTAAAGCAATTAACAGTCTAATTTCTACTACCTCAGAAGTCAACCACATGGAGTTGGCAAACCAAAACCAGTCTAAGTTTTGTCAGCTGCAAATTTTCATTTGCCTAATATTTCCTAGTTTCTTTGACCTGTCAGCATTCCGTTAGTGATGGTAATCAACATTTCTAAAATAAAAACTAGTAAAAATCTCAAGAGCTGTTCTCCAAAGATTTACAGTCTCTTTTGCTCAAAAAGAGACAGCAATACTCTCTCTGAAGAAAAATACCTCTTAAAATATCTCTTAATTGAATGCTATTGCCTCACTCCAGGCATTAAACAGGAAGAACTCACTGATTTATTTGTTTGGTCCCATGAGTCGGCTGCATCTTTGCTTTTCTTTTATTCCAGACCATTCCAAATCTCTACAAAATACTGCACATAAGAGCTCCCCTCGAAAGTATTTTAATTTTGACAATAATTTTCAGTCAGTACACTGAGGCAGACAGTGCAGTCAAAACATGTCATGAAAGGCTTTTCATCTACCAGTCCTAGCCCTGCTGAGACAGAAACATACATAACAAGGATCATTTATTTTGATCAAAAACCTAGAGATAAAAGACAATTCAAAAATTGGAGAAGAACAGAGCAAGTCACACAGTTTCAACCATTCCAGATGTAACATCACAGTAGCACTAGTAGGATCAATGGGAACACTTAGGGATGTCTGAGTAGCTGCTGGCAGAAGACAGCTGAGCATACTGCCCCTAAAAACCCTGGACCTGTAGCACATATTTCATTTACCTTTCAGAATAGCAGCTTGTCTGTCCCTGAGCAGCCTGTTTGATTTAGTATCTCCTTGCAGCAGACTGGAAAATACATCCTTCTTTTTCAAACATTTCAGTCATGATTACTTAACCAGATCATAAATGGATTGGTTTATTGTACTATTTCAAAATGAAAACTTGAATAGGTTATATTTTAATTTCTACTGGCAATATTAAGAGCAGTGTGAAAAATTCATGGAAACTGGATTCATCCAAAACTGGAATGAATTTAAAACCAAAAGGAACTAAAGAGCTAGAGATAGGCTTTAATAAATCTGCATTGAAATAAAAACTTTCCCTCTGTTAGGTCTATCAAAGTACTCTCCAGAGCAGAAGAGATTAAAAGGTATGTTTAAAAGGCTAAGATAGAGTGAAGTACACTTACCTCAGGGTGGTAAGTTTAAGTGTACTTTACTGTACTTGTGAAAATCATCTGTTTTCCCTCACAATAAGACAAGGAAGATCCAAGTAGATGGACAGTTTAAAAGATGTGAAAGATTTTGTCAGTCAACTCTAAAATTAATTTTTAAGTAAGTTCAAAACAATCATTCTATCATTTATCAGAAAGCAATAATTTAACAGGTCCATCCTGCAGCTTTGAGTCAGCATTTCTTTCTGTAGAAACTATCAAGTCAGCTATCACTTAAAAGCCATCACTTGCCTTCTAAAAGGAAATTTAAATTAAAAAATCAAAAACATATCTGTGGTTTGACAAGTTCAGACTGCTAAATTTGGGAAAAAAATAGATACCAAAAGATGTTACATTCTAATTGCTAAACAGGAGCAAGTTGGATGTATTTAATCTTTTAGCAGAAAAATCACTGCTGCCTCACTGCAGCTGTCAGACAGGTTCAGGGATTAATGTGTCCTATGTCAATCTAGTACTAAGGATACTCATGATTCAAAGCAACACTGCTGGCAGAGAATTAAGAACTGCTACAGTAAAAGTAGTTTCTCTGTTACATAAACCAGACTCCTGAACATAAAGAGCTGCCTGTCCCTGGTTCCAACCCCTCAGCTTCCCAGTTCCACCCAGGGATGGAAGAGGCACAGCAAGCTAAACAGCTTCCATCCTCTACAATCTAATGTACTGTAAATGCTGCATGTTCATTGGGACATTCTAGGTTAGTCTCCCCTTCCACAGGCTTAGCTTGTTTAATCAGCAAACCCATATTCACCTTCTTCCCTTTTAAAGTCTTAGGTAAAAGATTTCTAGACTTCTCATAGTTCAGGATTAATTATTAATACATGACTCAGGTCTTTCCATGAGTGCATTAGCTATCACACCTTAGGAATTAGCATTTCACAGGTCAGTGAAGTTACTTTTCCTTTTTTTCTAACTACTATCTACACAAGCCCTTCATTAGCAGTGGCTTACTTCATTCCCCATTCTAAAATCAGTGCTCAAACAAAATCTGACAATTAAAAATATATCTGAGGTAAAAGAACAAAGAGGCTGAATTTAAAAAAAAAATCCTAATTCAAATGTCTCAAGAAAATTTAATTTACACTGAATTTAGCTTAATTTGCATCTCCCTCTATCAGTGACACATGAGTTCACAAGAAGATTCTCACATGCATATTCACTTTTGTTACTTTTCCCCCTGAGCAGGATGTTTTGTATTGGTTTCCTACAAAAGTAAAATCATCATCAAAAGCCCTGCTCTACTCTTGATTCACCAACATCTTTTTTTCTTGTCACAGTTCAAAATTCCTCATTTTGTAGGATCTTACAACAGAAATTTTTAGTCTTTAAAAATACAAGACAGTAAGCAACTAATAGCCTAACAACAGCCAACTTTTACCAATGAAGTAGTAACACAATCCATAAAAAGGTATACATTTTATTCCTGATAATTTAAGACAGTATTTCACTAAGCAACAAAAGTATTACAACACAAACCATTAAATTTGTACACTAATTACTTGGCCATCTGAATACTCATAAACCCTCACCACATCAATCTAAAGCCCTGAGGAAATGCCACCAGAAACATGAGTCCCATTACACTCTGCAGGTTTCCATTTGTAGTGCAGGACTTGCTCCTGGTGAACACTGACACGGTTCAAATGGCTGCAAGAGATGTGGCTGGTGTACAACCCCTTCAGTAAAACTCATCATCTGAGACTGGGACTGTCAACATTGCCAGCAGGGCAAGGAGACAGCAAACAAGGGCTTCTTAGACTGGAAATCATGAGATTAAAGATATCCCAGTCCCTGGAATCTGTAAGGTGTCCAGTGTGGTTACCGCTGCTGTTTTCCTTCGCCGCGCCACTGAAATCCTAATGGCCTCAGGCAGCTACTCCTGAAACATCAGTTTTAGTTACCAGCAAACAACCTTCATGGAATGATGTGTGAAACTGCCAAATAGGATAAAAAAATCCATCCTAAAATATAAATTACACTCAACAGCAGTATATTCTAACACCGGATAGTACACTGAAACAATTATTAATAGTTCTATTCTGAAAAAAAGTAAATCTAAACAGAAGAAAAAAAGAAACAAAAAGAGGTCTTTATCTCCCTAATATGTTGCTCAAACTACACATGTCACACTTCGATATTTGCTTTAAATCTGTGATGAACTCATCAAAACAAACCACTATCTGATTACCCAATCATTCATCTAGTGGCCTTTAGATGATAACACAGTGCAAATATTTGGGGTCAGAGAAAGCTAAGCTTTTTCATGCAGTTCCCACTCCTGCTTAGAGAGCAAGATATCCCTTGTCAAGTCCCCACTTTTTATATTCTTTTCTCCTAAGAATATTCAGAATAAAGGAGAGAATCATCTAAGAATGCATTACAGCCTGAAGCACATCAGTATTTCCAAATTCTAACAACTTCAAAACAAAGGCTTAACTAAGAGCTTTAGACTCCAATTGCTGAACTAGAACATTCACCAGCACCACGATGTGGTACCTGTAACCTGGACTAAAGCATCACTGGTTGATAAAGCCAAATCTTGTTTAAATTAAAAAGGCTGCTCCATAATCTCTTCAAACAAATAAAACAGAATCACAGCCTTAGGACACATTTGCTATCCTCTTTATATTAAACAAAAAAAATACTCTTATTTCTGACTGAGAAACCGTGACTTGCCTCACACTAATATTTCCTGATTTCTCTACTATATGCTGAGATATACTAAAAGTAAACACAGTGGTGAAACAAAGAACATACAGTGTTAAAGTTATCACAGAAAAGCTTTTCCTCAGTCCTATATGCATTATTACAATAATTACAGTATCAGTAAAAGCCTCTGAACTTCAGCTGATTGTGTTTTTTAAACACAACAAAATCATTGCTTTAAAATAGTACAAATAAGACAAATTAAGACAAAAGTAACTTAATTAAAAGTAATTAAGAAAAAACCTGACAGTTCTGGGAACCAGGGGCAGATTAAGCTGCTTATCCAAGCATGTCCTGGTGTTCTGAAGGCCAGACCAATGGTTCTGGAACACTGAAGGCCCGGGGATAAAGGAACTGATGGATTGTTTCCTGAGCTGTCACTTCCTATCTGTGTCCCTGAGGCTGCTATCATCTTCCTGGAAAGAAAATGCACTCCTTTGCAAGAAATGAGGCTTGCCACCAAGAAACACTGGTGCTGTCAATGCTTTAATTCTTCTTCATCTGCCCTTTTTCACCACACACCAGCATGCATTTCCTCTCTAGCCACCAGCTGTAAGAAAAAGCAACACAAGTTAACTTGCAGCTGTAAAAAAACCTTATGTTTATAGACTTGTATTTTGAAAAATTTATACATATTTATAGGAAATTTTGTCCCTTTAATTTTAATTCAATGTTTTGAAGAGACAGAATATTAAAAAAATATCCACAATATAACCGATTCTTCCAAATACAAAGCATTTGGGAACCACACACACAAATTAAAAGGGAAAAAAATGAGGAAGTAAATAATTAATTAGATATATTTTGGGATATATTCCCAAATAACACAGAATTCAGTCAAGCTATGTTTATTATGTAAGCTCTGAAAACAGCCCATTGTTTCAAAAAACAGTAACCTCTTTTACAGAGGACAAAAAAGATCCAGGTCCCTAGAGAAGCCAGAACTGGAAATAAGGAACGCAGAATTTAGTATTTACTGAGCTGCAGATAAACTTAACACTCATTTCATTTATGCAAACATCAGACCAAAATCACTGGATGAAACCTATACTTCTTTCCACCTATTGCTTCCCCTTTATGTTTATTTTTCTTTGACTAAAAGGATCACCAAAGCAATAACCCAGCAAAACAGACGTTTCCTACAAACACACTTTTCTTAATTCCAAAGTATCGTTCCTTAACCGGCCGCAGTGGAATCATTCAGTGAAGAACTGGAAGAGAACTACAACTGACCAGCTGAGAACTTACCACTGAGAAATTATCCTAGCAAAACTCTTTCTAGAATAAAATAGAATTACAAAAATTATTTAAGATTGGTATTAAACCACCATTCTGGAAGAAGGCCTAGAGATACTAAAGTCACGTTCAAAATCCACAACAGTTTACAAGAACGACTGGCCTATCATTTTAGGATGAGACCACGGTCATGTTTCTGCCACTTCCTTAAGGTTTCAATAAAATTATACACATGCAGTTTTAATTTCTAAAGACTGGTCAGTCATAACCTTCAGTGTTCAAAACTGAAGATCCTTTTTAAAAAGAAAAGCATTATAATAATCACATAATCATTAAGGTTGGAAGGGAACTTTTGAGATCACATCACCCTACGAGTGTTTCCTACAACCTCTGCTCCTTTTCCTTACTTTTTTATTTTTTGGTTACAAATTTATCTTTTGCAATACAAAGTTTAGGTCTGGCTCCTGTCTACACTTAATTGCCTGTTAACTCCAGCTAGGTGTCTTTAGGACATCAAGAGACACCTGTGTTTACTCATTTGCATTAAGTTGCCTTGGTTGTGAATAGAAGGTTGCAAATTCTGTACATCAAATTACAAACTGGGGGTATAGGAACAAATAATGCAAAACAATTTTTGATATAAATTCTAACTGCTCCTTCACTAAATCTGAAACTAAGAATTGCTACATGAACAGTAATGACTTAAAAGTAATGTCTTAGGTTACGATGTGAGACATAACCAAAAGTATGTGTTCTATTACCATCTGTTAAAACAAGGTGGAGCAGTGTTCTTTATCACTTCCATGACCCATCCTCCCTCCAGGGGGATATCTTCTGTTAATGGGCCACTGAGTCTCATTGCATGACTGAGAAAATTACATCATCCCATTGGGAGATGCTCCACCCAGGGGGAGAAGCCAAGCATTCCTACCTGGATATAATCTGGGATTTGGAACACCACAGTCTTTTTCCACAGGATTCCCAGAGGAAGACCAGACCCTTCTACACCACCACTCAAGCTTCAGAGGAAAACCACATACTTCTACAGCATTGCTGTTTAAACAGAACCACATCTATCGCTCCAAGTGGACTGCAGCCACCATTGGACTGCCACCAGCATCCTGACTGACGAGGTGTCAGGTTGTATTCTGATTCCCATCACTTGTTTTGTACTAATGCATTTATTTTAATTTTCCTATTAAATTAAAGCTCTGACTTGGAATCTCTCACTGGTTTGCTTTCAAACTAGAACAAATGAAACAAAAACTATAGTTTAAAAACCACAGAACAGACAAAGAAAATCAGTTTGAAATAATTTGTTTTGACATTGCAAAGAGTGAAATTTTCCTTTCACCTCACTAAAGCCATGTTCATAGACAGGGACACAACACTTGTGTGTATACTTTTCAAGAAGCACACTCTGGCTGCTGCTCAAAGTCTCCTTCATGAAGCTTGTAAAGAAATCAATAGTATTTTGCTCTTGAGGGAATCCTCCCTCTCGCGCTGCTCACTCAGAAGCTTCAAAGATTTCCTTCACATAGCAAATTTCAATATCACAATGATGTCCCCTGAAATACTATAAAGTATTAGTGTCTCCAAAATAAAACCCCTGGTTCCTTAAACATATGCTTGTTTCCTGCGATGGAAAGGCAAATAGGTTTAAAACAGCCTAGAGAATTAAGGTTTCCCTTTTATGTCAGGTCGGCAGCAGCAGTGGTCCAATCATATTGCCAATCCTAAAAGGACAGTGGTTTGTGGCTTGTTTTTGTTTTCTTTTTTAACTGAGGTGTTCAAATAATTTTCACAAAGACCATTTTTTATGTAAAGAAAGAGCTCAGTATGAATTCCTTCGCAGGCTTCTCCCCTTGCCGCACCACACACTAACTAAGCATGCTGCACAAACAGCTAGCAGAGAAACTGCACCAGTTTCCGTTCACCTTTGTTACAAAATACATGTAATTTTTTATGCCTTGAAGGATTTCTCTCTCAATGATGCTGTATGCATGACAGTGGTGAAGAAACACCCTTCTTCTTCCAAAAACTAAGGAAAAAGACAAAACCCAGAAGAGGAAATGAGTGACATGACTTCTACGTAATTCAACCAGGTGACAGGATGGCAACAAATTCTGGGAAGCTGATTAGCCATGAGACCAGTTGAGGCAGTTAAATACATTCACTTGATCAACACTTCATCCTTGCAATGACACATCTGAACTAGTTCTTTCCACTTACAAAAAGATTTGAATGCAGGTTGGCATAATAGACCAAAATTAGATACCTGGTCAGAACAGACATTGCTGTCATGGCAACTTTCATGAAAACCTTTTTGACATTCTTCGATTAATTCTTCACCTTTAATTGTTTAAGCTGTTCAGTATTGAGGGTACAAAAATAAGCAAAATAATAATATTTTTGACATTTCCCACACTCATTTACAAGCTCAGTGAACTTGATAGTTAAGTACACACAAGGGACTATAAAAAACCATGGCTTATAAGCTTCAGATATCCTAGTTCAGTAACTGTTTGTCTATGTATCCATTATTTTGAAATCTACACCAACTGCACATTATTGCACATCAACAACCATGCCACAAGGAAATGTGAGGAATTACATTAAAGGAAATTGTTTATCCACACGTGTTAGGCCACATCAGTTTGCTCACCCTACATATGAGAAACAGGTAACACCTGTTTACTATTCAGCCTCTAAAATTAGAAAGGTAATTTGTTTCTCCAACACCTTAACAAAACACAATCACACCCCTAGAAGGCACTTCCTTTAAAAAGCTGCACATAAATTGCATAGCTGGTTTTCCATTAATCTTGTTTTCATTAGATATGCTGCAAATTTTAGCACTGCTGTCAGTGAAAACAGCACCTTCTATTTCTGAAGCAAGGATCAGGTGAAGGCAAGTGATGAGAGGCTTTCTGGTTGAAAGTGTAATTACTTACACTTTTAACCAGAGATCTGGACATTAGCTATAGCTACAATTTCGCCTTTTCATCTGACTTTTTTTTTTTAAATAGATTTCTATTTAACTGACTAAAGAGCTTAGTTTTAAAATATTTATAACATTCTTGGCATTTGTACTTTTGCTAGGCACTTTTGGTCCACAAAACAACTACGAGGGGAAAAAAATAAAGACACTTCTTTACAAGTACACCACAAAAGCAAACTTCCAGGTGTCCCTGCACAAGCCTTACCTGCATCACGGTTACCAGGTGGCAGGGATTCAGGAGGTAAATGACAGTCCTGGTGGCAAACTTGAAGCCCACCTCCAGCCCAAAGATGAGGCAGAGCAGCACCAGCAGCACGTTCTTGCCCAGGCTCTCCTGCTTAGTCTGGGGCTGCTGCAGCAGAGTCTCCAGCTCCCGGGCATGCTGCTGCCTGAGCTTCCACAGGGACACGAGGATCTCCACGGTGCCCACACTGAGGAAGACCAAACTCTCCAGCAAGCGCTGCTGGCCGGAAAGAAAGGCGGCGCATTCCGGCCCTCCATTGCCGGCAAAGCTGGGGTCCACCCCGCCATACATCCAGTCCATGAGGTTGTGGAGGCTGTAGCGAGACATGGCGGGACGGTTCCTTTTCTCCAGGAGCAGGTAGGAGCAAGTCGGAATCAAAGCACTGCTGGCTGACGAAGCAGGGATCGCCAAGAGGCTCCAGCTGCAGCCCTTCCTTGCCAGGCTCCGTGAGAAGCGGGCAGCTCCGCTCGGGGCACGGGCAGTTCTCCCCTTCCGCTGCCCGGAGGAGTCCCGCACGCAGCAGCCTGAGGGAGGCAGAGGCCGCAGCTCCACGAAGCCTGCCAGCTCCAGACCCCCGCCCCGGGACCCCTCCTCTCCCCGCCCGGCTCTGCCGCCCGCCTCTCGCCCCTTCCTCCCGGTCCTGTGCTGCCCTTACCCGCGGCCAGCGCTGCATGCAGCCCCCTCAGCCCGCCCCGCTGTCCCCCCACAGCCCCTTTCCCCCGCCAGCATCCCCCGCAGCCGCGGCGCGGTACCTCCGCGGGTGTCAGGGAGCGGCAGGCCCGGCGCCCCCGGCCATGGCGCGGGCCGCGGCGAGGGGCGGGAAGGAGGAAGCACCGCTGTGCTCCGCGGCGGGGCCGGCACGGCCGAGACTCCGGGCCCGAGCGAGCGGGCCGCCCCCCGCGGCTGGCCCGGCCCTCGCCCGACGCCGCAGCATCACCCCACCAACGTGCCTGACTCACGCCGAAAAATGGACGAGTCGCCCGAATTGGCTGCGCCCGGCCGCCCGCTCCTCCCTCCTTCCCGGCTGCGCCCGCCTCCCTCGGCGGGTGCGCGCTCCCCGTCCGCGGCTCCCTCCCGCCCGCTGCCGCTGATTTCGCGTGGCTGCCTTCCCTTACTCCTCCTCCTCCCTCCTATCGCAGCTGCCTGCGGTTCGCCCCCTCAGTGCCACCGCCAGGAGGGCGGCAAGGACCGGGCACAACTCTGTACGCCCGTCAGCGCCGACCTTGATCGGCAGTGACCTTAACTCGATAAACGAGTTTTTCAAGTGCCATTGCAGCAGATATAGGTAGGTCGACCGAGGAAGGGACAAACCCCAGCGGGGCTCCAGCTCAGTTCCGGTCTGGACATGGGCAGGTGCCTGCAGCCAGGTGTGCCCGAGTGTCGCACACAGGTTCCTGCAGCCCTGCAGCCAGGTGTGCCCAAGTGTCGCACACAGGTGCCTGCAGCCAGGTGTGCCCAAGTGTCGCACACAGGTGCCTGCAGCCAGGTGTGCTAACGTGTTGCACACAGGTTCCTGCAGCCCTGCAGCCAGGTGTGCTAAAGTGTCACACACAGGTTCCTGCAGCCCTGCAGCCAGGTGTGCCCAGTGCCTTGCACAAAGCACAGACTTCATTTGTCTGTGTGCTTAGACGATTTACTGCCGTGTGTGCACTGTGCAGCAGAGTCCGGGTTTGGTTCCTGGTTGGTGGCATTGTGAAGAGGTTGCAAATATGTAACTCTGTGTCTGAAAGGCAAAGGTCTGTAGAGATACAGAGAGAGTAGCAGGTTAAGGGAATATTTCCAAGGCAGTCAGAGCCATGGACATCCCCTGAGAACTGTCTCCTAAAGATTTTATTTCACATTACCTGCATGCAGTACATCGCTTCTGCCCATCTTGATCATTTCAAGGTTTTCCTTCTTCACAGGACAGCATTAGGACAGCACCATCACTGGCCAAACTGTTGAGTTTAAATTGAAAATAAAAGCTCAGTTACACAAATAAGTTTGAAAAGTCCAGATATCAGTACTGGGTGAGTCAAATCACTGGGTGATTTCTATATAGACACAGGGGCAGCAACACCTGGTCTGTAAAGCTGGGGGCTGCATGTCACTGCCATTCTGCTGTGGAAGAAATTACTCCCTTTTTGGGAAAAAAGGGGTCCCACCAGGCTTTTCCAAAATCTTGAAGACCTCCTTTCCACAATTTGAGGTTAATAAGAATTCTACAAAATGCTGTTTTTTCAGTCACTGCTGATTAAAACACCACTGTTGATCTAAACCTGCAGCACAGTGTTCCTGTAAATGCCTCCCCAATTAACTGGACACACACACACCTGCAACACACGCGTGCTGCACAACCCTGCTTGAGTACTCAAAACAAGCACTTCACCACTAATACTTGGCAGTTTTCTTCTTCGTCTGTTTCTAAGGTGTAGGATTACTGTTAAAAAATACTCTATTTTCTAAAACACAGGATTACTGCTCGCAAAGCACAGAGTATTTTCTCTTAGGAGTCTCCCAACTGGATTATCTGCTGCCATGAACAACCTGGGACAGATCTGTCCCTTTCCAGTTCCTCAGTCACATACAAGAGAACAGCTACTGCTCCTAGAAGCAATTCCAGGCAGTTTTGTACTCTGTCTCTGCTTTTCAGTCTCTCACCTTTGGCAGTGTCTGGGGTCTGTTTCTTTGACGTCTTTCCTGAGCTTATCTTTGGTGAAGTGAAAAACCTTCCATTAGAGCAGCAGTACATTGTCAAGTGCTGGTGTTTCAGATGTAGTGACTTATTTAGAATATGGACTAGCCTCAAGAATAGGAGGGTTTGGCTGGGGGGTTTGAGGTTATTGTGGTTTTTTCAGACTGCCAGGGAAGAATAACTGGCTGAAAACATAAAAGTGGGCAGCATTTTGCTCACAAAAAAAGAGCATTTGCAAAATTACAGCTTGTTCTCCATTGAAGAGGAAGGAAAGAGAACAGCTAAATAAGGACAGGACTCATGAAAGCTAAAGATTTAAGCAATCTATAGTCAAGACCTCATAGGGAGGAAGTTTAAAGAAAGGCGTTAAGAAAAGGAATGATGCTTTAGAAAATAATTCAAAGGACCATTTATCCCAGTTGTGAGTGGAAAAGAAATAGCAGTAAGCTTAGCTTGGCTACATCATGAGGTCTCTATTGACCTTAAGCACATGAAGAAAATACAAAGGAAGATGGGTCAAATCACTAAGAATAAGAAAGAAATACTAAAAAAAGGTATTGCTGCAAAACCATTGAACTGTCAAGAGCTACCATATAAAAACTGCTCTTTACATATGTTTGTACTAAGAAGGATATAGAGAAATTATTAACTCCCTAGTCAACAGAGAAGAAAATCTACCAACAAATTATGAGGACAGCTAAAGGGATTGGTGTCTCTGTTGTATTAGACTTACAAAAAAGACCTTGCAAAAGCAAATAGTTGGGACTGGTGATGCTGAGAACAAAATTAGCTCAGAGGAAGTAAAGAACAGATAAGGAGCACTCAGATGAAAAATGTTTTCAGTCTGAGTCTACTGAATGTGATTGAAAGACAGTTGAAGAATTAAGAAGGTGAATGAGATGCTGGAAAAACAAGATGCAAATGTACATTGCTGTTACCAGAGGAGGGGTGGAGCCAGAGAAATACAGCTCGATTTAAGTGTAACTAACTTAAATTCATTTTAAAATCCTTGGACAAATAAACCTCACAAACTATTATTAGCACCTAGATGATAACCAGAGAACAATCACAGTCAACATGGATCTGTCACAAATAAATCACACCAGATCACTTGATTTTTTTCTTCCAATAGGGAACAGGCCTTATGGAAAGGACAGAGCCTGTTGTCAGCTTGATTATGTTTATGACACTTACATGACATTTTCTTTAAAGAGTTAAAGAAATGCAGTCTGGATGAATGTCTTATGAGATCTGTACAAAACTTCCTGCACAGCAAGGAGTGCTTCACAGCAAGAAATAGTCCACTGACCAAAGGAAAGGATATATTGCTGGTTTTCTAGAGCCTGTCTTCAGTCTGGGTGTCTGTCTTATTGATATTAACAATTTAAAAAACAGAACAGAGAAAATTCTTATCAATTTTGCAAGTGATGCAAAGCTGGGGGTAGGACACAGAATAACATTTCAAAACATTTTTGACCATTCAGGAAACATTTAAAATAAAGAGTAACTTTAAAATAAATAAAGAAGAAAATAAAGAAGATACTTAGTAAGATCAAGTAACATCATAGTTCAGCACATTATACTGGTATAAATCATCTCTGTCTTTCTTTCTCCCCTTGCTACTCATTTTCTGCCTCACTGTCTTATGCCAGAATTAATTTTTCTGGGGCTCTGGTTGACTGTGTGAGGAAGCTGATTAACTTTACAATTATAATTCCAGAGTTAGGTGTAACCTGGAGCACTCTGCTGATCTACATGATCCTACTTCAGGTTGTGGCAATGGATGAGGTGCTGATTTATTGTCTTACTGTGATATTCCACTCATTAGAAAAAAGGAACATGGTTGGTATAAAACTTAATATCCTGATACAACAATGCAATATGGATCAACACAATATGGATCATTCAGGTTCAGACTGTGATTCAAAGTAAATCCAAAAGATCTGGTTCTCTGGTCTTGATCTGTTGGATGGCTTGGGTACAGTTCTTCATTCATTCTCTCTGAGTTTCTTCAGCTTCTTTGAAAAGCACCCTGAAATCTGTGAAAAACAATTTAGTATTGTTGACTGAAAACTAAGGTGTTGCACTTGTCTGTTTATTAACCATTTCTTCTCATCCTTTGTCTAAGTTAAGATCTTACTAAAATCCACTGTAAACATGTCTCTCGTATGTCAATAGAAATGGTTTTCTAAAAGCAATAATTTCTACAACTAAAATGTTTGCACGAGAGCCTGGGGCTTGTTCTTGCATCTCGCATGAGACTTCTTTTTCTGTCAGTGGCTTCTTTAAATATAAAAATGGTGAAATTTAATGTTAATGCCTGAAGAAATGCCAGGCCCTGGGCATACCAGGAGTCCTTGCCCACTCAGAGCCCCAGTCCTCTCCCAGGCTGGGCTTTAGGCAGATTCTGTCATCAGCTCTGCCTTTGCTGTTCCTGACTTGTCAAGTGGGCTTCCTGGACTGACCCAGGACCTGACTTGTCCCCCCTCACTTCTCCCTTTCTTTATGATTGCTGGACTCTTGCAGCGCCTGTCACCATTCCAGCCCTGTTCTCCCAGCCTGGATGCTCTGGGATGAGCCCTTGTTCCAGTCAGCGCCTCTGCGTGGTTACCCTCAGCTCCTGGATCGCTGCATCTGTGGGGCAGCTCCACTCTGACAAGTCATGAATTTAAAGGCAGCTTATGCTCTCTCTGGAAAACAAAACTCTACATCTTGTCTCTCTCTAATGTATCATTCACAAATTCCATCTTACGTGAGTCTGAAAGTAAAGGCAAGGCCTAAAATCTTGCATGTGGTAGATCTCAACAAGCGTCACAAGTTGGACTTCAAAGCAGAAGGAGTAAAAGAGCTCAATTCTTATTCAAAAGAGCATTCAAATATCGGCAATGGAGAGATGGGGACAGCAGAGTTTGGATTGGAAGCCAATTTTATTGAGTATACAAGGTGTTTATATAGGGTTTTACTTTATGGCACTTTCATAGCGTCCTATTTTTGGTAACAATTTCCCGTTGGTTACACATTCTTCATGACATCATGTCGACTGGTAACATTATCTTATCACAAAGTTTCACAACATGTTTCCTGGTCACTTCTTGCCCAGGCAGCATTTATCTGAGTCTATCTCACCCACAGTTTCTGCTTGATCAGGCCTAAGATATCAGGCCCCTTTATCAGTTCCACTGTACTCTCTGTTTTATTCCCTGTATTCAAGCACATGCTTAGCTTTAGCCTGTCCTCAAATACTTTGAATTTAATGAAATCGATTGAGACCCTTCCTCAGTATCAAGCTCTGCTGCTGTACTTTAGAAATGTGATTGTACACATCAGTGTGTAGTTACACCTGTAGCTGTACTAGAGACTTTGTGCTCTTGTTGTATAGGAGGTATTACAAGAAAACAAAACAACAAGAACTCACAAGCTAAACGAGCAACAAAGCAAATAATATTTTAAGTCTGAAATGTTTCTGGTGAATAATGATATTCACAGATCTTCCTTGTTTGTAATTTTTTTTGGCTGAAGAACAGTACTGGGCACATAATTGCAGTCTGGAAATGCTTTGAGCAGTCAAAATGAGACTCAAAACAGTTTAGGGCAGCACTTGCAGACTATGGGCATGAATATATTCAAGTTGTGTATGCAGAAAGCAACAACAGTTGTAAACCAGAAGGCCTGCTGCTGTGCAAAACAGAAACCACAGTCTCTTTGGCTTCCTACTTACATCCCCCCTCTTTTCAGTTTTCACTTGGCCTTCCTGTTTCATTCCTTGTAGCCCAGGAATTAAATCGAATGTATTTTCCCTTCACAAATTAGGACAATTGCTTCCCTACCAAGGTCAAATCTTCTAGAGTCTATACATCTACATCCTTCTTCTGACCTTATTTTCAATGTGCTTTTTGTTGTTAGTATGGCTTTGACACCCCAGGCTGGGTTCTACTAACTCCTGAAGTGCTTTTATAGTCTTAAGAAGATTCTTCTCATTTTATCCATTTCTCAGAAAGTAATCAAAGCCTGGATCACTTGTGAAAGCCACAAGCAATGCTTTACTGACTGTGGCAAGGGCTGATTATTGCTTTGAACACAGGACAGACTCTGATAGGCTGCTGGCAGTCAAACCCTGCTGCTGGCTGCCCTGCTCACAGTGAAGCTGTAGCTGGGTGTAGATCCGTGTCAGGAGCATGCAATGCATGTTTAGTTGTGACATCAAACATTCCTACCTTGCTGCAGATATTAGATACTGGGTAAGGGCTCTCCCAGCCTCGAGGGGCACCCTGAGAGTATCCCTGCCCCAGGGAGATCTTCACCATAAACCTCCATGCAGGACACCTCAGTGGTCTCAGGGAAGCAGATGCTTACAGCAAGCCACTCACTACAGAGTGGATTTGTTTGTTCTTATTTTTTTGTTTAGTTGGGTTTTTTTTTCCTCTTGCTACAAATCAAGGTTCATAGAGATTCTTCCATCAGTTTTTCTGACTTCCTTCTATTGAGTCAGTTGCTCACATGCATTTTTTATGAATTTAAAGAAAGGCTTGTGGTAGTGTAATTGCTTATTTCCTCTCAAGGAATTTTCTTGAGAGAAAGATGGAAGATTCATCATATCTCTCCCTGTCAGCTAATTCAGCCAGAACTTATGCTAGACAATACCAGAAAATAAGTAAATGTCAACTAGAAACATTCAAAATAGAAGTTTAAAAAGCATATCACAGTCTCATGTTTTTGACCAGATGGACTGGAAATAATATAAAGCACCAGCAGAAACTTGCTAGATGACACTGCATGAACTTGGAAGCTGAGCCTTAACAGCAAATTTCTTAGTCTCTAATTGTTTGTTAGAGTTGATTTAAGCTGTGACTGGTATACGTAGGAGGTACACTCTAAATCTACATAAATATGCATGTAGAAGAATGTGTGCTTTCTATTTTTGCTCTGTTTTTCCACAGTTTATTGAGTACCATGATGAAATACTGAAAACCCTTTTGGCTACAACTGAGTTCTTACTTTTAAAACTAAGAATTAATTTCAGATTGAGACACTGTCACTATTTATGAACCTCAACTCAAGAGATTTGAGATTTGTGTCTTCCATAACCTTCTATATAGAATTTACTTTTGTTGTTAAAACCACAGTGATATTTGGTGCTCAAATTCAGAGAACTGCTATAATTTAACATAATGTAAAACAAATGTAAAGGTAGTCTCAGAAACTGAGAAAGATGGGAAGGAGAACTATAACATGGTGTAATCTATGGTTAATTAAATTGTATGTAATTTGTACCATTTCATTCTGTCATGGAATATTATATGGCCAGGCCTATTGTGTTATATAATTGTGTTATCACAGTGTATTTTTATGTCTTGTGATATTTGGGAAGGAGGTGTTGGATACCTCAGCTTTACAGTGAGTGATCAAGCAGTGTCCATTTTTCACAAAGATTTCTGAGCCAAATCTGGATTCTGTTACAGCCTCCCATCATTTATTATCATGCACAGGTATCAGTCACACACTTGAGCATTTCTGTGAATATAACCCCTGAAACCAGATGCTTTAAAATACCAAAAAGCTACTCTTATACCTTTGTATTGGATTTGGTAGTTGAGGGGGCTACAGGGGTGGCTTCTGTGAAGCTGTCAGAAGATTTCCTGACGTCCAACAGAGCCAAGGCTGGCTGGCTCCAGGACAGACCCACTGCTGGACAAGGCTGTGCCCAGCACAACAGAGACAACAGCTCTGGGATAACAGATTTCAGAAGAGACAATGACCCCTGTGCAACTGCAGTGGAGGAAAGAAGTGAGAATAAGTGAGAGAAACAACTGCAGACAGTGAAGAAGGAGGTGCTGGAGTAGAGATTCCGCTGTACCCATGGTCTGGACCATGGTGAGGTATGTCTTTAGTGCATCTTAATAAGTTATTGAGAAAAAGTGGGTATGCTGGCATGTTTTCTGTGCAAACTAGTGCATTTCACAAAGAGTAGGAGCTTCACACAGGACACAGGTCCTGTTTTAGTGCTTTGTTAAAGAAGATTTAAACATTTTTTGAACAGTCTGGAAGGAGCTGTGAGCCCTCTGGTGGTTGCTCACTCCCTGAAATTCTCATCCCAATGCTCTATAGCTAATACAATAACCCACATACACACACTTTGCTTTCAGTAGCAGTACAAGTTTTGTTGGTTTATCCCTTGAGAATGTTGCTATGACCACTTTTCTACCCATAGGAAATTAAATAGTAAAAATTTACTATTAATCAGGCTGAGAGTTGGGAGTGTTCAGTCTGGAGAAGGCTCCAGGGAGGCCTTAGAGCACCTTGCAGTGCCTGAAGGGGCTCCAAGAGAGCTGGAGAGTGAGTTTTGACACAGGCATGGAGTGACAGGACAAGGAAGAATGGCTTTAAATTGAAAAGGAGCTGGTTTAGGTTAGATACTAGGTAGAAATTCTTCCCTGTGAGGATGCAGCAGCCTGATCTAGTGGATGGAATGAGATTCCAACCCTGGCCATTCTATGATTCTGTTTCTCTGAATTGAACTAGTTCTATTCTAACAATATATGACACACTTGCATGAGACACAATACTCTTCTATAAGGGAATTCTACTTTAAATTCCAGGAATGTGTGCCTGTTCTGCAAAAAGCATGATGGACACGTGGTCACTGAGATCTTGGCTGGGGCCTAGGTACACCAAGCATTTTGATAGAACAGAAGTTAGGAAAAGGAGTCAGTGTTTGCAGGAAGGAAGGCAGGAATTGTGTTCTCATGTTAGTTCTCAGATGAGATGGGGTAGAAAGGAACTAGCTCTAAACTGCAGCAATCCCTGGACTGGTATTTCATGATCAATAACTTGAACTAAGTTTTCTTGAAATATGAAAGGATTGCATTTATTGTTAATGAGGTGATGTTTAAATATAAGAGGGTTTATGTAATTTGCTGAGGCCAATGTAGTGCACTGTGTTTGAAGGAAACAAGAAAATATATATCTCATGCAGATTTAATATCTCAGCTTATGTTCTCATCTTGGTATCCAGATGAATCACGTAGTCATTGGCTCTTTCATTCATCCCACATCAGTGGATTGCTGCTAACAGTTTCCAGTAATAGAACAGGGGTTGAAAAACAGTTTTTCAGGTCTGTGATTTCCAGATAGCTCAGCCTCTCTTAGGCTTTTTCATAAACCTTAAAAACATTTACCACAGAGCTTTCTATATTTATCAGGATTCACGGCTTGTGTCCATGTGAGCATTTTCACAGCTTGGCTGATGGTATGCACATGTTTCAGAGCTGGGGGCTGAGTTTTCTCCCATGGCTGATTACTGGGAAGATTTCTTCCACAGTCCCAACCCTGACACAATCCCTTCTAGCCTGGATGGGAGGTCAATGCTATGGTACTCAGTACAGCTTTACAGTTACCCAGCATATCATATGGCAACAGATTTTTCTGTTTATCCAGGAGCATGTCATTGAAAAAGTCATCCAAAGAAGGGGGGAAGAAGAACAAAACTCCTTATGTGCCAGCTTAAAACATTTCAGGCTCTTCCTGTTTCTCAGATCTGTTTGCAGCTGTTTTATTAAGTCAAAAGAGCACAAATGGCTGCTATATAAGCTAAAAAAATTCTAGAGGTTCAGCCACACAAACAGAGTAAAGTAGTTTTCTCATTAAAATATTCTTTAAAATCTACATCACAATACTAGTGCATGCCTACTCTTATTTCTGTAGTGCAGTGAGATTCTAGGATCTACAAATTATGTAAGTGAAACAAGGATATTTAAAAAATACTTGGTATCTATACAAAGTCTGCTTTTCTTAAAACAAAACAAAACAAACAAAACCCAAACCAAAAGGAAAGAAATCGTCAGTCAAGCAGACAAGTGCAATTTGGTGAACATTTAGCAGAAAGTTTGTTTTATCTGTAGGGTGGCAGACACTTCTTATACATTCATTCATGTGCTGTATAAAATAGTTTGAATGTCTCCAGAAGTTGGTATTTTGAGATATTTCTTTTGTAAAGGTTGATGTACATTGGGTTGTACACATGTAGACAGTACCACATGTCACAAAGCAGTGTGTGTGACCCTCTCAGGTGAGGCACCTACCACCGTGACCTTGCCTGGAGACCCTAAGAGTGTGCACCAGTGAACTTGCCTGTGCTTCAAGAAATTTCTCCCATTGCCACCTGTGTCAAATTCCTCTCCTCTAGATGACTTTTTATGAAGGAAATCAGGCTAGACATCTAACTTGTGCAATTAACCTTGTGTTACAAAATTACTCACTTTTTTAACAGGGAACAAAATTGATGGTGCACAGCAGGTGGCAGCCCCGGTCCTGCCTGGCTTTAGCCTATTTTGCACCTCAGAGGAAAAGAGTATTCCAGAATAGAGTTCTCACTGCTATTAAACAGCTGTCCTTTCCTTTCTTGGAAGCAGGTGATTTTTAGCAAAGGTGTCATTGATCACTGCCATACTAAAAAGGCAGAGCAGTTCAAGGGAAGCTCATTTGAAAATAAAATGAGTACACTATGTGAGTGGCACCACTCGCTGGCGATTTGGGATGGTACCTTGTCTTGGTTTGAGAGACAGGTGTCTGCTAAGGAAGGCAGGAGCCTCCCTTGGAATGAAAAATGTAAACCCCTCCTTTCTGAATTATAATTTTGAAATTAAGGGTCTCTCAGGCAAAGATATGAGAATAGGAATAACAGTTCTTTACTAGTATGTATAATAAAGCAAACAAAACAACAGCTGTGGAATTAATAACAAACAGAGCAGGGACCCAGTAATGCTCCTCTCGGCCGCAGGCACTTTCCCCTTCAGTGCAGCTCTGCTCACAGCCAGCACTGAGAGGTTATCCTTATTAAACAGGGAATCCATGGAAAAAAAAGAGCTAGAGTGTCAAATCTATTAAAAACCCGGAAGGCTTCATCAGCTCTGCTGCTCATAGGAGTTCTTGTTTACTCTGCACAGCAATATTTCAGTCTAAAGGCCTTTCTCCTGTGGGCAGCCATTTCTGGGAAGGGAGGTGAATGTCGGTGTAACATTGAATAACACTGAATAGGGACATAGCTTTTAATTCTCCAGCCACAGCAGTGTTTTGTCAAGTTCCAGTATAAAACAAAATCTGATAGACAGCAGAGATAAAAAAGGGAAAGAATGAACTTGTGTTTAATTATGTGGTTTGTCTCCTGTGGAGGCCAGCGATTCAACTAAGAAAGAATCTCCCCCATTTCCCTGGAGGGAATGCCCTCAGGTGCTAACCTCTGTGTTATAGTGAGGAAAATTCCCCCCAGCATGCTTCCCTATGCAATTTGTTTGTACCCCACTGGTCCTTCCCCCTCTGCTCTGCCCCTGAGCCCTCAGCTGATTTGTTGCTCCACCCCACCCCTGCTCTCCCCATACAAACCCTGCTCCCTCAGACCCTTTTGGAGCTGCCTTTGTCCCTGGTTCCCTTTGTGGCAGAAGCTCAATAAACTTCTCTGTGGAGCACCATACGATGCTCCTGTCCCTCTCTTCAGTGTCACCAAAGCGGATTCCCAGAAGAGCCGCCCGGGAGCACAGACATGCCTGTGCTACCTGAACCTCCTTTTCAGGACACTTCTCTGGGAAGGTCACAGCACTCCAACCACCAGGCCCCCACCGCAACAGTCTCCAAATTATAAGAGTTCCTTTCTAATATGAGAAGTTTGCTTATAAGAAGTTGTGAACTTATTATATCAGCCCAACACATAGCTGGTATTGGGGGAGTTCAGATCTTACTGTGACGTACATCAGTCCAGTGTGAAAACATGTCCTAGAAAGACATATATAACTGCTTTGCTTTAAGCAACCCTTCAAATTCTGAGAACTAGGTTCTAGAGAACTAGAACTGAAAATCCTGTGCTACACACTGCACATGTTCTGTTTGCCGAGCAGCCTCTGCAGGCAGAACTGGCCCTCACTTGTGCCTGAGGGGAGAGAAGGAGCTGCCACTGCTGTGCTCTGGTGCCCTGGGCTGACACTTGGGCTGCTCCCAACTTTTCTCCTGAAGGGTGGTATTTTCAATGCTGATCAATAATACTTAAAGGAAAAACAGCCGTGCAGCTGTTTGTGTCCTTGATAATGAGGAGATAAGCAAGGCATCTCTCGTTAGGCCTAATAATACAGTTGGATGAAGTAATGAAACATAATACTCTAAAACTTGGTAAGAGATGGAATTTCTCGGGCTGCTCATCCAGTGGATATAATGTACCATTTCTTACCCTGCCTATTTTTGCACTGCCTTCTCATTTTCTCGAGTTGCTACAAGTCTTTTATGTGAGCATGCTTCCATTGTATACCAATGAAGGAGTTAAATTATCTAGCTAGCAGAGGCTAAAGCTGAAACTCCCTAGCATCACCTTAAGTATCATTGTCTGGTAAGAAAATAGGTCTGTAAGTGATACTATTCATCTGAGCAAGAAGAAACTGTTATCAGGGTACTTATCAGCTGTGTAATACTGATACCTGGGCTGGGCTGTGGAGCCAGATAGAGCAGATAACAGAGAGATGAGGTGGACAGGAGGGGCGGTGGTGGTGTCTGCTTTTGGGCAGTGTTGGACCCTGAGTACCGGAGTAGCAGGGGCAGAGAGCACCCCACAATGCAGCTATTCCCTTCCCCAGTCCCAGGGAACTCGCCTTCATTCACAAGCATTTACTCCTTCTGTAGCTGCTACAACAATAACAGTTATTTTTTGCAAACGATTTGTGTATATGGTCATGTGAATAAATTAAATAACTGGCTCCAATAATTAACTTGTAATAGAACTACCAACAAAAACAAAAGCACAGCAATTAGAAGTATTGTGTAAATTAAGTATATCCCATTAATATTTGTTGCATACATCATTTGACAATGACGTTAACTATAAACCTGAGGAACATGTACAAGTAGGTAGCAGCCACTGATATGACAAACTGATTGTGCAAGTAGAATTCTCTTCTGTTTTGCTACCAAAAGTCAATGTTCCAAGTGCAAGCATTTAAGAATCAGTTTTGTTAACTTTGCCACAGCGTTACAGACTGGACTCTTCATTACAAATGAGATTACAGATCTGAGTACCGAGTCAAATCCTTCATTCACAGGAAGCACTTTTTAAGGTAAGAATTCAAATACCTTTTTTCTACTTTGAGCTGCACTTTCCATCTTTGTATGACATTTCTGCTTTTTTTTTTCATGGATAAATGTTTTGTGTACCACAAATATTATAAATGGAAACAGACCAATTTAGACCAAACAGATTTTGGCGATGCAGTTACTATGCAAAGGAAATCTTGACCTGTTGACTGAAAAATGCTATTGAGAATGTAGGAACTTGTTATTCTGGCATCTTTGTTCATGTAAGCAAGAGCTGATACAGACCTAAGTGGATGGGAGAGGTAAAAGTGCATGTGGGGAATGTTTTATGGGTGGCTCCTAAAGGGTCTGAAAAAGATTACCAAATACTCACATACCTTTCTTACACTGTTCAGTGTAACAGCCAAAATTGCTGAAGAGGTCTGTATCACTACAGCAAACTGTCTATAAATTATATTTTAAAGGATATTTCTCCTGGAATTTGTGTTCTTTTTTCAATATTCCACAGTGCTATGGAAGTAATTGTATTGGGTTGATGGGAAACAGTCCAGTGATCAATCTCCGAAGAAAGGGGTTGTGCTAGAAAAAAACAAAACTCAAAGCTTTGCTACAAAGACAGAATTAAAAGAATACAATTTTAATTCCAGCAAAATCCTGACATTTTCACAAGCTGAGTAAATGAGATTCTTATAGGTGCAGTGTCTTGTAAATCATTAAAGAATGGAAGCTGCAAGACTGTCTTCTTGTGAGTTCTCCCTTACCATTTCAGGAACAGGCTGAAACACAACTCCTGAAGCATGTCAGGGCAGACTGGCAGCTTGCTGGAATTAAGACAGGAGGTGCAGAGTATTTCAGTACTTGAAAGCTACTCACTTGCTTTAAAGCATATGCAATACTTCTGTCCTTGGGCTGGAGTTTTGTGTTGCAACTCCATAATTTTACCCTCTGGTCACAGCAATCTCTGATACAGAAAGGAAATATATCTGATAAAATCAGGATTAGTTTGTACTGATTTTTAAAGGGATTTACAACCCTAGAAACAGATGTTCCAAGAGGAACACTTACAGGTCATTTAAAAAATCATACTTCATAATTCACAATAACAAGACTTTATAAGGCTTGCATATAAGTAGATTGCCAGTCTATCACCAAATAAATTTTAGGAATTTCTCTTAGATTTCTATGTTTTTACATACAGAAAATAGCTCAGTCTGTCAATGTTAAGGACTGTTGATTTAGTTTTTTTCACTTTAAGAAATGCCCAAAGAAACACACCATTTAATCTTTCTGTAATAGGTAAATTGTTACACAGGAAGCCGATTACTCCAAAATGAGTTAAGTACTCCTTGCTGCACCGAAATAAGGTTTGGACACAAACATGATATCTGTCCCTCATGCAATCTACTGATGTTTATTTGCCCTCAAGGCTTATTGGAATGGCTACAAACACATAAGCAGTAAGTTGAGTCATTCTAACCTTACCAATATTATTTCTCATTTTGCAAATTTGGAGGAATATATGCACCTGCAACTGCTTCCTGTGAGAACAACATGTACAGGAGTACCACAGAGGATATTGCTTGTTCTTACCTGTTCCATGTTCCTCAGAAATGCAGCTGACACAGCAGCCAGCCCACAAACATACATGCTTAGGACTACTGCTACTTTTTAAAATTAAGTATTCTATTTTTTTAAGAATTGAGCTCAAATGAAAACTTGGAACAAAGTTAAGGTGAACAAGTAATTTTTTTTTCTCTCTAAGTTCTAAATTAAAAAAAAAAAGTGGAAAAAAGTATCAGTTAGGAACTGGCCTTGCTGTTCCTGTCAAAAACTTCTGCCATCACATACGTAAACAGAAAAACTATTGAAGTCAAGGTCCTCACTGAAGTCTAGTCTTCATTCTAATGAATTCCCCAAATGGTTTCATACTAAATTAGGACACCATATTTAAAATCTTATTATTTCTTTGAAGGAAATTATAAGACTCAAGAGGTCCTTGTGAGAATAGTACAGAAATAAAGACAACTTTTCACCATAATGTATCCGAATCTTAAGGGCTCTTCGTAGTATGTCTGGCCTGTTGTGGCTACTGTTAGCTGCGTTCATGCACTTTAGACTGGTGTCTTAGGTCGCAACACAAGATGTGACCAGAAGTATGTATTCTATCACCATCTGCCAAAACGAGGTGAGGCAGTGATCCTTATCTCCATGGGAGATATCCTGCTAATGGGCCATCTGTTCAAACCAGGTGGGGCATTGTTCTTTATCTTTTCCACAACCCAGCCTTCCTCCACGAAAATATTGTCTCCTAATGGGCCATTCAGTCCCACTGTATGATTGATAAAGTTCCATCATCCCATGGGGAGATGCTCCAGCCAGGGGGAAGAGCCAAACCTTTCCTACCTAGATAAAATCTGAGATTTGGAACACCAAAGCAGCCTTCTTTCCACTGGATTCCAGAGGAAAACCGGACCTTTCCACATCATCACTGGACCTTCGGAGGAAAACTGCACCTTCTACAGGAGCACTGCTTCAATAGAACCAAATCTGTCACTGCACGAGGACTGCAGCCACCATTTAGTCAGACTGCTACCAACACCCTGACTGACAGGGTGTCAGGTTGTATTCTGATTGTGTCAGTGTTTTGTGTTTGTTCTTTCTAGTACTGTATTTCTATTTTTAATAAAATAGTAAAAAACTGTTATTCCTATTTCCCAGCTCTTTGCCTGAGAGCCCCTTAATTTCAAAATTAGAATAATGATTTGGAGGGAGGCAGTTTACATTCTCCATTTCAAAGAGAGGCTCTTGCCTTTCTTAGCAGATACCTGTCCTCTAAACCAGGACAACTGGATTGTAGAGACTCTGAAACGCATTCTCTAGTTACGGAACATGAGAGGCCTTTCTCAGCTGCTCCCTCTTGGTAAGTGTTCAAAATGGGTTAGGAAACTTTCTCCTTTGTAAGGCCTGGCATGCCAAGAAAACCTCACCTCCCTTCCTACCAGCTCCAAGACGCTTAAAAAAACATCTGTTCAGACACTGGAGACTCAAGAGATGGCTTGCATTTTGAAAATTGTCTTCTGAATGCTTTTGATTGTTTTTTTCATTTTGTGTTCATTCAGTTGCCTCAAACATGTAATTTAAAAATCCTTAAACCTTCTTAATGAATAAAGATATGGGGAGTTGTGGAGACTCTGAAAGGCATTCCCTAGTTAGGGAACACAAGAAGCGTCTCTCAGCTGCTCCCTCTGGATAACAAACCCTATTCCATCAAGCCAAAGCAACCCCTGTTCTGTTCCTTGGGTCAGTCCCCTGCCTCTCCCTGTCCCTCAGTCTTTGGTGACTCCCACCCTGTTCCCCTGTTGCCCCCATGCCCTAATCCCACCCTTGTGACACCCCCATGTCCCCTGGTAATTGGTCTCTGACTCTTCTTTCCCTGCCCTGCTCATCCCATGTACTTAACTGAGATCCTCAGATCAGGCCTTGCCTTTGTCTCCAAATCCTGGGCTGTGCACACACGTGGCTGCAATAAACATCTCTGTGAAACCCCTGCAAAGGCCCTTCCTGCTGCTTTACCTGCCATCACCCCAAGCAACACCCAGATCGCAACACTGGATCTTGTGAAAAATTAAATAAAACTTTTAATTTCCATAGCGCTTAATTTTCTTTCTTGTGAGTGTCTCT